>NC_134357.1:110348743-110948743 GCF_048569485.1 Anomaloglossus baeobatrachus | reverse complement strand
ATTTCATGTCTGTACTGTGAGATAATATGTTAACAATGTGTAGTAAGATGTACTAATCAGATATACAGTATATAGAGTTTTAACTTACAAATCGCATAGGAATGTCGCCATCTTGCGGCCAGTTTAGATATCACGGAAGACTAGATTAAATGTATAATGGGTTAAGATTAGTCCTGGCAGGAGTTAAGGTACATAGTAGTAGCCATTTTGAGATAGGCAGTCAGTTAAGGTTTGATAAAGGCTAAATCCCAGTGGGCTAAGAGACCTCTGCTGATGTCATGCTCATGTGACCAGAAGGGGCCGGGTCTCCGCCAACATAGCTGATACCAGGAAGAAACATTTTTTTTTTTAAGTCCACATGGTTATGGAGTTGTTTATAATAGAAGCGAGCCCACTAACCAAGCCAATCACGCCCAAGGTCCTTCTAGCCACTGAGATTAAAGCGGGCTTTACACACTGCGATATCGGTCCCGATATCGCTAGTGTGGGTACCCGCCCCCATCTGTTGCGCGACACGGGCAAATCGCTGCCCGTGGCGCACAACATTGCCCGGACCCGTCACACATACTTACCAGCCCGGCGACGTCGCTGTGACCGGCGAACCGCCTCCTTTCTAATGGGGCGGTCCGTGCGGCGTCACAGCGACGTCACTGAGCGGCCGCCCAATAGAAGCAGAGGGGCGGAGATGAGCGGGACGTAACATCCCGCCCACCTCCTTCCTTCCGCATTGTGGCCGGGAGGCAGGTATGGAGAGCTTCCTCGTTCCTGCGGTGTCACACGGAGCAATGTGTGCTGCTGCAGGAACGAGGAACAACCTCGTTACTGCTGCAGTAACGATTTTTGAGAATGGACCCCCATGTCACGATGAGCAATTTTGCACGTTTTTGCAACGATGCAAAATCGCTCATCGGTGTCACACGCAACGGCATCGCTAATGCGGCCGGATGTGCGTCACCAAATCCGTGACCCCAACGAGTTCGCATTAGCGATGTCGTAGCGTGTAAAGCCCCCTTTACCCACAACCATTAAGGTTTTGCCTAGCAGGAAAAGGGCCTAGGTGCCAGGGTTGGTCCTGAAAACCTAAGGCCAAACTTGAAAGGTCTGGAGCTTAAAGCTCCTCACAGCTGGCATAGTGAAGCCACAAGAATATGACGTGGATGTGGAGTTGGATCAAGAAAGATGAGATGATGCTGGGGTGCTGTAGACCCATGTGAAACATTCTGAGGGTATTGACAAAGAAAGCTAAGGCTACTGCTGCTCATACGGAAGCCTGGGAATGGCAAAGATGCCGCTGCAACCATAGTGAGAGCTTCTGTATGGAAGGAGGGCTGCCGCTGCGATCATATGGTTGTTCTACAGGGAAGGAATACCCCAGTCAGAGAGGAAGAGCATTGTACAACTTGTCTCCTATGCATCTGATAACCGAAACTAAAGACTGTTTTGTTACAGAGACCCTGGTGTGGTGTGAACTCACTGTGCCTGGGAGCCCTTGCAAGTGTGGTTGGAAAGATGGACGGTGTCCTGCAGGAGCAATTAAGTGCAATGTATCCTACACAGAGACGCACCCACAACCGGACCATTTACGAGGGAGTGCGGTGCCCTACACATAACAGGTTAAAAATAATGTATTCCTACAGCAAGTTTGTCTATCTATCTATCTATCTATCCATTATCTATCTATCTATCCATTATCAATCCATCATCTTCATATAGCTCCCATTATTGCCTTACAATATTTATTATTTATTGTGATTATCTAGTTTGAATCTCAGCAAAATGAAGAACTCAAAATAACAGAACATATAGAATTGACAGCATCGTGCAGTCAGAATTGTCACAGGTTTGATGGAGACAGCTGGAGACTGATTGAACTAGAGAGCAAAATTGCATGAACAGTGAAGTTTGCGGGAAGTGGGGAGATATCGGTAAACAACAGGGCTTTGATAGACAGTATGCATTTTCTTAAAAAAAAAAAGACATGATAGTGTATATAGTGGGGGGTTCAGTCTTGCTCCTGCTGCTCTGTCGGGAGCCTTGTAATACACGATTTCTAGAGTACTGTCAAACTGCCAGGGTTTACAGAAAAGTACACAGATTAGTACTCTCACAACAAAATCACTACTTATTATGGCTTTACATATTTCTCTCTCTAATCCTGATAATTTAATAAGAATTCTCGGGCTGTGTATACTCAGAGATACTGTATCTCGCCATGCTGGGAGTAATTACTGTAGGAAAATTAATTTTCATTGTAGCAAAGCGAACCTGTTAATCCCCATAATGTGTCTCCTATGAGATCACAGTAAACAGAATGGGATTGTAACCACTTTTGTTAACTCTTGGCACTTACTATTACAATTTGTTCATTTCTGGGTAATCTGAATAATTGCCAGGTAAATGCACAAAAAGATTAAGCACAAATGATGTAAGTGTTTATATTGAACCAAAATTGATTGTGCTGACGTCAAAATGTCATTACCATCAGCGAAAAGAAGAAATCTGTGAAACGCAGCAACATTTTATTACATATTGTGTACATATCAAACTTCAGAGAGGAAATGTTTACATGAGTTATGGATCTACTTGGAGTGCACCTGATCATATTTTTCTTGTGATTGCATCTTATTGGTCCTTCAATATTATCATTTTGTCTATTTTTACTTTGTGTTTTTTTATGATTTATTTTCAGTTGAATTAGCAGAATATGGTAGAATATTAAATGTTCCATTGGATGTCACTGTAAACTGAAATGGGAGATGTGTACAAGAAATAATGTGGGAAGAAGAAAAGGGGTTAACACAAAACCAAAGCATAGGGAAAAGCTTCAGAGATAGAGATAGACTAGACACCCAGTAGCTGCATCTATCTATCTATCTATCTATCTATCTATCTATCTATCTATCTATCCATTACCTATCTATCTATCCATTATCTATCTATTTATCTATCTATCCATCTATCTATTCATCTATCTATCTATCTATCTATCTATCTATCTATCTATCTATCTATCCATTACCTATCTATCTATCCATTATCTATCTATTTATCTATCCATCTATCTATTCATCTATTCATCTATCTATCTATCTATCTATCTATCTATCCATTACCTATCTATCTATCCATTATCTATCTATTTATCTATCCATCTATCTATTCATCTATTCATCTATCTATCTATCTATCTATCCATTACCTATCTATCTATCCATTATCTATCTATTTATCTATCCATCTATCTATTCATCTATCTATCTATCTATCTACCTATTATCTATATATCTATCCGTCTATCTATCCAAATCTAATCTATCATTTATTTATCTATCTTTTATCTATCATTTATGGATCTATTTATTGATCTATTTTCATTTATCTGCATATCTATTGGTCTATCTATCTATTTACCCATCTATTTATCTATCCATTGATCTATCTATCCAAATCTAATCTATCTATCATTTATCTATCTATTTATTGATCTATTATCATTTATCTGTCTATCTATTGATCTATCTATCCATCTATTTATCTATCCATTGATCTCTCTATCTAGCTATTATCTATTGCTCTATCTATTGATCTATCTATCTATTGATCTCTCTATCTATCCAAATCTAATCTATCTATCATTTGACTATCATTTATTTATCTATTATAATTTATCTATCCATCTATTGATCCATCATCTATTTATCAATCTATTGATCTACCTATCTATCTATTTACCCTTCTATTGATCTATTTATCCATTTATTGCTCTATCTATATATATATATATACACAGTATAGATATTAATCTATCTTTTCATTGATCTCTCTATCTATTGATCTGTCTATCTATTGGGCTCTCCTCTCTATCTATCTATCTATCTATCTATCTATCTATGTATCTCAATCTATCGATTTATCTATCTATCTATCTATCTATCTATCTATCTATCCATCTATTGATCTATCGATCTAAAAAAAAAAAAGTATGAGCATTACCAGGGTAAAGTGGGTGCAAAACCTCCCTGGCAAAAAACAAACCATTCAGATAAAAAATAATAAATGGAAGCAGCACACCAAGCAGTATGGCAAAAAGAATCAGAGTGATTTATTAGCCCATAGTAGCAGTGGCCTCTATCCATCTATCTATCTATCTATCTATCTATCTATCTATCTATCTATCTATCTATCATATCCATTTAATTTATCTGTCTAATCACTATTGATGTATATCTATATATCTATCAAAACTATATCTATCTACAGTATCTATCTAATATTTATCTATCTACTTACATCTATCTAGCAAATATAGTAGCAATATAAAAACCCAGGGAAGACACTAAAGTCAGAAAAGCTCAGTGGCTATGAAGAGGTTACTTTGAGCAACTGCAGGTTGAGCAGTGGAGCCCAGCAGTACCTGCCCTATAGAAGAGGACTGGGAGTCTATTTATAACCCAAACCAATAGAGAGGATTTGAGCAGCGCTGAGTATTTGGCTGGATGATCGCACTGAGCAGTGATGCAGCGCTGCCTCTGAGCCCAGCACACATGATTCTCCTCTGCTCCTGGCTGGGAGGTAGCTACACTCAGGATCTGCATTACACTGACACAACAGGATTCTTGGGTTTCCTTCAAGGAACATAAAATGGTCATTTGTCTTTCCTCCTCCCATGGATTTGATAAGACATTGCTCTTGGATCTTGGTTGGATTTCTTTTGTTGGATACAAGCACATCTTAAAATATGAGGAGGTAGCTACTTTATTGTGTTTTTTTGTACATTATGGTCATGTTTGAGCTTCGTAAACCAGAGCCTGCAATAGACTCTTTCTGGCTGATCATCTTATAATTCTGTGTATGTTCCCTGTATTTTCTATTTTTGCTGACTTTTAAATTCCTGAAAATTTTAGAAATGAGATAAAAGCATTCAAGAGTGAAAACTGCACCTCTAAAAAAAAAAAGAGTGGACATCACCTGGTGTCCACCACATGGAAAACCTCTCCATTTACAATGTCACAATCAATGTGTTAAATGCAGAACTTGATGTTGCCAGCAAGGACTTGAGCCTCCGAGCACTCACAGGCTTGTTGTTGTCTTTGCTCATACTTTCCACTCTTTTGGGGAACACTTTGGTATGTTTGGCTGTCATCAAGTTCAGACATCTTAGGTCCAAGGTGACCAACTTCTTTGTCATCTCTTTGGCTGTGTCAGATCTGTTTGTTGCCCTTCTGGTGATGCCATGGAAGGCAGTGACTGAGGTAGCAGGGTACTGGCTCTTTGGAAACTTCTGTGACACATGGATTGCATTTGACATAATGTGCTCCACTGCTTCTATCTTGAACCTGTGCATCATTAGCTTAGACAGATATTGGGCGATTGCAAGTCCATTCAGGTATGAGAGAAAAATGACTCAGAGGGTGGCTTTCATCATGATTGGTGTAGCATGGACTTTATCAATCTTGATATCATTCATTCCAGTTCAGCTCAGCTGGCATAAATCTCAAGGGACCCTTGGAGAGCTCAATGCTACCAACCAGACAGAGAACTGTGACTCCAGCCTTAATAGGACATATGCCATATCTTCTTCTCTCATTAGCTTCTACATACCTGTGGTTATCATGATTGGGACATACACAAGAATATATCGGATAGCTCAGACTCAGATCAGGAGGATCTCATCTCTTGAAAGAGCTGTAGAGCATGCTCAAAGCTGCCATTCCGATTGTCCCCATGAAAACTCACTAAAGACTTCTTTCAGGAAGGAGACCAAGGTCTTGAAAACTTTGTCCATTATTATGGGAGTATTCGTATTCTGCTGGCTGCCATTTTTTGTCCTAAACTGCATGGTACCCTTTTGCCACCTTGGTCTTCCAGGACACAGTGATCCAGAACCCCCCTGTGTTAGTGAGACCACATTTAGCATATTTGTCTGGTTCGGGTGGGCCAACTCATCCCTGAACCCCGTTATTTATGCATTTAACGCAGATTTTAGAAAAGCGTTTACTACAATATTGGGATGCAACAGATTCTGTTCTAGCACCAATGTGGAAGCCATCAACTTCAGCAATGAGTTAGTGTCCTACCATCATGACACCACTTTTCAGAAAGACATACCAGTCCCTTTCAATAGCTCCCAGCTCCCCAATGTTGTGACTCAAGACCAAGAGGATTTGGAAGGACATTGTTTTGACAAAGTGTCTGTGATATCGAATTCTCATGGAACCAGGAGTCAGAAAACCTTACTCTTACCTGTTACTGTTCAATTTGAATGTGAGGCAGAAATATCATTGGACACAATCACTCCATTTACTTCTGTGGGACCCCTAGAATGTCATCCACATGCAGTAACTGATGAAGACAATCAATTCACCACAAAGCTATACTAGATATGGAACACTAAACATCTCCAACCATCACAGTCACTATACGTAAATCTCTATACGTAAATCATTAGATCAATACTCCAATTGATTTGATGTCAATTATGTTGATTGGTTACTATCATTTAGCAACAGGAATGGCATACCCCTAGACAATGCTGCCCTTTTCTGCCTGATCTACATCATTGATGTTAGTAAATCTCAGGGACTATTCTTAGAAACAAAAAAAAGAGAAAAAGCTAGCTCTCTGATGCAGAACATAGCCACTGCCATGGACACAAACGGTTAAGGATGTAGAGGAGATCCAGCTCAAGACGGAGCGAAAAATTCAGACTTTATTGAAATGCCTTAATATAGTGATAACAGCAGAAAAATGCACTGATCAGCAGGGAGTTACTTGCTGATCAGTGCATTTTTCTTATGTTATCACTATATTAATACATTTCAATAAAATCTGGAATTTTTTTACCCCATCTGGAGCTGGATCTCCTCTATAGCCGTAAATATTTTTAATATTCTGCTATCTTCTCTATTATGGTAATTTACATTTCAGTAACTTCAAAAAGGAGAGACTTTGATAAGCTATAGGTATTCCTACCTTCAGGTTTCTGGTATGGAAAATGTTGACCTAAATTGGTAATAAATGGAGCAATTTTCTTATGAGCATGCTTTTACACACACCTTAGGCTCTCTGCACACTTTGCTTTTTTCCAAGCTTTTTTTCTTGCAGATTTAAATCAATAAAGCAAAGAAAAAAGCTACACAGCAAAATCTATGAGAATCCTGACTTGCTGTGCAGATTTTATTGCAGAAAAAAGAAGCAGCATGTCAATTGTTTCTGCTTTTTTTCCCTGCGTTTTCCCTATCTCAATAAAGGGAAAAAAAGGATGAAAAAAGCATGAACAGAAGCTGAATAAAGCATGAAAAGAAGCATAAAAACACACTTTTTTCAGCAGCTTTTTTCCTACCAAAACATGCTTTTTTGTGCGGAAAAAAATCTGCCACGTGTGCACATAGCCTTATGGTGGAGATTTTGTAAGCAGTTCCATTTCACACGTCATTGAAAAACACAGATGTTTTTCACTGATGTGTTAAAACGCATATGTCCCTGTGTGTGCTGTGATTCACGGCACACGTGGGTTATCCATGTGCTATCCGTCATCAGTGATCTGTGATCGCACATGGAGATAAACTCATCTGTCCCCGCTGTCCATGGTGCTGAACTCTCCCAGATACTGTGTCCGGCCGCTGTGTTTCTCACTGATGCAGCTACTTCTGGGTCAGCTGTGCTGTGCATAACTGCATATGTATGAGAATAATGAGCCGGGCAGGAAGCAGCAGAGAGCAGCAGTCGGAGACAGCATTGCTGGAGACAGGTGAGTTTAAAAAGATTTTTATTGTCAATGTCCGTGTTTTTCTGGTACGTGTTTCATGGATAACACCATAGTGTGGTCCGTGGGACATCAGTGATGCCAGAAAAAAACGGACTTGTTTCCGTGCGTAAATCACAGATACGTTTGTACGCCGCACGGAGACATGGTCAGTGAGAAATCACTGATGTGTGCGCAGACCCACTGTTTTTAATGGGTCTATGTATGTCCATGAGTCCAGTACGTATAAAAACTGTCACATATGTACCAGAATCACTGACATCTGAATCTAGCCTAAAGAATGTATTGTAAGGTAAGGAAACTAATTCTGAAAAAGACTCTCCGTCTTTTGTTATCCACTCCTAGATTTGGCATCAGATTGAGACATGTGAAATAAAAAAATTGGAGTCACTTTATAACTAAACAAGTGGTTTCAGTCAGGCAGACATCTGTTCAATACGTCCAACAACCTGTCTGTAAATCATTTAATCAATTTTCAATAAATATTGTTCTCCAGTGATGACCATGAGACCAAATTTGACCAAACAGCTGTTTATAGTATCCGGTCTTTATATGATGTAAAGTGTTCTGTCTCCAGCCAGCTATTCCCTACTGCTGTGTATCTAACCATTACGTCTCTTCATTAAACTCATTTATAAATGCAGTGTTTTTTTGTCTTTTTTTTATAATTATGCATGTAAAGATTGTATTGTTTCTATCCCCATATCCATTAGGTTGGACTCAGAGTCATTCACATATTATTTTACACAGGGAGGTTTTACAATTTTAACTATTGAGGGACCGCTGCGGTCTAGATGAGCACATTCAGCTTTATGCAATTAATGTTAAATGAGAAAACTTTGGCCATAAAAACTTAGTGTGTTCTCATAAGCTTATACTAAGGTAATGTTTACTAATCAAATGATGAGATATTAAAATTAAAAACACTTTACAGTTGAAAGCAATGATGGCGCAGCCAGCCGTCCACTTCTTCCTCCATCATTCTACCTGTGTGTCTGAACTCTGATGTTTTGCCCAGCAGGCACAATGACTTCACAACATTGTGACCACTCTGCAGATCTGTGCTGAGCTTCAGAACACAGGCTGCGGAGACTGGAACAGTAGAGGGATGAGGAGAGGTATTTTTTTAATCAATGATGACATTGTGGGGCCATTATACTGTTTCGAGGGCTATGTGGTGGCCAGTTATACTGTTTAAGGGACTATACGGGGCCATTATACTTTTCAGAGGGAGATGAGGGCCATTCTATTGTTTACGGGGCTATATGGGGGCCATTATACTATTTGGAGGGCTATGTTGGAGCCATTATACTACTTGTTGGGTTATGAAAGGGCCATTATACTATTTGGAAGGCTATGGTGGATCATTATACTGTTTGGAGGGCTGGGTTATATAGGGGCAATACACTGTTTCGAGAGCTATGTGTGGGACATTATATTGTTTGGAGGGCTATATGAGAGCTGTTATATTATTTGAAGGACTATGTGAGGGCCATTATACTATTCGGAGGCCTATGTAGGGGCCATTATATTATTTGGAGCGATATATGAGTGCAATTATACTGTTTAGAGGGCTATATCAGGACAGTTTGGCAGCTATATGGAGGTCAATTATTTTGTTTGAGAAGCAGTGTGCGGGCTAATTAGACTGTTTGGAGGGCTATGTAGGAGACCATTATACTGTTTGCAGAGCTACATGGGGGGGTCATTATACTGTTTGCAGGGCTATGTAGAGGGGCCATGATACTCTTTGTAGGGCTAGTGGGGGTAATTATACTATGTGCAAGCCATTATACAGTATGGAGGGTTCTGTGGGGTCCATCGTACTGTGTGGAGAGGTGTGGGGGCCATTACACTGTCTGGAGTTCTGTGTGGGGCCATCATATTGTGTGGAGGTCTGTGTTGGCGTCTCTATGGGGCAATATACTGTGTTTGGGTCTCATGATTGCTAAGTGTGACGAGCGTGGCACGTGCGTTCAGGCCTATGGGCGTCTGATGCACAACAAAAAAAACTAAACAAACAAAAGGAACATCGGTAACAGGATAACAATGGAGGGTTGGATAGATGGATGGGACACCTCTATTTTCACCTACAGTCCCTGTACCATCTCTGCAACTGTCGCAGAGCAGGAACCTGAGACACCCTGTAGATGCTCTGGCTAGTGAGAGAGAGGTGAGGTTCACTAGACCCACTGCTACACTAATAAGATACAAGGGAAGGAAATACAAACAGGGGAAACAGCAACATAAAAAAGGAAAAAATCCTGAGTTAAGGACAACTCCTCAGCAGGATCTTCAAGGCCGCCAGAGAACAATGAGTTTCTATCTTCAGCAAGACTTGCTGGGAAACACCACTACTTAAACCTGAATAGGCATAGCTACAAGGCAGCTGCAGCTGAAAACACTCAGCTAGGAACTGTTGGACAACAAAATTGACATTAACTCCTGATGTACTAATAGAAATGAAATCACGTTTAAATGGATGGAAATGAGGGATCCCAGCCCTGAACCTGTTACTAGTCTTCAACAATAGAGACACAACCTTGACAGTGAGTCACCATACTTTGTGTGTGTGGGTGTGCGTGTGTGTGTGTATGTGTGTGTGCGTGTTTTGTGTGTGACTGTATGGGACTGTATGGTCATCATACTGTGCATGTAGAATGTACTGTGGAGGAATTCACTGTGGGGGTATTATACAGTGTTAAGGGGCACTGTTGTTGGCATAATACCTTATGGAAGACTTGGAAGGGGAATTTTAATGTGTGGGAACACTAAGGGGCTTCAATAGGAGGAACACTGCATTGCAAGGGCTGCAAAGTTGTGAGATATGCTCTTCTGTGGCCCTGCCGAATATTATATATTTTTTTTGTGGGGGGCCAATTAGGACTTCTATGGAGCCCCATGACTTCTATGTACCCCCCTTCATACAAGTCTATGGGTCAGTGAAAATTACAGACAGCACACGGATGGCATCAGTGAGTAATGAATATACTGTCCGTCTTTAACATGGTAATGGGCAGCAAGTAGGGAAGAGCGAGCAGTGAAATACTCTGACTCGCTATACTCATAACGAGTAGCTCCTAATACTCAGGTACTCGTTACGAGTAACGAGTCCAATGCAAGTCAATGGTAAATGCGAGTAATTGTCTGTTGGACCCTACAAAGCGGTCTGGGGGCTGGGTAAAAGGCTGAAATGGATGCATGATTGTTTAAAAGTTGGGCGGTAAAAAGCCGTCGGCTTTTTTAAGCAATCAGCTGATGCACACTCCTCACCTGGATCCTTCGCTCCCTGGTGCTTCTCTCCCCCTCCCTGGTGCTGCGCTCCCCGTCTGGTCCTAACTTAAGATCGGGCAGGAAGGCGGCGAGGGAGCGAAGCACCGGGCAGCGGGAAGGGAAGTACCAGTTGGGGGAGCGAGGCAGCGAGGAGGGAAGCATCGGACGGGAAAGCCGTCAGTGAAGTCTCTCTCTCTTTCTCTGTCTGTCGGTCAGTCTCTCCCTCACACCCCCTCTCTCATACTCAACGATCATGGGCACGGCACTGCATGGCTGTCACACTGGTCCGATGGCTTCTCCTGCTTTTGAAAATGTCATTATTCCATCTCGTATTCACTGCTTCCCCCGCCCGTCGACGCTTATGATTGGTTGCAGTCAGACGTGCCCTTACGCTGAGTGACAGCTGTCTCACTGCAACCAATCACAGCTGCCAGTGGGCGGGTCTATCTCGTGCAGTCCAATAAATAAATAATTTTAAAAAAACGGCGTATGGTCCCCACCAATTTTGATAGTCAGCCAAGATAAAACAGACAGCTGAGGGTTGGTATTCTCCCCCTGGGGCTCACATAATTATTGCCCCCCCAGGGTGGGAATAGCAACCGGCAGCCGCCCCAGATTTGGCGCATCCATTAGATGCGGCATATCTGGCACTTACCCGGCTCGACCAGCTGCCCTGGTGCATTGGCGAACTGGGTAATAACGGGTTAATGTCACCTGAATTTTACCAGGTGACATTAAGCCCTGAATTAATAAAGTTCAGCTTCGCTTGAAACCGGACTTTATTAATTCAATTGTAGTAAAGTAAAATAACACACACTCAAAACACCTTTATTCAAAATGAAACACAAACAAACTTATATTGCAAATAAAATCAGACAAACCCACATTTACCATTTTATTAAATCACCAACTCCCAACTGTGTTTTATCTTGGCTGACTATCCAAATTGGGGAGGACCGCATGCTGTTTTTTTTTTTAAATGATTTATTTATTATACTGCATGATATAAACCCGCCTACCGGCGGTTGTGATTGGTTGCAGTGAGACAGCTGTCACTCAGCGTGGGGGAACTTCTGACTGCAACCAATCATAGGCATCGGTGGGCGGGGGAAGCAGTGAATACGAGATGGAATAATGAGCAGTCGACATTTTCAAAAGCAGGAGAAGCCGCCGGAGCAGTGTGACAAGACGTTTCAGGCCATGGAGACCCACCAAGTACAGAGTTGTGCTTGGAGGAAAGAGCCCACTGATTACCTGACTGGACCAGACCTCTAACCTATCCGGTATCGGCTGGAGTCTCTGACGGCGAGGACCAGCACCTGGGGTGCGATACCATCTTAACCAGTGAATAAAATCATATGGGACCCTCACCCAGTGACTCTGTGAGTAAATGCCGCCACCCTGCGCTCTGACGCTTCTGTGGACTGCCGCCCCGTTCTCACCAACCTCCCGGTGTCCCGCTCCACCTGTGGGGCGCGATACCATCCTGGCTGCACCCAACACCTTCCCCGGAGAGAGACTTTGCAGCGGCGGCTAATTCCTGGCCGCACACCATGGGTGGCACTGCAAAGCATCCCCCATTATTATCCAACACTGCTCCTGGGAGAGGAACAGTCGCAGGAAGGGTCTGCGGCGAAGGAGGCCGAGACCCATTCACCATTGCAACCGGCCACATTTTTACCAGGGACCCTTCGCCCTCTTTCCATCCTCCCTCACACTTGTTTGTCTTTTCATGTAGCTGATGGGACCACAGAGCCAAGTGAGGCCAGTCACAGCAATCCCAAGAAACCACTGGCCCGAGTACTCTAAGGCCCCGTGGGGCGCTACATATACTGTATAAGGGCTCACTGGTGGTGGCCACAGCTTAGAAGGGAAAAATCTGGTGACAGGTTCCCTTTAAATTGTTATCTAAACCAAAGCATTTAACCACCTTGTAGGCATTATCCAGGATTTTTTTTCTTTTTACTATGAGCCTAAAAACTAACAGGCAGGTAGTTGCTAACTACCTGGCTGTTCTGCCCGGCACCGACTCATAGCGGTCATGGACCACTCTTGCTGATGAATCTGCTGCTATTCATCAAGAGGGCAGCTCTTCTTCTTCCTGGCTACTCTTTCAATGTGGCGTCACATGCTGATTGACAGCCGGCACCTGCAATTATATAGCTAGCAGGCAGCTTTCAATCAGCATGACATCATGACAACAGTGGCACGCTCCATCAACAGAAGAGAGGCCAATGATCTGAATCGCTGGCAGGAGGGGTCTGTAATTGTTCTGAGCTGGCAGCGATTGACCCTGGGGACAACAGGTAGGTAGTTAGCAACTTACCTGTTAGTTCTTAGGCCCATAGTAAAAATATAAAATAGTCCCAGATAACCCCTTTAAAGTATATTATTACTTCTTTCTATTGGTAAATGGTGTTCTGTGCAGTACTGAAGGGCGGCTGAAAATGAGAACGTCTTTGTAAATATCTCCTGCTTTATGAAAAGTGCAAAGGTAAACAGCTGCCTCATAAATGTAATAGAGCATACATTACTGTCAATCACTGATCGCAACAAACCACAGAGACGATGTAAATATTAAAACTACAATGGTTACATGTATAGAAGATGAATGCATCATTATACAGGTGCTGACTGCTGGGAAATAACAGTCGTTCACATCTTCATGTCAGTAGAAGGTATTGCTTACATCGAGTTTTTATTCATATAAATGAAACATTCAGATCAAGTGTAAACAGATGCAAGGATGCAACAGGGCAGAAAATGGAGATGCAGGGGTAACTCGAACCAAAGATTATTTATTTTCTTAACACAAAAATGTAGGTACTAAGGGGGTATTCAGTGAGGTAACAAATTATAGGAATGCTGTACAATATATTTTACACTATGAATATATTAGTTCTGGATATGAAGGTCATTATAACAATACTAACAATACACTTCTATTACACAAGTAAATATATAGTTATCTCTGTCTGATACCTTAGTCTGTAGTATGTCAGAGTTGATGGGGGAAAAGAGGTCAAAATCGTAGTCACTAGGTCGATAAGACTAATATTGTGATCTTGGTACAGGCCCTAATGAGAGTCAGTGATGCTACTCCGTTAGGCCGCAAGTCTCTTACTGATGAGTCTCTTGAGCGAAACGTTACTTATGCCACCTTTGACTCCTGAAGCACGGACACCTCAGACAACACTCATACTATTGTCCGTTTTTGTCTGTTTGGGTTTTGTTTCTCTGTCCTCTGGTCAGGTGAGCATCTCAATTCCTCTGGTCAGCCAGTGCTCACAATTCCTCTGGTCAGCCTGTACTCTCTATTCCTCTGGTTAGCAAATCCTCTCAATTTCTTTGGTCAGCCAGTCCTCTCTATTCCTCTGGGCAGCCAGTTATGATGATAGCCACTACTTACGGGAAGTATGTACGGAGGAGAAGTCAGGGGTCTGTTAACGGCAGGACGTATATGACCACAAGGAGAAAACAGGGGCGTAGTCAAGTCAATATCCGAGGGTCAGAAATCCAAGAGATCATGTAATAGATTCAGGGGAGAAGCAGAGACGTGGTCAGGTAATGGTCAAAGGTCAAACAGGCAGGAGGTCACGACAGAAACAGGGGACAGGCAGAGAGAAGTCAACTAACAGTCCAGGGTCAGAGAGTAAAGATCAGAATACTATCTGATACAAAAGTGTAGGGCCCCTGAGGCTTCAGTCGCTACAGGGTATTGCATCTCACTTAAGGAGCAGTACTCATCCCGGGTAAGAAAGAGGTTAACCACTGGTGTTCATCACTTACACAACACACAGCTTAGTAGCCAACCACTGGAACTGGGTTTGAGGTGGTCACCATAGCAACGGGACTTTTCCAACCACTGGTGAGTCATCAGAAAGGTGGGGGCAGCATGAGGAAAGTGAGGAACACACAGACTTTTACCTCAGAACAGTCTGAGACGCAGGAGAAGCAGGTTCTCTGAGGGGCGTGGTTCAGAGCTCCCTCAGGGGGACCGACCAAAAGGAGTGCTTAAGAACTCTCTCGGGAACGACTGAAGAGAGTGCCAGAACATCAGGGTCTCACAGAACCACGGCCACTGAAGGGAGTGCTTCAGAGCTCCTTCAGTTAGGACCGGGCAGACTGGAAAAAGCAGGAGATGACCTGTGGAGCTGGTGAGACAGAGGAGCAACACGGTAGCCGAGGGGTGAGCCTAACAGCCCCTTCAGGACCGGCACAGTCAGGTTGCAGAACCCTAGAGTGGCGTAGACTCCATGTTGCACCATCAGAATCTGCAGGGAAGGGGGATTTCATGTCCCATTTCCCACCAGAAAGATCCTGGGGCACAGCAGCATATAGTCAGAATTCAAGACCACGGTCGGCCCACAATAGATTTGCGCTGCCTGCGAACGGGACGGGAACTAAACCCAAGAACACTGTAGTCACCAAGTAGCTTTATGCCATGGGGATTCACACTACAGAGTGCAAGAAAGGAAGGTTTCAGACTCCACAACACCAGTGGTGGCCTTAGAATCATCCGGGATCGGCTGGGGCCCATCACGGTGGAAACTGACACTCCAAGGGTGATGACCTGACAGTGAGTTAAAGAACTTTGTCTGCAGTCGTCCCGTCATTGCCGGCACTGTCACTCCACGCTCCAGCACCACTGGCCGCTACCCCCCCACCATCGTCCTCCCTGGGGGCCAAGCTGTGCCTGTGGGTAGCTGGACAATCTGAGCTGCGTTACCATCTGCCCCAGGAGAGAGTAATAACATCTCGCAGCGGCGGCTGTTCATTGGTCTCATACCACGGTTGGCGCTGCAAAGCAAATCCCCATCATCCCCTATACGATCACCTTGCACCTTTTTTTGACACCGACGGGGTTACAGAGCCAGGTCAGGCCATTCACAGCAACCGCAAATACCACTGGCTCGGTGACGAGTAGCCCTGAGGCCCTGTGGGCGTGTCACAAGCTAACAGCACAACTGTTGAACCAGAAAAAACAACTGGTGAGGTCCTTGGTGAGCATGCTCAGTGAAGAAGACTGAGCTGCGCTGTTCAGGATGCAGCACCCTAGGGTGGTGTAATTCCACGTTGCATCACCAGATTCTGCCCGACGGAGAAGTTCCATGCTTCTTCGACCACCCAAGTTTCCAGAGCCAAGTGGCATATAGGACTCCTGGGCCTCGATCACGGTCAGACTCAAGGGGATCCCCGCTCCTGGCATAGGGAACGGTACTCTACCTAGTATGCAAGGGACTCTAAGTGCTTCAAGCAACAGGGACCTGCACTAAAAGCGCAGTGAGCAAGGGCCCACAGACTACCGGACCGTTTTTGACCACCCGTAGATCCGGGATTGACCTGAGCCCATCACGGCAGTGACCAGCGTGACCGGGCTGGCAGATGAAGTTGTGAGTAAACTACACCCTGAACCCGTAGAGACTGTGTTGGCTCGTCCTTACCAGCGCTGCCGTCCAGCGCTCAGGCCATTAAATCCCTCATCATCCGCCTGGGGGGAGTGACACCATCCCGGCTGCCATAACACCTGCCCCGACAAGGAACCCGGCAGCGGCGGCTTTTCCCTAGCCGCATACCACAGGTGGCGCCACGACAAACTTTTCCCAATACCTCGCTTCCCCCACCATTTACTATATGCCTCGGTACAACGGAACCGGGCAAGGCCAACCTGTGACAACGCCTGACCCAACCTGAAACGGCCCAGTGACGAGTAGGTTAACCACATGCCACGTGGGGCTCTACAGCTGCAGGTGGCAAAAAGTTTATCATTGAGCTCTTTATACATGGAGTTTAAAGCTTGGTATCACAAAAAGAAAGACAGAACTCAACCATTGTTTAAACTCTAGTCCAGAATTATTTTTTCACCACTGGAATGGTGCTTTAAATCTAAGTCCACTGCCCCTATTATACGCACCCTTTGGTGTCTTAATCAGCGCAGTGCCACTTAGATTTAAAGCACCACTAAAGCAATGGAAAAAAACAATGCTGGTGTGGCGCCCTGGACAAGCCAGGGGCCACAGGTAACAACACACACCCCCCCCCCACCCCCCAGCAGTTCACAGCAGACATCCCCAGTGACACTTGGTTTCTTCCTCGGGCACAGACAGACACACCAGGTGGGCGGAGTCAGGAGATGGAGATGCCCACCCAGGAGTTTAGCTGGCCTGAGGCAGGAAACAAGCCCAGTTAAGTCCAGGGAGAGAAGGAGAGAGAAGGTCTGCAGAGAGACAGAAACAGACAGGGGCCTAGGTTGGAGCCTAAGGCCCCCGTGCAGAGAGTGAGGCAGACGGTAGTGGCCGTCTGCGAGAGCCGGGAAGACAGTTGGTGGAACCGTAGGTAGCCTGGGCTGGGCGGTGGCCCATTGGTACTGAATCGGGGAGCCAGCTGGAAACCGGATTGCAGGAGGAGCGTGCTCGGAGGTGAAAGAGAGGACTTACATTACCAACCTGGGGTCAGGGGAAAAACACCGCAGCCGCCTGTGGGACCCGTCCATCCAGCCGTGTCTTTTACCGAGAACTCTGTCATCATTACTGGCTGAGTGAGTACCACCGTGTCGTGCGGCACAGCGCTGCCCCCGCGACCCTGCACCTCTCCAGGCCCCGTAACCCGCCTGCCAGCTCCAAAACCCTCCACGGGCCCCGGGACCACCAACCCCCCTACCCACGGAGGGGACATAACAACTATGCTGCTCCCTGTCATCGCTCCCGGGATCCCCGTCCAGAGCAGCGGTGGTGTCACAACCTCACCACAACCGTGGGTGGCATCACGGACAATCTCCCTTACCTAACCCCTTTTTACTGTGGAGCCTGGGATCACAGACCGGGTCACGCCACCGTGATACCCACAGAAGTGACCTCGTGGCCCGGATCTGAGTACCCCTTATCCACGGGCGACACACTGGACTGGTGCTTTAATATATACTGTAAAAGGATTATACATATACAATTAAATGAATCAACACAGAATGTTGGACATGCTTAGGAATGCCCATAGCCCCCAACAGTCTTGGATTCAGTGGGAATGTCTCAATTTGAGGGCTCATCCCACTGACATTTTACAAGGATGTGTTTTCACACTCCTCTCCTCAAGATTCACACTCATGACCTTCATATTCCTTATTCGAATAGTACTGCCAATGAGTCAACAGCCGCATCATCAAACAAAGGAGAATTTCATGATCTTGTCCTGTAGTGCAGGCAGGGAACCCAGAAGCAGATTATACTGTTACATAGAGATACATCTGCATATAGCAGTGTATTTCTATTTACCTGCATTCTAGAGGTAAAAAAAGTCAGATTTTTTGTCCCTATAAAACTGCTAAAAATAATGAGAAAAAACGCGAAAATTTAATTTTTTTACTATTCTCCACACCAGGACTTGATCCAACAACCTTCATCATTGCAGTCAGAAACTAAAGCTTAGAGCCACAGACAGATTTCACTAGGAGAATTTAATAGACTTGAAGCTGCAGTGCAGGCTCTGACTCCATAGGAAAACTATACTGGTAAATAGAGCTACATTGTACATAGCAGTGTATTTCTAGGTACCTGTGTTCTAGAGGGAGAATAAAAGAGATATTCTGTTCTTCCTATAAAATAACTAACAAAAATAATAAATCATGACAATAATATTGTAATTTCTAATGCGTTTTTTTTTTTAAAAAAAAACCCCAAAAACATCACAAATCAGTAACTAACAAGGTCATACACGGCGTGTTTAATTATTTTTCTCTATGAAATCCATTAAAAAGTTAATAAAAATGTAACACTGAGACCGTGTTCATATGTAGTGTAAATGCTGGATTTTTTTCTACAGATTTTTTTTTAGCACATTTTCTCCAGGTGTCCGCACCACACAACGTACTAACAATCTCTGATTTTTTTTTTTTAGTGTTTGCTATTTTTTTTATGTTTTCCCCTTTGTTTGATACATTTTTGGCGCAGATGTGAATCAGCATTTTTACCATGCACCCAGTCTTGTATCTGAGCAGGAAGCTGTTGCCGAGGGAGGTGGCCTACTCCATGATGGAAAAGGAATGCCTAGCAATAGTGTGGGCTCTGCAGCGTCTGCAACCCTACCTATACCTATACGGGCGCCACTTCATCGTGGAGACTGACCACAATCCCCTCAGCTGGTTACACACAGTCTCCGGCACGAATGGGAGGTTATCGATGGAGCCTTGCACTCCAGCAGTACAACTTCACCATTCGCCACAAGAAGGGTCGTGACCATGGTAACGCAGACGGGCTGTCCCGACAAGGAGGTCGTGGACGGGCGCACAGAGGAACACCGGAGTGTGCTGCCCCCTAGCGCCCTCTACAGGGGGGAGGTGTGAGGTAAATCCTGGGATATGAAGAGGAATTATGATGTCCAGTCATAATTTCTCTAATAGCTCCCTGATAGCACCCTCCCTTCTCCTTTCACATACAGGAAGCCTTTGCAGATTGGTGTCAAAGGAAAGGTGTCAAATCCACTTACACAGCCAGAGGCAATCTCCTATGATATGAAGATTAGCTGAGCTGTGAACAAAAGACCCAGAAGGATCCCATTCAGGGACACTGTGGTTGAAGTTTGAATCTACTTAGCAAGCTTGGAAGTATCCAGACAGCCAGGCTCCAGTAGAATATGGTTAATATTTCGTGAGCTGTGTGTCCTATAAATATGGCAAGCATAAAAAGGGTGTCTCAGCATGCGGACAATGCTAGCACATATTTTACATGGAAGTGGGGTCTTGGGAAGTACCCCAAACATGATATAGGCCAGTGGGGAACCAGCAGACCAGCCATGCGTCCTACCATTTTGAAACTAAAATCATAACTGTCAAAATGAGCGCATTGGCGTCTGCCTACATAAATCAGTTGGTGGCAGCGAGTTTGTGCCAAGGCTCATTGTGGGGCGGCCAGTGAGATTTGGGGAGGTTTTTATATATTCCGTCCTCGAAGGTCGGGGGAATATATACCCTACTCTCACCGGGTGCCCTTCAAGCACAGTAGAATAGCGGCCTCCTTGGTTATTGTCGGGCAATTCCATAATTGGCCTGACTATAAGAGGGGCACTAGAGAGCGCGTCACGTGCTCTGTCTTTCGGTCGGACGGGTGGTAGAAAGGAAGGACGTAATTCCCGCTTTCTATACCCCCCTTTCGTGACATATTCCTGACATATACGTAATAACACACGGAGAACGGAAAGTCCCGCCTTACCTGATTCTTCCGGAGCTGTCTGTGGTGCTGAATGACAGTGTTTGGCACAGGCCACGCCCCACTGACGCTGCTTCCGCCCCCCAGTGAAGAAGATGCGTTGTTCAAATTCACCGGGTGTCGGATGCAGGTGACAGCCACAGCAGAGACTGCAGGGCTGGTGGGGGTAAGTATGTGTTTTTTTTATTTTTAAAATGACACGTGTGTTTCTCCGGCGCATGTTTAGTGGACCCGCATCCACACTACATCCATGTGGTACTTGTGCAGGCCGCGTGACACCCGTGCTGCCGGAAAAAAACGGACATGCCTCCGTATGGAGCACACGGGCTCACGTGTGCTCCACACGGAGGCACGGGCCAATGGCTGAACACGTGCGTGCACATAAATCCATTGATTTTAATGGGTTTACGTGTTCCCGTTTCTCCAGTACATGCGGGCATGGACCTAGCAGGTACCGGAGACACGTGCGTGTGAAGGAGGCCTTAGATAAATTTAAGCTTAACCCCTGGGAGATTTTCTGTTTTTTTTTTTTTATTTCTTCCTCCCCTTCTTCCAAGAGCCATAACAGTTAATATATCAGTCAATATAAGCAGTATGAGGGCTTATTTTTTGCAGGATGAGTTGTACGTTTTGAATGAAACCATTAATATTACCATATTGTGTATTGGAAAACAGGAAAACATTTTCAAGTGCATTGAAAGTGGAAAAAAGTGCAATTCCACAATTGTTTTTTTTATTTTTTTTATTTACCGTGTAAACTATATGGTAAAACTGACCTGGCATTATGATTCCCCAGGTCAGTATGAGTACGTAGATACCAAATATGTATAGTTTTTTATTTTTATTTAAATAGTGGAAAAAATTTGTAAAATTTGTAAAAAAAAATGTTTTTGCTTGTGTCACCATTTTCCGTGACCCATAAAATTTTAATTTTTTTGGATCTAGGGCTGTGTAATTGCTTTTTTTTGCATTCTGAGTTACAGTTTTTTCTTATGTAATTTTGGGATAGATACAATGTTTTGATTGCCTCTTATTGCATTTTATTTCACTGTTTCGATGACCAAAAATACATAATTCTGGCGTTTAATTTTGTACTGTCATTACATCGTTTACCACAGAGTCGTGCAGCCTTACCATCATTCTCAGAAGAAGGCTCCATAGGTTGTGCTACAGAATTGGTGGACATCGTGGGAACGCCATAGATGACTTCGGAACTGTGGGTATTTTTTTAAATACGAAATTGGTGAACAAGAGAATGTGTCTTGTTTTTATTTCATTAACTGTTCCTTTTTATGACTTTAGATTCCCATTTGTGGACTTCGTCGAATTAGGTGGATTACTTCTCATCTTCATGACCTTGTTTTTTTTTTTTTTTTTTTAAATAAATTGATGAACGAGGGATAGTGTGGGGAGTTTTTATTCAAATAATTTTTTCCTGTGTCTTATCTTTTCACTCACTAGGTTAGTAATGAGGGTGTCTGATAGACTTCTCTCCATTATTAACACCATGGCTTGATGCCAGCTGACATTACACAGCTGACATCAACCCCTAAAAATATTACCCCGATTGCCATTGCACCAGGGTAATTGGGTAGAGCTGAAGTGAAATGCACCAAATTGATATTTTTAGGCTGGGAAGGGTCCAAATAACCATGGGCCTTCTCAGCCTGATAATACCAAACCGCAGCTGTCTGCTTTACCTTGGCTGGTTATCAAAAATAATTGGGACATCATGCCATTTTTTTAATTTATTTATTTATTAGGTTAAACAAGGCTAAAACCACATGGCACTAAAGGTTGCAAGTGTACAAACCCTGTCCTAATCGAAGCTCTCCCTCCTACATTAACGCTCCCTGAACTGCTTCTTGAGGGCAGTGTGCTGAGCACCACACTCCCTGGTCTTATGTACTACTCGATGATGCAATGTGACAATTCACAGTAATGCCAGTAACTAACATGGCTACGACATTACCATGTTTGGCAGGCAATCCCCGCATGTTTAATGGCTGTCTAGCAGCTGCAAAACATGCTGGGCGGTGATTGAGCATGGCGCTCGAGCACCTGCAATACTTGATCGAGTAACAAATGTGCTCGAGTACTCGACTATCGAGCAGTGCAAAGCACGCTGGCTCATCACTAATAAATGCACATACGTCATTGGCAAAATGAGCAGCGTTGTACTTTAAAATGTTTTTGCACTATAAGGTTGCAGAGGTCTACAAAAACAAATGGAGCTGGTATGAAAGCCACTGACAGTCTGCAGTCCGCTCACAAGGGCATCGCTTTCCAGAATGCTGTGTATAATGGCTTATAGGTGGTTGCCCTACATTATATGGGAAAAAATGGTGATAAGTTCCCTTTATAAGTCTAGTGCAGAATGATACAGGGATTCCCACAGTTGATGGTACAATTTGAGATCCTCATTCTCTCCCATCAATGTACCGTGCATGTACAACATTAGTACATATGAAATCACAACTGTGACATTAGACTTGGGCTACACGATGACCTTGTCTTTGACACGTCTACTGATAGTGCTATGCCACTGCTACATTGCTGCATAGCGCAAGGGAACTAGATTGCATTGCAAGCTTCAAGGTGCCATGACTATGACAAACAAGTCACAATAAGAGAAAATTACATGTTTTGCATTGTCCATCTTGCTTGTGTGACCTCATATATTTGCACCTTGCTGCGATGTAGCAGATACATTCAGTGACTTGGTATAGCATTCACTGAAATGGCATGTGCACACAATGACTTTTTTTGTGAGTATGCTCCATAATCTGCCTGAATAAAAGGTAAATAAATGCTAAAGAATGAACATATGGCCCTGCTATGTAAAAACGACTTGTGCATATTTTCAGTCTTTTCATCTTTTTTTAACGGCTTCAGGTTTCCAAAGACATAAAGATAAAGTGATTAATAGAAGTGAACATACTGTTTTTCAGGTGGTTTCTGCTTGGAAGCTGCTTACTAGTTTATTTAATACAAGTTAAAAATTAGACACTGCTGGAGAAAGATGTAAAAAAAGACTGAACAGACATTTGAGGTAAAAAGAAATTTGCTGTTCTTGCCTTAAAATAAATTGTCCATTACTTTACCATTATTGGTCTATTATGAGGATAAGTTATCAATGTCTGATCGGCGATGATGCGACACCCAGCACCCCCGCCAGCCAGCTGTTCTCAGTGTTGAAGGTCGTCAGAACTACACAATTACGAAGCTGCACAGCTCCGTTAATGGAATTGTGGCTACTGACGAGTACTACAGTACACATCCCCCTATTGATTTGAATTGGTATCGGATGTGCAGTACCCGGCCGCAGTAATTGTACAGTAGATGGAACAACTCTGTAATGGTGAAGTTGCAGTAACTACTGACACTAAAGGCCCCGTTACATGCGTCGATTTATCGTGCGTTCGCATGTGCGATGGCACCGGCCCCCATCGTTTGTGCATTACGGCCAATTTGTTGCCCGTGTCGCACAAAGTCGGTAACCCCCGTCACACGTACTTACCTCCCTAATGACCCCGCTGTGGGCGGCGAACATCCTCTTCCTGAAGGGGGAGGGACGTTCGGCGTCACAGCGACGTCACACAGCGGCCGCCCAATAGAAACGGAGGGGCTGTGATGAGCGGGATGTAACATCCTGCCCACCTCCTTCCTTCCACATTGCTGGCGGCCACAGGTAAGCTGCAGTTCATCATTCCCGGGGTGTCACACGGAGCGATGTGTGCTGCCTCGGGAACAATGAACAACTACTGGGATTTTCTTAGGGTCTCAGGTTCCTGTTTGGCGACAGTTGAGGAGACTGTATAGGGCCTTGTTAGGAGCGTAGGATCAGTGGCAGGTGAGTGCAGGAGGTGCTCTTTTACCCTTCTAACTAGAGCCATGGTCCACCATTATTACTGTTTCCCCGGTGTTCCCCCCTACTTGTTGTACTGTAGTTTGTATTTTTGTCATGCGTCCAGACATTGGATGGTCTGAACGCGTCTGCCATGTGTCAAAGTGTGAAAATAGGGTTGTTTCACATCCAAAGGCGTTGGATACTTGACTAGGATCAATGGTGGTCTCAATGCTCAGCTATATATGAGTATCCTACAAGACGAGTTATTTCATACACTCCAGTACTTTGGGTATGAAAAGGACAACAAAGTGTTCCAGCAGGACAAAGACCTGAAGCATACGCCGAGATTAATGGAGAAATTGTTCAGTGATAAAGAAGTAGAGGTGCTGAATTGGCCCTCACAGTCCCCAGACCTCAACCCAATCAAACACTTGTGGGTAGAGTTGAAGCTGTATACATACACAAGTGAGTCAATCAATAAGCACTAACATTTGGAAAGTGTAGATGAGACCTAGGATCAGATATCTGTCAAAGCATGTTTGAATCTATTTGAGAGCATGCCAAAAAGGAATCAGACAGTGTGGAAGCCAAAGAATGATTTACAAAACACTACCAAAATAATAAACATTTAGATTTTTAGGCACAAAATAGTAACAGTGCAGTGAAATGACAAAAATCTGCATAACTAATCATATGCTAAATGATTACAAGTCAAATTTATGTATGAGATAGCCAAAATGATGATGAAATGAAGGTAGTCTCACGTTCAAAGCTTAAGTAGATGCTTAGATATGGAGCCTGAAAATCAAAAGTTCAAAACATTGTTATCCTCTTGCTCATCAGTGTATTTAGTTGAGATCTCTACTGTATCAGAAGGTTTATTTTTATAGTAATTAATTCCAATTAACAGCCATTTTGCATAATATTACAATCAATTGCCGAGACCTCATACCCCTCAGGAATCTGTTTCGTCATAATTAATTGAGAACACATTCTGCTGTACTAAAAATCCATACAGCATCTCTATCTATTTTAAAGTCTGTGCTACACTAAGAAAATATATTGATTTCATCCCAGCAGTCTATATTTGTTTGACAGCTAAAATAAATAGTCAGATCTCGCTCTGTGTGCGCTGGTGGTTTGGAAATCTCATTAATCATAGAGACCCTCATAGGAGAGCTTCTTTAACAATATGGGAATGATTGTAAACATTTATGTTGCACCAAAGAAATGCCTGTTGATTAATTTACGGAATGTTGTAGCTTTTGTAATATAATCGTGTGCCATGGGGACTTTAGAAACATAATGATCATTTACACCACATGTCACGAACACACTTACATATTCTACACTACAGTATGGAAAATTTAGTTTAGACAGCTGAATATGACTGATCAATCCACATATTGTATTTATATATTACTGCATAAGTGCATTAGTTTTCAGTCATTAAAAAACAGACTGTAACTAAGCATTGTGACTGAGCCCCAAAAGACCCTTTGTACTTTACATGGCTGTCAGCCAAACGATGATGTGGCCGATAGTTTGGCTGATATCCAACTCTCAAGACTCATATATGTGATAACAGCTAGGGAATAAAAATATACATGCACATAGACTGCCCCTATAAAACTTAAATACTTTATTAAATCACTTAAAACCACACCGTGATTACTAAAAGTGCACAGGATAGATTGCTAGCCCTCAAGACCTATCTGTGCACTGCCTAACAGCGGGGTTTGGCACCCTAAAAATGCGATATGGCGCCCCCACTCCGCGACGACTGTCCCCGCTGCCCCTGAAGTCCCTGCCAGAAAAAACTGCAGTGCCTAAGATAAGTGCAAAAAACAAATTGGTGTGGCAGGTGGACAGTAGGGAGGAAGAAATCAAAAACTTATCTCATTGATGTGAACAGAATGGTAATTTCAAGCTTCAAAGCGTTTCTCCCAGAAGTGGGTTCCTCAGGAGGCCAATAGTAAACTACAATGGTGGTTCAGGAAAACCCTCTGTAGCCTAATGGCTGATTCAAAGAGGGGATCATGTTGATAAATAGCACACGGCAGACCCAAATAGTGCTGGTGTCCAAGGGAAAACACCCTATTCAATTTTTTTTTTGTCTGCTATCTTGCTTTATTGCAAGTTGGGGGCGCAGCCCTCCTTATACTGGGGCTGAACAACCAATTGCTTCCCACTTTGCTGTGTATTTAATCTGGGACCCAGCTGACCACTTGTTACTATTCACATTGGAGTTTTAATAGACACGAGTCAGTTATATATAATGGTTTTAACTTTAGTTGGTTAGGGACCGTCCCAGATGGGTACACTGTGACGAGGTGTGATGGCTTCTTACATTTTTGCAAAAATGTATATACTAAGTACCCTGTTATTAAGCACTTGCATTTTATTCATTATTACTCAGGGTATTTTTCATACAATTTTTCTCTTTGTTTTTTTCTTGTCTAGAGGCTGGCATTTACATGCTTGTAATGTTGCATGTTTACTGTTTTTTTTGTTACAGCTCAGTTTTTTGGTGTTTTTTGTAAATAATTAGCAGCTGTTGTGCTCCCTACCAGAATTAATATGACCAAAGGACCACAAAGCATGTTGCGCATGCAGAAGTAACGAAGAGTGGTCTGGAACACTCTGAAGCACGCCCAGAGCCTACGTTGGGGGCTTGAGGCAGGTCCCCCATATTGCTTTTTTATGTCCTTATAAAATATGCACTTGGTCAGAGTGCTGCAACATGCAAAAGTGAAAGTTTTTTGTTTACTGCCAAAAGTGAATGTCTTGTGCTACAGGCAGATGTTTTATGCGTTTTATAGTGTGAAAGGTTTTATATGTCGTAATGTGAAGTATGTGAAAGTTTGTAACGTTCAAGGAACCATGTCTCCCATAAAGGGAAGAAATATTAATGTTTACAGCATCACAAAATGTTGCAGTAATGTCCATTATATTGTTTTGTTGGGTTTTTTTTCCAGCCCGCGGAGGTGCTGGGATTTGCTGTGGTGGAGTGTGGCGCCCTTGAGGCTTCAGTCGCCACAGGGTACTGCATCTCACCAGAGGTGCAGTATTCATCCCGTGTATGGAAGAGGTCATTGCCGATAAAAACCACAATCCACCACCATACACAGATGCCCTCTCACTGGGACTGGGCTAGGGTAGAGACATTGAAGGGTGGCCATCATTAATGTAGTGGACCCTTTGCTCACTAGTTCAGGAACCTAGGCGGAGGAGCTTGACACAGGGGAGCAAGGAGACACACACAAACACACACACACAATCAGCCAGTAGTTAGTCAGCAACCAGGAAAGTGAAATGCAGGAGAACATGGTCGCTGAGGGGAGAGCTGCACCATAGCACCCTCAGGATCGAGCGCACACTACAGGGTGCGGAGCCCTAGGCTGGTGGGCACTTCACGTCTCACTAGCAGAATCCAACGGGCAGAGGATTTCAAGTCTTCTGACCCACACAGTGTACGGGGCAGCAGCATATAGATCCAGGAGTTGTGACCATAGGGTGGCCCCTCTACGGACTTGCGCTGCCTGCTATTCAGGACGGGAAAGAAACCATTTCCAGGACTTGGGTCCCAGAGTAGCTTCAAGCCGCAGGGACTCACACAACACGGCGTAGGGAGGAAGGACTCACTGAAAGAAACACCGAATTGGACCTCCGAACTATCCGGGATCAGCTGGAGCCCATGACAGCGGAGTCCGGCAGCCCAAAGGTGGTGACATCACAGTGAATAAAGAGCTTAAACTGCAACCGCTGTGTTGTCTAATCCTTCTCGTGCCCCGCGTTCCTTCATTAGAGAGGACTACTACGCTCAACATCCTCCCTGGGGCCTAAGCTCTGCCTGTGGAGAGCTTTACCATCTGAGCTGCGTTATCATCCGCCCCAGAGAAGACCTTCCGCAGCGGCGGCTAATACCTGGCCGCACACCACAGGTGGCGTCACGAATAACTACTCCCATCGTCCCCATCTCCCCTTTCTATTGACACCGATGGGGTCACGGAACTGGGCCAGGCTGCTGTGACATCCCAAACCGGCCCGGTGACGAGTAGCCCTCCCCAAGACCCCGTGGGCACGTCAGAAGTCATTGAGAAACTAGAGCATTTTTCCAGAAGACCGTAACAGGAGAGCTGGAGAAGCAGGAAAATAGCTGAAATGGGTGGAAATAGGACTCAAATGGAATAGGAACAGCATTGGGAAGACACCTGGATGCTTCATTGACTCCCAGGTCACTGCTGGGAATAATGTTGTCAGAGTATTACGCCACTGTTACTGACTGACAATAAAACATACAAAACCGAAGATAAAATTGATTTTACAAGAATAAATGCTAGGAAACATTTTTTATATAAGGCAAAATTAAAAAGAGAAAGAAAAAACACCTCCTACACTCATTAATAGCTGGGCCATCTCACCGTATTTCCCTATGACTACAGTAGATGAAATAGCAGAGGGAGACATATACTACATCCACTAGTAGTCACCGGTAAATGTTATTTTAACATTTCACTACTACTGTATATGTGGCGCCCTGGACAAGCCAGGACGTCACAGGTACTGCAACAACACACCCCGCACCCCGGTTAGGAACATCTAAGTCAGACACAAATCCCTGTTGCCTCCCTCCAGGGGCTGATGTCCACACCAGGTGGGGCGGAGCCAGGCGGTTGGCTCCACCCACCGAGGAGTTCACAGTTCTGGAGGTGGGAAAAGGAAGGCAGTTTTTAGTTTAGTGGAGTTGAGTGTAGAGCGAGAGTGAGGAAAGTAGTAGTGGAGGAACTGACTGGCCGTGTCCGGGTACGTGGCCCGGGCACAGAAACAGCAAGGTTGGCAGACAGTGGTGACCGTCTGCAGGAGAGGCCGATTGACACACAACCGTAAGAACCGGGGACGGGCGGTGACCCGCTGGTACCGGATCGGGGAGCGAAGAGAAGCCAGCACTATCCGGCAGGGCCTACGGACCCCAACCAGGCTAGGAGTCGTCGCCGGTCAAATCCATCAGCGACGGGAACCTCCGGGGTTTCCCAGCAATAAAGACCCGACTGAAGGCAACCGTCCAAACCGTGAGGGAGATAAAGCTACCGCCAGAGCTAGAGCTCCCAGGGCCAGAGCCTGCGGGCAAGAAGGGGCTCCCTTAGCCAACATACCGCAGGGGAGCGGGTTACCGGTGGGAAGCCATCGGGGCCGAGAACTTAACACCGGTGAAGGGAGAGACAGTTACCGCCAGCCTACCGGGAGTAACCGTTGCAGCCGTCTGTGGGACTCGTCCATCCAGCCGTTTGTTTTACCAGAGACTCCTTGTGCGTTACTGGCTGAGTAAGTACCACCGTGCCATCTGGCACTGCACTGCCCCGCGACCCTGCACCTGGCCAAGCCCCGCAACCCACCAAACAGACAACAACTCCGGGCCCCGGGACTGCCAAAATCCCCTACCCACGGAGGGGAGAGAAACATCCCAGCTGCTCCCTGTCATCGCTCCCGGGATCCCCGTACAGAGCAGCGGTGGTGCCCCAACCTCACCACACACCGTGGGTGGCGTCACAAACCGACACCCCAAACACCAACAAAACACCCCTTTCATTCACGGGCGAGGAGCGCCGCTCGAGTCCCCGGGTCCGGCCCACCGCTCGAGCCACCGAGCAGCAGCAGCAGCAGCGCCGGACCCGAGCGTGGTGAGCGCAGCGCCCCGCCGCCCGCGACATATACAGTATCTGGGCATGTACTGTGTGACATAGTCAGACATATCCTGTTTAATTTATGAAGGAAGGACTCTGAAACTGATAAAGCCTATGCGGATAACGCAAGAACTCCAAAAAATTAGAAGGAAGAGACACTCCTATACATCCTGTATAAGACATAAAGGAGGGCCTCATATACATTCTGCTAAAATTGTTAGGTAGTGGGACTCCTAGACTCATATAGCCTATGCACTAGGTGCAAGTGTAGCACCCCTGAAGCCATTAGGGAGCTACAAGGTACTGCATCCCCACCAGGATGCAGGACCTACCCCCTAGGGACCCAGAAGACCAGTGCCGGTAACAACCAAACACTCCAGATAATCCCTGTTTTCCCCAATTTCCCCATAGACTGGTACCAGGCTAGGGTTGGACCAATGGATGGCCACTTAGAGGTGGAGCCGATCCAGTCCACTACATGACCAGGTGGGAGGGGTAGATAGTGGACAGTCAGTCTAGCAGTGACAGTGAGAGAGAGAGGAAGGACTGTCGAGAGTGAAACAGTGATCTGAGAGCCCATCCGGTTAGTTGCCGGTGGAGTACAGTGGAGTACTCCCGGAACTTTACACCAGCGGGGTACAGAATCCGAGGTCAGGCAAACACTCCAGGCAGACCTGATAAAATCTGCACAGTGAGGACCTCACTGACCTTGAAGTTTGGGACACAGTAGCAACGGGAGAACCGGGGACAGGACAAGAGACTCCAACCCCACAGGGTTCACGCTAAAGTCATACGGACTGCTGTAGAAGACCACCAGGAGGGGACCCCCAGCCGCTCCAAGCCACGGGGCCCCACCAACAAATGACAGGTTCATGGGAAAGAAGCCACTGGGTCACTAAACCGGCACTGGAACTACGGGGACCTGCGGTTAAGACCAGCCAACCTAGGGGGAACAGTTACCAGCTTGCAGTGAGTAAAAGAACCAGTTACACTGAAACCCCTTGTGTGGCCTACCTTCTTTCAACACAAATCTGCATCACCTATCCTCTGGGGCCTGACCCTGCTTGCAGAGGGCCTAACATCCAGGCTGCTACTAACACCAGCCCCAGTAGTGAAAACTGTGCAGCAGCAGCTCCATCAACATAGCCGCAAAACTGAAAGTGGCGTCACGTGTGAACGTTATTCACATCCCCTGTAAATATTCCCCTTTTAAAAAGCACTCAGGGCACGGGACCAGGCAACGCCCACCAAAGTGACATTCCACAGTTATACACTGCCCAGGACTGAGTACCCAATAACCCTGGGCGACACACAAGGGCTGTCAAAAATTAGAGGAAGGTAGTGGAATACACCCTGGAAGACACGTAGAGGAGGGTTTCAAAAAACATTTTGAAGGAGTGGGATTTCTAGACTGGTAAAGCCTATGCACTAAGTTCAAGGTCTGAACCACATTTACCACTGGAGGTATATATCTATATATGTAAGAGAGTTGTAGATGTAGACTTCATACACATCCTGAAAAAATTATAAAGGAGGGCATCATGTACATACTGGAAATATTAAAAGTTAGGGTCGCATGATGGCCCTCTAATAATTATGAGTGAGGGCCACCTGTTTACTCTCTTAAAATTTGGAAGAAGGGCCGCAATATGACCATCTAAACATTTTGAGAGCGGGTCACTTCTTTACCCTCTTAAAATTTGGAGTGAGAGCTGCCTGATGACCCTCTAAAAACTTTAACTTGCCGGGCCCAGTCACAATGGAGAACCCTGTGACCGCGGTAGTTACACCCCTGGCTGGGTATCAAAATAGTTGGGGACCGCACACAGTTTTTTAAAATTATTTACTTACATTTAAAAAGAAAAAAAGACAAGTGTTGTTCTTTTTTTTTCATACACAGCCAAGATAATAATATGGGGGGATGTTATGACAATTTATTTATTTGTTTATTTAATTTTATACCACGATAGGGACACGCAGACGTGTTGAGTATTTTTCCCTTGCATATTTCGTGCAGATTTCTTTTTTTCTGCACCAAATCTGCACCAAATACGCAAGGGAAAAAAAAGCAACGTGGGCACAGCACTTCTGAATTCTCAAGGACTTTGCTGGCTTCACAATGGACATGCAGATTTTGCTGCAGATTTCTGAAAATATGCGTCAAAACTACACAGTGTGGGCACTGGGCCTTAATGTGATTTCTGTGGAAAAGCTTTGACTGTTATTACACCGGTTAACACTAGAACTGCTAAAAATCTGACATACCTAGAACAGCGGGAAAGGGTCATTTTGACCCTCATAAGAAAAACACTTAAAAACCTCCAAATTAGAAATCAATATTAATGACCTTTTTATTTCAGATTACCTTTCTATTGACTGAATCAACTAAATAAATTTTTTATACAAAATGTGCACTTTTCTTGCATGTTTTCCACTGACAACTTTGTGGCACTTCTCACAGAAATCACTTTTCTTAACCTTTGCAGAAACCAATTTAGCACTTCTCCCTGTAACACTTGCCAAGGAAGCGAGCAGGAGTAGACCCATTGGATCAAAGGGGGGACCCGGGCTTGCACTGACATGGGTAGGGCTTAACCAAGCACCTACCAGGTATTTGTCGCGGGCGGGGAGGGAGCTGCGCTCACCACGCTCAGGTACGGCGCTGCTGCTGCTCAGTGGCTTGAGCGGTGGGTCGGATCCGGGGACTTGAGCGGTGCTCCTCGCCCGTGAGTGAAAGGGGAGTAGTTTGGTTTGGGGATTTGGTCCGTGACGCCACCCACGGGTTGTGGTGAAGTTGGACACCACCGCTGCTGGTGACGGGGATCCCGGGAGCGATGGTAGGGAGCAGCTGGGATGTTGTTTCCTCCTCTGTGGGTAGGGGTTGGTGGTCCTGGGGCCCGGTGAGGTGACGGGGAGGCAGGGTTGGAAAGGTGCAGGGGGCGCTTGGACTGCGCAGCGCGGTGCTGAACGGCACGGTAATACTCACTCAGCCACAAATGGATGCAAGTCTCTGGTAAAACAAACGGCTGGATGGACGGGTCCCGCAGCCGGCTGCTGAGGTTTCTCCCGGACGGTTGGTGTGGTGGCTGCTTTTCCCTGCACCTTTTGTGTATCTTCAGTCCCGATGGCTTCCCACCGGTAACCCGCTCCCCAGCGTGGATATGTGTCGGAGGAGCCCTTTTGCCCGCAGGCTCTGGCCCTGGGAACTCTAGCTGTGGCGGTAGCTGTATTTCCCTTTTGCTGTTTGGACGGTTGCCTTCAATCGGGTCTTGGCTGTTTGGAAACCCCGGGGGTTCCGCTCACTAACGGATTTGACTTGTTTAACGGCGACTCCAAGCCTGGTCGGGGTCCGCAGGCCCTGCCGGTTTGTGCTGGCTTCACTTCGCTCCCCGGTTCGGTACCGGCAGGCCACCGCCCGTCCCTGGTCCTACGGTTCCGCGTTGATCTGCCTCTCCTGCAGACGGCCACCACCGTCTGCCAACCTTGCTCTTGGTGCCCGGGCCACGTACCTGGACACAGTCAGTTTGCTCCTCTACTACCACTTTACTCCTCACTCTTTCACTTCCCTAAACTGAACTGACCTCCTTCTCCCGCCTCCAGGACTGTGAACTCCTCAGTGGGTGGGGCCAACCGCCTGGCTCCACCCCACCTGGTGTGGACATCAGCCCCTGGAGGGAGGCAACAAGGATTTGTGTCTGACTGATGTGCCTATCTCGGGGTGGGGGTGTTGTGTTGTAGTTCCTGTGACGACCTGGCTAGTCCAGGGCGTCACATATTCACCTGAGCTTCTGATGGTGAGGATGGGCTTGGCTGCTGGTAGATGCCTAGTGCCACACCCAAGCCAGTGCCCGAAACTGTGGTAGCTGAGCGGAGCTCAGTGACAGCAGGACATGGGTACAGGCAGACAGACTGGGCAGACACATGAACTCAATCTGTACTGGAATGGGTAAACAGGAATATGCATAGGAAATAAAGCATGGAACATCGGGCAAAAGACATCAGAATGGACACAGGATATCAGGCACAGGACATCAGGATGGACACAGGATATCAGGCTCAGGTCATCAGGCACAGAACATCAGGAAGGACACCAGTCCTTTGGAATACAGGTTACGGACATCAGACTTCAGGTTCAGAATTCAGGAACAAGACATCATGAAGGAGACCGGACATCTGACACAGGTCATCAGGCACAGATCACCAGCCACATGACATCAGGTACAAGACATTGGGTATTGGGTTCAAGGTACAGAACATTAGGCTAAGAACATCAGGGACAGGTGCAGGACATCAGAATTCAGACAGAATGCAGGAATAGGTGCAGATTTCAGGCTGGTAACAACACACAGAGACACAGACAGAATGGGTCCAGAAACACAGACAGAACTACAGTGGATACAGAACTGATTACTAGTACAACTGGAGCTGGACACAGGCAGATTAGGGCAATCAGTTGGACCAACACAGTGGAACTAGGTATGAAACCTCAGGGAGGGAGCCTTAAATACCTGGTGCCTCCCAGTGATAGGCTGGGGACACCTTTGCAATCTGAGTGTGCTTCCCATTAAAGGGGCAGGAAGCATGTGCGCGTGCTTCCTGGGCTGGAAGCCAGGAAACCCCATACGGCGATGCGGGCACAAGGACAAGCAGGCGGCCAGGGAGGTCATAGCAGTGGCATCGCAGCTGGGCTATGGGGAGAGGAGAGTGCAGGGATATTGGCGCAAAGATGACCTGGGACGCTGGCATGTTCAGAGACAGGGATGCTGGTGTTACACTTCCATTTCTTAGATGGCCTTGCTATTGCAGCTTCTTCTACTTGACACTGTCATTCCTCTTGCTCTTTGCTTCTTTTCCATTCATTAGCCAGTTGAAGAATTAATTTCTTTTTTTTTCATCTTTTTGTTCTGCACCAGATTATAACTAACCCATGCATTTATTGCCACCAAATCCAAAATGTTGTAAAAGACATGCATCAGCAATCTCCCTAGTGCAGCCTTGGTGTTGTATTTTCATGTAATTTGGTCAACCACATCCACTCCATACTTTGTGGATTTATAGAAGATTATATTTTCTGGTTTCTTCTTTCTTCTTTGCTATCTGCTACATCAGAATGCAGTGTACTAAGAGGAATGCCATTTTTCTTTTTCTTCCCTTGGTACACAGTCAAGGTGCATTCTGCATTTCCAATTAGTTGGTGGATGGTAATAGAATACATTTCAGCATTGCCCTTCTTCAACACGACAGGGATTTCATGGCAAACCTTGTTTATCATCCCCACCAATGATGTTTTATTCTCTTGGAGCTTCTTGGCAAGTTGAAGAGAAATTAAGAAGTTGTGTGTCACCATGCTCCATTCTTGGTGTAGAAATGACTCTATGAGGTGGAGAACAACATACTCTTCCAGTTTTTTTTCGGACGGGAATTGTCTTTCCCGAGGTATGGGAATGCATTGCAATCATACTTTGTTTCTACATCTGCAGCAATCCAGAATTTAAGGCTATATTTGTCTGGCTTTTTGACATAAATTAAAATTTGCATCTTGTTTTGCTTGGAAATAATTGTTCAGCAATGGTTATGTGTTCGCCTGGGCGGAGGCAGCGAATGGGCTTTTCCACAAACTTTCTCCAAATTTCAGAGACAAGTGCGAACTTGTCAGTTGACAGGCACGGTTGATTTCTCATCAAAACGGAGGAATCTTTGAAGCTCCTGAAATTTGTCCCTCTACATCATGTCCATGATAAATTTTGGTCTTTTAAAACATTCATAGCAAATCTCTTTCCAGACAATGATGAATTGGCATCTATGATCTCGCATTCAGATCCATCTTTTGAAACCATCTTTGCAGATCACACATTTGACTGAGCCTGATTAGATGGTTGAGGCAAAAATTGTGGTAGATTAGGATTTGCATTAGTTTATGCAGACAACTGCTCCTCACTTGCATCTTTATCCAAAAACAAGATCCGCAGCACTCTGCGGTGGGAGAAGTTTTAATTTTGCGTCATACAAACAGGTGAGAAAGCATAGGGGAGGTGAGGGGAAGGAGCACAGACGACGACTGTACCGTTTCGCACCTCTAGGATAGCTTTCACGGGTCCCCTAGAGGTGCGAAACGGTACCGTCGTCCTCTGTGCTCCCTCCCCTCATCTCCCCTATGCTTTCTCACCTGTTTGTATGAAGCAAAATTAAAACTTCTCACACCGCAGAGTGCTGCCGATCTTGTTTTTGGATGGACACTTCTTTTGCTTGGCATAAGCACCACGGTGGCTGTTAGTTATTCCTTAGCCGTGACTCCACAGATGTAAGCTCAGAAGAATCCTTTTACAGGATAACAATAGCGCAAGCGGCTCCTCACCAAGAATGTCTTGGATTAAGAAAACACCGCCAGCAAGCACCATCATACGGTAAGCTGTGCCCAGAGTTTTTTCCTTCTATCTACAAATAATAATCACTCGCATCTTTATCCTCACTTGTTTCAGGCACAAAATCGCCATCTGAATCAGATACATCACATTTTAATTCAACATCCGAATTTTCAACAAAAGACAAAACCTTTTCCCTAGAGATATGAAGTTCATGAGATATGATTGAAGACATCTGTCAAGGCTAGATTACAAAGTCTAAATGATACGCTGTACACAGTGAGAGCTAAAACGAGTTTAGATCTGCCCCAATGACCTCATACAGTAACATGTAAAGGAGAAACTTCACTAGGGTCAAATTGATCCTTCCCGCTGTTCTAGGTATCTTACACGAAATGTCATGAAAAAAAAAAAATGTAGTAAATTGCAACATATATTGTAAAGAGAATAAAAAATAAATGTCACAGTACTTGGATAGAAATAGTAAAAAACTGAATAATTTAGTGAAGAAAAAATAAAGGCAAGGGATCATTATGACCCCTTCCACAGTTCTAGTATTATTGGAGGATTTGGTGACACTACTGTGAGAGGGGAGCTGGATGTAGCTCGGGAATTCTCTCAAAGCTGAGTGTGGCTCTCAAGGTCAGAAAGATTGAAGACCACTAATATAGAGTATAACATTTTTATTTTTCTGATTTTATTTCTACAAGTATAAGGATGTGTATGAAGAAGAAGAAAGACTATGTCCTAAAATATTCTAAAACAATGAGCCAAATTATGGACAGTAACTAAAAAACAACCACAATACATCAGAGTCCAATGCCTGAAATCCTGCAGAGATTATTGTTTATAAAGAGTTTTATATGCATAATTCTATCAACAGAATTAATCAGATCTGACTGAGCAGAGAAGGAATTTCAATTTAAACTCAGTTCTCTTGCAATTTCTTAGAACATTGAAAAGCCCCTAAATAAAAGGATTTTCTGTTCACATTTTCAAATAATATTCCTGGATTTTATTCTATTGTTTGGCTATATAAAGGTGATAGAAATCTATATTTATTTATTTATTGAGGTCAATATTTAAAAAAAGAATACTTGACCCAAAAACAAATACAAATTTTTACGTGTTCTATTGTAACTGTTGTGATGATATCTGATGTATAATGTCAAGTGTAATGTGAGTTACGTCTTGCTTTATTGTATAGTGTGAATTGTGATATGATGTGTATTTGTGTACTCTGTTGCATTGTACTGGGAGGAAGCTGGGTTCTGCCCAGCAACAGACAGTGAACAGGGACAGTTAGATTTGTGTTGCCAATAATCCATAGTGGGAGTGGCTGGAGTGCAGGGAAAAGAGACTGTTTTCCTAATAGGATATCAAATAGGGTCCAGAGTGTGACCAGAGTGGATCTAAGGTCTAATTAGTCTGCAAGGCCACATGATGCGGGTGTCCTTGCAGCTAGAGGAGACTGGAGCCAGATATAGCGTGATCCAGAGGGTACAGCAAGAAAGAGGTGACCAGTACATGGAGTGATTTAACAAAGTTGAGTCAGCAGACTTACTGAGAGAGCAAATGACCGAGGGAGATAGTCCCTTAAATTGCACGGTTAGCAGTATGGCCCTGAGTATCTTACAGCTCCTGAAAGATAAACAGGCCAAAACGGAATAGGGCAGCTAGTGGAGACTGGAGCCAGATATAGCAACAAGAAGGAAAATACAAGAAGAAACACTTTGGAGAAAATAGCGCAAATAGGGTCTTATTCGATGATATACAGTAGATAAGTGCAACTGAATACACTCACCTGGCAGGGTTGTGAGCGTCACAACACCTGTATTAGCATAATACTTTAATAGTAGCAGCCCCGGAATGTTCAGATTGGAGATAAGGAAGGAATCGAGTTTAGTGCCGCACTATCACCAGGATGCATTGTTGATTAAATATTCTCTTTTTTCATGTACAGGTCAAGTCAACGTGTTTCTGAGCTCGCAGCCTCCTTCATCAGGACAACAAAGAAAATAAACAATCAAGTCGATCTTTAATTACATTATAGTGTTCCCAGGATTCAGTGCTGAAGGCTATTGCAGGAGAAGACAACACAACAGTAAATTAAGAACTGTTAATGGAGGATGCCTTAGAAGAAAGCTGGCTGAACACTAAACCCCGCTGTCAGGAGGAAATTAACTTTATTCCTCCTGGCAGCATTCAATTTTCAGTCATGGGGGTGGTGTGTGCATGGGTTCAGTCACCGCTCTTGTTATGGAGAGTGACAGCTATAACCAGGCCACCTGCACTGACTGACAGCCACTCTGCATTAGAAAAAGCTGTCAATCAGTGTGGGGGTGCGGTTACAACTGCCACTCTCGAAACAAAGAGCGGTGACTGACCCTGTGCAGGCACAACCCCCATGACTGAAATCGGAACACTGCCAGGAGGATTAAAGCTAATTTGCTCCCGGCAGTGGTGTTTAATGTGCAGGCGCCGGGCAGGTTCAGAATGCTATTAACCTGCTGACTAACCACGTATCTGCAGGTTAATAGCATTTTTCCATGTGACAGGTTCCCTTTAAATATAGGAGGATTTCAGATCTAAGGAGTGCTAAAGTTGTCATGCCCGCATGAGGTCTGTGGGGCACATATTCCTTAATGCATCGCAAGATGCACTGCTCAAGTTACCTGAATACTGCAACTAATCTGGACGTTGGATGGTGGAAAGGTAACATACATCACCGTCTGCTCTGAATTCAGATGTGGAAGTACGTAAGTATGACTGACTTTGTTGTGTTTTACATATCTAGTCCTGAGAGCAAACTTTTATATTGCCCAGACAAACCCTTTAAAGATAACCTGGCAGAATAATTTTGTAATGTAGAGTAAAGACAAGGATGTAATCACACTGTAATTGTGACAAGTGTGGCACAGCGTGATGTGATCTCGGGGTTACCTGGGACAAGAAGGTCACAGTGCATTGTGGATCACAGATCTGCTTTAGTGCTAGCTACCCATTTACCCTGAGTTGGAACATATTTAATTACATCCAGCACTGAAGGCGTTAAGTTTCTGTGGGTTTCCTTCAGATACTCTGGTTTCCTCCCACACTCCAGAGACATACTGATACATACTGATACATACTGATACATACTAATAGGGAATTTACATTGTGAGCCCCAATGGGAATAGTGTTGCCAATGTATGTAAAGCGGTATGGAATTAATGGCACTATATAAGTGAATAAATATTATTATATTATTATTATTTCTATCTTGCAGTGATCTAACAGGTAGTTGTAACCTCAGCTGTAGCCACTCCCTTCTGCTATAAATATCTGCTCCATGCTCCACTCCATGTTGGCTATAGTTCATTCCTATTGCTGTCCATTTAGCAGGAGCCAGTCTCTGAAGAAAGCTGAGGTGTCTCTTCAGTTGCCGTTGAAGAGTTCCTGCCGGGGTTTTATTTGTTGTGCCTTTCTTCCCTACTTGTCTTTCCTACTTCCTGTTTATTATTACAGTGGAGAGACTAGTGTCTTGCTTGCCCTCACTAGCCAGGGTGAATTTAGAGTCAGCGAGGGCCCACCGTTAAATTGTGTTCCCGGAGTACTCTGTGTGTTGTGGCGCTTGCCCTGAGATCATTTATACCTGACAGAAACCCAGTAGTTACTGTGTAACAGTTATACCGATTCAATTGATACCTTTGGTGAATAAATCTACTCTGTTGCTCTTTTTTAATCTCCAGTTGAAGTTTATGCTAATTAGATTTTGGTGCACAGGGGCCAAAGTATACACTGATTATTCTCCTCCCTTTTTTTGACTCCCCAGCTACTCCACCTTCCTTTGGTCTTTGAATGACAAGTTACAGCTTCTTTAGTCATCTGCCTCCTCTACTGAAGAAAGAAGCAATTCACACGTCAGTAACTCCGGTACTTATGACTTCTGTTTTCATACGTACCGGAGACACAGATGCAGACCCATTAAAATCAATGGGTCTACACACACATCTCTGTTTTTAAATGGATGTGTGTCTGTGTTGAGCACACGCGTGTCCGTGTGTTCCACATGGCGACATGTCCGTTTTTCTCCGGCAGCACGGGTGAAACACGGACCACACACTGATGTGATCTGTGTGACATCAGTGTGACACGTACTGGAGAAAACACGTGTCTTTGAAATAAAATGCTTTTCTACACTCACCTTTCTCTTGCCCTGCTGTCTGTGGCGCTGCTGTCACTTGCCTCTGGGCCCACTCATTATGCTCATGCATAGTCACTGCACCGCGTACCCAGAAGCAGCAGCAGCGCCGGAGACAGCAGCGCCAGAGACAGGTAAGTATACAAGTTCCTGCTGTCTGTGTGCTATCAAAGATAGCATACGGACGGACAGCACACTGGCAGCACATGGCTGAACACATATACAGAACACACACACAGATACACACCCACACCACGGACTGTGAAAAACGTGCGTTTTTATCACGGACGTGTGAAGGTGGCCTTAAAGAGTGTGATTCCAGGGGTACCATGAGGTAAGAGGCAGTTTGCTGGGTTCTGTGAGTTGATTCATATCACCAATGGTACTAAAACAAAGAAAACTCACACGCTGCTTAAGCAGCCATTGCATTTTTCAAAAATTAGGGTTTGGCACAAATGGACAATAGATTCTTGTATTGTAGATCCAATATTATGTCATTAAAATGGGAAACAGCTGTGTTAATGACATTTCAGAGCAATTATATGCACAGTTAACTGATGAACGTTTTGTTTTTGAACAAGAAAGAGGGTTCTTTTATGTATACTTTTACTACTGATCCATATAATGATATCTTGCTGGTCCATTCCACATGATCTTCTTGCAGCCGGAGTAAAATTTACTATTTATTCCGGGAAAAAACACATTTTCTTACATTTCCTGCTATTTTTTATAGTAACCTGTAAAAAAGAGACCAGCAGTTTTAACCACTCTGCATATTTAAAGGCTAATTAATGAATAAATTACTTATAGGGAAATGAACAACAGAGACTTTGTAATTACCAGTCGAGCTGCAAAATATGATTCTGCATCATTAGCTCAGCACCATTCTAGCTTACGATGGAGAACTGTAAAATTAGAAATTTCGTCTTACAAAGTCATGCAAAAACAAGATGTGCAATTAGCTACTATTTTTATCACAATGAATACGTTAACATAGGCAGTATAAATAGATAGAAATTAAGCTACAAAGACAATTAGGCTAAGGTCAACTGAATATTTCAGAATGTGTTGAATGGTTTGCCATAGGGAGTAGAATTTCTGTGTTAAAATATGTAAACAATGAATGCAAAAATGAATTTATCAGAAATAATTAGTACATACTGAACAATGAGGTGCACTAACCAAACAATGGGACTTCTAAAGCCCACTTTACACGTTGCAATTAGTTGTACAATCGCATTTGCGATGTGACACGCCCAGGTTGCATATGCGATCTTATGAGATTTCACGTTGGTCGTTCATTTGCTGTCACACGAGCGTTAGTAGTCTATGTTAAATTGATCAATGTTATGTGCGATCCTTTAGATCATGTGTTCTGTGACGTATGCATTGAGCACCTTTTTTTTTTTTTTATTTATTGACTTGCCAAGCGTGTGTAATGTGTAGGGATGCGTTTTTACTATGTCATCTGCAATTCAGCTCTGCTACATGGCCGCTGACAGCAAACACAGACAGCCATGTAGCAGAGCTGAATGGCAGATGACAGCAGACACAGAAAGAGCCGCACTGTCAGAATGAACTCGGGTGAACTTCACCCGACTTCATTGTGATGCTGCGGCTCTGTCTGTGCCGTGTCCTGATTAGCGGTCACCAGTGAAGACTCACCGGTGACCGCTAATCTCCTGAGTAACTGAAGTTAGCAGCCCTCTCTCATACTCACTGATCCCCGATCCCCGGCGCTGCACGGCGTTCTCACTGCTCCGGCGGCTTTTACTGTTTTGAAAAAGCCGGCCGCTCATTAAACAATTTCGTATTCCCTGCTTACCCCGCCCACCGGCGCCTATGATTGGTTACAGTGAGACACGCCCCCACTCTGAGTGACAGGTGTCACACTGCACCCAATCACAGCAGCCGGTGGGTGTGTCTATACTGTGTAGTGAAATAAATAATTAAATAATTAAAAAAAACGGCGTGCGGTCCCCCCCATTTTTAAAACCAGCCAGATAAAGCCATACGGCTGAAGGCTGGTATTCTCAGGATGGGGAGCTCCACGTTATGGGGAGCCCCCCACCCTAACAATATCAGCCAACAGCCGCCCAGAATTGCCGCATACATTATATGCGACAGTTCTGGGACTGTACCCGGCTCTTCCCGATTTACCCTGGTGCGTTGGCAAATCGGGGTAATAAGGAGTTATTGGCAGCCCATATCTGCCACTAAATCCTAGATTAATCATGTCAGGCGTCTATGAGACACCCTCCATGATTAATCTGTAAGTTACAGTAAATAAACACACACACCAGAAAAAAATCCTTTATTAGAAATAAAAACACACACATATACCCTGGTTCACCACTTTAATCAGCCCCAAAAAGCCCTCCTTGTCCGGCGTAATCCAGGATGATCCAGCGTCGCATCCAGCGCTGCTGCATGGAGGTGACCGGAGCTGCAGCACACACAGCCGCTCCGGTCACCTCCACACAGCAAATGAACACAGCCGCGCGATCAGCTGAGCTGTCACTGAGGTTACCCGCGGCCTCCGCTGCATCCACCGGTGGCCGCGGGTAACCTCAGTGACAGCAGCTGATCGCACGGCTGTCTTCAGTTGCTGTGTGGAGGTGACCGGAGCGGCTGTGTCTGCTGCGGCTCCGGTCACCTCCATGCAGCTGCGGTGGAAGCGACGCTGGATCATCCTGGATTACGCCGGACAAGGAGGGCTTTTTGGGGCTGATTAAAGTGGTGAACCAGGGTATATGTGTGTGTTTTTATTTCTAATAAAGGATTTTTCGGGTGTGTGTTTATTTACTGTAACTTACAGATTAATCATGGAGGGTGTCTCATAGACGCCTGACATGATTAATCTAGGACTTATTGGCAGCTATGGGCTGCCAATAACTCCTTATTACCCCGATTTGCCAACGCACCAGGGTAAATCGGGAAGAGCCGGGTACAGTCCCAGAACTGTCGCATATAATGTATGCGGCAATTCTGGGCGGCTGTTGGCTGATATTGTTAGGGTGGGGGGCTCCCCATAACGTGGAGCTCCCCATCCTGAGAATACCAGCCTTTAGCCGTATGGCTTTATCTGGCTGGTTTTAAAAATGGGGGGAACCGCACGCCGTTTTTTTTAATTATTTAATTATTTATTTCACTACACAGTATAGACACGCCCACCGGCTGCTGTGATTGGGTGCAGTGTGACACCTGTCACTCAGAGTGGGGGCGTGTCTCACTGTAACCAATCATAGGCGCCGGTGGGCGGGTAAAGCAGGGAATACGAAATTGTTTAATGGGCGGCCGGCTTTTTCAAAACAGTAAAAGCCGCCGGAGCAGTGTGAATGCCGTGCAGCGCCAGGGATCGGGGATCGGTGAGTATATGAGAGAGGGGGATAGACTGACATGGACTGAGAGTGAGGGACAGAGATAGTGACGGACTGACAGAGATTAGTGCATGACAGACATTGTGAGGCGCTTCAGAACGCAGCTTTTCAGCTGCGCTCTGAAGCAGACCTTTTTTAAGCTGCGGTGCAGAGCGCACACCTGCGCACATAGCATCAGACACCAAAATCGTATGAGGGATGTCACACGTTACAATTCACTAGGTTCGTGCAACAAAACGCTCAATTCTAGAGAATGATACGATGTGTTTGCGATCAACGGTTTTGCGTTCAATCCTGATCGCATGTAGCTGTCACACGCAGATACCTCACAAACGATGCCGGATGTGCGTCACTTACAACTTGACCCCAACGACGGATTGTGAGATATATTGAAGCGTGTGTAGCGGGCTTAAGTTGGGACTTGTGATTTCTTCTTGTCCACTGTAATGGCAGAAAAAAGGTTTTAAAGAGTTTGGATAGTTTAAGGTTGAAGGTAGACATAAGTCCATCAAGTTCAACCTACAGTATATCCTAGGTTGGTTTTCTTTGCATGGCAGAAGGCAGCAGTATTTTCTAAAATATGTTGGGATGGTATGTCCCTCTAAGGGGTACTTTTCACGCTACAACATCACTAGCCGATGCTAGCAATGCCGAGCGTGATAGTCCCCGCCCCCATCGCACAGGCGATATCTGGTGATAGCTGCCGTAGCGAACATTATGGCTACGGCAGCTTCACACGCACTTACCTGCCCTGCGACGTCACTCTGGCCAGAGATCCGCCTCCTTCCTAAGGGGGCGGGTGGTGCGGCGTCATAGCGACATCACATGGCAGGCGGCCAATAGAAGCGGAGGGGCGGAGATGAGCGGGACGTAAACATCCCGCCCACCTCCTTCCTTCCGCATAGCCGGTGGAGACAGGTAAGGAGATGTTCCTCGCTCCTGCGGCTTCACACACAGCGATGTGTGCTGGCGCAGGAACAAGGAACAACATCATAACATCGGTCGTCCTGAAATTATGGAAATGACCGATGCTACACAGATCGCCAATTTACGACGCTTTTGCGATCGGAAATCGGCGCATCTAGGCTTTACAAGTTGCAACATCGTTACTGGCACCGGATGTGCGTCACTTTCAATTTGACCCAGACGATATCGCAGTAGTGATGTCGCAACGTGCAAAGTACCCCTAAGAGTAGATAAGAGAAGATTCAATATCCCTTGGTGACCAAGTAGTTTCGTACTCAGTGGTGGAGCAAGTGCACACGGATGTCCATTTTAATAATTTTTTCATCTATGCTATGTTCTATGGTATCAATCTTTACCGTCCGTCTATGTAATGGTTCACATATGTAAACAGGGTTCTCAGGGTCACCATGCCTAAACTTATGAGGCCACATGCACACATTGAGTATTTGGTAGGTCTTTTACATCAGTATTAATGAGCCAAAACTAGGAGTGGAACAATCAGATAAAAGTATAATAGAAACACGTCACTACTTCTGTATTTTTTAGCTACTCCTGGTTTTTGCTTATTAATACTGGAGGTAAAAAACTCACCAGATACTCATTGTGGGTACGTGGCCTTAGATCTCAGGCATTTTGGCCCCATATTGCTTGTTCTGACATCACCACAAACTGAATACGTTTTTCCATACAGAAAGCTCAATATGGAGTGGGCATGTTTGGCTCGTAGGTGTAGCCGTCGAGTGACAGATGATGTATTTTTGGGTGGCTGCTTTTGGTGGTCTTACCCATAATGCCCTGCAGATATAATAGATTATCATACCTTGTACAGTGGTGGACAGTACCTGGATATCACAGAACAGCAGTTCCCAGCGAAGCACAATTTGTATGGCAGGGTTATTTTTCCTCTCCAGAGTCACTGGGAAAGTCTCTCTCTTCTGCAGAGTGTAAACTCTTATGGTCAGCAGGCTACCTCCCTCTACTTCTCTCTCTCATCGCAGAATGACTGATTTTTCATGAACCGCAGATGTCAGGATATTCAATACTCTAAAGGGTTCTTTACATACAACGATATCACTAATGATATATCGTCGAGGTCACGGTGTTCGTGACGCACATCCGGCGCCATTAGCGATATCAATGTGTGTGACTAAAAGGAGCGATGATCAACGATCGCAAAAACGTCAAAAATCCTTGATCGTTGACACGTCGCTCCTTTTCATAATATCGTTGGTGGTGCATGCCACTGGTTGTTCGTCGTTCCTGCGGCATCACACATCGCTATGTGTGACACCGCAGGAACAACGAACATCTCCTTACCTGCGTCCACCGGCAATGAGGAAGGAAGGAGGTGGGCGGCATGTTCCGGCCGCTCATCTCCGCCCCTCCTCTGCTATTGGGTGGCCACTTAGTGATGCCGCTGTGACAGCGAACGAACCGCCCCTTTAAAGGAGAGATTGTTCGGTGTCTCCAGCGACGTCGCTAAGCAGGTATGTGCATGTGACGCTGCCGTAGCGATATTGTTCACTATGGCAGCGATCACCCCCATGACGAAACAGCGACGTGGGTGGGTGCTATCGCGCACAACATCGCTAGCGATGTCGCAGCGTGTAAAGCACCCTTAAGGATCAATCCACCATTCACCAGTACATACATTTCAGTAAAGAGTATGTTACCACCATAATAAAATAACATGTCTAACAATTAGCCAAACGTGCAAAAAACTGTCCCATTAGAGAACGTTAAGCTGCTATATGATTATATACTTTTTAAGTTGAATTTTTTTTTTTTTAATTATTAAATAAACAACAGGCATCAGTGGAAGTTGTGTAACGTAACCAGGGGCGGTAGTCGTGTGTGAGGGCTACAATCCTCAGCCTGCCCTGGCATGCTACAGACACAGGGTGAGGGGTGGTTTGGGGAGTGGGTGTGGAGGTTGTACCTGCTTGCAGCTGCTCATCTGGAGTTTTGTACGGCTTTTCTGGACCCCGTTCACCCTGCGTAACATCACACGCGGCACTACCAGTGACAAGTCCACCACGGGTTAAAATTGCAACAACTTTATTGTACAATTGCATAAAACTCAACTTCCAGTTTATAACAGTGAAACCATGATCTTCCACAGACATTGCTCTCTTCTCACAACCCAGCTCTGTCGCTATGGCCACCAAGGAGGGGAGGGATGGGAGTTTTATCCTTCCAACGGTCCTGCTCTGTAGAAGCAACCTTAACCCTTACAACCCACAGGCCATCTGTCTGCACTGCTTACAGCCGCCGGCCTAAGAAAGGGATGCTCTATTTTCCGTCTGACTTAGGCTACTTTCACACATCCGGCTTGAGCTCTGCGGCTCAATCCGGCTGTGCAAGCTATGCAACGGATGCGGTGAAAACACTGCATCCTTTGCATAAGTTTTTCCTTTGCGGCCAGTCTGGTTTTTGCCGCTTGCGGCATGCTACTGAGCATGCACAGTGGCAAAAACCGCATGCGGCGGCCGGATGCGGTTATTGCCGCATCGCGCCGCATCCGGCCGCCATAGGCATGCATTGAAAAATGCGCCGCATCGGCTGAATGCGGCGCGATACGGTTTCTTTTGCCGCACGAAAAAACGTGCCAGGCAACGTTCCATCCGGCCGCCGCATCGGCTAAATCTGCCGCATGCGGCAAAAACCGGACGGAACGCAAGGCCATGCGGCACAATGTGGCACTAATTAAAGTCTATGCAGGAAAATCGCAACCGGCAGCAAAAAAAAACGGTTGCGATTTTCCTGCAAAGTGCCGGATTGTGCCGCATAGCAAAAACCGGAGGTGTGAAAGCAGCCTTAACCTTCAGTATCTGAGGGGCTACCGCTTACTTTGGTCTCCTTGACTCTTTCTCTCACACCTTCTTAGCCTGTCTCCTCCACACCCCACTCCTCCAATCCTCTGCTTCTGCCTCTTCGCCTACTCACTCTGAAAACTCTTTCCTAACTCTACTAGAGCCAGGAAGTTCTCATCCCTATACTCGCTTTAGCTGGGAACTGCCCTCCCGCTGTTAACCCGTGCCATCCTGCCACTTCACCTCTATTTCCAACTCTCCCCTATCATCAAGAGACCAGGGCAGGTGACACCTAGTGTCAGCCAGCGATATTAGAAAATAAAACACAATAAAATACACATATAAATACATTACACCTTTGGACCATGGCATCTTCAGGGGGGCTGTAGGGCACTGGACACCCTCTTACAGACGTGCAACAGTTTAGGCACATACCTAGATATAAAATATTGAATTTTCAGTCAGCGGCTTTAGCAATAATATGCAATAGCTCAGCAATTAGAACCTCAATTTCCTATTGTGAGTCCTGGGCAACTCATCACACTGCATTTTAGTTGTTGCCTGAAGTGAACAAGGTAAGGGAATTGTAAATTGAATAAAAGAATGTAGCTTTTTGTTCATTTATAAAGTTGAAGGTAATGTAAAGATACTCAAGAAAACTATCATAAAGACCTTATATCACAATTCTACTTTTTCTTGCCTTCTAGTATAATTGAAATAACAAACAAAATGCAACATGTTTTTCTCCTTCTGCTTTATTTTGCTATGAAAACAGTGTTATATTAGATACCTTTTTAAAAAAAACTTCTAATGTTTTGTCATCTCGAGTAGAATTATTTTTTCTAAAGAGGTTAAAATAAAAAGTTCAAAAGAAAACGATATACAGAAGCAAGCTTTCACTGTCTAAAACAGGTAAACTGCTATATTAAACAATAACAACAAACCATCTGTTCACCTTACTCAGGGCTAATGCATTAAATAAAAAAAAAAAATCAATAACGGAAAGAAAATGACTTTATAATACAAATCCTGGGAAATGTTACAATGCTGTTCCAGCAGCAGACTACTGACCTGTATTAATGTAGCATGAATGCCTACCTGCACAAGTGACACGTTGTTACGGGGGGGCTGTCTGATAATAACCGAAAGGAGTATCAGACAGTCAGGGTCCACCGTGCAAAGACTTTGCTGCAGACTATGGCAGAGTGCAATACCTCTGTTAACTCACAGAAGGATATAATAAGTAAGTAAAGCAATTCCTCCCTTACTTGGAGGGTGTGTGGAATGATCTCTGTTAATAATCACAGAGACAAAGGCAATGTGTGCGAAATGGCACCTACCTAGGTCCGCTCTTCTAGTGGTGCAAAAGAGACGAACAGCAGCGTAAGCCGCACAAAGCTCCTACCTGCGTTCGCTCCACTAGTGTGCGAGGACACGAACCACTAGATATGGCACCTGCCTAGGTCCGCTCTTCTAGTGGTGCAAAAGAGACGAACAGCAGCGTAAGCCGCACAAAGTTCCTACCTCTGTTCGCTCCCCTAGTGTGCGAGGATACGAACAACTGCCAGACGCAGTATAAGGAACGTTACCCTAGCGGCAACGTCCACCTACGAGTAGAATCACAAGGCCCAGCCAGACCATGTGCCTCAGGCACCTGCCTATGTCCGCTCCCCTAAGAGGTAAGGATACGGACAGCAGCCGAAGCTGTAAGGTATAAGAACGCTACCCTGCCGGTAGCGCTCACCTAGCATAGACAGAGGAATGCCTAGAGGAACGCGCACAGAGCGTCTACTCATATGCATGAACCAAGAGGACTGAGCACCATGCGGCGTGTGTCAGGGTCTTATATAGACTCTGTGCCTCATCCAAGATGGAGGACACCAGAGCCAATCCGCTGCCAGAACGACAGGAGTGACGTCATGCTGGCCTATCACCGAGCAAGACGTCACAAGCACATGACCAGCGACCAATCCGCATAGAAGGTGTCAGAGACATGTGACCTCGTGTCAGCGATGATGTCACCCGCACATGTGCAATGGCTCCAAGATTGGACTTAGTCTCCGGCGCTCGCACATGTGCAGTAGCAAGAAATCTGGACTTAGTCTCCAGCGCTCGCACATGTGCAGTAGCAAGAAATCTGGACTTAGTCTCCAGCGCTCGCACATGTGCAGTAGCAAGAAATCTGGACATAGTCTCCAGTGCTCGCAGCAACCGTAACACACGTACTCAAAGGCCTTACCACAACCTTTAGAGTTTTTGCACAATGAAGTTGTGCAGAGATTTTTACTACAGTTTTCTTAAGCCATTAAAATGAATAGTTTTCCAAAGTTGCGGTAAAAATGCGATGATGTAACCTCTACTTTGAAACAATGCAGCAAACCCATCCACCTCTTCCTACCAAAGCAACACACTGCTTCTTTTTAGTGCTACAGGCCCCTCCCTATGCTCTCCTGTATGCTTCCGGATAGAAATAGACCTCAATTTATAGAGGATGAGAAGAGAGAGAAAGAATGAGTAAAAGAAATAATGAGATTGAGTGAAAGACGAGAATTAGAGAGACAGAGCGAAAGAACAAAAAATGAAGAAAAAAGAGAGAGAGGGAAGAGAAGAGTGAGAGCAAGAGATAGAGAGGTAAACAAAAGAAAGGGTCACAGGAGAAAAAAGTTAAAGAGTATAAAGTGAAAAGTAGTGTAGTTATTTTAGTAGGTTATCACTATCAGTACAAATGTGATTTTATTAAAATTTCTTAAGGTTACTTTTCTTAAAAAAATCTATATCCACAACAAGTAATTCAATGTGTTGGGTAATCAGACTGACAGGTTCGTGAACTAACAATGTATGTTCCAATATCCTTTAGTAAACATGATTGTGTTCTCTCCCGTAGGCGCAGCAGAACAGAGTATAGCATAGCTGATCTGTGCTACAAGATGGCTGTTAGAGCGATGAGGACCCACTGAGCCTGTTATATGAGAGAAAGTCATTAAAGGGAACCTGTCACCAGATGTGGCGACTCTGCCACTGGTCTATTATATAGGTAAGGATGGTTGACCTTAGGGAGATCAACATCCAGCACCGGGGAGCACCATCATGTGTTTTCTCAACGCAGTGATTCTAGAGCAATGCCCCCTGGGAAATATGCAAAACAAGGAAGCCGCGGAGACACCATCACATGTTTCTGAATGCTGGCAGGTAACTAGCCAGGTCTTTCACTGGGAAGGAAAAACCACGGGAAGGGCAGTCTCCAGTCAAGGAAACCACCTATGGTCTATTATATACAGCATTCTAGAATACCGTATATAAGTGCCCAGGCCGCGCTGTATAACATAAAAAACAATTTTATAATACTAACCTACGGAGGTGGTCCAGTCCGATGGGTGTCGCTGCTCTCCGGTCCAGCGCCTCCTCTCTCTGGTCCAGCGCTTCCTCTCTCCCGTTCAGCACCTCCTCTCTGCTGTGATCGCCTTCCTCTTTCCCAGCCCAGTGCGGATGAGCATTGAAGTCCTGCGCAGGTGCATTTTTATCTGCCCTGCTTAGGGCAGCTCAAAGTACTGTAATGTGCAGGCGCGAGGAAACGTTAAAGACCACCTGTACATGCGCCCTACAATACTTTGAGCTGCCCTGAGCAGAGCAGATCAAAGTGTGCCTGTGCATGACCTCAGCGCTGGTTAGTGTGCATGATGTAGGATGCATCATGCACATGAGCTTCATTAGAAGGAGGACAGCGATCACCAGAGGAGGCACTGGACTGGAGAAAGGAGGCGCAAGACCAGAGAGCAGCGACACCCATCGGACTGGACCTCCCCCCAGGTGAGTATTATAAAAGTGTTTTTTACGTTATACACAGCGGCCTGGGCACTTATATACAGTATTCTGGAATGCTGTATATAAGAGTTCAGTGGTGGTGGCTGCAGCTTATAGTCACCAAATCTGGACACAGGTTCCCTTTAAGTGCATCTACAAATAGTGTTAGTGGCATCTTCAGAATTGGACATAATATAACCAATCTGTGTTACACCCTGGCTATCAGATCAATGAGGATGCCATGAGAATGTTTTATTAGACTGGGTCATTAGGTGCATTTGCATTTGCTCCACCCACTGGCAAGTGATGTTAAAGAGAGCCAGGATGGGGGGCTCCACTAGCAGGGTGATAGCTCCAAACTGTTGCATCTAAATAACATGTACTGACATACGTGATTAATTCTGCATGTACATAAAACTGAGACCACATTATGATTTTTGGAATAGCTATTTGTGTAAGCTGATGTGTGTCTAGAAGACATATCTGGATCTAACTCTACCTTCTTAATGTGAACCCGTCAGGATAATTTAAGCCTCCAGTAGTACCACCACACTGACCATCTCCTCACTTGATTGACAATCCAAAGCCCAGGATATGTCATTAGAAGCCAATTCTGACAACGTCTGCCACATGCACAATCTACAGATGAAACCAAGACAATTACAGTAATCCTTGCTCAATTATACAGGTAGAGACTCAAAACAAGACAATCGATATAAAGGTCATGCAAAGCAATTGTGTAAAACAATGATTTTTATTGGAATGCAAAAAAACAAGAAAGAAGCAAGATGTGCTTACAATGTAAAAAGACAGGGAGCACAGCACATAAGAAAAACATGGTTTATGAGTTAAATGAATTTGTTTAGTAACCAACATAGGATAATAGCACAGAGGGTATCAGTCCGACCTGTGTGAGCCCAGAGAAGTGACATTGGAGACAGATATTCAAAGTATATCCAGTCACATAGATCATGATAGAGTTTATAATGAGATGTCATAGTATACGCTGACTCCTGTATGGTTACACAGATGAGGAGTACGTGTGGGTCTCTCTAAAATAAATGCATGTGCAATAATAGTTGGATCGACTACAACATCTTTGTGTACTATGGCCATAAATGTCATGGGTGTGTCACAGGTGACCAACAATCCTGTGGTGTCCGGCAATAGAAGGTCACAGCAGGTGGTAGCACAAACTACTTCCTGAACTTTGTTCATTTCTGTGTAGGGCAGTGAGGGAACCCAGGGCCCAGTGGTAGTTTTGGTCAGGCGTCCCCATCTCCCCCTTCACTAGACACAGGGTTTCTCTTCCCTTTCGTCGTATACTGGGTACGCCCGTGTACCTAGTGTGACAATAAATGAGTGACAAACATAATGATCTAATAACTACTATGCCCAAACAACCAATACCTGTGGCATTAGAGTCTTAGATGTATTTACCTGGTTGTGATCAACCTCAAGTATAAAGTGACAGACCCCCGACCGATGAGAAGGAATCCTAAAGAGGGATGACACATGGGAGCATGCATTTGGCCGTCCGCTGACACCCACGTTGTTATGGGGGGCTGTCTGATAATATAACCTAAAGGAATATCAGACAGTCAGGGTCCACCGTGCAAAGACTCTGCTGCAGACTATGGCAGAGTGCAATACCTCTGTTAAACTCACAGAGGAATATAATTAGTAAATAAGGCAATTCCTCCCTTACTTGGAGGGTGTGTGGAATGATCTCTGTTAATGATCACAGAGACAAAAGCAGTGAGTGTGAAATGGCACCTACCTAGGTCCGTTCCTCTAGTGGTGCCAGGAGACGGACAGCAGCGTAAGCCGCACAAAGCTCCTACCTGCGTTCGCTCCACTAGTGTGCGAGGACACGAACCACTAGATATGGCACCTGCCTAGGTCCGCTCTTCTAGTGGTGCAAAAGAGACGGACAGCAGCATAAGCCGCACAAAGCTCCTACCTCTGTTCGCTCCCCTAGTGTGCGAGGATACGAACAACTGCCAGACACAGTATAAAGAACGTTACCCTAGCGGCAACGTCCACCTACGAGTAGAATCACAAGGCCCAGCCGGACCATGTGCCTCAGGCACCTGCCTATGTCCGCTCCACTAAGAGGTAAGGATACGGACTGCAGCCGAAGCTGTAAGGTATAAGAACGCTACCCTGCCGGTAGCGCTCACCTAACATAGACAGAGAGATGCCTAGAGGAATGTGCACAGAGCGTCTACTCTCATGCATGAACCAAGAGGACTGAGCGCCGGGCGGCGTGCGTCAGGGTCTTATATAGACTTTGTGCCTCATCCAAGATGGAGGACACCAGAGCCAATCCGCTGCCAGAATGACAGGATTGACGTCACGCTGGCCTATCACCGAGCAAAGTGTCACAAGCACATGACCAGCGACCAATCGGCATAGAAGGTGTCAGAGACATGTGACCACGTGTCACAAGCACATGACCAGCGGCCAATCAGCTTAGAAGGTGTCAGAGACATGTGACCTCGTGTCAGTGATGATGTCACCCGCACATGTGCAATGGCTCCAAGATAGGACTTAGTCTCCAGCGCTTGAACATGTGCAGTAGCAAGAAATTCGGACATAGTCTCCAGAGCCACAGCAACCGTAACACACGTCACATGACTGGCCGCGTTACAAAGGGCCCTGTGGCACTGCAAGGCATACTGATGTGACGCCCCTGGACTATTCAGGTCGTTACAGGGTACTGCACGCTCTTTCTCTCCAGTGCAGGATTCAAACCCCCCATGGTTCTGGGTTCCCATCCTGCAGTACTGCCTCCACCAGCATATACAAATCCTAGACACACCTTGCACCAAACCCTGTCAGGCACACCAGTGGGCTGCTACAGCTGGAATAGTGCCAACCACCTAGGGGTCAGGCAGGGAGGTGGGAGGTGACAAGTCAGTCGGGTAGTAGCCCTCGAGCTGTGAGGAGCTTGGAGGAAGCTGAGAGTTGTCGTCCCCAGGGGAGAAGCAGACTAGGTTGAAGACAGTGGTCTGGACCTAGAGGAGTTGGACAATTGAGGCTAGGTGCCTAGGACCTGTCTTGCAGGACGGTCAGCAGCCTGAGCCTAATTTTCGTCTAGGACCGAAGGCACGTCAGGGTATGTGGACCCTAGGTCGGGGAGGGGCTTCAAGCAGGTCACGGACCACCAGGCAGTGCTGCAGGGGACAGGACCCGGACGAGCTCCCCCAAGAGGGCAGCGGCACCCAGAAACTTGGCTTACCATGTTGTCAGCGTCTGCTTTCTTGCTGAGTGAGTACCTGATTAACCCTTGCAACCAGCGAGCCTGCGCTTTCCCCTGCACCCCATCACACCATCCAGAGTCCCGGGGCCTTCCCCTACCCGTGGAGGGTAACGACATTTAGCTGCCCCACTCCATCACCCCGGATACTCCCAATGGCAGCGACAGTACTCCCTATTACCATACACCATGGGTGGCGTCACAAACTATATATATCTCCCCTGTAAATAACCCCCTTATTCACTGGGGTGTAACCCTTAGCCCCCGTGTCCAGAGACCCTCGAGCCACAAGCAGTGACATCCGTACCTGAGCGGTTCGACCGCTGCTGGGGTGGTACAATCCCCGAAAACGTTGGCGTCATGAACAGGATTCGGACAGGACCGACTTAACTGGGTGACGTGCGCCTTAGAATCCAAGCTGCGGTGTCAAAATCCCGTTCCCGCCAGTTTCCGCCATCTTTGGCGCCTAAGCGCCATCTTCCAGACCAAGAGCACGTGAAGAAGAAGCCCCGCCCTTCGTCCTGAGAGTATGGCTGGAACCGAAAGTTCCCAGGGGTCCCCAGCGCAAAAGTGAGTGGCTAGCGAAAACCAAGGGGGCGTGATGAGATGTAGCAGCGGAAGTGAAGCAGGGACGCCAGGACTCTGCTATAAGTTCCTGGGCATCGCAGAGGCAAGATGGCGGCATCACGAGACTGGTCACCGGAGCACGCTGCTCCTGGGACCGTGACCTGAATCAAGCAGGAGACTGAACAACTCTGCAGGAGGACATAGACTCATTTCCTCTTTATCCTGGACCATTGGAGGGAAGAGATGAGGAGCCTGGCAATGGCGATGCGAGCCCGTGAGATAGAAGTCCCACGTGAGGAGCGGGTAAGCAGCTACTCAGCCCTGGTTGACCCGGCCTATATGGCTGCGGGGTCAGTTTGCCCCTGCCTGCTGCAAGCATTCAGCCACCGTCACCTTCGTTCTCGGCGGATGCCGAGCTGCCAACCCCAACACCGGCAGCGGAAACTCCAGTCCCCATTTGGGAGCAGATTGCAGAGCCCCTGAACCTGCCATCTGACCAGGCCACGACAGTGGTTATCCCAACATCGGCCCGACCAGACTCGGCCGCATCACCGGGCCCGTACCCTGACTCTGCAATCCCGGCTGCGGAACAGCCGGTTCCTTTATCTACCCCAGCGGAGGTAAAGCCTGTGGTGAGGCTGGTTCCACCACCGTGCGGCCGCCCGGTAGCTGCCAGAGACGCAGGAATCTGTATGCAGTAGCGGTAGCTGAACCAGGATAGCTACCCGCAAGTTCATAAAAAGTTTGAAAATGGTTGCGTGGACCTGTCACCCTTGTTGAACATTCTCCAGTGTTCCGAGTTGGAAAGCCGTCGGGGACTGATCGCAAGGGTCCCCGGTGGGGGGTGACAGGAGAGTTAACATGCAAATAGACTGTGTGATCCTTGTTGAACCTTTTTCCATGCTTTGTTACAGGAAAGGGGCCATCAGGGTCTTGGATTGTGCGGTGCTGGTAGACGGCACAAGGAGGCCTTTGGTGGAGGTTGGCACAACAGGGTAACGGCTACCAGGTTACTCAGGACTGTTAAAGAGTCGTCTTTTATGCCTCCAGGACTTCAACCCTGTCATGGAACCAAGTAGGAAGCAGCGGGACAGGTTGTTTGGGTGGCGGGTTGAAGGGAGAGGGACATTGGGAATGGACTGTCGAAACAAGGTGCTGCAGTAGAGTAAGCTGAGCACCGACTACCGCTACAACCGGTAGCGTTCCCAGGGTTCTATGAATAAAAATGAACTCTAAGGGGTACTTTGCACATTGCGACATAGCATCCGCGATATCGTCGGGGTCAAATCGAAAGTGATGCACATCCGGCGCCGGTAACGACGTCGCAACGTGTAAAGCCTAGATGCGCCGATAAACGATTCCAAAAGCGTCATAAATCGGCGATCTGTGTAGCTTCGGTCATTTCCATAATCTTGGATCGACCGCTGTTACGATGTTGATCCTCGTTCCTTTGGCAGCACACATCGCTGTGTGTGAAGCCGCAGGAGCAAGGAACATCTCCTTACCTGCGTCCCGCCAGCAATGCGGAAGAAAGGAGGTGGGCGGGATGTTTATATTCCGTTCATCTCCGCCCCTCCGCTTCTATTGGCCGCCTGCCGTGTGACGTCGCACGACCCGCCCCCTTAGGAAGGAAACGGGTTGCCGGCTAGAGCGACGTCGCAGGGCAGGTAAGTGCGTGTGAAGCTGCCGTAGCGATAATGTTCACTACGGCAGCTATCACAAGATATCGCATGTGCGACGGGGGCGGGTACTATCGTGCCCGGCATCGCTAGCATCAGCTAGCAATGTCGCAGCGTGCAAAGTACCCCTAAGAGTTTTAAATGTAACGTACAGTATAAGTAATGTGCCTCACCTGTGAGGGATGAGGAATTGTTAATAAAACTTGTTATTTTCTCTTTTTCTAATTAACAAAAATAAACCTCTGGATGTCCGGATGTCCTGTAGCTCAGGGACGAGCTACTTTTAACCAAGGGGAAATGTGATGCCCCTGGAATATTCAGGTCTTCACAGGGTACTGCACGCTCTTTCTCTCCAGTGCAGGATTCAACCTCCCATGGTTCTGGGTTCCCATCCTGCAGTACTGCCTCCACAAGCATATACAAATCCTAGACACACCTCGCACCACACCCTGTCAGGCACACCAGTGGGCTGCTTAAGCTGGAATAGGGCCGCCCACCTAGAGGTCAGGCAGGGAGGTGGGAGGTGACAAGTCAGTTGGGTAGTAGCCCTCGAGCTGTGAGGAGCTCGGAGGAAGCTGGGAGTTGTAGCTCCCAGGGGAGAAGCAGACAAGGTTGCAGACGGTGGTCTGGACCTAGAGGAGTCGGACCCCCAGTCGCAGGGGATTGAGGCTAGGTGCCTGGGACCTGTCTTGGAGGATGGTTAGCAGCCTGAGCCTAATAAATGGTCCGGGACCGAAGGCACGCCAGGGTACATGGACCCTAGGTCGGGGAGAGGCTTCAAGCAACCTGGCAATTAACCTGCGAAGGACAGGGCCTCTATGGACTGTTCCCACGAAGCTCAGAGATCGGCACTAGCGCAACGAGGGGGATAGGGCTTTCCAAGCAAAGCAGCCCACTGAAATCCCAAGCGTGAGCTCCTGAGAGCAAGCTCTTCTTCTTAGCCACAGTGGGGAGCGGGGCCCAGTAAGCTCCAAGCTTACGGGCTACTTGGACACTCTAAAATACTGTGCCTGGAGGCAGGTCATGGACCACCAGGCAGTGCTGCAGGGGACGGGACCCGGCCGAGCTCCCCCAAGAGGGCAGCGGCACACAGAGACTTGGTTTACCACATTGTCAGAGTCTGCTTTCTTGCTGAGTGAGTACCTGATTAACCCCTGCAACCAGCGAGCCTGCGCTCCCCCCTGCACCCCATCACACCATCCAGAGTCCCGGGGCCTTCCCCTACCCGTGGAGGGTAACGACATCTAGCTGCCCCACTCCATCACCCCGGGTACTCCCAACGGCAGCGGCGGTACTCCCTATTACCGTGCACCACGGATGGTGTAACAAACTATATATATCTCCCCTGTAAATAACCCCCTTATTCACTCGGGTGTGACCCTTAGCCCCCGGATCCGGAGACCCTCGAGCCACAAACAGTGACATCCGGATCCCAGCGGTTCGACCGCTGCTGGGGCAGTACACTGAGATACAGGAGTCAGAGGAAACAGTGTCATATGGGAACAAATACATGAGGAATAAGGTGAAAAAATTAATGCTGGGTGATAGAGATGTGTGAATGTGTGTGACTATATAAGATGGTTGCATGTATAAAGGGACAAAAATGTGTATGTAAGTGATGTGCAATGAAAGGAAAAGGAATGTAAAGACAGTGGCATGCAAAAGTTTGGGCACCCCATGTCAAAATTACTATTATTTTGAACAATTAAGCAAGTTGAAGATGAAATGATCTCTGAAAGATATCAACTTAAAGATGACACATTTCCTTTGTATTTTAGGGCATAAATAATGAAACATATTTTTATCTTTTACATTTTAAAAATTACAAAACGGAAAATGGGTTGATTCAAAATTTTAGACACCCTTGGAGATTTTTGTGCTCAGATAACTTTGACCAAGGTTGACCAAGGTTTCAGACCTTAAGTAAAGAGTTTTCAAGTTGTCGCTTCCTCAGTACGAAATGTAATTAAGAAATGGCATTTAGCAGGAACAATGAAGGTCAAGATAAGGTCCGGAAGACCAAGCAAAATTTCTGAGACAACTGCTCATAGGATTGCTAGAGAAGCAAATCAGAAACCCTGCTTGATTGCAAAAGACCTTCAGAAATATTTAGCAGGATCTGGAGTTGTGGTACATTGTTCAGACACCTGCACAAATATGGCCTTCAGGGAACAGTTATCAGAAGAAAACCTCTCCTGTGTCCTCACCATAAAATTCAGCATCAGAAGTGTGCAAAAATACATCTAAACAAGCCTTATACAATAATACAACAAGTCCTGTGGACAGATGAGGTTAAAATACAATTCATTGGTCAAAATGATCAAAGGTGTGTGGAGAAAAAAGGGCGCATAATTTCAAGAAAAGAATATCTCGCCAACCATTAAGCATGGGAGTGGATCACTCATTCTTTTAGGTTGTGTTGCAGCCAATGGCACGCTGAATATTTCACAGGTAGAGGAAAGAATGGATTCAATGAAATTTCAACAATTTCTTGATACAAGCAAAACACCATTTGTAAAAAAGCTGAGTTGAAAAGTGGATGGTTTCTATAAATGATAATGATCCTAAAAACATGTCAAAATCCACAACAGACTACTTCAAAAGGTGCAAGTTGAAGGTTTTACAATGGCCCTCACAGTCCCCTGATCTTTGACAATCTGTGACTAGACCTCAAAAGAGCAGTGCATGCAAGATGAGCCAGGAATCCCACAGAACTGGAAGACTTCACCAAGGAAAAATGGATGAAAATCCCTCAATCAAGAATTGGAAGACCCTTGGCTGGCTATAAAAAGCATTTACAAGATGTGATACTTGCCAGAGGTAGTGCTGCTATGTACTGACGATGTAGGGTGCCCAAACTTTTGCATCAGCACATTTTCCTTTTTCGTTAATTTAAAAATGTAAAAGATGAAAATATTTTTTTTTGCCTATAATACAAAGGAAATATGTGAACAGTTAAGCAAACTGAAGATAAACTAATCTCTAAAAGGTATAAAGGTGAACTTTATACCTTTTAGAGATTAGTTTATCTTCAGTTTGCTTAACTGTTCACAATAACAATAATTTTTACCAGGGGTGCAAAAACTTTTGCATGCCAGTGGATATGTGATGATGGCTATGACCACCAGGTGGAAGTGATGATGATGTAAGTAATGGGGGAAAATTAAAAGACTGAAAAATGAAGAACTATAAAAAAAACATACAAATTAATAATAGAAGCAATAAATACAGAAAAATATACTGTATATGTTAATACAATGAGAAAAGGTAAGTGGAATGATGGTTAAGATAAACAGTGCATCAAAAACAGGCACATTTCCAGACTGGAAAAGTGCTGTTTAGCCTTGTGGACACAGGCTTTTTACTACCTCATGGCAGCAGCCGTCCCTCAGTACTTGTTCCCCAACCGCTACTATATTTCACGGCATGCCATCCCCGCCTCCCCAGCATGTGTCCCGTAACATCACCCATGCTCTCACCATCACAGTTAATCACCAACACATGGACAAGTGCTTGTGACCAGATAAGCTACATTTGCCTAATGGCACACTGAGTGAACCTTGTGGAAGCAGGGACAGAGTTGGTCTCTGGGATGGCACATGTGCTACTGACGCTGAGGATTGCAGGCATCAGTTCCATCAGAGTTTTCCAAGTTGCTTCACCTCCTCCTTCTCCATCTCCAAATTGTCATCTCCAAGGACGTCGTCCATATCAGTCGCAAGCTGTAAGCCCTGCAGCACTGCCTCAGTCAAGCAGTAACAGGCTATGGTGAAACTAATTTCTTTAGCTGACAAATAGCACACTGCCACAGAGTTGTTGAAAGGTGTAACAAAATAAACAGAACTGTGACTCTTTGCTCTTAATCTACAACCAAGCATAGTCATGTATAATACTGGCCGTAACCTGGTGGTGGCTCTGAAGCTTGTCAAGCTCACAGATGTACTGTACCAGGTCTGGCTGACGTGTCCAACTTATTGGGTCACCACTTGCTGAAAACCTACCCAGATTTGCCTGAGCTACTTATAAAAGTACACCGCGTGTGTGCCCATTTGTGTCCAACAGCTTTTCCCATTACTCTCACGTAATATGCATTTTGGCCAACATTGATTACTGGTTATTCACCCTTCCTGACCCATGCTACAAGGTGAACTTTCCATCCCTCCTTCCTGAGGTGGAAAGGGCCAGGAAAATGGTGCAATGCTACAAGGAAAACTTTCCATCCCTTCTTGCTGAGGTGGTGAGGGCTAGGTAAATGGTGCAATACCAAAAGGACCTAGTTGAACAATTCATACAATAATTTCCCATCTTACAATGCTGTTGGCAGAGGTAATAGTTCCTTGGACAACCAAGGAGAAGAGATGAGAAGACAAACATCAGGTCCAACAGAGGCAGGAGAACACTATCAAAGTTCTGGGACACTTTCATTATATCTTCCCAGCATTCAAGCCTTGATGTGCGGGGTAGTCTGAAAAGGAGGGAAAAGTTTATTAATATAGTTATGGAGTACCTAGCCGACCATACATGTGTCCTCCATGATTCCTCTGGGATTCTTGGGGGTGCTGTCCTGCTCTGTTGCTAGTGTTTTGTCAGAGTGGGTTTTAGTGCCACCGGCTGCATAATAACTGATCAACTGAAAATGCTGACAGGTTGACTGTTCTCAAAATGAACAAGACCTGTATTGGCTCCGGCTTTTCAACCCCCACAGATGACAGCAGCAGAACATAAAGCCAAATCAAATGTTACTTTTTTTCCTGTTGTATTGCCATGCACATCTTACCACCCTAAAAAGGGTATACGGTTTTTTTTCTGGTCCTCCTCCCCCTATCAACAGGGTTATCATGCAGCTGCTCCAAATTTTTAGAGGGCCAGCAGTCGGCCCTCACATAATTTTTAGAGGGCCAGCAGGTGGCCTTAAATCAATTTTTAGAGGGCAAATATTGCTTCCAGTCTGTTTGCCTGCACAACCCTGTCTTCCACATGGTCCAGGCTCAGTAGCCAAGAGTCTAGACAAAATCCTCAACCTGATCTTTCTTACTCCCACCATGGCGAGTCCCAGCAGACAAGGGATCCCATAATTGGACACTCCAAGGAACGAGTCTTTACTTTACCATTGATTGATTCTGGCCTCTTACCTGCACGTTTCAAGAGGAATATGAGGAGATCTTGTGTAGCGATGCCCAAATGTTTGAGCAGCCATGGTCATAAGAAGACAATGGTGTTCATTGGCAATTAGTGTCTAAAGTGGTCGATGATGATGAAACACAGTTGCCATCAAGTGATGTTGTTAATTCATTTTATAAAGTCACTCAACCAACCAGGCAAGGTGCCATGCAGAGCAAGGATGGCAGTGCAGGGATGGAGGGATCAACAGCACCAAAACTGTCAGGAAGAGGCAGTGAGGAAGACAGAGGCAGTGTTATGTTCTTAAAACAACTCAAAAAAGGGATAAAGGTAACACACTAACAACTGCAGCTGACCCTGTCGGTTCCCTTACAGACTAGAGATCCCAACCCTACAGTTCATAGTGGTTCCTGCTGGAGTTGGAATAGCCATGACCACAGACTAAACAATGGCATCTTGGGCCTATGCTACCTGATCGGCCATCGAGTACTTCATGTTCCTGCTAAGGTACTGGAGGGCAGAGCAGAGAGCAAATTACCTACATAAGGGAAGGTGTATTGAACTAGAAAGTAATCCCAGCTTGAGTAAGACAAAGAACAAACACAAAATAACAGAAAAAGGGAATATTGCAAAAAAAATATCCCGCCTACTTACTGACAGCAAACATAACATGGTTTTGAGAACAAAAACAGCAGAGCAAAATATCCTAGCTGGTATTCCACTGACTGGCAGACACTAACAGCAATATGGCTGGACTTCAAAAGGAGAATATCACCAGCATGAGGAACCTACTTCAAGCCGCGCATAAAAGGTGACTGGGCAGGCAAAGAAATAAATTAATACACCTCTTACCATAACAAAACCAAAGCATTTACCCACAGACGGCAAGTTCCCAGTGCAAGGGTTAGGTGTTCCTGTTTTTTTCCAGTGTATTCCCATGCACCCTTTCCTAGCTAAAGAAGGGAATATGGTTCATCATTTAATATTTTTCCTGTCATCCTCTTCCTCCTCCTGCACCATATAAACAGGGTCATCATGCGGCACTTGTTACACATTTTTAGAGAGCGATCAAGCGACCCTCACTCAACTGAAAAAGCTTTGAAGAATCAACCATGATAGTGAGCAACTATGACAGCATAATCAGCATAACCATCTACTCAAATACTCGATGCTCACAATTAAAGACAAAGCTTTGCATTTGGACCTTGTGGAGAAGGAGAAAGTCAGCAGGATGCTACATGCTTTCATATCTTGACTACTTGCCCTGAAAATGTTCCTGTCTAGGTTTATGGACTCTGAGGCTCTCGGCAACATGATGGCGGTGGCCATCCTCCTGTACTCGGTCCCCAGCTGCCAATATATTTCCCAGTCATCACCCATGCCCTAAACAATGCAGTTAGGTTGCAGCAGCAGTATAGCTATAGAAAGACTGTAAAGCAATATACCCTTACTATAAGTTCCTAATCCCTCTTACAGCAGCTATCACTACACTGAATGCAGCTAACAGTGAAATAATAAGGAAAATAATATATTTTTGCCTTGAAAAAGACTTTTGGTTTTAGGTTGCAGCAGTAAGGTCTGTAAGACTGAATGCTGCCTACATGCCTCTAATGCATTATCCCTTCTCCAGCAGCTTGCTCTACACTAAATAACGCTATGAGCAGTATTACTAGAGAATATAATATTTTTTTGCAGCAGCAGCAAGATCTGTAAGGCTAGAATCCCTGCCTATATACCTATAGTACACTATCCCTTCTCCAGCATCTTGGCCTACACTAAATGCAGCTAAGAGTGCTATTATTATTAGAGAATAGATTTCTTTTAGGCAGCAGCAGCAAGGTCTGGGAGGCAAGAATCCCTTCCTACATGCCTCTAATACACTATCCCTTCTCCAGAAGCTTGCCCTACAATAAATGCAGCTCAAAGTGGTGTTATTATAGAATTATCCCTGAAAAGGACTGTTTGTTTACTGCTGCATCAGCAGGTACTGTGTCGCTATAACACACTGTCCCTTCTCCAGCAGAAACTCTCTTTACGCTATTTCCATGTACAGTGCACCTAGTAAGGCATCGGGTCTTATAAAGACCCACTGATGCGATGTGGCCGGCCAATCACAGTAATACCAGTTGCCAACATGACTACGGCATTACCATGTTTGATCGGCAACATTTTTAGTGACTGAAAAAATCCAGGGTGGGGTCTTGAGCATTGCTCGCAAGTACCAGGATCCTCGATCAAGTATAGACCGTTTTGAGTACCGAGCAGTACCATGCACACTCTCCCTTCATTAATAGTACCATTTTCACCCCATCATAGGGTGGGGGGAGGGTTGATGGTGGCATGGAACATCACAACTCTGGTTTCACACTGTAAATTCAGCTGTCAGAGATGGACAGCAGCATTTTAAGAGTTTACAGCACCTGGTGATCCTCAACCATTCCACAATAATGTAGGCTCAATCTCTGAGCCTGATTCACAGACAAGGGGCTTATACATGACAAACAGTATGTCATCTGTTGAAAAGTGGTAAATGAGTGTTTTGACACTATGTATTTTCTAACCATTTTTCATTACCCCCTAACCACTTTGGTAATTATGTTTATTATACAATACCCTACACTTTTCACCTATCTATCTAATTCCTAAAGGTGTTTTGTTTTTTTTTACTGCACTTCCTGTGATGTTTTGTTTGGGGAGTTTCAAACGTGACATCACAGGAGACAGGAACTGCATTCCCTCCCTACAGTGTCTGCCACACCTCTTGGAACAGGACGTTACCTGGGGCAGCGCTGCAGATACTAGTTTCTTGCAACACCACCACCTGAGGATGTCCTGGATTCTGGATGATGGGTGATGGACGCTGTGGTCAAGGCTAGTGGAGCACCAGCATGTTATTCATCTCTCTGCAGCTTCTTCCATTGCTTGTGTGAAAGACATCAGCTGGTGGCGCTGCAAGATGCAGTGACTGACATCAGAACAGCCCCACAGCCTCTAGCAGCGCCCTCAAATGAAGCATGATCAGTGCTGGTGTCACTTACTGTCTCTAGCACTTTCTTTAAGCGAAGCGTCATCACGGTTCAGTATTTGTATCAATCACTACTTCTGGCTCCGTTCCATTATGACGCTTCATTTGAGGGTGGTGCTAGAAGGGTAAAGATTGATTAGTGTGTAAAGAATGATGGCTAGAAAATACATTTTAGGTCTCAGACCACCCCTTTAAATAAAACCAGCTGCATGAATGTACTGTAAAAATCTAATATTTCAGCATGAGATATAATGTTGCACCAGTTTATTACTTTTCTATTACCAATGGTCGCTTGGATTCAGGATTAGGTATACGGATATTAATGATTCTATGACCCATTAGACTATAGAGTGCAGTACTATTGGAATTTTGGTGTAAAAGTATTTTAAATTATAATGTGCAAGAGTAAAAAGAAGATAAGGTTAATTGAATGGCAAGGTAAATTTTTATTTGACTGCTCTTATTCTGGAGTAATTGGATTCATAATTCGTGCATGCTTTGTCATTGAAAAGGGAATGATTTGGAAATGCATTAATCAGTACACTGCGCCGGAAAACTTAGATACATTTTCCGCTTTGTGTATTATCATTGCCAGCCTTTATATTTAAAGTGCAGAACATTTATCTCTCATTTATAAGAGGAAAAACAACCAGTAGTCTATATTCACTCAGGTATATAAAACTTTACTTTGGTAAAAATTGTGCTTGATGGAATCCTATAACATTGTTGTTGTTAAGCCACAACTTTGACACCAGTAATCACATAATGCTAATGTTACCCTTGAGGAGTCTAGCAATTAATAAAATCATTATCACTGTGTTTAACTAGGGCTCTGTCTATTAATGAAAATAACAGGGGAGATTCAATAATATCATTGCACAGTGTAATCAGTGCTATAGTCTCTCCACGAGTGCAACATGTCAGATTTATAGGGCACACAAATCAGCTATAGGTCAAAGCTGACATTGCTTTCTGACAGTTTCTCAAATACTAAAGTGTTGGAATATTTAGAGATTTGAATCAGAACACATTCACATGTTGGCAAATGTGTCTCTGGAATTACATAAATATCTATTCATATTGGATTTCTTTCATACTTTCCCTCAATGCAGATTTGAACAGAACTACTATGATGACAGCCATGAACTGCACGTATGGAAATCAGGAGATGTCTTTCCTGAATCTTTCTACCGCACTTTCAGAAGCAGCAACAGTAGAGAAGATAAAAAGTACTGAGCAGTGTAGCTGTGAATTCAGCTCTGAGGGTGAAGTTCAACAATGACGAGAAGCTGCAGCAATACAGTTCTGCATGAGTTTCTTACTCTGTCTTTATTCAGCATCTTTTTCCTGCTGTTCTTTCATCTCCATAGTCTTCTGTCGGCTTCAGTACAGTATCAAACCTGATCGTTCTGTGTTCAGAGTTTTGTAAACAGATGATATCCTGCAATTCAAAGAGAAGTCTTAGGGGTACTTTGCACGCTGCGACAACGCAAACCGATGCTTGTGATGCCGAGCGTGATAGTCCCCGCCCCAATTGGAGCTGCGATATCATGGTGATAGCTAGCGAAGCGAACATTGTCGCTACACCAGCTTCATATGCACTCACCTGCCCTGCGACGTTGCTCTGGCCGGTGACCCGCCTCCTTATTAAGGAGGAGGGTCATGCGGCGTCATAGCGATGTCACACAGCAGGTGGCCTATAGAATCGGAGGGGCAGAGATGAGCGCGACGTAAACATCCTGCCCACCTCCTTCCTTCTGCATAGCCGGCATGAGCCACAGGACGCAGGTAGGAGATGTTCCTCGCTCCTGCGGCTTCACACACAGCGATGTGTGCTGCCGCTGGAACGAAGAACAACATCGTAACATCGGTCATTTCCAAATTATGGAAATGACAGACGCTACACCAATGATACGATTACGATGATTTTGCGCTCGTTAATCGTATCAAAAAGGCTTTACACACTACGATATCGCCTGCGACGCCGGATGTGCATCACTTTCAATTTGACCCCACCGACATTGCGATGTCGTAGTGTGCAAAGTGCCCCTTAGTGCAGAGTGTGGGGAAGGGAAATGACAACAACTCATAGTTGGAGAAAGAGGCATTATATTATACACTAATATATATTTTAAAAGTTTCCTATATGTACCAGATATACCTTTATCAAAACATACACCATTTTTTATCTCTTCTAATCTGTAAAACAATATTAAAAAGCCCAAAAGGACCCAAATAGCGAATATGTCAGCTGCTTCTACTCTTCCATTAGGATAGATGATTCCACAACAAATTAAAATTGTCCATGCTTACTTATTAATATACTGTAGAACATATTAGTACTACCTAGTTTTGGTGATGTGCTGAATAGCAATTGCAAAAATTTCCATTCTGTTTAGGGAGGGAAATTGAAGCTGACGTTAAAATTATATGAAAGGAAAAGTACACTCAAGAACTATGGGTATGAAAAGAACGACAGTGTTCCTGCAAGACAATGACCCGAAGCATACGTCGAGATTGGCAATTAAATATTTCAATGACAAAAAAAGTAGAGTTGCTGGATTTTCTGGAGTTGAAGAAAAATCTATATACATACCCAAGTGAGTCGACCAGTATGTACCTACATTGGGAACGTGTAGAAGAGACCTGGGATCAGATGTTGGTCAAGACATGCTTGAATCTGATCAAGAACATGCCCAGAAGGATTCAGCCTATCCTGAAAGTCAAAGGTGGATTTACAAAATACTAACAAAATAATAGCAACTAAAATTTAGATTTTCATGAGCAAAGCAGTAACAATGCAGTGAAATGACAAAAATCTGCATAACTAATCATATGCTAAATAGCTGAGGAATTTTGCAAACTACCCACACAAGTCAAAAATGACAATCTGACTTGAGAACAGAGACAAGCCCCTATAGAGCTAAAACACATGAAAGGGGTAGTCTTCAAACTGGCAGACAAAGGGGGCAATATGGTGGTTTGGCCCTCTAAATTATATGAGAGAGAAGCCCTAAAACAACTAAGAAATTAAGAATGCTATAAATTCTTAACATTCATCACCCGCTAGTCTTTTTAATCAGTTACAGCATATCCTAGAAGAAATGTTTATCATTGGATTGATAACAGAAAAAAAACAGAAATAATTTTTAATGGTGAAGTGTCTCCAAATCCTGTTTTTATATTCTTCCGAAGATACACATAAACAAGATTTCACCACTGGGCCACTCCATTATTTCCGGCAATGGAAACCTTGTGAGCCTATAGTATTTGGATTTCTTTTTGATACCTCTGGAAGAATCACTATCTTCATATTTGAGGGGCACAATGGATGTATTGAACAAGATCACCAATATTCTTTCGGAGGATGATATGTGGCTAGTTACATTAGATATTTAAGCCTTATATATCTTAATTTGATATCAGGATGGCTTAGAAGCAACGAGAACATTTGTAACCATATCCCCATTAAGAAAAGAGCAGATATAATTTCTTATGACATTATTAGAATTTGCTCTAACCCACAACTTTTTCTTGTTCAAAGAAGCACTCTATTTGCAATGTCAAGGGACTGCGAAGGGTGCGGCATTTGCCCCATCCTATGCAAACCTCTAATTAGGTCAGTGGGAGTGGGAAATATTTTTCACCAACCCCATCAAATTTATTGACATGGTTATATTATGGTCCAGATACATCGACGGTGTCTTCCCGATATGGCAAGGAAACAAACAGAACCTCATTTAGTTTGTTGATAAATTCAATAACACGAAATATAACATCAAATTATCCTACAAATCAAACAGGAATATATAAAGTTTCTGGATGTTACATTATATAAGGATATGGCTGGCATGAAACAGACAAGAATCTTTTATAACAACACTGCTGTCAATTTATTACTTCACTATTCTTCAGCCCACTCAAGACTAACCAAAGAGCGAATTCCAACAGGATAGTTCTTAAGAATTCAAATAAACTGTTTTAATGATGATGTCTTCCTCCAACAGGCATGTGAACTCTTCTCCTAATTGTGAGAAAGGGGATATAGTAGAAAGACAATTCAGAAGTGCCGGAAACACCAGAAGAGGTGAACTCCTCTAACCACAATGGAGAATTAAGAACATGAATCAGTTGAGATTTATTTTATCATACAATGATCATTGGAAGGAGATGAAGGAGGCAATGCATGAATATAGGAATATTCTAACTATTCATCCAACTTTGAAAAAATGTTTTCCTGAAAAATCAATCATTACATATAGGAGAAGGAAAAATCTCAAGGATATGCTTGTATGGCGTCAATTCAGGGGGACTACACCACAAATAGCATTTGGCATGAGATGGCTTAAGTTTAGCTTTTTCCTATGTTGTCGTTGTATATCTTGCCACAATATGGAGAGAACATTTTCTTTTAAATCAAGCAATGGGAATAAGAATTTCAAAATCCTACAACATATTATATGTTTAAGCAAAAGGGTAGTCTATTATTCCACCTGTCCATGTAAATGGATTTACATTGGCCTTACTTCTAGAAAATAAAAAGTCAAAATGCGAAAACATGTCTTGGACATTTTGAAAGCCGTGGAAGCTCAAGATCTTTCCTCACTGAATGTGAGAGGTGGGAACTTAAAGAAAATTCAAGCCCAACTTAAGATCTGATGGCTATCGAAGGTTCATTCAGTTCATCCAAATGGCTTTAATGAAGTACTGAGCTGTAAGTTTTCATTTTTGCTTTGTTTTTAATATGTCCTAATGTCTTTTTTTTTCCTTTTTCAAATATCCATTTGCAATAATAAACAATCAGCCTAAATAACAACACTTATTGGACATAATGCAATCCTTACATGATGTGAAATCCCAGGTAACCACTTATTGTTAATATGGCTCTGAGAACTCAGTTCATGTCTTACTAGGACACTATTGCGATGTGCATACGTAATGCATTGGTATTACTAGTTGCTTTGGTTACTATATATCATTAAGCACGTGTATCATATTTTTTTGTAAATGGCTCCAAGCAATTTTTTTTAACCCACTAATTTATATTACAGATTACAATTTTCATCAATTATTGTGGTTACTTCAACAAGATTTTTCACTTATAAACTTATTAACATATTTTGATTGACAGTATGAATTACTCCATTTGAATAAGTATTTTTTTTTAAACTTTATATTATAGAAACATGTTTATAGATTGTATCATTTACATATATATTAGTGAATATATTACTTAATGCTGTCATGTATTGAGGATGTTCTTTTTTTATTCTTATTTAATTTCCATTTATCTTTCTACAATGTTTTTAATCATGTTTTTGTGAATTAAATCAAAGATAACATTATATTTTGAATAGCACCCTTCTTTTCATAGGATTAATTCTTCCTAATTTTCTTAGTGTTCAGTTGAAAACTACAGGTCCTGCTTCATTGAGAGAAGCAGGAACAAAAGCCAGTTGTCACGTGACAGTTAGTATATAATCGCATATTAGTGACCCTGTGATGACTACTGGAACCAGTTAGCAGAGCTAATTTATGATTGTTAGAATTGGGCACACTTATGTGTTATAATTAAAGGGGTTTTCCAGGTTTGTGATGAAATTCTGAAGTTCCTCAGGTGAGTGCAGATTTCTGAATTCTAACAGCGAGCACCGCATGCTTTCAGCATTCTTGCGTGTCAGTTGCAAGAGTGGACGGTCATTTAAGCGCAAGTGATTTCCATACTTCTGCCAACATTGGACTGGAGATGTTCAACCTCACTCAATTCACCTGTATGTAGCGAGGCCACATCAGCACGTGACTGTATGGATGCAAATTGCATACTTGCGGTTTCATGACCTACCGCTCTTCCTGCCTACACCATATAAAACATTAATTGATCCACAAATAGAAAAAATGCGTTTTTCTTTGCATTCACATTTTACCTTTGGCAAAAAAAAAAAAACCCTTGGCAGAATTTCGGAAATCAGTGGTGCTCACTCCAGAAATCAAGCAAATGATCAAATGAACCTTCAGAAGAAAATTGTAGAAGGGCACTCACATTCCTTAAAAAAATGAGACTTTATTACTCACATTAAAACGTCCAGGCAAGGCTAGAAATCAAGAGACAGGGTGCGAGGCCACCACTACAGCACATAAATTCATGTATGCAAATTGCATACTTGCGGTTTCATGACCTACTGGTCTCCCTGCCGGCACCATATAGAACACGAATTGGCCAATTTGTGCGCTAAGTACCTCATTTTGTAACATGGTTTCTATATCAGTAATACAATTCCAATTTCATATATTCAATGGTTACATATAGCATTCCAGAGTGCAGCTATATTCTTTTTTTGTTAGATTTACTAGGTCTGTTAGCTTGTGCCTGTTCAACCTTATCTCAGTCTTGGAGGTGCTCATCAGCATTTTGATAGTTGTAGTATACTTTCTTCTGACTGAGTACTCCAACCATCACACCGGAGACCTTTTTGATTAAAGCTGTATTTTTTCTGCCCTTAAAATTGTAGGGTTACTTGACCAACTGAGGGAGCATTCTCCGGTCATGATGTCTGTATTACCAAAACCCTTAACCCATAAATAAACACACGGACTGCATGCGACTTGGTTCAAAATGGCCACAGCAGCCTTTATTGCCTATTGTTTACAAACTGACACCTTAGGGACACCGTCCAACGGGCGACCCCAGAACAACAACATACAGGTAACAATAGACAATGCCATTTACATGACCCTCCCGGGGCAGGCCCAGTCCATAACTACTACTCCCCTTGTCCCTGGCCGCAACACACCGACCCAGAGTTGAGGTGCCAATCACCCACGGATTGACACCCCCACACTTTGGCAGAATCCCGTGCCTGCCACATCCCGGAACCGAGAGCCACCATACCAAGACAATGACTCCCGGTCCAGTTACCAGTCACTTCCAACCTCTGGACCAGACCTACCCCCCCGCTGCTGTGACAAATAGCATCCCAACTTCCCAAAAAACCACGTCCCCCAGATGACACCACAAAGGGAGGGTGGGCGGGGATCTCTTGGCGTCCGGAAGAAGAAGAGGAGGTAACCCCCTCCTCTCCCAGACTAACCCTTTCCCTACTCCTCCTCTTCCTCCCAGGCTAAAACCACCCCTTAATGCCATATTAGGCATACCTACCACACTGTCCCTATTAACCCCATCACTCCCTAAACTCCCCCTTGGTCATGTCGCCCCTCCTCCCCAAGGGGATCCATGGCTTTCTTGACCAGCTGAGGGAGTATTCTCCGGTCGTGAAGTCTGTATTACCAAAACCCTTAACCTATAAATAAACACACGAACTGCATGCGACTTGGTTCAAAATGGCCACAGCAGCCTTTATTGCCTATTGTTTACAAACTAACACCTTAGGGACACCGTCCAACGGGCGACCCCAGAACAACAACATACAGGTAACAATAGACAATGCCATTTACATGTCCCTCCCGGGGCTGGCCCAATCCCTAACTACTACTCCCCTTGTCCCTGGCCGCAACACACTGACCCAGAGATGAGGTGCCAATCACCCACGGATTGACACCCCCACACTTTGGCAGAACCTCGTGCCTGCCACATCCGGAACCGAGAGCCACCATACCAAGACAATGACTACCGGTCCAGTTACCAGTCACTTCCAACCTCTGGACCAGACCTACCCCCCGCCACAGGACAGACCTCGTGACACCTTATGTGACCTGGACCCGCCACACACCAAAAGCTCGCTCAACACCCTCCTGCAGGCCCAATGCCCATAAATCCGCACCGATGTCGTTGAGGTGCACACCATCACCCCTCCGAAACTGCCAATTTGCCGGCTCCAAATCTCTGTGCCTCACCACAATCCCACCGTTCCTGGTCACAAACCGGGCAACCACCCGGTTCACCTGGGCCCTGGCCTTCTTGACCTTGTCTACCGACCGAGCCCCCCTCCGTGACAACCTGGTCACTATGTCGGACCACACGACAATCAAACCCGGGTACTGCTTCCACAACCACAGCAAGTTGACCTTTATATCCCGGATCATATCCTGCGACGCCCGAAAACCCAGATCGTTACCTCCCACATGTAACACCAGCACATCCGGAGGCTGTTCGACCTGACAATAAAAATGAAATTCCCGGGCACCCTGCACCACTCCATGTCCCGAACACCGATCCACCGAACTGTCGCTTGCCCACGATCCAGACTTAGCTGCCGACTATTCGGGCGAACCTCCGCCCGACGGGCACCCCAAAACACGAAGGAATGCCCCAAAATCCAGATCAGGCACATCCCTACAACAAAACAAAACAGAACGAAAAAAATCAAAACCAATAACAACACAACCATCAACGCATTTCAGAATCTCCTTTTGCCTCCGTCCTCTAACACTGTACGGTACCATTTTTTTTTTTTTTATATATATAAACCACTTCCAAACCGTCAGACCACCTGAACCTAAACCAAAGTTACCATAATGCTACAACAGCTGCGGTCTCACGTACCACTGAAAACAAGAAGATTCCCATCTACCAATGCGCTTTACCACCTCATCTCCAAGCCCCCAACGAGCGGCCTCCGTAGCCACCCCAAACCGGAAGGAATGCGACCCGAAATCCTCCGGGCGCTCCCCCGCGTTCCGCAAACTTCGCCCCAGAACCGCTACAAACTGAATCCTCGATAAGAAAGACCCATCCATGTGCCTCAAAAACGGGCCCGGCAAGCCCCCCCTTTCGGCCATGAATGTCTCCACCGAACGCACTGGGCACAACTTCTCCCCTGGAACCGCGTATAACACCACCAACCTACTACGGCCCAGCTGATCAGTCTTTGACCTACTAATCTGGCACTCCCCCTGACTACCGCCCACTCGCACATCCTCAAGCATCAACCCGCCGCCTGTCACCCTGGACAGGCTTACCAGCTCACCGATCCGGAAAGCCCCATAAAAAGCAAGACCAAAGGCCGTTGTAAACAAAACAGTCTCGTAAGCTAACTCACAAATGCCACTCAGGCTGCCCACCAATCACCTCAACAAACCAAACGATACGAGACGCCTCTTGTCCCTCTCCCGCACACCGCGGCGAAAACCCCGCAAGGCCTGTCGAACCCGAAAATCCTGCGAAACATCGCGCTCCCCTCTCATTTTTAACCAAAACGCCACCGCTGCCACCCGATGTGCCACGGCCGACGTCGATCGGAAAATCGAAATCGACACTCACCAACGACAGTAATGCCACCAAGTAATCCACGCTCACCCCGGAAAACATCAGACCCAACAACTCCTCCCATTCAGCCCACACCTTAGCATATCGGCACCAAGTCACCTCAGTCACCGAATTCCGAATCAAGTCTGAGATCACCGCCTCACCAGATTCCACAAATCCTCGGGACACTCCACTCCGACCTCGTCCACCCATTGCAGTAGCGCCCGAAACCTACTGAACTGAAAACGAGATAAAGCGTCAGCCACCCCGTTGTCAACTCCCGGAACATGCTTTGCCACAACCTGCACATTCATCTGCAGACATCGCAACACTAAATGTCGCAAATTCACCACCACTGGCTCCGACTTAGCGGACAAGTTGTTAATAGCAAACACCACTACCTGGTTATCGCAATGGAAGCACACCTTCCTCCCGGCAAAGTGCGACCCCCACAGCTCCACTGCTACCACGATAGGGAATAGCTCCAGCAGAGCCAAATTCCTGACCAACCCGCTCTCTCGCCATGCCTGTGGCCACTGACCCACACACCAGTGACCTTGAAATACGGCCCCAAACCCTGCCGACCCCGCCGCATCCGTGAACAGCTGTAACGCCCCGTTAGACGCCACCTTCTCCATCACCAGTGCCTGGCCATTGAAACACTGCAAAAATTGATCCCACACCAAAAGATCGTCTTTGATCGCCTTCATGATTCGCACGAAATGCGCCGGCGACCTCACACCTGCCGTCGCCATTGCCAAGCGCCTCGCAAATACTCTCCTCATTGGCATGATCCTGCAAGCGAAATTCAATTTCCCAAGCAAGGACTGCACCACCTTAAGCCGCACCTTCTTAGCCGCTTTCACCCCTGCCACCGCGGCCCTCAAATCACGAACCTTCTCCTCCAGCACCTACATTCCATGGCAATGGAATCAATCTCAATCCCCAAAAAACGCATCACCGGCGCCGGGCCTTCCGTCTTATCGGGTGCCAATGGAATTCCAAAGCTGCCCGCGACTTTCTGCAACGCAAATAACAACCCCGCACAAACCATCGAACCCGCCGGCTCGACACAAAGAAAATCGTCCAAATAGTGAATAATGGACGTAAGCCCAGACACATCCCGAACCACCCACTCTACGAACGAACTAAAGGCCTCAAAATATGAACACGAAATTGAACAGCCCATTGGCAAACAACGATCAACATAATAACTGCCATCCCACCAGCAACCTAACAAATGCTGACTATCTGGATGAACCGGTAACAACCGAAACGCCACTTCCACATACGTCTTTGCCATCAACGAACCCCGACCCGCTGCCCTGACCAGGTCCAACGCCTTGTCAAACGACACATAATATACCGCCTATAGCTCCGGTGCAATGCCATCAATCACCGATAACTCCTCCGGGTAAGACAAATGATGAATAAATTTGTTCAGCTCTTTCTTCGGCACAACCCCCAACGGCGAAACCACCAACTTCGAACACGGCGGGGCGTCATAAGGACCGCCCATTCTACCCAAAGCCACCTCCTTTTTCAGCTTCTCATGCACCACAGCCGCATGATCCCTAGCAGAATGTAAATTACGGTACGGCGGGCCGACGAACTAACAGCCGACAGGATACGAAAACCTTCAGAAAAACCAAACCATAACAACACTGCCGCCTCACCATCTGGATACCTATTTAAAAAGGGGGCCATCGCTTCTATCTTCACCGGCGTCGTCCCTTTTTCCAATCCCGTCACCCGCCTTTCCTTTCTGTTTTTTAAAACACTTGGACAGGCTATGTCCTCCCCCACATCCTGAGCATTCATGCTTAACCCTAGAACACGCAACCATAGAAATCTACAATAGAAAACAAGTAACCTAGCAGGCCTGCGAGGCTCCAGGTATGCGTTCTAGGGTTAAAGCGGCATGCCGCTCCAAACTTGCACTGCCCTTCATTATATTGCCAACAGAAACCTTTCTTCTGACTTCCCGGGGACCCCTGGCCCCTGGTCCCCCGGCACCCCCCCAAAAGGGCTAAGTCGGCGCTGACATCAGCCGCATCCATAAGGAGATATCCTTATGGTCCCATCACATACCCGGCCGCAGCGCCTTCCGCTGCCTGAATTGCTCGTCATAACACAGCCACGCCAGTCCGCCGTAAACCCGATAAGCCTCCCCTATCGCATCCATGTAACCGAACAAGGCCGAACAATGCTCCGACTCCTTTTCCCCTACCACGCTCACCAAAATCGCAAACGCTTGGAACCAGTTTGCAAAAGTCCGAGGAATAAGCCTATAACGGCGCTTTTCCTCCTCGTCCTTCTCCTTTTTGGAGTCGCTCGGCTTAACCCTATCCAGATTAAATTTCTCCAGGGGAAGCAGAGAAAATATCTCCACATATTCCCCTTTCCAAATTTTTTCCCGCACCTCTTTCTTTAAATGAGCCCCCAGCGGGCCCTCAAAACAAACATAAACTTCGCTTTTAGCCCTATCATCCAGGTGCACCACTTCGTCCTCCTTCTCCTTTTCTTTCTCCTTTGCCCCCCCGCCGCACTGCCCCCTTCGCCCCCCCTCCGCCGCGCCCGCTCCATCCCCCCCCACCGACGCGCCCCCCCGGCCTGCCGTCCCCACCCACGCCGGCGCCTGCGCTCCTTCCCCTGCCGCCCCGGTAACCGCCGCCAGCCCCTGCAACAGCCCCAACAATTGGCTCAACACTGCTAATCCGCCGGGCGCTGCTGTATCCGCAGCCGACCCCCCTCCCCCGAAACACCCCGCCAGCGCAGCCCCTGCCGACTCCGCAGCTGTCTCACACGACCGCGGCTCGGCGTCCCCCGAGACTGCCGCTTCGATGTCCTCCGTCTGCCGTCCATCCGACTTATCTGAAAGAATGACATCCTCTTCCTCGCCGCTGGCGTCCTCTTCCATCCGACATCCGGGGGGCGCCGCCGCAGCACCCTCCCCACCACGGCCGCCAGACCGGGCCGCCGCGTGGGCAGAGCCGTCCCCGCTCCGTCTCTTGCTGCGGGGCAACAACCCAGGAGACCGTCCTGTCCCATGCGCCGGCACCCCGGGCCTCGATCTCTTGCGCCCGCCCCCTCGCCGACTGCCAGGGGACTCCGGACACGGACGGACGGACGCCCGGCTCTGGATCCCAGCCGTCGTCGCCTCTGGCCCTCCTGGGCCACTGCAGGCCTCCTGCCGCCGGGCGGGTCCTCCCGCTCCCACGGGAGACCGCCACATCTGGGGGCTGCACAACCGTCCTGAGTGACCGGGCGGTTGCCGCAGGGCTCACGCCGTCACTCCTGCTCACTGCCGCACCAGGGTCAGGCACCACAGACCTCCCCCTGGCGCTGGACCTACCGCCGTCTGCAGCCCGCGGCCCCCCCGCCGACTGCAGGGGGATCTGCTGGGCTCCATCCCACGCCGAGCGTGCTCCCGACCTCGAGCCGCTGCCGTCTCAGTAACTCTAGCCCGGAGGCCGGGACCGGAAGTAGGCCCCATGCTGGCCACTCCCACCTCCCGACCACCGCGGCTGGAACGCAGATTCCTCCCGCCGTTGCGAGCAGCAGCCAGACTCTGCTGCTGCTCGGCCAGCTGCGGAGGGTCTCTGGAGGGGTTCTGGCATCTCCTCCTCGCCCCCCCCCACCGCACCCGGGGAATACCTGCGGGGGGGCCGCGAATGGCGCCCGCCGCTGCTGGGGAACAAGGGGCAAGCGCCGACGGGTTAATCCCGGCAGCCCTGATGTGGGTCTGCACTGCCAGGAGCCCGTGCGCTGCTACGGCCGCCTGGATCAGCCGCTGGAGCTCCTGAAGGTCCGCCATAGGGGGTCCACGTGTAGTTCTCTCGGCGTCCGGAAGAAGAAGAGGAGGTAACCCCCTCCTCTCCCAGGCTAACCCTTTCCCTACTCCTCCTCTTCCTCCCAGGCTAAAACCACCCTTTAATGCCATATTAGGCATACCTACCACACTGTCCCTATTAACCCCATCACTCCCTAAACTCCCCCCTGGTCATGTCGCCCCTCCTCCCCAAGGGGATCCATGGCTTTCTGCCCTGGGAGAGGCATGTGGGGTCCCAACAAAGGGATATGCCTTGTCATTGGCTGTTGTGCTCTCAGAAAATAGTCAATTTATTGCATTTCAGAGTGCAGCTATATTCTTTTTATTAGATTGACTAGTTGTTTTAGCTTGTACCTGTTCACACTTGTCTCATTCTTGAAGGTGCTGGTCATTTTTTTTTTGATTCCTCAATTGTAATGTCAAGTTGGACCCATACTATCTTACATGAACTTACAACTCCCAGTATGTCCTTATAATAATAAGGCGATACTGTGAGTTGTTGTTATTAGTCATCATTGGACTGTGGACCATACAGGAATCACATTATTGATGAGAATTAATCAGTATCACAAATAATCATTTACATATAGGTACCTTATAGATGACATCTTTATTTGGAGTAATTTCCTTATACATTCCACTTTCTATACCGTTTCCACACCCATCCCCCCTCACTCTTCATACTGTTTCCTCACATATCTACCCACCTCATACTGCTTCTGTACCCATTCCTCCCCCCTCGTTCACCATACTGTTTCCTTATACATTCCCTACCCCTCGATCCCCATACTATCTCTACACATATTTTCACCCACCCAGCTCAGTGTGCTGTTTCCTCACACATTTCTCCCTCACTTTTCATACTGCCGCCTCATATATCCCCCTTTCCACATTGTTAATGCATGCATTTCCCTGCCTGCTCAACATGCTGTTTCCTCACACTTTGCCTCCTTTCTCAGTGTGTTTGCACCCATTCCTCCTTCTCACTTACAATACTGTTTCCTCATACATTTCCCCCTTGCTCTCCATACTATCTGCTCACATATTCTCCTCTGGCTCACCGTATTGTTTTTTCACATATTCCCCTCCATCACTTTTCATACTGTCTCCATATATATCCCTCCTCTCTACACTGTTAATGCATGCATGCATTCCCCTGCCTGTTCTCATAAGGTTTCCTCACACATTCTCCCTCCTCATATTCTGTCTGCACCCATTCCTCCCTCATTAAACATTCCATGTAAGGTTTGTCATGACATTTCATTGAAAAACGCCAAGCTAATATTTGATTACTTGATGTATATGGGATAGAAAATTTTAACCGGCTATCCAGAGGTGGAGATTCTGTTTGAGTTATCTATTTTCCTTTTGTACTTCCCAGCAGAGGAAAGGAAGATTACAAAAACAGCAGACTAAATTGGCTTAAAAACATGTTTTTTACAGCAGAGACCTGTGAATCATTATTCAGCTAGACTGGACCCTATCACCTGGGCTGCATCTCTAGTATCAGAGCCACTTCTATGGTTCAAGGCAAGGTTGAAAAGGTCACAGAAATAGTTCTTGAATACAAAGTTACAATTAAAATATTTATGGTGTTCCCAGTTAGGTACAGTCTAGACACATCTAATATAAAAAGCTGAGAGTGTGTGTGTGTGTGTGTGTGTGTGTGTGTGTGTGTGTGTGTGTGTGTATGTATGTTCGCTAACAGAATCAATATCATCACATTTACAACCATGAAATTTTGCACAGGCACCTCATTTAATTCAGGGAACGTCATAGACTATGTCTTGAGGGGAAAATTTAGCCCTATGCTTACAGTTATTCACCAAAAAACCTGCTTACATTAAAGTCAATGGAGCTGGGAGCTACAGGTCATTAATAGGAGCTCTGATTGGTTGCTATAGGCAACAAAGGACATTTTTAATATAAAAAGCCTATGTGTGAGGTAATATATTGGTAGAGACAGACACATACAGATACAAAGAGAAACATAGAGACAGACACACAGAGACAAAGACACACAGAGACGGAGACAGACACACACACACACACACACACAGAGACACACACATACAGAGACACACAAAGACAGATACACACAGACAGAGATGCACAGAGACATAGAGACACACACACACAGAATGACACAGAGACACACACAGAGACACACACATAGAGATAAAGACACACAGAGGCAGACACAGAGACAGACACACACATAAACAGACACAGAGAAACATAGAGACAGAGGCACATAGAGGCAGACACACACACAAAGACAGAGACAGACACACACAGAGACGGACACAGAGACACACAAATACAGGCAAATACAGACACAGAGATACACAGAGACAGACTCACACAGATACACAGAAACAAAGAGACAGAGACACACAGAGACAGAAACACACAGAAACAGAGATAAACAGAGACAGAGACACACAGAGACACACACACACACAGAGATACAGACAGACAGAGAGAGCTAGACAGAGAGGTAGATAGACAGAGAGGGAGACAGACAGTCAGAAATGTAGAGAGGGAGAGTGGGAGAGTCCGAAAGAGGGAGAGACAGAGACACTTACTAGACAGTTGCTATCCTGGCCAACGCCGGGTACTACAGTTAGTTAGAATGCCATAAATGTGAAAATCAAGTGAGACACAGTTTTAATCATCCAGCTATGCTTTTGGATACTGGATTCAAAAAGGGGGGAAAGATGTCACCTATCATATTCTCCAACAGTGGAGGACACAGCAGACATACATACTAGAGGGACCCTGAAACTAACCCTTTCCCTGAAGCAGTCATATTTCCTGGATCAGTAAGAAATATGTCTGCTAAATAAGAAAGTGAAAAATAGGAAACTCTTGCCCTATATGTTATTTAATTTGTTCGTTCAACCATGTCAAGTACAGACGACCACTTACTGTATCATAGTTAAAACTAAAGTCATAGATTGATCCAACTCCGATTTTAAGGGTTTTTTTGATGATAAAAAAATAAAAAATAAAAATCCAGAAAATCACATTGTATGATTTTTAAATAATGATATTACATGAAATAATTATTTAATACAATAGAAAAACAGAACTTAATATTTGATACAGAAACCTTTGTTTGCAATTACAGAGGTCAGACGTTTCCTGTAGTTCTTGACCATGCAATTCAGGTGATTAGTCTAAGAAGTTGGACCCTGGCAGTTTATTCCTTCACTAATCCCCTGAAGTGACAAGTTTCTTCCTATACACATATATAAGTGAGACTTGTCAATAAAGTTGAGTGGGGCAGGGAGAAAAGGAAAACATACCTGGCAGAAATGACAGAGCCCTTGTCTGATATGTGCTGCTCAAGGTTCTAGCATTATAAATCATCTGTTTAGTTCACTTTAGCTTTTTCTTTGACATTGTATATCATTTGGCATAAAGCCTGCTTTACACCTTGCAATTAAGCATACGATATCGTATGCGATCGTACCCGCCCCCATCGTATGTGCGGCACGTTCAATTTGTTGAACGTGTCGCACAAACGAATAACCCTCTGTCACACGTACTTACCCGTCCATACGACCTCGATGTGGGCGGCGAACATCCACTTCCTGGAGTGGGAGGGACGTTCGGCGTCACATCGACGTCACGCGGCAGCCAGCCAATAGAAGCAGAGGAGCAGAGATGAGGGGGACGTAAACATCCCGCCCACCTCCTTATTTCCGCATTGCCAGCGGGAGCCGCAGGATGTAGGTAAGATCTGTTCATCGTTCCTGGGGTGTCATACACTGCAATGTGTGCTACCCCGGGTACGATGAACAACCTGACGTTCAATTTTTAGGAAACGAACGACGTGCATGCGATGAACGTTTTACCGTTCAATCGCAATCGCACGTAGATGTTACATACTACAATGTAACTTACGATGCCGGATGTGCGTCACTTACGACGTGACCCCGCCGACATATCGTAAGATATATTGTAGCGTGTAAAGCGTCCTTTAGCTGCATCCATTTAACAATAAAATTGCCTTATAGAGGTTGTCCACTACTTTGACATTGATGGCCGTAAGCAGGGGGCAGGAACTGCTTAGCTCTGGAGCTGTTCCTTCTTCTGATAGTGGCCGCAGCCGAGTACTGCACATCCACCTCCTATTGATTAGAATCAGAAGACAGAGCAATTCCGGAACTGAGTAATTTCGGCTGCCTGCTGCCACCGCCGGGACCGGGAACAGCTGATCAGCAGGGGTGCAGGATGTCGGACCCCGGCCGATCAGACCTTGATGACCTATCCTAAAGATAGACTATCAATTTCAAAGTAGTGGACAACCCCTTTAAAGTTAAAGTGTTACTCTATTCATGCTGCTCAAACTCCAGGCAGCATGAATTCGAGCTTGGCTGCACAACGTCAGACAGGTATGCTTTTCTCTGAAACACTTTTGCATTTTAGAGAAAATATAGTTTCAAGACCTGACTGGAGACCATAAGAAGAGACAAGACTAGTCTGCTACTGCCCATGGCTGTATTCTCCCCTCACCCCTCTAGCAGATTAACAGGTCTCTCCCATGTGCGTACATAGGGAGAAACCTGGGGGGCGTGGCCTAACTGACAGTCATGTAGGACATGTTGTTTATCTGCTCCTGTCATATTTCTCTCAAAATCAAACAAAATTCTGTAAAAAAAACGCTACTGATTACACTGGAACAGCCAGATATCTTCTTCTGAAGTGGTATAGCAAAGGTTGTGGTAAGATAAGTAAAAAAGTGACTGTGGTTTCTCAAAAATTTATTTTTTCTTTACAATTTCTATTTGTGAGGACAAATATTGGATTTTGAACTTCTAATTATTAACTGATTAATTATTTTCTGTGAGGGGTTGCTGTGCAACTGACACGGCGGCCATCTTGGATATTTGATGAACATATATGCTAATATCATATGTCCTGCTTATAAATTTTAAATATCTTCCACTCGTCTGGATATTAACTAAACAGTGAATATTTTACAGTTTGAGCTTAATTTCAGCGTTTCCTTTTTTTCACTGAAGAATTTCTGACCCTCGGGCTGTATTCATCATACTGACAGGATAGTTACACCGGTTTTACTATTCCTCTTTTTTACTGAGGCGTGCCCTGTCAAAAAACTGTGTAGTTTATTTTTTGAGAAGTTTAATGTTGATCTTACTGTATTTTTGTCATCTTTATTTAAAAATATAAAACACATTTTTTTTTTCCTCATATTTTTGGGGAAGTCTTGTTTACTTTTTTTTTTTTCTGCATACAAGTGAATTGGCACATATTATTCTAACATGTCTAGACCAATGAAACCTCAAGACAAGAAAACATTAATTTCATCACATGCTACTGGTGTTAAATCTAATATTCCTGTTAAGCAAAAGAGACCAGACAACAAAAAAGACAGAGACTTGGAATGGGATACGATTGCTCCGTCAGCAGGGCATGACTCCAGATCTGGGCTGTCTACTACTAACAGCCCAGATAAAAGGCGAATGAAAATGGATGATAGTTTATCTTCTGAAGCTTGTATGTTGGATACTAACCTTTCACCAACTAATGTTCCTCTCACTTTTGATATCAATTCTCTGCCGAAATTATTTGAAGACTCTTTTGCAGCATTTAGGAGCCAAATAAAATCTGATTTCCAGATGGAATTTGGGGAAATGAAGCAGTCCCTGGACTTTTGTGTGAAAAGGATTGACAAAAATGAATCCGAAATTGCCACTCTGAAAAAAGACACTATTACTGTAAAAAATGAACAATCTGACCAAAGAAGGAAATCCCTTTTCTGAAACTTAAATTGGCAGATTTGGAGGATCGCAATCGTCGTAATAACATTAAAATACGCGGGATCCCTGAAAATATAAAACAGAATGAATTGCTTGGTTATATTTCATGGATGATTAAAAATATTTTGCCTGATGTGCCTGAGTCAGAAATCATCATAAACAGGGCTCATAGGCTGCCAAAACCTAGGCATATCCTGTCAGAGCTTCCTAGAGATACTATCTTACGGATCCATTTCTTCCATCTTAAAGAAAAAATCTTTAATTATTTGAGACTTCATAACATCTTGCCACCTCCATACGAGACATTAAAATTTTTTGCAGACCTATCAAGAGAAACACTTCAACAGCGAAAGTCATATGCGAAAGTCACTGAACTCATGCGGCAACAGAAAATTCTATATAGGTGGGGATTCCCTACTAAGCTTCTTATACAACATAATGGCAAGACAATACCAGTTACATCTTCAGAAGAGGGCATGAAGTTCTTAAAAGATTATCTTGGAGATTCTATCTGAATTTTTGCTGTGCCTGATACGGAATATCTTTTTTCTTACTAGTTTCCGGTTTATGCAGCTTCCCTACAGGATCTAGTTTTTTTTGTTTGTTTTTTTTTTAGGTACATGAAAACTATCTTAGGATGGAGGCATGAGAGGAGTGGAAGAGGAGAAGTTCCTTCAACCACAACCATCAACCATTACCAAGAGAGAGTATGGCAGGACTTTGGCCTATTGACTCTGTTCCCATAGGAGTTTTCCTTGACAGTCGAGGATTTGTAACTCCATTTGAATAAAAGAGGCTAAGAAGATGGTGATATTTACTGTTTCATTTATAGTGTCTTTAATATTGTTTTTTTTTGTGTGTGCTGTTTACATTTTATTTCCCTCCTTTGCAGGTTTTCTTTTTTCTCCAGGATGCTGATTGTTTCAGAGACTTTGCTATGTTTCATATGTTTGCATTCAGTAATTTCTTTAACCTGACTTATCCTTTTCGTTAATGACAATCAAATTTGATCATATAATGTCAAGGGTCTGAATTCTCCTCAGCACCGATTCATGCTTTGGAAGTATCTTACTGAAAGTAAATTGGACGTCATAGGTGTTCAGGAAACCAAATTTAAAAGAGATGCTATCCCTAGATTTGAGAATAAACATTTTCCCCATAAATTCTCGTCATGTGGCGAAAAAAAAAAGGTGGGAGTTATGATATTGATTAGAGACTCGGTGTCCTTTGAACTTATAGATAAGCATGAGGATGGTTCCGGTCGATATATTATTCTGGTATGTAAAATTAATAACGTTCTTTACACTCTTGTTACTCTTTATGCACCTAATACTGGCCAGATCCCTTTTCTAAACAGACTCATGCCAGTTGTAAAAGAAAAAAACACAGGGTGTTTTAATTCTATTCGGAGACTTTAATTTAATCCCAAATAAGTTAGTTGACTCCACTTCTACTACTAGACTTAGATTCCAGACTCTAGATTCGTGGCTGGCAAAGGAGGAGTTATTGGATGTTTTCCGCTGCCTGAATACAACATCTAGGGAGTAAACATTTTATTCTCATTCACAACAATCTTTTTCCAGAATTGATTTAGTCCCTACTCCTATTGCCCATATTAATTTTTTTACATCCATGCAAATAGGCTTGTCAGATCATTCCCCAATAATTTTTGAAGTTAATGAAGTCTTCCCCAATAATTGTCCGAGAATTTGGAGATGTAACAGCTATCTATTACAAAATAAGAAATATAGGAAAGAAATCCAGACAGCTCTGTTGCAGTTCTTCAAAAATAATGACAAAGATAGTATCCAACCTCACCTGTTATGGAATGCGCATAAGGCATTTATCAGAGGGATTTTAATTGAACCTAACAGAAGGAATCGTAAAAAAAATTCAGAAAAAAATCAAAGCTTTAAGTAAGGAAATAGCACAAGTAGAAAGCCTCCAGATTCTACGACCAACCCAAAGGCTTCACTCACAACTAATGGAGCTGCGCTACAATTGAGATCTTGCTTGGCTGGAGAGTTCAATCGGTTGCAACTAGCTAGTAAGACACGTTTTTATCACTCTATTAATAAACAAGATAGACAAAAAACAAGAATTCTGGCGATTAACAACAAGTCGGGTTCACTATGCAAACATCCTGGCGACATTGCTGAGGCTTTTGCAGCTTACTACTCAGATTTATATAATCTGAAAGACAACCCCAATCAATTTCAGCCTACTTCACAGTTGATCAATACCTTTTTAAAAAAACTACATCTTCCAGTTATTGATAAGGTAGACTTGGACATTATTAATCAGCCTGCCACTGAACAGGAGGTATTGACTGTTATTAAACAGTTAAAGTTAGAATAATCACCTGGTCCTGACGGGTTTAATAATGAGTACTACAAGTCATTTGATACAACTCTATGCCCTTATATTACCAAGCTCATAAATTCTTTTCTGAATGGAAAAAATATCCCGGATGAAATGCTGGAAGCCAACATTATCTTGCTCCCAAAGAGCACAGACAATACTTTAAACATTTCTAAATATAGGCCCATTTCTCTTATTAATACTGATACCAAAATAATTTCTAAATTTATAGTCAATCGATTGCTGCCAATTATCCCTAGTTTAATTAATATGGATCAGGTTGGATTTATTAAACATCGACAGGCTTCAGATGCTACTAGAAGATTACTTAATCTTTTGTCCCATGTAGAAAAAGAGAAACTGCCTACCATTTTGCTTTCCTTAGATGCCGAAAAGGCCTTTGACTGCATTCATTGGGGTTACATGTCCGCCACTCTTGACAAATTTGGTTTTCATGGGAAAATTTTAAATTTAATTTTAAAATTATATTCTACCCCCACGGCACGGATTTTGGTGAATCATTTCCTTTCAAATAAGTTTCGTATTTCTAATGGTACTAGACAGGGCTGTCCGTTGCCCCCTATTCTCTTTGCCCTTATGATAGAACTGCTTGCTGATGTGAAGCCCCACAGGTGTTGTATCGGTGCATACCTTCAGGGACTCCACGTAGCTGGTGCTGGTCACAGGTAGGGAATCTTCTTGTTTGATCGTGACGCCACTCTCAGTATTGCGGCCAGTAGGGACCGCCACTGCAGGTTGAGGGTCGCCTGGGGCTGATGGTGTGTGCAGTTAGTTGGAATAGCCTCCTGAGAGTGAGGCAAGCCCCAGGGCCCGGTGTGAGTTCGTAGTACCACAAGGCGCAGAATGACCACACAAGCAGGAATGTCTTTCAAGGCTTTACTCACATTTGATGGCAGGGTGAGTAGCCCGGGCGTAGCTGAGATGAACCAGGTGGGAACCAGGTATCCTTCAGGCTGACTTTATGAGGGTGACTACTGACTCGCCTTCCTTAGCCCTTGGTGGTTTGGGGTGACCCCGACTTTGAGTCCCTATGGGGGTCACCCAGGGAAGATGCTCCAAGCCTCTCTCCCCTTCGTTTGCCGTTTGCTTGTTCCCCGGACCAGGCCACTCCAGCCTCTTGCCTCCTATGACCTATGGGCCCTAACTTGCGGTTACGTGGCTGCGGCTTTTGTAGTGTTGTGGTGTGGGCTTTAAGAGCCCCACACCGGCAGGTTTAGCAGAAGAAAGCTGGATCTATCTTCGCTTCGGGATCTGCCGCCCGGTTGGGCCTGGTGCTCTCTAGCAGTCTCCTTACTTCCCACTCCGTTGCACTCGCTAGCTGAAGCTGGCTTTCAGGTAGCACTCCTAGTTGACCGTTCTCCCCCGTCTGTAGCCACTGCGCGGGCGCTGTTAGACAGCATCAACCCCACAGGTCTGCTCCTCACTGAGCCCTCTGGAGTTCTCTGCTCTAACTGACTCACTGGTGGGTTTTTCCATCTCTGCTCTTTCTGCTGACATCTCCTCAGTCCGAGCTCCAAGCTCTAACTAACTCCTCCTATCTCTCTTTCCTTCCCCACTTGTGTCTGCCTACGCCACCTAGCAACCAGACTCTCTTACCACACCCCTTGAGAGGAGATGGAAGCTCTCACCCCCTCCACTATTCCAGTGAAGGCGTAGGCTCTGCCCCCTCCTGGGTTCCCCAGGGGTCCTCTCTTAGGTACATGTGTGAGGCCTGATCACTATGCGCCTGTGTTCCACACCCCAGTCAGCCATCTGGATTACCTGTATTGTACTGTCCCCAGCATGGGTGCAGTACTCAGTGGTGCCTGACCAGGTCAGGGGCGCCACATTCCCCCTTAGTTATCACCAGCACGTCCTCGGGCTGCAAGACAACATTTTAAAATGCATAAAACATTAAAACATGTAAAACATTTAAAAGCACCAGGTATCAGACATCACCACCCTCCACCCACAAGTCCGTTAACCCACCCAAAACCCTCTCACGTTGGCCGCGGCTTCAGCCACTTCTGGCAGGATGTAGAGGCGGCTTTCATGGGCTGGTGGTTTCAGGGTATACCCGGCCTGGTGGATCCGCGCCGTCAGCCTCTTCTGGCAGGATGCAGAGGCGGCCTCCACAGTTGGTGCTGACCAGGTACCCTCTTTGTGGTGGTGAGCCAAGGCCCCATAAACAGGCGTGCTCTCTGGTCGCAGGTGAGCCAAGGCCCTTTTCTACGGACGGGCCCCCCTGGTTGCAGACGAGCCAAGCCCCTAAACAGGCTGGCCCTGGTGGTGGTGCCACTGGTGTAACTATTTACACTGCGAGAGTTTGTGGCTATAGCAAGTTCATAGCCTTAAGTTTGTTTCTCACAATAGTTTTTGTGGGCGCATTTCTTAAACGTTGCAAAACAAAACTTTTCAAAACTGATCAAAACAGTAACTTCTCTTCTTACTTTCCTTTACTTTACTCCTCTTTTTCACTAGGGCGAGGGCACGTTGGGCACTGGCACCTGTGACTTTCCTGCTCTTTGTCTCTTTCTTCATCTGTGGTTGCCTCATCTATAGGTTCTGTGTCTTTCCTTTCTTGGTCTGCATCTGATTCCTTTTCTGTATCTGTTTCTTTATCTCTGTCTTGTCTTTCTTGTCTTTCTTGTCTTTCTTGTCTTTCTTGTCTTTCTTGTCTTTCTTGTCTTTCTTGTCTTTCTTGTCTTTCTTGTCTTGGACATGGTGCTACATCGAGCGCATACAATCCCCTTTCACCTTCATGCAGAGTGAACTGTACTGCTTCTCCAATTTTCAAATTTCTGCCGGAATGTCCTCTGGGCAGGTGGGCTTGAACATCTCTCCTGTTAACAAATATGCCCTCTTTTATTCCTTTCACTACAATGAAGCCGTATCCACTTTTCAGGTTGAAGTCCTCTACTATTCCTCTGTAAAGGGGTCCTCTAGCCTGGGCTTTGGACCTTCTTAGGCACCTTTTCTCCTCCAGATCTCTGGCTGTAACCTCTTTCTGTTCTGGGGACTGTGGTGTCGGAGGACGCTTTGATCTGCTGCGCCGTGTCTTGCGGGCTGGGTTCATGCCTGCAGGCTCCCAGGTGAGGTCTTTGGGCTGATCTTCGTCTGCTGACGGTGTCAAGTCTTCCTCCTCCCAGCGGGAATAGGGCAGCATCTCCGGCTCTGGGTAGGGGTCTGCTGCGGTTGGCGTCGGAGTCAGCCCTTCTGCTTCATGGTCTCCTCTCCCCCTTAGTTCTTCCTGGCACTCCTTTGGTGGCAGTGCTGGGGATGGGCTTTCTTCAGCTGGTCTGGGCAGTGGACTCTCTGGCGCAGCTGCAGGGGTTGTCTGAATCTCCTTAGGGGTATACGGAGGGAGCAGGTACCGATCCACCATCTCTTGTGGGAACTGGGCCTCTAGGTCAGCCTTCAGCTTCCAGTATTCGGGATCCTCTCCTATCAGGGTCTTTCTAGCAGGGACCTCTGTGGACTGGGGAGCGGTGTCTGCTCTGGCCTTGCAGGCCGGGGAAAATAGTGATGCAATCTCTTGGCGGGCCGCGCCCTGTATGGCGGCGGCCTGGTCTTGGCGGGCCGCGCCTGGCATGGCGGCGGCCTGGTCTTGGCGGGCCGCGCCTGGCATGGCGGCGGCCTGGTCTTGGCGGGCCGCGCCTGGCATGGCGGCGGCCTGGTCTTGGCGGGCCGCGCCCGGCATGGCGGCGGCCTGGTCTTGGCGGGCCGCGCCTGGCATGGCGGCGGCCTGGTCTTGGCGGACCGGGTTTAGCAGGGTGGCAGCCTGGGTCAGCGTCACACCTGCAGCACGGATGAGCACTGCCGTGGTGGTCGGAGCCCTGCGGGACAGGCGGGGCATCGCTGCGGCGGCCTGGATTTGGCGGGCCGCATCTAGCGTGGCTGCGGCCTGGTTCGGTGGCGCCGCGCCGGGCGCCTCTTCCGGGACCGCGGGCGTGGCAGCAGGGGTCGGGGCACTTGTGCTGGCCGGGGCGTCACTCGACTCACCCATCTGTGGTAGCATCGGGGTCTGCGTCGTCGCCGCTCGGTCTGACATGCGTCGCGCGGCTCCCTCCTCGTAGGTCCGCACCGCCGCAGCCATCTCCAGGAGCTCCGTGCGTTCTTCCCTAAGCTGTCGCACAATCCCGGCCTCCAGCCGGTCGCAGAAGATGGCAAGCTCCCGGCACCACCAGGCAGCAGAGCCTGGCTCTGGGTATCCACGTCTGGACTCCATTTCCTCTAGCACGCTACTGGCTTCTTCTCTGCTCCGCCGTCTCTGGACGCTTCCGCTCTCATAGCCGGCAAGGTCAGAACTCTCTGGGGGATCTCTGGGTAGCCACACCTCTTCGTGGGCGGTAACTTCTTCCAGCGCGGGCTGCTGTTGTTTTTCAGCGCGCTTTTCATGGTGGCAATATGGCGGCGCTTCCAATTTTTCAAGCGGACCGCCTAGGCACATGGTCACCTGTCTGAACAGGTCTAGTCCTTATCCTGTTCGTGACGCCAGATGTGAAGCCCCACAGGTGTTGTATCGGTGCATACCTTCAGGGACTCCACGTAGCTGGTGCTGGTCACAGGTAGGGAATCTTCTTGTTTGATCGTGACGCCACTCTCAGTATTGCGGCCAGTAGGGACCGCCACTGCAGGTTGAGGGTCGCCTGGGGCTGATGGTGTGTGCAGTTAGTTGGAATAGCCTCCTGAGAGTGAGGCAAGCCCCAGGGCCCGGTGTGAGTTCGTAGTACCACAAGGCGCAGAATGACCACACAAGCAGGAATGTCTTTCAAGGCTTTACTCACATTTGATGGCAGGGTGAGTAGCCCGGGCGTAGCTGAGATGAACCAGGTGGGAACCAGGTATCCTTCAGGCTGACTTTATGAGGGTGACTACTGACTCGCCTTCCTTAGCCCTTGGTGGTTTGGGGTGACCCCGACTTTGAGTCCCTATGGGGGTCACCCAGGGAAGATGCTCCAAGCCTCTCTCCCCTTCGTTTGCCGTTTGCTTGTTCCCCGGACCAGGCCACTCCAGCCTCTTGCCTCCTATGACCTATGGGCCCTAACTTGCGGTTACGTGGCTGCGGCTTTTGTAGTGTTGTGGTGTGGGCTTTAAGAGCCCCACACCGGCAGGTTTAGCAGAAGAAAGCTGGATCTATCTTCGCTTCGGGATCTGCCGCCCGGTTGGGCCTGGTGCTCTCTAGCAGTCTCCTTACTTCCCACTCCGTTGCACTCGCTAGCTGAAGCTGGCTTTCAGGTAGCACTCCTAGTTGACCGTTCTCCCCCGTCTGTAGCCACTGCGCGGGCGCTGTTAGACAGCATCAACCCCACAGGTCTGCTCCTCACTGAGCCCTCTGGAGTTCTCTGCTCTAACTGACTCACTGGTGGGTTTTTCCATCTCTGCTCTTTCTGCTGACATCTCCTCAGTCCGAGCTCCAAGCTCTAACTAACTCCTCCTATCTCTCTTTCCTTCCCCACTTGTGTCTGCCTACGCCACCTAGCAACCAGACTCTCTTACCACACCCCTTGAGAGGAGATGGAAGCTCTCACCCCCTCCACTATTCCAGTGAAGGCGTAGGCTCTGCCCCCTCCTGGGTTCCCCAGGGGTCCTCTCTTAGGTACATGTGTGAGGCCTGATCACTATGCGCCTGTGTTCCACACCCCAGTCAGCCATCTGGATTACCTGTATTGTACTGTCCCCAGCATGGGTGCAGTACTCAGTGGTGCCTGACCAGGTCAGGGGCGCCACACTGAATCCATTAGATTAGATGAAAATATTAGGGGCATCCATTATAAATGAAGACAATACAAGATCTCATTATATGTGGATGACATTCTTTTGACGCTAACCAATCCATTGGAGTCTTTGCGGCGTGTTAGTTCTATTATTACAGATTTTTCTAATACTTCCTATTATCAATCTAATCATTCCAAATCTAAAATGTTGCAGTATAATTTAGACCCACATTTACATCATTTTTTGCAGTTAGAATTTACGTTCGACTTGTCGTCCAATGAGCTTCTATATTTAGGTATAATTATCCCTTCTAATTTACAGAAAATAATTTCGGTTAATGTCAGGCGCGCCTTAGATGTAATTCAAGCCACTTTGAATACCTTAAAAATCACTGAAACGTCCTGGGTAGGGAAAATAGTCTCTTATAAACCTCTTATTCTACCAAAAATTTTGTATATAATGCGTTGTCTGCCCTTGACTATCCCTAAACAAATATTGATTAAAATACAAGCACAGATCTCATCTTTTGTTTGGCAGCGGAAGGTTCCCAGAATCTCTAAACTTACCTTATTTAAGCATAAGAAAAATGGAGGTATTGGCTTGCCTAATATCCAAGCCTATTATTTGACGAATTTGGTCAAGCAAACCCAAAACACATTACTGGATTATTTCAACAATAGTTGGATGTACATTGAGAAAGGCCTGTGCCATAATCGTCATAATCGGGATGTGATCTTGTCATAGTTAATAAAAAGAACAAACGTTTAGTGGATAATCCGACTACCAAGGCAGAAATAAGAGCGTGGAGATTACTGCAAGATATTTTATTACACCAGGGCGAACCCCTCACGAGATTAGAGAGGTCTCATTAGATTTATTAGAATTTTTAATCCCACGTATTAAACTAGATGGTTGGAAAAAGAAGGGAATTTTAAACATGTGTAATTTATTAAGAAATAATTCTCTTTTAGGATTTGAGGCTCTTGCTGAGGTATACCATCTGCCTGATACAGAAAAGATTAATTGGGTTAGGATAAGTGAATTCTTGGCAGATACAACAACTTCTGCCTTCAAGATTCCGAGATTACTGAATGTTCTTTTGCACAATCCGACTAATGAGCTCTTCTGGAAAACTAGTAACATTTACATAATATTCAATGATGATCTCCAATTGACTAAATTACAGTATATGAAATCTTGGGAAAGAGATCTGGATTGCTCATTCTCGCTTAAACGATGGCAAACTTCCTTGAAACACACACATACGAATTGTGCTTGTGCTAATTTGCAGGAAACACACTATAAATTACTTAGTAGATGGTATTATACGCCTCAGAGATTGAATGTCATCTCATCCTCCAATTCAAGTCTTTGTTGGATGGGTTGTGGCTGTACTGGCTCTTTTTTCCATATTTTTTGGGGTTGTCCTTTGTTGGGTACCCTATGGAAAGACACAGAACATCTTATATACACGGTGACCTCAGTTAGAATTCATTTGACCTCTGAGCTAGTTCTCTTATCTATTGGTTTGGAGGAGTTGAAAAAGCGGTGTAAACAAATTACTTGCCATATTCTTTTGGTCATTAAATCTTTACTAGTGTCCAAATGGAAGGAAATAGATGTCCCCTCAATACAAGAAGTTATAGATAGGGTTTCCTTACACAACATATACAGTTAGGTCCAGAAATATTTGGACAGTGACACAATTTTCGCGAGTTGGGCTCTGCATGCCACCACATTGGATTTGAAATGAAACCTCTACAACAGAATTCAAGTGCAGATTGTAACGTTTAATTTGAAGGTTTGAACAAAAATATCTGATAGAAATTGTAGGAATTGTACACATTTCTTTACAAACACTCCACATTTTAGGAGGTCAAAAGTAATTGGACAAATAAACCAAACCCAAACAAAATATTTTTATTTTCAATATTTTGTTGCGAATCCTTTGGAGGCAATCACTGCCTTAAGTCTGGAACCCATGGACATCACCAAACGCTGGGTTTCCTCCTTCTTAATGCTTTGCCAGGCCTTTACAGCCGCAGCCTTCAGGTCTTGCTTGTTTGTGGGTCTTTCCGTCTTAAGTCTGGATTTGAGCAAGTGAAATGCATGCTCAATTGGGTTAAGATCTGGTGATTGACTTGGCCATTGCAGAATGTTCCACTTTTTTGCACTCATGAACTCCTGAGTAGCTTTGGCTGTATGCTTGGGGTCATTGTCCATCTGTACTATGAAGCGCCGTCCGATCAACTTTGCGGCATTTGGCTGAATCTGGGCTGAAAGTATATCCCGGTACACTTCAGAATTCATCCGGCTACTCTTGTCTGCTGTTATGTCATCAATAAACACAAGTGACCCAGTGCCATTGAAAGCCATGCATGCCCATGCCATCACGTTGCCTCCACCATGTTTTACAGAGGATGTGGTGTGCCTTGGATCATGTGCCGTTCCCTTTCTTCTCCAAACTTTTTTCTTCCCATCATTCTGGTACAGGTTGATCTTTGTCAAATATCTGTCCATAGAATACTTTTCCAGAACTGAGCTGGCTTCATGAGGTGTTTTTCAGCAAATTTAACTCTGGCCTGTCTATTTTTGGAATTGATGAATGGTTTGCATCTAGATGTGAACCCTTTGTATTTACTTTCATGGAGTCTTCTCTTTACTGTTGACTTAGAGACAGATACACCTACTTCACTGAGAGTGTTCTGGACTTCAGTTGATGTTGTGAACGGGTTCTTCTTCACCAAAGAAAGTATGCGGCGATCATCCCCCACTGTTGTCATCCGTGGACACCGAGGCCTTTTTGAGTTCCCAAGCTCACCAGTCAATTCCTTTTTTCTCAGAATGTACCCGACTGTTGATTTTGCTACTCCAAGCATGTCTGCTATCTCTCTGATGGATTTTTTTCTTTTTTTTCAGCCTCAGGATGTTCTGCTTCACCTCAATTGAGAGTTCCTTAGACCGCATGTTGTCTGGTCACAGCAACAGCTTCCAAATGCAAAACCACACACCTGTAATCAACCCCAGACCTTTTAACTACTTCATTGATTACAGGTTAACGAGGGAGACGCCTTCAGAGTTAATTGCAGCCCTTAGAGTCCCTTGTCCAATTACTTTTGGTCCCTTGAAAAAGAGGAGGCTATGCATTACAGAGCTATGATTCCTAAACCCTTTCTCCGATTTGGATGTGAAAACTCTCATATTGCAGCTGGGAGTTTGCACTTTTTAGCCCATATTATATATATAATTGTATTTCTGAACATGTTTTTGTAAACAGCTAAAATAACAAAACTTGTGTCACTGTCCAAATATTTCTGGCCCTGACTGTATGAGTACAACATAGCCCTGAAGGAAGGTAACTGTTCTAGATATGCTGAGAGGTGGTATCTGTGGTCTCTTAAATTTAACCCAACCCTTAAGATATACGACCTTTGATGTTATTCTCTTGTTTTGTTTTTTTTTCTACATATATTAGTTGTTTGAATTTTCTTACTGTTTGCAAAATTTACCTTATATTTGCAGTATGTTTCTTTTGCATAGTAATAGTTGCTAGGAATCCTGGAGTTGTATATTTTTATTTTTTTATTTATTTTTTTAATGTTGCCTTTCAAATTATATCTAAAGCCTATTGTTTGTTAAAAAATGACAAAAATTGTAAAATAAGTAATTTCAATGCTTGCTACACCTCATTTTATGTTTCCCCTTTACCTTTTCCCTGTTATAAATAAAGACAGTATACATAGGGAGAAACCTATCAATCAATTGGAGATGTGCACAAAGAAGTCAACTAGAAGCGGCTCCGGACTAGTCTGTTCTCTTCGTTTGGTCTCTGTCTGCCTCTTCAAATGTGTTTTCTCTAAATGCTGCTATATCCCTGGCTTTAATTGTGCAATCTAAGTTCTGATTTATGCTTTCCGTAGTTTGGGCAGCATGAAACGAGTGTCAGTTTTCCTTTAAGGAGCAGCAACTTTTTTTCCAATAGAATTTATCATTTGCTTCTCTAATCACTTAAATCAACTGAAATGCCAAGGTATAGATCTGAGATTTCAGTGTCACCTTCTGATTATATAAGTCCTTAGCTTGAATTGCGGATAATGTCATGTCTCATTACATCCATAAACATTAACACATTTGCATTCTGACAGGTTTTCTCATTATAATGTCTCACTACAAGTGACTCCTAAAGAATGCAGTCAGGCTGTACCGCATTTAATATTGAGCAAAGTGAGATTATTGGCAAATAAGAAATGATTGCACCCAAATAAAAAATGACATTAATTACAAGATACATGTATTTATTTCATAGATCACTTACGTGAAATGTTATACTGTTAAAGGGGGTTTAAATCCCAGTATATGATCTCTATTTTATCAAAATGCTAATCATGCAACACCCCCTTTAAGTAACTGTGGGGATACCTGGAGTGGTGGCCATGGGCGAGCATTGAGTTTTTTTGCACCCTGGCATGCTACAGAGTTTTGGATGTGTGTGTATGCTAGCGGTATTACTATGAGTACCTTCAATTTCAGTCCGGTCCCTTTCCAGGTCCATGAGATTTCCGGTCAATGACAACTGACACGTTCATAAAAAACAAGGCACTGTTTACGTGGCATAACACTCAAGTACAAAGAACAGCAAGCAGCACACTTTACGGTCTCTTCTAGATAACATAGAAGCACCATCTTATGGTTACTCGTGACGGCACAATACTTGTGAACAGTTTACTGGCGCGGCAAATTAGATGGAATATTGTCTCTCTGACACAGGGACCCAATATGTTTTTCTCAGTGTAACGCCCATGCATGCCCACGCTCGGCATCTGTACACCTTGCAGGTCTCCGGCCTCTGCCCGTAGGGCGCACCCACAGCCACACCCCCTTTCTTAAAAAGCCTGTATCCTTCTAACCCGGAAGTACCTCCTAGGTCAGCTGGGAGGCTGCAGGAACTTAAGACACCCCTTCCTTATGGTAGGTGCCTGGGCAATGAGTTCATACATTGCTAGTTCTCAGGTCCCCTAGCACTGTGCTTCTGCCGCTGTTACTTTTTGCTAGTCCTGTTGCTCATACCTGTTAGTATTTCAGAGTGGTGCTGCTGTTACCTCTACCTGCCGCTGCAAGCCACCACACCGGCTGCCTACCATGATACCTGCTGCCACATGGTATCATCATCAGCTGCTGCTGTCTGTCCATCCATTCATCCCGGACAGAACCTCAACATCTGCTGCTGCTGCTGTAACCTACTATCAGAAACTGTCGCTCCTGTACTGCTGGGGCCAGCCGTCGCAGCACCAGTCTTCCCGAGCGGCACCTGGACTCACACCTGCAGCGTACATCCTCACCATCAGGGACTCTGGAGAAAACCAGGTGTAGGTTCGTAATCAAGCCTCTCTGGGTTTTCTGTCTACTGTGGCCCAGTGGGTTTACTAACATCTCAGGCTCACCCAGCGAGCATAACACATCATGAGAAAGGGGGTGTTCCCCCAAAAACTAAGGGAGTACATTTTAAACTGGATGCTCATGTGTTTACTACATGTCTTGGAGCTTGTATTTGATATTGGAGAAAGTGGTCTTCAAAGAAAATGCCTATAATTGTATAAAAAAGGATTAATGACTAGAGATGAGCGGACCCGTGGAAATTCGGGTTCAGCTAGACTTTAGATAAAGTTCAGTTCGGGACCTAGACTTGACCTGGACCTGGACTTGACCTGAAACCCAATGGAAGTCGGTGATTGGGCAGTCTGGCTCTCCACCCACATACCACCAGCCATAAACAGAGCACGTTTGAAGGAGGGGGGTTTGGACACACTACGCCTGAAAATGTTGTCTTTACCCCCAGTGAAAGACATTCAGAGACTGCAAGTGGCTCACAGTGGGCCGAGCACCAAGCACACTGGGGCACTTCGATGCTCGATTGAGTGGTTAGCATACGTACAGCACCCAAATTCCAAACTCGGACACTGATTTTTTTTTTTAAAAAAACAGTCCAGATTCGGTACAAACCCCAAACTTTACAGTTCAGGTTCACTCATCTCTATTAAGGACATTTCATCTGTAATCTATTATTTATTAAACTATCATTTAAATTGTTTTTAAAAAAATGTACACAGTAAAAAAGTGTTTATAGCATGTTGATGCTGTTTGGAGTGCATTCTTCTAATTTTTTTGCTACATGTGGATACAACCTGTCAGAAAAAAAAAAGGAAACCTGTTTAGTAGTCAAACAGCTGTAAGTGGGACTCTTCATATATCCACAAAAGAGGCAAGGTACAGTGCACAAGAAAGGGGTAAAAATTCTTCCTACTTAAGAATGTAGAGTTCTCACAGATCATCTAGATAAAGGGGTTATCCACTACTTGGACAATCCCTTCTCATTCCCCATGTGTGCCCCCATAAAAATAAAAAAACCTATACCCACCTCTAAATCTAGCAATTTTGGAACTCGCGTTCCCAGGGCCCAGGTGACAATAATATGATGCGTGATCCCAGTGATCAATCAGCACTCGCTTCCTTCTCCCTGCCATTGGACACAGGAGTAATTAACAGTAAGTCATTGGCAGCTACAGTGCTCACTTCCTGTTAATATTAAACCATCTGAAGGCGGGGAGAAGGAAGCCGCTGCTGATTGGCCGCGGAGCTCATGTGTCATAACAATGTTATGTGGGTTCTGGGAATGCAAGTACTCACATCGCTGGGCTTTTTATTTTTATGGGGGTGCACATGGGGAATGAGAAGGGGTTGTCCAAGTAGTGCATAATGTCAGAAAAGCTATGGCAGAGAATCACTAAAATCAATTGAAAACTGGATTTCTGGCACCATGGATTTCCTTTTGTGAAGAAAACTGTCACAATTCTTTTCCCAATATTTCAATGCGTTAAAGTAGGCAGAGCTTTTGTTACATACCTGTCCCGAGTCCGAGTTTGCTCCCCTCACACCAGTTCGCTAAACTCTGTTGTGCTCATGTCTGACTTTGTAGGTGTTAAAGTGTCAAAGGTTCTTTATCCAAATGGATGACAAAAACAGTACCCAGCTACTATGAGAAAGGGAACCTCTCGATAACACCGACCATTACAGCTCACTCAACCAGAGCCATATCTGCTTCATAAGCAGAGAATAATACCATACCAATTGAGTGGATCTGTAAAACAGCCTCTTTTTAATAAGTATGACAGACTGAATATAAGAAGCTCTGGATTATAACTCACCCTAAATGGTTAATTGCTATAATTCCATAAGTACTGCTACTGAAGGACAAGGAAAATCAAATCTAATTTCTTGTTCTAAATCCTCTATCCTTTAGCCCAAAGCAACAGCACAGCTTTGCCGCCTGATAAACGATATTGTCTTTTTTCAGCAGACCTTGCATGATGTTTTTCTACTTACCGTATTTTTCGCTTTATAAGACGCACTTTTCCTCCCCAAATTTTGGGAGGAAAATGGGGGGTGCGTCTTATAAAGCGGTAGCGGGGGGGGGTCCTGTCTGAGGCGATCGGGCGGCCGGGTGCCTGTGGCTGCATGCAAGCGGCCGGGTACCTGTACTTGCATGCAGCGGCAGCCGGGTACCCGTGGCTGTGTGCGGGCGGCAGCGGGTGCTGTGTGGGGTCGGCAGCCAGGTACCTGTGCTTGCATGCGGTGGCAGACGGGTACCCATGGCTGTGTGCGGGCGGCAGCCGGGTGCTGTGTGCGAGCGGCAGTCGGGTGCCCGTGCGGGCAGCAGCCGGCTGCCGCCCTCACACAGGTACCCGGCTGCCGCCCGCACACAGCCATGGGTACCCGGCTGCCACCGCACGCAAGCACAGGTACCCGGCGGCTTGTACGCAGGGTGGGCGGGCAGCCTGCTGGCTGCCACTCTGTGCATGTGGGGCGGGCGGCTGTGCAGCTTACCAGTTGTCCGCGGTCCCACTTTCAAATGATGGCGCCGGTGGAGCTCTTGGACGAGAGCTCCATCTGCGCACGCGCTGCTCCGGGAGTCAGCGCGTGCGCAGATGGAGCCCTTGGATGAGAGCTCCATCTGCGCATGCGTCGCTCCGGGCGCCATTACTTGAATCGGGACCGCGGACACACTCCACCACTGAGCCGTCGCCGCCGCTCCCACCACTGAGCCGTCGCCGCCGCTCCCACCACTGAGCCGTCGCCGCCGCTGCCACCACTGAACCGGGACCGCAGACACACTCCACCACTGAGCAGTCCCGGCCGCTGCCACCACTGAGCAGTTGCCGCCGCTCCCACCACTGAGCCGTCGCCGCCACTCCCACCACTGAGCCGTCGCCGCCGCTGCCACCACTGAACCGGGACCGCGGACACACTCCACCACTGAGCAGTCCCTGCCGTTGCCACCACTGAGCAGTTGCCGCCGCTCCCACCACTGAGCCGTCGCCGCCACTCCCACCACTGAGCCGTCGCCACCGCTGCCACCACTGAACCGGGACCACGGACACACTCCACCACTGAGCAGTCCCTGCCACCACTGAGCAGTCGCCGCCGCCGCTGCCACCACTGAACCGGGACCGCGGACACTCACTGCACCGGCCTGCTGCACGGCTCACCCGCCATGGCTGCTGCCGCCACCACGGACCCCACGGATCCTGCCACCGCAGACGCCACCGCGCCTGCAACCACAGACGCCACGGCACCTGCAACCACGGACCCCGCTGCCACTGACCTGCCGCGCCTGCTAGCACAACCTGTGCCTCCTGTGACCCCGCTTCACCACCACTGCTGCCCCCCTCCGGTAAGAGAACACCGGAGTATAAGACGGACCCCATTTTTCTTTTTTTTACCATTTTTTATGTCTAAGTTTGGGGTGCGTCTTATATTCCGGTGCGTCTTATAAAGCGAAAAATACGGTAGTTGTTATAAGTACACATTGAGACTGCGCTGTACTAGGACTATATAGGATACCAATTCATTTGATTAACTGTTATCACTTGTCATTTCAAAAGGATATAATTCACATTAGGCCTAGGACACTCGGCGAGAAAAACGGTGCATGTGGAATATGATAAAATATCGCATTCCACTCGGACTAATATTAGTCTATGGGGCAGCACTCTTGAGCGATTATTTTCTCAGCCCTAATCGGACCAAGAAAACAGTTGCAGCATGCTGAGAGTGTAATGCAATCCTGTTCTATTCACACCCATGCAAGTCTATGGGGCGAGAAAAACATCGCACTGCTCCCGAGTTACACCGAGAGCAGTGCGAGAATCGCAATAGCCGGCAACAGAGGAGATGGGAAGATAAATCCCTCCCCTCTGCAGCGTTGGCCCTCCCCTCTGCAGGACCGCCCCCCCTCCGCAACTGTGATCTGATCGCATGATAGGACCACAGTTGCATGACACTCAAATGACATTTGGCTCCCGCTGTGCTGCAAGCGTGTGGTGAGTGTCATGCAAGGACTCACACAAATCCCGTGTGGCCTTGGCCTTAGTGTGGCGCTTTGGAGCAAGAGAAAAAAATAATTTACGGTAAGAAATTATATGAATTTCACATTGGCCACTGGGGCTTTTTAGACTCTAACATTTCGTTCTTTTGGGGAATGCACATGGACATTAGCAGCAACAGTCTGACCCATTTATCAAAGCATCCATTGAGCACATGCAAAGTTTATTGTAAAGGGAAAAGGGTCAGCTGTGACATTATTTACTATGAAAAGTGGATCCTGTGCTAAATACTTGTGAATATGTTTCTTACCTGTCAATGTAATTCTGTCTCTGCTGATAATGAGCCTGATAAAAACTCGTCCTAAATGCACATAAAGTACAAGTTAAAAATATCCCCAGTGGCCAGTAGGAAAAATTGCAAGAATACTAATTTTGTTTACCAATAAACATTACGATATGGAAAAAAAATTATCAAACTTTTGAAAACTTGGGTCTTTTTCTGATGAAAAATTACATTTAACATAGCCAGCAGTGGTATGCTATTGGAGCTATGTTAGAAGTAGCAGGAGAAACAAGTTACAGAATTTTCCATAGGCTCAAATTAAATCTGTGTATAAAAAAATTTTTTTTTTTTTTTCATTTATTGCTAAAATTTGCACTTTATAGACAAAGGTCGACCAAATCGAATCTAATTGACTGTTTAAGAATGACATAGAATAAGACAAAGCAAACTCTCCATGAGGCATCTGCCAATATAACTTCACAGGATGAAAACTCCTAACCTTATTTCACACCTGGCAGTCACAGCAGCTCCCTGAATCAATAACTTTAATGCAATTGAAGTGTATATGCTGTATACGCTGTAAAGAAAACCATACAGAACTTTTATTTCTACCAATTTTGCTACCTTCCACTGGAGTCACAGTAGATCTTAAAGGGAATTTGTCAGCAGGTTTTTGCTATATAAGCTGAAGTCAGCATGCTGTAAAGGGGGTGTAACACGCAGCGATATCGCTAGCGATGTCGCTGGTGAAAGCACCCGCCCCCATCGTTTGTGCGTCACGGGCAAAACGCTGTCCATGACGCACAATATCGTTAGGAGCCGTCACACGGACTTATCTGCCTAGCGACGTCGCTGTTGCCGGCGAACCGCCTCCTTTCTAAGGGGGCGGATTGTGTGGCGTCACAGCGGCTTCACTAAGCGGCCACCCAATAGAAGCGGAGGGGCGGAGATGAGCGGGACGTAACATCCCGCCCACCTCCTTCCTTCCGCATTGCCAGCGGCCGCAGGTAAGCTGTAGTTCATCGTTCCCGAGGTGTCACGCGTAGCGATGTGTGCTGCCTCGGGAACGACGAACAACCTGCGAGCTCAACAATCAACGATTTTTTGAAAAGGAACGACGTGTCAACGATGGACGATTTGGTGAGTATTTTCCATCGTTAACAGTCGCTCCTTGCTGTCACACGCAACGACGTCTCTAACGATGCCGGATGTGCGTCACGGAATCCGTGACCCCGGCGATATATCGTTAGATACGTCGTTGCGTGTAACGGGGCCTTTAGGGTTAAGGCTGAAAGTTCAGGCATGCCTGTGTTGTCACAGTCCGATCTTTTGTTTATTTGCTATGTCTGTTTTAGCAGCCAGACACTTATCATTGCTGGCTCCTGCCATGTTGTCCGGCACACCCCCTCCTCTGATTGACACCTCACTATCAATATACAGTCTCTACTCAGAGAGCCTGGTGTGGAGGAGGACAGCTGTGTGGACTCTAATCAACTCTAAAAGGTCTATTCAAAAGGTTTTTCAATTTTTTGTATACTTGAAACCTTCCTTACGTTTAATAGAATTATATTACCCACCTAAGAGCTCCTTCATTTTCATATTACTAAGAGTATAGAACCAAGGTATAATCCTTGGGGCATTACTCTAATAGAGTTTGATTGTATAATAAATCAGACAGATTTTCATCCAGAGAAGTTGGACGAGTGAAATCCGTTTGGTATTCTATATGTCAAGTGAGAGCTATGCGAGCGTGCAACTTTTTTCTTGCCTGTCATTCATATGCCATTCATATACAATGCACATTTCCTCAGCAGCTATTATTCTACAATCATTTACAGGACCATTTACAGTGTCCTATGCTACAGAATGGTAATATATCCATAAAAATCGGACAGCATTTGGATGGTCCATGTGACGTTTGATGTTTTTTCTCTCACCCATTGACTTGCACTGGTGAGTCTCAGGTAGTTTGGTAATTTCCTTAGTCCAGAGACCGCTATCGATGAGTTACATGATGCTGTTTTTCTCAGGAAATTTTCTTCATGGCTTTTCCTTGATTCAAACCTGCGACTTTGGAATTAACCTAATAACAAACTGAGCTATTAGGGAATGTTAGGACAGGTTGTAATTTGTAGTATACAGGAAGAAAAAAAATTCAAACACCAGGAGCAAAACAGTAACAATGCAGTGACATGACAAGAATCTGCATTATTAATCATATGCTAAATAGTTGTAAGTCAAATTTATTTATGAGATAGCCAAGATGATTGACTATAAAATGAAGGTAATCTCACACTCAAAGATGTAGTGGCTGGTGAGATATGGAGCCTGAAAGTGAAAAGTTTGTGTTATTACATATTATTATGACCTGGAATTCTTCTATGCACCAGCTTCACATTGAACAGAGCTCTTGTTCAATGTTTACTTCTGGTGATCAATATTACATGCTATAAACCCCATATAAACTGGGGTCGGGAACCTATGGCTTGCAAAACAGATGTGGCTCTTTTGATGGCTGCATCTGGCTCGCAGACAAATCTTTAATAAAAAAAATTCCATATTTTCCATTTTTTAAGCACTTTTTCCCCCAAAACTGGGAGAAAAATAGAGGTGCGTTTTACAAACCGCATATGGCTTACCAGGGCGGCAGTGGTGGCGCAGGGTCAGCGATACTGCAACCTAGGGTGTCGCAGCGGCGAGCCGGTGGACTGCTTTAAGTATCTTCCGCAGTTGACAAGATTGCCTTCAAGAAAATGGCCACAGAGGCGGCCCGTGCGCGAATAGGACTCTGCGATCATTTTCTTCAAGTCGATCTCATCAACTGTGGGAGATTCAAAGCATCGTGCCAGCAGATCAATAGCGTCCGCCGCCACGACGCCCCATGAGCCCCTCAGCAGTATAGCTGACCCTCCGCCCACTGAACCTCTTGAGCCACAACACCCCCTCTTCAGTGCCCACAGCTTTGCCTACCCTGCCTCCTGGGACCTTCTGAGCCGTTTCACCACCGCTGCTCCCTGCTGGTGAGTATGGCTTTCACGGTATTACATTTTAAACTATGTGGCGTTTATGGCTCTCTCAGTCAAAACGGTTCCCGACCCCAGGTGTAGCATTTGATAAACCCACTGTCCCCCTACATATCTGCTTTCTATGTTCCTGCTTGATGCTGCTGCTAATCTGTGCTACGCGCTGCACAGAATTCTCCTTCTCTCCAGTCTCCTTCTACCTCTGGCAGCTGAAGTTATAGTCCATTCTTTCATTGTATGTTGATGACGAGTCTTCTAAGTTATGCAGCCATGAGTATAAATGGCAAACATTGTTATTTTTTATTATCCATATGTGACGCCCCTGGACTATCAGGTCGTCTCAGGGTACTGCACAAGCTGCCCTTCCGTGCAGTATTCCGCCTCCCTCTTGGTTCTAGGTCCCTACTTAAGTGATGCTGCCTCCATCAGCAAATCCTAGAGACACCCTGCACCACACCCACCTAACACACCAGTGGATGGCTTGAGAGGAATAGAGTCGCCCACCTAGGGGGTTAGGGAGGAGAGGTGAGGAAGAGTAGTCGGTAGTGAGTAGAGTCAAGTGGAGAAGGAGAGTGGAGAGTAGCCCTTGAGCTGAGTGGAGCTCAGAGGAATTCGGGAGTGGGACTCCCGAAGGAACTGCCTAGGTCGCAGACCTTGCTGCCCCGTTCCATCATCCTCGGGTACTCCCAACAGCAGCGGTGGTACTCCTAATTACCACACACCACGGGTGGCATCACGAACTATAACCCCCCTGTAAATACTTCCTCCCTTTTCATTCGAGTGGCCACACGACCCCCGGGTCCGGAGACCCTCGAGCCACAGTGAACCTGGATCCGAGCAGCTCGGCTGCTTCCAGGGGGGCGATACACATATACAATGACCATGATATTTATCGGTGGGGCTCTTTTAACAATACCATCAAGAGAGATTAACAATGAGGTAAAATTACATTTCTGACTACTCTGCCAGACCACCTACAGCTTGTGTTTTGACAGTCTGTATTCTCTGTTGCATTGACTGACATTTGTAACTTTCTTATGCTGTCTCAGGATTGCACTTCATGAATTTAAAAGGAAAGATGTGACACAGTATAATTTACTTTGGACATGTCTCCTGATGCACTGTGCTGTATTTTCAGACTTTGTTCTATATGAGTAACTGTGCAGGTAAAAGAAGGCCATATCACAGTTACGGACAATCTATTGTAAGACTCTTTTTTACCATTTATTAATGGAGCAATTAGGTGTTCTCTCACAGACAAAGAATGAGCACAAAGCTGTCATTACAACAAAGCTATCATTTCAACAATTTCACCGTGATTTCTCCATCTGGGCAATTAGGATTTGAAATCAAGGTTATCTTTCCCAAATATCAGTCATTACTTTTGAAATAACAGATTTTAGGTCACACTGAAGCAATTTTCTTTTAGTTATGTTTTTTTTATGTTTACAAAACTTTTACCATTCTTTACCTGACAAACTGTAAGAATACATGGAAAAACTAGTAAATGTATTGGAAATGAATAAAAATCTAAAAATATAACATTTGTCCTTTTAAAATGACTTGTTATTGCATTATATGAGCCCTGTTGTGCAGTATAATTCCACATGAACTGTTATCTTACAACTTGCTTAGGGCTCCTGCACATAGCTGTGACATCGAGGTCAGTGTCCAGCCGCTCTGTTTCTCCTTCCATAGCCGGATCGTGTCACGTGTTTGTCGCAGAAGACACGGAGTGACTATGCATTGGCTCTGTTATACTGGTACTTGTGGTACCGTCCTGGTCTGGAGGTGTGCCATTAAACTTTTGCCTTTTGGCTCCTACTGTTAACCCAGGGCTGGGCCACTGGCTATTTAACATCCTGAATGCATGTTCCTTTTGCCAGTTATAGGTTTGCTACTTCTGGTTCACATAGACATAGTAGTCTCTTGTTGTTGACCTCATCCGTTTTGTTTTTTTTGACCATCCACCTGCCTGATAGTTTTGCTGCTAATCTAAACTTCCTGATTTTGATGGGGCTCCTGGACTTCTCTTTTCCAGCCAACATCCCTGGCCAGGCTGTCACACACTACTCTTTATTAGAGATGAGCGAACCGGTCCCGGTTCGGCTCGAGGTCGGTTCGCCGAACGAAGGTCCCGTTCGAGTTCGGCTCGTCGAACGTTCGACGAACCGAACTCGAACTGCATAGAAAACAATGGCAGACATTCACAAACACATAAAAACACCTAGAAAACACCCTCAAAGGGGTCCAAAAGGTGACAAACAACTCAAACACATGGGAAAGTGACAAGGACATATACTCATGCGAAAACAAAAGAGCTGGACAAGGAAAAAGAGGAGGACACACAGATATATGAGTATATGCAAGGAAACATCGATTCCATTATTGTGCAACTTGAGCCCTGCTAATTTTAGGCTTCCAATCTGGATAAATTGCCTGAGCTCGCCACGTACGCCTTGGGAATCTTGTCGTGTCCTGCAGCCAGCGTTCTCTCGGAACCTGTCTTCAGTGCTGCTGGGGGTCTGCTGGCAGATAAGCACACGTGTCTGTCCACTGACAATGTGGACATGGCTCTCAGAGGACTTTTCTTCCCCTGGGTCAGCCAGGGGACGGGAAAGGCACGCGTATTTTTGAGAGTGCTTCATGCAAAGCATCTTTTTCATCTTGAAAATGGGGTCAACCGATGCCAGTCAAGTGGGGTGTGTGTGGCCCAGTTAGTGGCAACGAGGGAGACTGTGGTTGGAGTCCCCTCGCTGTGTTTCTAAAAGAACCAAGATGAACAAGTCATGGCTCTCAGAGGACTTTTCTTCCCCTGGGTCAGCCAGGGGATGGGAAAGGCACGCGTATTTTTGAGAGTGCTTCATGCAAAGCATCTTTTTCTTTTTCAAAAGGGGGGGTCAACCGATGCCAGTCAAGTGGGGTGTGTGTGGCCCAGTTAGTGTAAACGAGGGAGACTGTGGTTGGAGTCCCCTCGCTGTGTTTCTAAAAGAACCAAGATGAACAATCATGGCTCTCAGAGGACTTTTCTTTCCCTGGGTCAGCCAGGGGATGGGAAAGGCACGCGTATTTTTGAGAGTGCTTCATGCAAAGCTTCTTTTTCTTTTTCAAAAGGGGGCTCAACCGATGCCAGTCAAGTGGGGTGTGTGTGGCCCAGTTAGTGGAAACGAGGGAGACTGTGGTTGGAGTCCCCTCGCTGTGTTTCTAAAAGAACCAAGATGAACAAGTCATGGCTCTCAGAGGACTTTTCTTCCCCTGGGTCAGCCAGGGGACGGGAAAGGCACGCGTATTTTTGAGAGTGTTTCATGCAAAGCATCTTTTTCTTTTTCAAAAGGGGGCTCAACCGATGCCAGTCAAGTGGGGTGTGTGTGGCCCAGTTAGTGGAAATGAGGGAGACTGTGGTTGGAGTCCCCTCGCTGTGTTTCTAAAAGAACCAAGATGAACAAGTCATGGCTCTCAGAGGCCTTTTCTTCCCCTGGGTCAGCCAGGGGACGGGAAAGGCACGCGTATTTTTGAGAGTGCTTCATGCAAAGCATCTTTTTCTTTTTCAAAAGGGAAGGTCAACTGATGCCAGTCAAGTGGGGTGTGTGTGGCCCAATTAGTGGCAACGAGGGAGACTGTGGTTGGAGTCCCCTTACTGTGTTTTACATGCTTTTAGAAGGGCATGACATGGCTTAGAGGTTGACTTTCAGCATCTGGAAACTGTTGGCTACCAAAATGCTGCCTTTCCAACCTTTTTAACCGAGGATTTTCGAGACCTTATGCCCATCGCAGTGCCCCAAGAGCCGATGCCCAGGCGCCACTCCTTCTCCAACAAAGGTGTGCACACGCTACACCAGCATGTCGCACTAAACATCACTGATTCCTTGAGAAACTCTATGTGACAGGGTGCATTTCACCACAGATAATTGGCCCAGTAAGCATGGACAGGGGCGTTACATGTCGCTGACTGGGCAATGGGTTACTGTGGGGAGAGATGGAGAAGGGTCTGCTGTACAAGTCTTGCCGTCCCCACGAGTTGTTTCAATCCTTCTTCTGTATGTAGAAGTTAATACACTGCTTCTGCCTCTTCAACCTCGTGTGGGTCCTCCACCTTGGCGCAAACCCTGTGTGGTCAGGCCACCCTTCCTTGTAACTGCGCACAAGGACTACCACACACCTCCTTACTATGCTGGCAGCAGAGCTCAATGCCATCAGGCGGTCAAAGGTTTACTTTGAAATGTATGGGAAATGTGAGTCACACCGCTGAGAAGTTGTGGACGGTTAGCTCTGGAGACCGAGTTTCATCAATGGTTGTCTCCACTCAACCAGCAGCCAGGGAAGGCCGGGTGCGACAATGATGCAAACATGGGTGCGGCCCTTCGCTGTGACAATGTGACACACGTGCCTTGTGTGGTTCACGTGTTGAACCTGGTTGTCCAGCAATTTTTAAAGCACTATCCTGGCCCACATGGCCTTCTGCAGAGAGCACGGTGTAACGCCTTCCTTGATCCACACACTCAGATGGGCTGTAAATGATAGGCTAGAGGGAAGCCACTCACCAAGCAGGACCCCTAGAACCCTGAAACCCTTTAACCCCTATACAGGGATTAGGAATTACACAGGGCCCAAGGTGATTAATACCTGTGGAAGGCTGCAGTTCCAGAGAATAGTAGTCAGGCAGGGTCAAAACATTAATTGAGGAACAGGAACATAATGGGACGGCCAGGACTTAATCAGAAAACAAGCAGAGGTGAAATGCGGATCGGCCAACAAGGTACATAAACAGCAAGCAGGAAAAGTAGTCAGGTAACAAGCACACAAAATCATAAAACTGAACTGGGGGTAAAATTAACCAGAGGTTCCTAGCTATGTCTGGCAGTGGTCTGCAGACAGGATGGGCATAAAAAAGGGTGTGGTGTCTTCCCATTGGTTGTAGCTGAATGATGGTATTTCATCTGTGAGATACCCACCAGCTACATTCAGCCAGAGATTCTGCATCTGTCAAGGTAATGCAGCCCAGTGGGTGAGCATAACCTGCATCCACCTGCGCCGCTGGCATCGACTCCTCTCCCATCATCAGCACTATGCATGAAAGGAACACGTTGTCACCTGGCGACCGGAGTACAAATTGACGGAGCAGACTCCGTTGGTGACTTAACAGCCGTGTGCGGCAATGATGCAAACCTGGCTGCGGGCCATCGTCAGGGCAATGTGACACACGTGCCTTGTATGGCTCACGTGTTGAACCTAATTCTCCAGCAATTTTTAAAACACCATCCCGGCCTACATGGCCTTGTGCAGCGGGCACGCTGCCTATGTGCTCACTTCCATCGTGCGCACACAGCAGCTCAACAACTTTCGTCGCTACAGAAGTCTTTAGGTCTGGTGGTTAAACGCCTGAAATGCGATGTGCCCACACGCAGGAATTTGAATCTGCACATGTTGCAGCGTTTGTGGCAGCACCGCAGAGCCCTGCTGAAATACGTTATGACATATAGCCTGGGATAACTTGATCCAGAGGTGGTGCAGATCACGCTGCTGGAGTGGTGTCAGATCAAGGACCTATGCACCCTGCTACACAGTTTACAAATGTCGACGAAGATGTTTAGCACTGGCAATGTCATTCTCAGCGTGACAATTCTGGTCATCTACATGATGGAGCACACTGTAATTATTATTCGGAGTCAGGTGTTGGGACAAGAGGAAGGGGAGGAAGTACAGGAGGAGTCATATGCGGAAGGGATAACAAGATCTACGAGGTCCAGATGGTCAGCAGCACCTATGCGGCAGTCATGGTGAGGGAGAGGGATTAACAAGGGCGCATAGTATCAGCAAAAAGTGTTGAAGAAGGTGCAGGAGCCCATGAAGAAATGGAGGACGAACTGGCGATGGGCATGGAAGACTCAGCAGATGAGTGAGAGCTTGCTCACATTTCGGTTGTGCGAGGTTGTGGGGAGAGGGCAGAGGAAGGAGGCACGATTCTCACCTCTCTGCCACCAACACACCAAGGACTTGGTCCTCCTGGATGCACAAGACACATGAGCGCCTTCTTGCTGCACTACCTACAACATGACCCTCGGATTGTACGAATTCAAAGTAATCCAGAATACTGGGTTGCCACACTGTTAGATCCCCGGTACAAGACAAAATTTGGCGAAATAATTCCTGCCATAGAAAGGGACGCACGTATACAGGAGTATCTGCAGAAAGTGGTACGCAATCTTAGATCTGCTTTTCCACTAAACACCAGTGCTGCACAGAGTGAATCTCAACGCTTTGTCATGGATAGGAGGAAATGGTCTTTTACTTGTCCACATCTGAGGGACCGAGGGCTGGCTGCTGTGCTGAGATGGCGTTGAGTACGGTGTCCCTGCAGAGTTGCACTTTTGGTCATATACCAAAATGAGTTGAAAAAGGACAGATGCTGGTGGAAAGGGGAACAGGTGTGTTGGAAAGGGGAAAAAAGTTTTGGTCCGTGGATTTGGTGGTTAAGCAACAGTAACATTTGCTGAAGAAACACCATCTGTTACAGTGGGACTGGCAGATTTGGATAAAGTGGTATATACTATGTTACCGCTATATAACGAAAATTAATAAGAAAAGAAAGAGAAAGGTATATATCCCCATCAGCAGTTAGTGTCCACCATGCTCCCAGTTGGAAAAGGAGAGGTTGGCAACTGGAAGGTTTGGTGGAGGATACAGAGCTGTGTGGCTATGAAACTAATAGTAGCCTGAACCGAGTTAGACGCCATTCGGATCTGGAGACTGGGAGCCCTGTTAGCGTCACAGGGTCCACATGCCCACCCAGCCCAGGAACTCTCTGTTAACAACACAGGGGCTATTGAGTACGCTGACCGTGTGCGTAGGGGCACACCTGTGGACAGCAGGCGCATCAGCAGCAGCAGGCCTGTTAATGCCAGTGGGCTGCACAAGCAGGACTGGTAGGACAGGAGCTGGTCTTAACCGTTCTGCGTTACCAACTGTGGTGGTGGCCTGCATAGACACCCTATCCCTGCCTACCTCTGGCCTAAAGCCGCAATGGGTTCAACACATGGAGGTGTGCTCTTTCGGAGCATAATAGAAGACTGCGCACCTCCTTGTTGGCTCCAGCCCCTTTTATAACCTGGGTCCGCCCCAAACCAGGGTGAACCACAATGCACCTCCTGGAGACAAAAGTAGAGTGACACGTCATGAGTGGCATAACTAGCGTCCTATTTGGAACCGCAACTTCAATGATGACCTCATGGCTGCCATGACCCAAACACCTCACCAGTCATCGTCTGACCATCAATAAAGCAGTGACAAGTCATAGGGGTGGGCCTCTGCAAGCCATTTGGGAGGACACCTGATGCCCTGTGGTCTATATGGGACCCACACATCAGGGGCAGGGCCAAAGAGTTAATTACCGGACCTAGTCTCTGATGCAGTAAGTGCCTGAGCATGCTCAGTAGCATGAAATACAGTCTCTGAAAAAAGACTATCAGCTTTAGCATGGTGTCTAGGCACAAAACAGGACTTAAACCCGGCACGGAATGCAAGTACCTGTGCAAAGAGGCTTTTCACACTTAGTGTGGGAGCATGCGCTGTATCCCGAAATGAAGACTTAGCGTCAGGAATGGCACAGTCAGGCTGAGCATACTCACTAGGCGAAACACTGTAATTAGGCTGCAGCTGGGGTAAATCGGCACGCGCATGCGCACTAGCTGCCTCTCCACACTTAGACGTGGAGGAGAAATTGCTCTTGGAGATGCTGTCTATGAACAGAAGGAAAAGCTAAAGGAAGCCTGACTTTCTATCCATCCGAATTATCAAATGCAGCAATGAATTCCCTGAGTTTGCTATAACATTAGCATAGCAAAATGTGCATGAGGGTGTCATGTAGAGGTGCTATAAATATCTTGGCACCAGTGGGGCACTAATGGAATACAACAGCCAGTTCTATGATGCCACTAAATGGCAGTATTTTTTTGCTATCATTATAGCTTATTAAAAACAGAGCAGGAGGGTGTCATGCAGAGGTGCTGCACATAGATTTGCACCAGTGGGGCACTAATGGAGTACAACAGCCACTTCTTGTATGCCACTAGGTACACTGAGTGTTTGCTAGTATAATGGCTTAGTAACAATGAGTTTGAGTGTGCAATGCAGGCAGAGGTGCTGCAAATATCTTTGCAATAGTGTGACTAGACAAAAGTACAATAGCCACGTTTAGGATGCCACTAGGTACACTGACTGTTTGCTAGTATAATGGCTTAGTTAAAAAGAGTTTGAGTGTGCAATGCAGGCAGACGTGCTGCAAATATCTTTCCACTAGTGTGACTAGACAAAAGTCCAATAGCCACGTTTAGGATGCCACTAGGTACACTGACTGTTTGCTAGTATAATGGCTTAGTTAAAAAGAGTTGGAGTGTGCAATGCAGGCAGACATGCTGCAAATATCTTTCCACTAGTTTGACTACACAAAAGTACAATAGCCACGTTTAGGATGCCAGTAGGTACACTGACTGTTTGCTAGTATAATGGCTTAGTTAAAAAGAGTTTGAGTGTGCAATGCAGGCAGACGTGCTGCAAATATCTTTGCAATAGTGTGACTAGACAAAAGTACAATAGCCACGTTTAGGATGCCACTAGGTACACTGACTGTTTGCTAGTATAATGGCTTAGTTAAAAAGAGTTTGAGTGTGCAATGCAGGCAGACGTGCTGCAAATATCTTTGCAATAGTGTGACTAGACAAAAGTACAATAGCCACGTTTAGGATGCCACTAGGTACACTGACTGTTTGCTAGTATAATGGCTTAGTTAAAAAGAGTTTGAGTGTGCAATGCAGGCAGACGTGCTGCAAATATCTTTGCAATAGTGTGACTAGACAAAAGTACAATAGCCACGTTTAGGATGCCACTAGGTACACTGACTGTTTGCTAGTATAATGGCTTAGTTAAAAAGAGTTTGAGTGTGCAATGCAGGCAGACGTGCTGCAAATATCTTTGCAATAGTGTGACTAGACAAAAGTACAATAGCCACGTTTAGGATGCCACTAGGTACACTGACTGTTTGCTAGTATAATGGCTTAGTTAAAAAGAGTTTGAGTGTGCAATGCAGGCAGACGTGCTGCAAATATCTTTGCACTAGTTTGACTACACAAAAGTACAATAGCCACGTTTAGGATGCCACTAGGTACACTGACTGTTTGCTAGTATAATGGCTTAGTTAAAAAGAGTTTGAGTGTGCAATGCAGGCAGACATGCTGCAAATATCTTTGCACTAGTTTGACTACACAAAAGTACAATAGCCACGTTTAGGATGCCACTAGGTACACTGACTGTTTGCTAGTATAATGGCTTAGTTAAAAAGAGTTTGAGTGTTCAATGCAGGCAGACGTGCTGCAAATATCTTTGCAATAGTGTGACTAGACAAAAGTACAATAGCCACGTTTAGGATGCCACTAGGTACACTGACTGTTTGCTAGTATAATGGCTTAGTTAAAAAGAGTTGGAGTGTGCAATGCAGGCAGACATGCTGCAAATATCTTTCCACTAGTTTGACCACACAAAAGTACAATAGCCACGTTTAGGATGCCACTAGGTACACTGACTGTTTGCTAGTATAATGGCTTAGTTAAAAAGAGTTTGAGTGTGCAATGCAGGCAGACGTGCTGCAAATATCTTTCCACTAGTGTGACTAGACAAAAGTCCAATAGCCACGTTTAGGATGCCACTAGGTACACTGACTGTTTGCTAGTATAATGGCTTAGTTAAAAAGAGTTGGAGTGTGCAATGCAGGCAGACATGCTGCAAATATCTTTCCACTAGTTTGACTACACAAAAGTACAATAGCCACGTTTAGGATGCCACTAGGTACACTGACTGTTTGCTAGTATAATGGCTTAGTTAAAAAGAGTTTGAGTGTGCAATGCAGGCAGACGTGCTACAAATATCTTTGCAATAGTGTGACTAGACAAAAGTACAATAGCCACGTTTAGGATGCCACTAGGTACACTGACTGTTTGCTAGTATAATGGCTTAGTTAAAAAGAGTTGGAGTGTGCAATGCAGGCAGAAATGCTGCAAATATCTTTCCACTAGTTTGACCACACAAAAGTACAATAGCCACGTTTAGGATGCCACTAGGTACACTGACTGTTTGCTAGTATAATGGCTTAGTTAAAAAGAGTTTGAGTGTGCAATGCAGGCAGACGTGCTGCAAATATCTTTGCAATAGTGTGACTAGACAAAAGTACAATAGCCACGTTTAGGATGCCACTAGGTACACTGACTGTTTGCTAGTATAATGGCTTAGTTAAAAAGAGTTTGAGTGTGCAATGCAGGCAGACGTGCTGCAAATATCTTTGCACTAGTTTGACTACACAAAAGTACAATAGCCACGTTTAGGATGCCACTAGGTACACTGACTGTTTGCTAGTATAATGGCTTAGTTAAAAAGAGTTTGAGTGTGCAATGCAGGCAGACGTGCTGCAAATATCTTTGCACTAGTGTGACTTGACAAAAGTACAATAGCCACGTTTAGGATGCCACTAGGTACACTGACTGTTTGCTAGTATAAAGGCTTAGTTAAAAAGAGTTTGAGTGTGCAATGCAGGCAGACGTGCTGCAAATATCTTTGCACTAGTTTGACTAGACAAAAGTACAATAGCCACGTTTAGGATGCCACTAGGTACACTGACTGTTTGCTAGTATAATGGCTTAGTTAAAAAGAGTTTGAGTGTGCAATGCAGGCAGACGTGCTGCAAATATCTTTGCAATAGTGTGACTAGACAAAAGTACAATAGCCACGTTTAGGATGCCACTAGGTACACTGACTGTTTGCTAGTATAATGGCTTAGTTAAAAAGAGTTGGAGTGTGCAATGCAGGCAGACATGCTGCAAATATCTTTCCACTAGTTTGACTACACAAAAGTACAATAGCCACGTTTAGGATGCCACTAGGTACACTGACTGTTTGCTAGTATAATGGCTTAGTTAAAAAGAGTTTGAGCGTGCAATGCAGGCAGACGTGCTGCAAATATCTTTGCACTAGTTTGACTAGACAAAAGTCCAATAGCCACGTTTAGGATGCCACTAGGTACACTGACTGTTTGCTAGTATAATGGCTTAGTTAAAAAGAGTTTGAGTGTGCAATGCAGGCAGACGTGCTGCAAATATCTTTGCACTAGTTTGACTACACAAAAGTACAATAGCCACGTTTAGGATGCCACTAGGTACACTGACTGTTTGCTAGTATAATGGCTTAGTTAAAAAGAGTTTGAGTGTGCAATGCAGGCAGACGTGCTGCAAATATCTTTGCACTAGTTTGACTACACAAAAGTACAATAGCCACGTTTAGGATGCCACTAGGTACACTGACTGTTTGCTAGTATAATGGCTTAGTTAAAAAGAGTTTGAGTGTTCAATGAAGGCAGACGTGCTGCAAATATCTTTGCAATAGTGTGACTAGACAAAAGTACAATAGCCACGTTTAGGATGCCACTAGGTACACTGACTGTTTGCTAGTATAATGGCTTAGTTAAAAAGAGTTGGAGTGTGCAATGCAGGCAGAAATGCTGCAAATATCTTTCCACTAGTTTGACCACACAAAAGTACAATAGCCACGTTTAGGATGCCACTAGGTACACTGACTGTTTGCTAGTATAATGGCTTAGTTAAAAAAAGTTTGAGTATGCAATGCAGGCAGACATGCTGCAAATATCTTTGCACTAGTTTGACTAGACAAAAGTCCAATAGCCACGTTTAGGATGCCACTAGGTACACTGACTGTTTGCTAGTATAATGGCTTAGTTAAAAAGAGTTTGAGTGTGCAATGCAGGCAGACGTGCTGCAAATATCTTTCCACTAGTGTGATTAGACAAAAGTCCAATAGCCACGTTTAGGATGCCACTAGGTACACTGACTGTTTGCTAGTATAATGGCTTAGTTAAAAAGAGTTGGAGTGTGCAATGCAGGCAGACATGCTGCAAATATCTTTCCACTAGTTTGACTACACAAAAGTACAATAGCCACGTTTAGGATGCCACTAGGTACACTGACTGTTTGCTAGTATAATGGCTTAGTTAAAAAGAGTTTGAGTGTGCAATGCAGGCAGACGTGCTGCAAATATCTTTGCAATAGTGTGACTAGACAAAAGTACAATAGCCACGTTTAGGATGCCACTAGGTACACTGACTGTTTGCTAGTATAATGGCTTAGTTAAAATGAGTTGGAGTGTGCAATGCAGGCAGACATGCTGCAAATATCTTTCCACTAGTTTGACTACACAAAAGTACAATAGCCACGTTTAGGATGCCACTAGGTACACTGACTGTTTGCTAGTATAATGGCTTAGTTAAAAAGAGTTTGAGTGTGCAATGCAGGCAGACGTGCTGCAAATATCTTTGCAATAGTGTGACTAGACAAAAGTACAATAGCCACGTTTAGGATGCCACTAGGTACACTGACTGTTTGCTAGTATAATGGCTTAGTTAAAAAGAGTTTGAGTGTGCAATGCAGGCAGACGTGCTGCAAATATCTTTGCAATAGTGTGACTAGACAAAAGTACAATAGCCACGTTTAGGATGCCACTAGGTACACTGACTGTTTGCTAGTATAATGGCTTAGTTAAAAAGAGTTGGAGTGTGCAATGCAGGCAGACATGCTGCAAATATCTTTCCACTAGTTTGACTACACAAAAGTACAATAGCCACGTTTAGGATGCCACTAGGTACACTGACTGTTTGCTAGTATAATGGCTTAGTTAAAAAGAGTTTGAGTGTGCAATGCAGGCAGACGTGCTGCAAATATCTTTGCACTAGTTTGACTAGACAAAAGTCCAATAGCCACGTTTAGGATGCCACTAGGTACACTGACTGTTTGCTAGTATAATGGCTTAGTTAAAAAGAGTTTGAGTGTGCAATGCAGGCAGACGTGCTGCAAATATCTTTGCACTAGTTTGACTACACAAAAGTACAATAGCCACGTTTAGGATGCCACTAGGTACACTGACTGTTTGCTAGTATAATGGCTTAGTTAAAAAGAGTTTGAGTGTGCAATGCAGGCAGACGTGCTGCAAATATCTTTGCACTAGTTTGACTACACAAAAGTACAATAGCCACGTTTAGGATGCCACTAGGTACACTGACTGTTTGCTAGTATAATGGCTTAGTTAAAAAGAGTTTGAGTGTTCAATGAAGGCAGACGTGCTGCAAATATCTTTGCAATAGTGTGACTAGACAAAAGTACAATAGCCACGTTTAGGATGCCACTAGGTACACTGACTGTTTGCTAGTATAATGGCTTAGTTAAAAAGAGTTGGAGTGTGCAATGCAGGCAGACATGCTGCAAATATCTTTCCACTAGTTTGACCACACAAAAGTACAATAGCCACGTTTAGGATGCCACTAGGTACACTGACTGTTTGCTAGTATAATGGCTTAGTTAAAAAAAGTTTGAGTATGCAATGCAGGCAGACATGCTGCAAATATCTTTGCACTAGTTTGACTAGACAAAAGTCCAATAGCCACGTTTAGGATGCCACTAGGTACACTGACTGTTTGCTAGTATAATGGCTTAGTTAAAAAGAGTTTGAGTGTGCAATGCAGGCAGACGTGCTGCAAATATCTTTCCACTAGTGTGATTAGACAAAAGTCCAATAGCCACGTTTAGGATGCCACTAGGTACACTGACTGTTTGCTAGTATAATGGCTTAGTTAAAAAGAGTTGGAGTGTGCAATGCAGGCAGACATGCTGCAAATATCTTTCCACTAGTTTGACTACACAAAAGTACAATAGCCACGTTTAGGATGCCACTAGGTACACTGACTGTTTGCTAGTATAATGGCTTAGTTAAAAAGAGTTTGAGTGTGCAATGCAGGCAGACGTGCTGCAAATATCTTTGCAATAGTGTGACTAGACAAAAGTACAATAGCCACGTTTAGGATGCCACTAGGTACACTGACTGTTTGCTAGTATAATGGCTTAGTTAAAATGAGTTGGAGTGTGCAATGCAGGCAGACATGCTGCAAATATCTTTCCACTAGTTTGACTACACAAAAGTACAATAGCCACGTTTAGGATGCCACTAGGTACACTGACTGTTTGCTAGTATAATGGCTTAGTTAAAAAGAGTTTGAGTGTGCAATGCAGGCAGACGTGCTGCAAATATCTTTGCAATAGTGTGACTAGACAAAAGTACAATAGCCACGTTTAGGATGCCACTAGGTACACTGACTGTTTGCTAGTATAATGGCTTAGTTAAAAAGAGTTTGAGTGTGCAATGCAGGCAGACGTGCTGCAAATATCTTTGCAATAGTGTGACTAGACAAAAGTACAATAGCCACGTTTAGGATGCCACTAGGTACACTGACTGTTTGCTAGTATAATGGCTTAGTTAAAAAGAGTTGCAGTGTGCAATGCAGGCAGACATGCTGCAAATATCTTTCCACTAGTTTGACTACACAAAAGTACAATAGCCACGTTTAGGATGCCACTAGGTACACTGACTGTTTGCTAGTATAATGGCTTAGTTAAAAAGAGTTTGAGTGTGGAATGCAGGCAGACGTGCTGCAAATATCTTTGCACTAGTTTGACTAGACAAAAGTCCAATAGCCACGTTTAGGATGCCACTAGGTACACTGACTGTTTGCTAGTATAATGGCTTAGTTAAAAAGAGTTTGAGTGTGCAATGCAGGCAGACGTGCTGCAAATATCTTTGCACTAGTTTGACTACACAAAAGTACAATAGCCACGTTTAGGATGCCACTAGGTACACTGACTGTTTGCTAGTATAATGGCTTAGTTAAAAAGAGTTTGAGTGTGCAATGCAGGCAGACGTGCTGCAAATATCTTTGCACTAGTTTGACTACACAAAAGTACAATAGCCACGTTTAGGATGCCACTAGGTACACTGACTGTTTGCTAGTATAATGGCTTAGTTAAAAAGAGTTTGAGTGTTCAATGCAGGCAGACGTGCTGCAAATATCTTTGCAATAGTGTGACTAGACAAAAGTACAATAGCCACGTTTAGGATGCCACTAGGTACACTGACTGTTTGCTAGTATAATGGCTTAGTTAAAAAGAGTTGGAGTGTGCAATGCAGGCAGACATGCTGCAAATATCTTTCCACTAGTTTGACCACACAAAAGTACAATAGCCACGTTTAGGATGCCACTAGGTACACTGACTGTTTGCTAGTATAATGGCTTAGTTAAAAAAAGTTTGAGTGTGCAATGCAGGCAGACGTGCTGCAAATATCTTTGCACTAGTTTGACTAGACAAAAGTCCAATAGCCACGTTTAGGATGCCACTAGGTACACTGACTGCTAGTATAATGGCTTAGTTAAAAAGAGTTTGAGTGTGCAATGCAGGCAGACGTGCTGCAAATATCTTTCCACTAGTGTGACTAGACAAAAGTCCAATAGCCACGTTTAGGATGCCACTAGGTACACTGACTGTTTGCTAGTATAATGGCTTAGTTAAAAAGAGTTGGAGTGTGTAATGCAGGCAGACATGCTGCAAATATCTTTCCTCTAGTTTGACTACACAAAAGTACAATAGCCACGTTTAGGATGCCACTAGGTACACTGACTGTTTGCTAGTATAATGGCTTAGTTAAAAAGAGTTTGAGTGTGCAATGCAGGCAGATGTGCTGCAAATATCTTTGCAATAGTGTGACTAGACAAAAGTACAATAGCCACGTTTAGGATGCCACTAGGTACACTGACTGTTTGCTAGTATAATGGCTTAGTTAAAATGAGTTGGAGTGTGCAATGCAGGCAGACATGCTGCAAATATCTTTCCACTAGTTTGACTACACAAAAGTACAATAGCCACGTTTAGGATGCCACTAGGTACACTGACTGTTTGCTAGTATAATGGCTTAGTTAAAAAGAGTTTGAGTGTGCAATGCAGGCAGACGTGCTGCAAATATCTTTGCAATAGTGTGACTAGACAAAAGTACAATAGCCACGTTTAGGATGCCACTAGGTACACTGACTGTTTGCTAGTATAATGGCTTAGTTAAAAAGAGTTTGAGTGTGCAATACAGGCAGACGTGCTGCAAATATCTTTGCAATAGTGTGACTAGACAAAAGTACAATAGCCACGTTTAGGATGCCACTAGGTACACTGACTGTTTGCTAGTATAATGGCTTAGTTAAAAAGAGTTTGAGTGTGCAATGCAGGCAGACGTGCTGCAAATATCTTTGCACTAGTTTGACTACACAAAAGTACAATAGCCACGTTTAGGATGCCACTAGGTACACTGACTGTTTGCTAGTATAATGGCTTAGTTAAAAAGAGTTTGAGTGTGCAATGCAGGCAGACGTGCTGCAAATATCTTTGCACTAGTGTGACTTGACAAAAGTACAATAGCCACGTTTAGGATGCCACTAGGTACACTGACTGTTTGCTAGTATAATGGCTTAGTTAAAAAGAGTTGGCGTGTGCAATGCAGGCAGACATGCTGCAAATATCTTTCCACTAGTTTGACTACACAAAAGTACAATAGCCACGTTTAGGATGCCACTAGGTACACTGACTGTTTGCTAGTATAATGGCTTAGTTAAAAAGAGTTTGAGTGTGCAATGCAGGCAGACGTGCTGCAAATATCTTTGCACTAGTTTGACTAGACAAAAGTACAATAGCCACGTTTAGGATGCCACTAGGTACACTGACTGTTTGCTAGTATAATGGCTTAGTTAAAAAGAGTTTGAGTGTGCAATGCAGGCAGACGTGCTGCAAATATCTTTGCAATAGTGTGACTAGACAAAAGTACAATAGCCACGTTTAGGATGCCACTAGGTACACTGACTGTTTGCTAGTATAATGGCTTAGTTAAAAAGAGTTGGAGTGTGCAATGCAGGCAGACATGCTGCAAATATCTTTCCACTAGTTTGACTACACAAAAGTACAATAGCCACGTTTAGGATGCCACTAGGTACACTGACTGTTTGCTAGTATAATGGCTTAGTTAAAAAGAGTTTGAGTGTGCAATGCAGGCAGACGTGCTGCAAATATCTTTGCACTAGTTTGACTAGACAAAAGTCCAATAGCCACGTTTAGGATGCCACTAGGTATACTGACTGTTTGCTAGTATAATGGCTTAGTTAAAAAGAGTTTGAGTGTGCAATGCAGGCAGACGTGCTGCAAATATCTTTCCACTAGTGTGACTAGACAAAAGTCCAATAGCCACGTTTAGGATGCCACTAGGTACACTGACTGTTTGCTAGTATAATGGCTTAGTTAAAAAGGGTTTGAGTGTGCAATGCAGGCAGACGTGCTGCAAATATCTTTCCACTAGTGTGACTAGACAAAAGTCTAATAGCCACGTTTAGGATGCCACTAGGTACACTGACTGTTTGCTAGTATAATGGCTTAGTTAAAAAGAGTTGGAGTGTGCAATGCAGGCAGACATGCTGCAAATATCTTTCCACTAGTTTGACTACACAAAAGTACAATAGCCACGTTTAGGATGCCACTAGGTACACTAACTGTTTGCTAGTATAATGGCTTAGTTAAAAAGAGTTTGAGTGTGCAATGCAGGCAGACGTGCTGCAAATATCTTTGCAATAGTGTGACTAGACAAAAGTACAATAACCACGTTTAGGATGCCACTAGGTACACTGACTGTTTGCTAGTATAATGGCTTAGTTAAAAAGAGTTGGAGTGTGCAATGCAGGCAGAGGTGCTGCAAATATCTTTGCCCTAGTTTGACTACACAAAAGTACAATAGCCACGTTTAAGATGCCACTAGGTACACTGACTGTTTGCTAGTATAATGCCTTAGTTAAAAAGAGTTTGAGTGTGCAATGCAGGCAGACGTGCTGCAAATATCTTTGCACTACTGTGACTACACAAAAGTACAACAGCCACGTTTAGGATGCCACTAGGTACACTGACTGTTTGCTAGTATAATGGCTTAGTTAAAAAGAGTTGGAGTGTGCAGAGGACAGGAGGGTACAGTGCCAGGATTGTGGGGCTCTGGGTAGAGGAATGGAAACCTGCCTTTCTATTCCCTCCTAATGGTGAAATGCAGCGACGAAATCCCTGACCTTGGCTACACAGACGCTGTCGCTGTTTTCAGGACCTGTCACCTATGGCTCTGACCCTGCCGGTTTGAGCCCTTAAAAGGACTGATAGAAAGTGCTCTCCCTAAGCTGTCCAGTGCTGTGTATGGAGTGCATACAGCTGTATCAGCGATAGGACAAAGGACGGAGCTGCGACAGTGATGTCTGACACCAAGGACGCAGAAGAGATAATGGCGTCCTGGAGGAAAATGTCCGGTTTTATAATGCAGGGAAATGTGACATGGACATCCTATCACACATGCCGTTGCTTCTCTGGCTAAAAGTCCACTTAGCTGTGTGTGTGTCTGGGATTGGCTGACATGCTGGCCCGCCCCACAAGACGCGCGCGCTTAGGGAAGGAAGACAAGGAAAAAAAAAAAAAAATGGCGATCGCCATTATAGAAACAGCAGTGATCTGAAGGCGCTGTTCCCGCACACTATACACTGAAATGTCATAATAGTGTGAGTCACAGAGTGACTTACACTATTACAGCGGAAAGCCAGCTAGGAATTAGCTGTTTTTTTGCTGCTAGAACCGTTCTCGAACGTTTCTAGAACTATCGAGCTTTTGCAAAAAGCTCGAGTTCTAGTTCGATCTAGAACAGGCCCAAAAATCACTCGAGCCTAGAACTGGAGAACCTCGAACCGCGAACCGCGCTCAACTCTACTCTTTATTCTATGCCTTTCGAAGAGATAGCCCCTCTTCTTCCTCAGGAAAATCCACCGATCGGGAGGGGATATCTCTTCGAAATGCGTAGAATAAACCATCACCATTGCTTTTATTATTTGGAGTGATTCTTTGTACAGCAGCACGGAGTATACCACAATTATCCTGGTTTTTGTATTGCTTCTGCCTTTGGCATGTGGGATCGGCTGCAGCTGTTATATATCTCTATACTGGTTGTGAGTCTCACAACCTTTCCAGGTGAGCAGTTTTCCTATTAAAAAGTCACCATATTTTACAATGGTAAGACCCTATTGCGCTCCTTATATCCACAGCTTTTTCCTGTCTACACACTACTCTTGTCACAATAGCAATATTTTAGCTGTATATTTTGTATCAAGTGATAGTAGGGCTGTTGTACGTCTTCTTAGTTTGCTTCCCACTGCTGCTCTCCTGCTCTATTCCTACATCTACCGTCTGCTTGTGGCCTTTGTCTCTCCTATTCCTGTTGTTCACTACTGGCTTCTCTGATTATGCCATTTTCTGGATTCTTCATGGGCCAGCATATGTTAAAACTTCATGACGCTTGCGGTTATTTTGTAGCTCAAGGGTTCTTTAAGGGCTTTGGCAATTAGATCACTTCTCTTCCAGTACTCTGCAAACGTTTTGTTGTTCTAAAACTGTCTGGCATGGACTTGGCTTGTTTATATGATCTATTTGTTGCCTGTCCTTACCTCTGTCTGATCACAATTTACAATTGAGCCTTGCCAGTCCTCAATCATGCCTGTTTGGCTACACAAGGACTATGCTCTGAAATGTGCTCGTATCAGAATGCTTTATTGGACTACTGGAGACAGCCAAGTGCTGTACTATTGTCACGCTCCCGGTGTCACGGCACTGTTCCTTACCCACTGATCCGGTCTCACCATCACGGCACCGCTCCTTACCAACTGATCCAGTTCACGTGCCCACCGGTCATGGCTGCCACTTCCGCTCGTGCTCTCCGGCGTCCTGTCCCTGGTCTCTTGTGTCTGACTCTGATTCTTAGGCACATGCATGTGTATAGGGTGGGGCCGCGTCCACTCACCTAGTCTTATAGGCCCAGCACTCCTGAAGCAGGATATGACATGTTACAGGGACAGGGTATATAAGACTTCCCTTTCCATGTGGGTGGCGCCTGATCAACGTGTTCTCTAAGCTAGGTGCTCTAACTACTAACACTGTCTCGTCCGCAGAGTCCGTCTGCTGGTTCTGACTTGGTTCTTCCAGTAAGTGTCCGGTGACTGTGTACTGAGGATACTGCCATCTCTCGTCTGCCTGCACCCGTCACCGATTCCCGACCCTACCTGGTGCTTCAGTCTGCAAGACTCACTGGACCTGGACCCTATCTGCTATTTCTACCAGGCACCTGATCCTGAGCCTCGTCATCTGGACTACCTCCAGGAGCTCCGTGGTCCCAGAGACATCTTCTTCTCACTCTCCTGAAGGACTCTGTTCCTGTACCGTTAGTGCTCCGGCTACCGTGCATCTAGGCGTTCTGGTGGGGTGATCGGACAGTCCCTGTACAGGGGTTAGCTCCGGGTTGCCTCACTGGAGGAGTCCGGTGCACGGCCCAGAGTATCCACCACCAAGACATAACAACTATAAGGGTGGAAACACATCTATGCGAGTAAAATTGGCCCGACTGGGCTGAAAAAAACTCAGTTGATTTTAGTTCACGTTAGGTGCGAGTGTAACGCAAGTGCGATGCTATTTCTGAGATTTTACTAGCGTGTGTAATGCGTGTGTAATGCGTGTGTAATGCGTATTTTTTACTATGTCATCTGCCATTCAGCGCTGCTACATGGCCGCTGACAGCAGACACAGACAGCCATGTAGCAGAGCTGAACGGCAGATGACAGCAGACACAGACAGAGCCGCACTGTCAGAATGAACTCGGGTGAACTTAACCCGATTTCATTGTCATGCTGCGGCTCTGTCTGTGCCACGTCCTGATTAGCGGTCACCAGTGAAGGACTCACCGGTGACCGCTAATCCCCTGAGTGACTGAAGTTAGCAGCCCTCTCTCATACTCACCGATCCCCGGCGCCGCGCTGCACGGCATTCACACTGCTCCGGCGGCTTTTACTATTTTGAAAAAGCCGGCCGCTCATTAAACAATCTCGTATTCCCTGCTTTCCCCGCCCACAGGCGCCTATGATTGGTTGCAGTGAGACACGCCCCCACGCTGAGTGACAGGTGTCACACTGCACCCAATCACAGCAGCCGGTGGGCGTGTCTATACTGTGCAGTGAAATAAATAAATAAATAATTAAAAAAGATGGCGTGCGGTCCCCCCCAATTTTAATACCAGCCAGATAAAGCCATACGACTGAAGGCTGGTATTCTCAGGATGGGGAGCTCCACGTTATGGGGAGCCCCCCAGCCTAACAATATCAGCCAACAGCCGCCCAGAATTGCCGCATACATTATATGCGACAGTTCTGGGACTGTACCCGGATCTTCCCGATTTGCCCTGGTGCGTTGGAAAATCGGGGTAATAAGGAGTTATTGGCAGCCCATAGCTGCCAATAAGTCCTAGATTAATCATGTCAGGCGTCTATGAGACACCCTCCATGATTAATCTGTAAGTTACAGTAAATAAACACACACACCCGAAAAAATCCTTTATTAGAAATAAAAAACACAAACACATTCCCTCATTACCAATTTAATAAGCCCCAAAAAGCCCTCCATGTCCGGCGTACTCCACGGACCTCCAGCGTCGCTTCCAGCATGAAGGTGACAGGAGCTGCAGAAGACACCGCCGCTCCGGTCACCTCCAAGCAGCAACTGAGGTGAGTAGCGCGATCAGCTGAGCTGTCACTGAGGTTACCCGCTGTCACTGGATACAGCGGTGACAGCGATTAACCTCAGTGACACCTCAGCAGATCGCGCTACTCACCTCAGTTGCTGCTTGGAGGTGACCGGAGCGGCGGTGTCTTCTGCAGCTCCTGTCACCTTCATGCTGGAAGCGACGCTGGAGGTCCGTGGAGTACGCCGGATATGGAGGGCTTTTTGGGGCTTATTAAATTGGTAATGAGGGAATGTGTTTGTGTTTTTTATTTCTAATAAAGGATTTTTTCATGTGTGTGTGTGTTTATTTACTGTAACTTACAGATTAATCATGGAGGGTGTCTCATAGACGCCTGACATGATTAATCTAGGACTTATTGGCAGCTATGGGCTGCCAATAATTCCTTATTACCCCGATTTGCCAACGCACCAGGGCAAATCGGGAAGAGCCGGGTACAGTCCCAGAACTGTCGCATATAATGTATGCGGCAATTCTGGGCGGCTGTTGGCTGATATTGTTAGGCTGGGGGGCTCCCCATAACGTGGAGCTCCCCATCCTGAGAATACCAGCCTTCAGCCGTATGGCTTTATCTGGCTGGTATTAAAATTGGGGGGGACCGCACGCCATTTTTTTTAATTATTTATTTATTTATTTCACTGCACAGTATAGACCCGCCCACCGGCTGCTGTGATTGGGTGCAGTGAGACAGCTGTCACTCAGCGTGGGGGCGTGTCTCACTGCAACCAATCATAGGCGCCTGTGGGTGGGGAAAGCAGGGAATACGAGATTGTTTAATGAGCGGCCGGCTTTTTCAAAAGAGGAAAAGCCGCTGCAGCAGTGTGACAGCCGTGCAGCGCCGCACCGGAGATCGGGGAACGGTAAGTATGAGAGAGGGGGGGAAACTGACCGACAGACTGTGAGAGAGGGACAGAGATAGTGACGGACCGACAGAGAGAGAATAGAGACCGAGAGGGAGAGACCGACTGACAGAGAATAGTGATTGACAGACATTGGGAGACATCACTCGTTTCCAGTGTTTTAGGAAACATGCGAGAAATGTATTTAGAAAATCGGATGTCACTAGGATGGTGTGTGTGCCGTCCCGTGACATCCGATTTTTTACACGCTCCCATAGACTTGCATTGGAGAAACTCGCAGTAGAAACTCGCAAAAAAGCAGCATGCTGCGATTTTTTTCTCAGTCCGATTTGGACTGAGAAAAAAATCGCAGATGAGAGCTGAATCATTCACTAACATGTGTCCGATTCCAATGCGAGATTTTCTCGCATTGCTCTACTGCGAGAAACTCGCAAGTGAGAAGCAGCCCTAAGATTGTTAGAGAAAGCTGGATGCTTTACATGGCTGTCCACAGCAGACTCATAGATAATGAATACAGTAATGGTGTGTATGTGTGACAATCAAAGATTACCCTCATCTGACTCACGTCAATCAGAAAGTTGTCATCTATTCTGTGGTCATGTGAATCACTAGCTTTTATTAGAAGCAAGTACTGACTACATAACTCTTCTGGAGCCCACGGACTCACTTAATGGAGAAAATTGAGAAATTTTGTCCTCTGCCTTGCCCAGGCCTCTGAGTGGCAGATCTAAAACCCGACTCTATACTCAGAAGGTGAGCTGACACAATTTTCTTTGCATTTGTAAATTTTGTCCTCTATCTTCTAATCACACAGTGTCAAACACAGCGATGTGTACTGCCCAGCAGGACATCGCCTTTGAAGAAAATGGCCTGGACCATACTGCAACGACTAGAGATCTCACAGCAGGGGCCTGATCGCTGGTAGGTGTCACACATAACAAGATCGCTAACGGGATCGCTACTGTGTCACAGAAACCGTGCCTCAGCTGCGATCTCGCTAGCGATCTCGTTATGTGTGACGGTACCTTTAGACTACAATATAAAATTCAAGTCTTGATAAATCTGCCCTAATGAGTCACAGAGGAAATACAATTAATCAAACTATCTGTTTGAATACAGTTAACTAAATATTCCCATAAGCTGGCAGCATCTAAAAACAGACCCATTGCATTATACACCTTCAACACTCAATAGCTTAAAGGTAAAATAAAACCTACATGGAGATGAATTTTAGGATTATTCCACAAAAAAATGTTCAGCTAATTTTGTATTTGACTTAGAGTGACAATTACCATTTAATGCATTTACGATCCATAATGTGCTATGTACATCATGGGTCCTGTCCCTGCTTTGGTGCAGGCTCACACTTCGGGCACACATCTTTTCCTGCAGATTAAGGCAGAATCGTTCGGCCTTTCTCTGCCTCACCTGCGACTATAAGCCTGTTAAATGCCACTGTCAATCTATAAAAGCAGCATTTAACACACGCTGGCATGGGGGTGCTGTGTTCTGAGCACACATCGGTGACACGTGGATGAATTTTCATGACAGCCAGGGGTCAGCTGATGACCTCGATGTCTGTCATGTCAGTTCGCCCATGGCTGATATTCATAGGAGACTCTGATTTCTTCAATATACAGAAATGCTATGGCATTGCTGTATGTAGAACAAGTGAGCAGACCACTGCAGGCTCAAGTCCCCAAAGGGGACTATGAGACACAGTATAAAGTAGAAAAAAATGTTTTAAAAAAATATGATAAAAATAAAATAAAAAATCACCTCCCTTTTAACCACATTAAAAATTTGTGAAAAAAAAAAGTACACATATTTCTTATGGCTGCATTTGTAAAAGTCTAATCTATCAAAATATGAAATATGAAATAATCGTAAAATAAATTTAAAACTCCAGAATTGTAGTTTTTTGGCCGGGTCAACAACATAAAAAAATGTAAATCAAGTGATCAAAACATTGCATAATAGAAAAGATCTCCAGCTTCCAAATGCATAAAATCAATTTCTTTTATTCCAAAACTTAAAATCCAAACTACAGGACTTGATCCAAAATATTAAGGGCAATTAGAAATGCAACGCGTTTCAGACAAGATGTCCTTTGTCAGAGCATATATCTTTTCTATTCCAAGTCCCTGCACCAGCAACGCTCTTAGGCTACTTTCACACATCCGGTTTGAGCAGTGCGGCTCAATCCGGCTGTGAAACCCATGCAACGGATGCGGCGAAAACACCGCATCCTTTGCATAAGTTTTTACATGCGGCCCGTCCGTTTTTTTCCGGTTGCGGCATGCTACTGAGCATGCGCAGTGGAAGAAACCGCATGCCGCGGCTGGATGCAGTTTTTTCCGCATCGCGCCGCATCCGGCGTCCATAGGCATGCATTGAAAAATGCGCCGCAGCAGCCGGATGCGGCGCGATGCGTTTTTTTTTTGCCGGAGCAAAAAACGTTCCCGGCAACATTCCATCCGGCCGCGGCATTGGCTAAATCTGCCGCATGCAGCAATAACCGGACCGAACGCAAGCCCATGCGGCACAATACGGCACTAATGTAAGTCTATGCAAAAAAAACGCAACCCGCGGCAAAAAAAACGGTTGCGGTTTTTCTGCAGAGCGCCGTATTGTGCCGCAGAGCAAAAACCGGATGTGTGAAAGTAGCCTTATCCTTGCTTCTAAAACAGGGAGGAGTTCCTATACAGGTGAGCTGGTTAAAACCCTTTCTTCACTAAAACATTGCATATACCCCAAAATAACATCAATAAAAACATCAGCTCTGGGTGCAAAAAGGAAGCTCTCACACAGCCCCAGATCCCAAAAATGTAAAACGTTACAGCTGTCGGAAAATCATGACATGCAAGATTTCTTTGCAAAATGTCTGAATTTTTTTACCACTTAAATAAAACAAAAACTATACATGTTTGGTATGAACGTAATCGTACCGACATGGAGATTTATACTGTTAGGTCAGTTTTATGGTAAAATGAATGCTGTAAATAAACCCAAAAAACAATTGCATCATTTCACTTTTTTGGGGCTATTTCACCACACTTGCAAATTTTTTCCGCTTATTATTAAATCATATGATAAAATAAATGGTGTCATTCAAAAGTACAACTCATCCTGCAAAAAAAAAAACAAACAAAAAACAAGCCCTCATATGACTATATTGACTCTCTTGAAAAAAGCTATGGTTCTTGGAACACCCGGATATGAAGGCTGCGCGAATGGCAAGCACGCACGCGCGGGATCTCCAGGAGCTAACCTGTAAATCCATGGTATCATGCCCAATGGGGGACGTGATACCACGGAAAGCTCCTGGAAAACCCGCGCATGCGCACTTGCAGTTCACGCAGCCTTCATATCTGGGTGCTTACTTGCCGGCTTCACAAGCGAACGTCGCTCATGTAAATCCGTGGTGTCACGCCCCCAGGGGCATGATACCACAGAAAGCATGCAAACGCCCACAGGGCGATGCAACGCCCAGGGGACTAGAGCCTCTCCTATTTACATAGGGAACATGTAAGTTATAAAGCGTTTTTTTATAAAATCATATTACACAATATTACAACACAGGGATGGGTAGGAAGGGGTTTCTAGGCCACACATCACCCTGCTTGTAGGTTAGAACGCATATGGGACCTGACAGGTTCCCTTTAAGGCTAAGTTCACATTTCCGTTGTTTTGCATCAGTCACATGCGTTGCTTGACGCATGTGACTGATGCAGTGTACAACGGATGACAACGGATGACAAAGAAAAGAATTTCATTGTGGGACTCCGTTGTGTGCGGGGGGCGGAGTTAGGGGGCAGAGCTGAGGACGTCAGTGCCGCGGTCTGCATAGCTGGGGACAGGTAAGTGAGTGTGTGTGTGTGTGTCTACATGCGTGTGTACATGTGGCGTGCGGGAGGGGGCAGAGCTGAGCCGGGCTTTGGAGCTGAGGACGTCAGTGCCGCGGGGACTGCAGGGCTGGGGACAAGTGACTGTGTGTGTGTGTGTGTGTATGTGTGAGTGTATGTGTGTGTGAGTGTACACATGCGGAGTGCGGGAGGGGGCGGAGCCGAGTGGGGAAGTGTCGGCCTCCTTGCACACTGTATCCAGGGTAAATATTGGGTAACTAAAAGCAAAGCACTTTTTGCTTGGTTACCCGATATTTATCTTGGATACCAGCGTACACCGCATAGCGCGGGCTCCCTGCACCTATAACCACTGTAAATATCGGGTAACTAACCAAAGCGCATTGCTTGGTTACCCGATGTGTATCCTGGTTACGGGTGCAAGGAGCCAGAGAGAACATGCGCAGCAAAATCCTACGGATCACACTCAAAAAACGTTACAGGCTGCGTTGCTCCCGCCCGGCGGTCAGTTAAAAAACGACTGACCGCGATGCAGCGAATGAACGCAGCATCATCAGTCGCAATCCGTCACTAATAGAAGTCTATGGGGAAAAACAGGATTCCTGCAATATATTTTGCAGGATACCGTAATTCCTCTAGGCGACGGATTGTGACTGATGCAAAACAACGTAAGTGTGAACTTAAGCGGGCTTTACACGCTACGACATCGCTAATGCGGAGTCGTTGGGGTCACGGAATTCGTGACGCACATCCGGCCGCATTAGCGATGCCGTTGCGTGTGACATCGATTAGCGATTTTGCATCGTTGCAAAACAGTGCAAAATCGCTAATCGGCGACACGGGGGTCCATTCCCAATTATCGTTACTTCAGCAGTAACGAGGTTGTTCCTCGTTCCTGCGGCAGCACACATCGCTGCGTGTGACGCCGCAGGAGCGAGGAAGCTCTCCCTACCTGCCTCCCGGCCGCTATGAGGAAGGAAGGAGGTGGGCGGGATGTTACGTCCCGCTCATCTCCGCCCCTCCACTGCGATTGGGCGGCGGTTCAGTGACGTTTCAGTGACGTCGCTGTGACGCCGCATGGACCGCCCCCTTAGAAAGGAGGCGGTTCGCCCGTCACAGCGACGTCGCCGGACAGGTAAGTATGTGTGACGGCTGTGGGCGATGTTGTGCGGCACGGGCAGCGATATGCCCGTGTCGCGCAACAGATGGGGGCGGGTACCCACACTAGCGATATCGGGACCGATATCGCAGTGTGTAAAGTAGCCTTTAGCCTAAGGGGTTAAGTAAGTGCCCTTTTGCACTGATTAGCTGCTAGAGGCTAATTTTCCATTAGACAATAGAAACAGAAGTGATCTTGAGAAATGATTACATTTGGAACATATGCCGATGTAATTTTCTTCCAGGTTTGCTAAACATCTTTTTTAGGAAAAAAGATATTAGACGCTGAAACAGATTAGACCTTACCATTGGGTTTTCAGTTAATGTATGGATAAGCCCCAAATAATACGGCCAATTTCTATAAATCCTAATGACACTGGAAAGAAAAAGATGAGTCTCATAGCAAAACTTTCATCTGCAACCACAAAAATATAATGTGAGACCCCATTACCTTCGCCTTTGAAGGGTGCTACAATCAAATATAATTACCACAAGTTCAGCCATTTCAAATGAAACAGATACAATCTCCGCAAGCTACAAATACAGTTGTTAGGACGGCTTCTCATTCACACAAGTGGTCTATTTTCAGAACCTAAATCATTACCCAGAAAATGGCCTTTTATACGTGTTGCCTTCGCTGCTAAAACTAATATTATGATAGAGAAAGAAATCTGGCGGAGGTTTTTCAAGTGGATACAAGATGAAATCATTTAGTGTGAATTGATTGGTTCATAGAAAAGAAAAAAAAAGTTTATTTTTTCCCGAATTTTACTTTACATGCTGCGACATCGCTAGCGATCTCATTAGCGATGTGAAATTCTAGATCGCAAGTGCAATCTTTCAAGGTCATAGGTCATTTTACGCATGTGCGACCTCAACCTTTTTGACAGTCATGGCCATTCCTATCCAGTTCTGCTACGTCTGTTCCATGGAGTACTTCTCTGCCTAGCCCCCGCTCTGGGTCTTAGCCTCCCAACTGCCGAGCCTTAACACTAGAACTACTGGACTCGTGACACCTATATAGAAATACATGGTGCAAAGTAGTCAAAATGACTACCTCAGTAGTTCTAGTGTTAAGGCCCCGTTACACGCAACGACGGATCTAACGATATATCGCCGGGGTGACGGATTCCACAAGTTGTTCGTCGTTCCAGAGGCGGCACACATCGCTACGTGTTACACCTCGGAAACGACGAACTGCAGCTGACTTGCAGCCGCCGGCAATGCGGAAGGAAGGAGGTGGGCGGGAAAATACATCCCGCTCAGCTCCACCCCTCCGCTTTTATTGGGCGGCCTCTTAGTGACGCCGCACGAACCGCCCCCTTAGAAAGGAGGCGGTTCGCCGGCAACAGCGACATCGCTAGGCAGGTAAGTACATGTGATGGCTCCAAACGATTTTGTGCGCCATGGGCATCGATTTGCCCGTGACGCACAACGGACGGGGGCGGGTGCTTTCACCAGCAATATTGCTAGTGATATTGCTGCTTGTAACACCCCCTTAAGCCTCCACCTGAACGCATTTTTGTCTCCACGGGTACACGTGTCCAAAAACTGCCTCGGAGAGCTATACTACGCCCATTCCAAGAGGAGCCGTAGGCTCCGGACACACGGAGGATACCCTGGGTTCTTCAACGGTCCCATGTTACCAAGCACTGTTTGCACACCAGGAACCCCACTGCAGAACTTCTTTCCCTCAGGCCTGTCTCACCAGCCAAGCCCCTGGCTCTCTGTCACTCCTCCCATCATTGCTGTCCATTACCTCAGCAACCTGGAAGTACCTTCTACACTATGCATACTAAAACTTTCCCTTGCTCTAACCCCTAACCATCTAACATTCCATACTTTACATCATACTGTGATTACATTACTCACATATTACAAATTATACCTTATATTACTATAAAACACACATTAATGTAAACATAATACTATTAATTAAAACACTTTAAACTTTCGGTCACTAGATGGCACCAACCACAGCAGTGCTCCGGCTCAGCAACACTCAACTATTATGATGCACACGCTATGGGGTAATCTAACCACTTCCTACACCTATTATTTTGCTTTTACATAGTCATATCCATATCACTAGTGTTTTTAGTGACTTTCCTTTGCAAAAACGCCATGAAAACTTGGAAGGGATTTTTTTATTTGCGGATTTTAGTCACCTGATAAAAGTTATGAAAAGTGAAAACATATACTGTATTTACTGCGGGAGAAACTGACATGTTGAGGAATTTAAAAATGCACTGTAGGTTAGTATACAATTACATTTAAAAAAATTGGTCCAATATTAATCCAGAAAAGTTGGAAAAGGGAATTCCGTATGCCATCTGCTAAACACAAGTAATGTATCCATAAAAACCAGACAGCAAACTATTGTGGTTTTTAAAAAATAAGAGCTCCCCCAAAAATAAGCCCTAGCAGGGATTTTCAGCATTTTCGGAGCAAGGCTTAAATATAAGCCCTCCCCCGAAAATAAGCTTTAGTCGCGGTTCAATAATGAAGTGTCCGTGCTGCTAAAAAAGAATACTGCAGGACACTTCATTATAGAAAGCAGACACACCCAAAAGAGAGAAGACAGAAAACCCCACAATCTTACTCACCAGACGCCGAGCGGGAGGATCTGCAGTGATCGCACACCCACACACATCAGCTCTCACACACACCAGATATCACACCCACACACATCAGATCACGCATACACCAGATCTCACACCCGCACACATCAGATGGAACACACAATAACCCATCAGATCAGATCGCACACACACATCATATCGCTCACAGAACTTATCTCCCACCCGCACACATCAGATTGCACACACACTGATGTGGAGCCCCTGAGGCTTCAGGTGCCACAGGGTACTGCACCTCCTTTAGGGTGTAGTACTTATCCCAGATCCAAGGAAGATCGGCACCAGTTCCACCAACATACACATACATAAACAGTGTGTTGCCCTCCCCAATGGGGACCAGACCAGGGTCGGGTCACAGAAGGGGGTCACTACAGCGGTTGGGTTTACAGGACGCCACCGTACTAGGGGCTCACAATCCCCTGGAACTGGGACTCAGGGGCAGGGAGAAGCAGCCCCCAGTGGGACTGAGGAAAGTGGGAAAAGTGGGAAAAGCAGGTTGACCTAGTGAGATTAGTGAACCAGCAGGTGGCAGCGGCTGGGGCAACAGCTTGGAAAACACAACACAACTACAAAAGAAGAGCAGCTACAGACGCCAAGCAGAGCGGACGTGCCGCGAGGCAGCTCTGTGGGCCTGGGTGTATCAACATGGTCGCTGAGGAGAAGCAGGCAGGGTGCTTCCATAGGACCGGCGCTGTCGGGGGGCAGGCATACTTCAAGTTGTCTACCAACTCTGCAAGGGTCGCGGGAACAGGCTAGAAAAGTCACCGGACATGTCCGACTATTCCTGAAGCCAAATAGGATCTGGGGATGAGGTCTTCAACCAGCCCCACAGCGGAACCGCATTATCAGCATACAGGATGGGACACTTGACTGACACCGGGATCCCCAAGTGCTTTATGCCACAGGGATCCGATACTTAGCACATCAAAGGAGGAAGGGCTCAAAGGCTGACACACAGTGGATCTGACCTTCCACGGATTCGGGATCAGCTGGAGCCTATCATGGCGGAGACCGGTATTCTGGGGCAGTGCCTGAACTACCAGTGAGTAAAAGACCTGGAATTGCAGCCCCTGTTTCTGCCTCTCCTTTACCGGCGCTGTCGCCTAGTGCTGCGGCACCAATGGGGACTACCACCACTCCGTCCTTAGTCATCCTCCACGGGGTAACCCTGCTCCACCTGTGGGGAGCAACACCATCCCGGCTGTAAGCTTCACCATCAGCCCCGGAGAGCAGCACTCGCAGCGGCGGCCCATCTCTGGTCACGGACCACAGGTGGCATCACGATCTAAAAAGTCTTTCCTCATCATCTCTACCACCATCATCCTCCATCCTTCCTCCTGTCCATTGCCTTCCCTCCCTCCTGTACGCCTCAGGGACACGAAACCAGACCAGGCCAACCCGTGACGATGCAGAGGATCTGCACCCCCGGCCCGGCGATGATTCGGGTGAAAACCCCTCAACCTCAGGGTGTTACACTCACCACATCCAGCAATATCAATGTGGATGGAATGCTTACTTATGCCCATTTTTCTCTGCGGCTGGAGGCATTCTGTACAGACCGATGTGGTGAGTGACTAATGTGTGTGTGCGATCTGATCGGTGATTGTGTGTGCGATCTGATGTATGTGAGTGTCGGCAAGAAGCAGGGGAGGACAGCATGCAGCATACTTGCAGGGAGCGCCCGACGGAGATCACAGGGAGGACCTAGGAGCCACGCAGACGTCCGGGCCCTGGTAAGTATGATGATCCTGGGAAGAGGAGGAGTCAACTTACCCCAACTTTGTTTCTCCAAAAATAAGACCTACTCCAAAAATAAGCCCTAGCGCTTTTTTGGGGGCAAAAAAAGTATGACAGTGTCTTATTTTTGGAAAAACACTGTAATAGTTGGTGTGCCCTCTGTTTATCCCCCACCCATAGACTTCCATTGGTGAGTCTCGTCTGATTTACGCTACCATACACCGCATGCTGTGATTTTTTTCCTCAGGATGAAAATAGCTCAGAAAAAAAATCGCAGATCAGCAGCAACTCATTGAATAACACTGGTGCAAATGTAATCTGATTTTTTATCAGATTGCACTTGGTGAAACTTACGCAGGAGATTTCTATAAATCCCATTCACTTTGCTGGAACTCTAAACTGGAACTATTTGCCATAGCGAAAATACATAACATCAAATCTTAGTACTTGGCATTAGAGTAGTTAAATATCTTGCAAGGCACAATATTTTTTTTCGTGATAATTATTTCCTACATAGCCAAACTTTTCCAGGTGTGAACATTTTCCCTTTTATTTCCACCTTTCATATTCTCTGAATATAAAGGTAATAAAAAAAAAAGTAGACTAAATCCTTCATGGTTATTAATATTATTCAGTATCTATCTAGTTTTATTGTCTGCATTCATTTCTTTGTGTCATATTTTTCATTGACTAAATACAATAAAACTCCTTTTGTTTGCCTAGCATTAATATGCGTTAAAAAAAACATTGTGCAAAAAAGCTCCGTCAGAAAATGGAGCAGGTCTGTACTGTTTCTATGGTTTCTATTGTGCTTTTATTCCGTCTCGCCATGAATAGTTTGAGTTATACATCACTATTACTGACTTATATGTGTAAATAATATTTTATTATCTATAAAATACACAGTGTGGTTCCTCTGTGCTGCTGTGAATGACCAGATGGGATGAATGTATGGTTTATTATCGACGCGTTTCAAGACACAATTGCCTCTTTATCAGAATAAAATGTCATCATCTGTGACATCATAGTAAATGGCTCATATGTGGTTGCTTGGTATATTATTTGTCATTTCATGGAAAACTTATTTTGCAGAATGTATGTGCATTTCATGCATTTCGTGCATTTCTAGGAAAGATTCTTATGGAAATCCTTACATTGAGTTCACATGTCCAGTAGTTATGCATAACTTTTTGTCCTTTTTGAAAATAATGATTTTTGCGGGATCATTTTTTTTTAACATGGTGGTCTATGGAAAACGGATGCTTCAACGGATTGATATTTATCTTCCATTTGAAAGTGATTCAGTAAGAAAAAAAATGGATTCTGCTAACATCTATATTTTCAAAACAAAAAAGTTACGTTTGAACAACTTTTTTGCCAATGGATCCGTTCTAACGGGTGATTAATGGACATATAATCTCAGCCTTAGCTGAAAATCACAGCGGGTGGCCAGGCTAAGCTTTAGTAACGGTTTATTTAAAATAAATTGGAAGTTTTCCTTTTGATGAAGTTAAATTACTTTTCCTTTCTGATATACTACAGTTTAATAGCTAGCATCATCTTATAATAAAGAATATAAAAATCCAAAAATTGTGAATCTTTCCATTTAAAGACAAGGAGGTAAATAATGTTACCAGCTCATGTTGTGTGGGAAAAATACCAGCATTTTACATCTTGGTGACTTTTTAAAATAACATTCACGGATGTATTTTGTTTTTTCTTACACAGCAATCACTTCGATTAGCTACACAGGGATGTTAGATAATTTTCACCAACTCCTTAAAGGGAACCTGTCACTTGGATTTTCCCTTATGAGCTGCGGCCATCACCAGTAAGCCGTTATATACAGCATTGCAGAATACTGTATATAAGACCCCAGGCCGCTGTGTATAAAGTAAAAAAGACCTTTATAATTCTTACCTAGGGGACAGTCCGGCCCGATGGGTTTCGCTGCTCTCAGGTCCGGCTCCTCCTTCATCTTGTGCAGTCGCTGTCCTCCTGCCCAGCCCTGTGTGCATGATGTGTCCTATGTCATCCACATACAGGCCTCCATTGCTCTCCTGCGCATGCGCACTTTGATCTGCCCTGTTGAGGGCAGCACAAAGAACTGTAATTCGCTGACGCGAGGAAGGGTCAAAGACTGCTGGTGCATGCGCAATACAATATGTTGATCGCATTCAGCAGGAGCGCAATGGAGAACTTTGTGTGGATGATGTAGGACATGTCATGCACACAGAACTGGGAAGGAGGACGGCGATTGCACAAGATTGAGGAGGCGCCGGACCAGGAACTGCAACACCCATTGGACCAGACCCCTTGCTAGGTGAGTATTATAAGTGTTTTTTACATTCTACACAGTGACCTGAGAGCTTATATACAGTATTCTAGAATGCTGTATATAAATGCTCACTGGTGGTGGCTACGGCTCAAAAGGGAAAAACCTGGTGACCGGTTCCCTTTAATAGCTTAAGCCTGCTTTACACGTTGCAATTTCGCATACGATATCGTATGCAATTTGCAACGCCCCCATCGTATGTGCAGCACATTCAGTTTGTTGAACGTGCTGCACAAACGATTAACCCCCGTCACACATACTTACCTTCCATAGGACCTCGATGTGGGCGGCGAACGTCCACTTCCTGGAGTGGGAGGGACGTTCGGCGTCAGATCGTCGTCACGCGGCAGCCGGCCAATACATGCGGAGGGGCGGAGCTTAGCGGGACGTAAATATCCCGCCCACCTCCTTCCTTCCGCATTGTGGGCCGGGAGCCGCAGGATGCAGGTAAGATCTGTTCATCGTTCCCGGGGTGTCACACACTGCGATGTGCGCTAGTCCGGGAACGTTGAACAATTTGACTTTCAATTCTAGAGAAATGAACGATGTGCATGCGATGAACGTTTTAACGTTCAATCGCAATCACACGTACCTGTCACACACTGCAATGTACCTTACAATGCCGGATGAGCGTCACATACGACGTGACCCCGCCGACACATTGTAAGATATATTGCAGCGTGTAAAGCGGGCTTAAGATACAAGAATTGAAGGGAAAAAGTAGAAATTCTATGGCAGAATATGATTTGCAAATTGAAAAAGAAAAATAGAATTGTTAGATTATTTTTAGCAATCAATCAGACACTGCTCTGATGATCTGCATGAAGGATAAGTATCTGTTAGTATTTATTGATTGAGGACACCTTTAATCTTGACCAACTCCTCAATTCCATTTGCTGAATTTTGTCCTCAAGCTTGCATGGAACATCCACCATGCTTCACTTTTGCCTGCAGATACTCATTATCGTACCACTAGTGTATCACTGCCTTCTGTTAAAGCTAAATATTTCACATTTTGACTCATCAGTCCAGAGCACCAGACAGAAGGATTTGCACGTATCTGCATCCACAAAAGATCTGTGGTTAGTTTGACACAACCTCACTGTGTGAAAGACTACCTAGAAGAATTGATGCTGTTGTGAAGGCAAAGGACATTCACACCAAATATTAATTTGATCTAGATTTCTCTTTTTTTATTGATTTTGCATCTTAATTACTAACAATAAACTATTAACACTTTTTTAAAGAATTTTTACTCTGCAGTCTTTTTTCCATACCTGTCTACAATGTTTGCTCAACATTGTATTTTCTTGGTCTGTATTGCAGATAGCATACTTACGCTCTACTCACCTTTTTCGGGTCCACTCGCAAGTCTCACCGCTGCTCCTGGTGGCTGATATTGTCTGCGTTACTGACGTTATCCAATCAGTGATCTCAGATGCTTTGAGCGGGGTGCTCCACCTAGATGCCAATATTCAGTGGCCGCTAAAGTGACAAGACTGGCCACTGAACCCATGGTAAGGTAAGCGTAGCACAATTTATTTCAATAAAATAACCTACAGCTGTGGATCAACTTGTACTCAAAGGGAACATCGACTTAAGGTTGCCTTGAACTGAAGATATGTTATAGTCATAGTATGGTCCCGAATGTGTCTATTACACATAAGTGTATAGATACACTATGCATCAGCACACTGCGATTAATAAATACATGAACTTCACTTTTGCTATAGATGTAAAAAACGTAAGATACTTTGTTAACATTTTTTGTCAAAAAGTGCAAAAGTCATCAAACCACATCAAGATGTACCTTTTATATATGGATGTTCCCAATCCCTATCACTTGTCTCTTCCTTCTGTTTCTCAGGTGCTGATCCCTGTAGAGGGCCACACATATACTCATTAATCGCACTGGACTGACGCATAGTGCACAAGGTGTCTTTTTCAGGTGAATGCCTCTTGAAATCCATCTGAAAAAGTGTCATAAAAAATGATCATGGTGCACATAATTATCAAAACAACATTGTGTGTGTGTGTGTGTGTGTGTGTGTGTGTGTGTGTTATTGACCTGTGTGTTTTTAGGTGTAGTGTTCGGGTAATGTGGAAATGTCAAAATGCCATGTCATGTGGGTTATGTTAAGGCTGCTTTACATGTGTCGATTTATTGTGCGATCGCATTTGCGATCGCACCCACCCCCATCGTTTGTGCGGCACGGGCAATTTCTTGCCCGTGTCGCACAATGTTGTAACCCCCTGTTACACGTACTTACCTTCCAAATGACCTCGCTGTGGGCGGCGAACATCCACTTGCAGAAGGGGGACGGACATTCGGTGTCACAGCAACGTCACACAGCGGCCGGCTAATAGAAGCGGAGGGGCGGAGATGAGCGGGACGTAAACATCCAGCCCACCTCCTTCCTTCAGCAATGCCAGCGGCCGCAGGTAAGCTGCAGTTCATCGTTCCCGGGGTGTCACACGGAGCGATGTGTGCTGCCTCGGGAACAATGAACAACCGGACGTTCGATTTTTTGAAAATGAGCGACGTGTCAACGATGATCGAGAAGGTGAGTATTTCTGCTCGTTCATATCTGTCACACGCTACGATATCACTAACGAGGCCGGATGTGCATCACTTACGACGTGACCCCGCCGACATCTCGTTAGATATATCGTAGCGTGTAAAGCCCGCTTAAGGCTGCATGCGCACATCGCGGGTTTTTTTGTGTTTTTGTCATGTTTTAAATTTCACTGTGTCAATGACAAACTACATGATTTTGCTTCCCCAGCAAAGTCTATGAGAAATCTGAATTTCCATGCGCATGTTGCCGTTCTTTTTGTCTGCTTTTTCTTTGTCAAATATTTGGCAAAATTTTTGACAAAAAAACAGCATTTCACTTCTTTTTGCATCTTTGTCTCAGTTTTTCACCCATTGACTGCAATGTGGTGTGTCAAAATGCAAGAAAAATCTTATCTGTGCGTTTGCACTGCGTTTTTCTTGCGTTTTGGATCCGTTTTTGTCAACACAAAACGCACGCATTTTCCTAGAAAGTGAAGTCACAAGGCTTCCTGTCAAAATGCAGGCCACAGGTTAAAGAGAACTGCAGCCTCTACCATAGAATTTACAGTTAGGAGTAGCGGTCACTCCAGGTAGGCCTCTCCAAGTCAGAGGCCGACCCCTTCCCCCACTCTCCTGGTAGCTTTGCTACTGACTGCAAGGATTACTTACACTTTGCAGGATAAAACAGTCTCCGGTTCACTAATCTGTCCCTATTTGTACTCTTCTGCATGTCTTGCACACTTTTCTTGCTGATCAAATTGATTTTCACTATAATAATTTCCCTAGCATTAACTTATAGCTCTGTTTTCTTTTTGGAAAAAATTTAGTTTAATCATCCCTAAACAGAGCAGTGTTCAGAGCAAATCCCATTTGCTTGAGAAGAAACAAGGCTGCTCGACAGATGCAGATGTAGGTTAGTGATTATACGGCTGGTTTTGCAGTAAAAAAAGTGTCTAAAGTACAAATCTATATTAACATGGGAACAAATAGATAGTTTAATCCACAAAGCAATTACAGACTGACCCTTACAGTAATATGGTGGACGTGTATTTTCAACCCTTTGGCCAAATTTATGCATCAGGTTTTTTTTTCTAGTACACAAAATAGGACAAATTTTTCACAGTGTGCTGGATCTGATTTTTATTGTTATCTTTTTATTCTATGAGAAAAAAAACTCTGATGGAGGTTTCCCAAGTAAGGGCTCATGCGCACGTTGCTTATGTTTTTGCGTTTCTGCAGCGTTTTGAGCAGCAGCGTCAGATAGTCAAAATGCATGCGTTCTCCTTCCCCAGCAAAGTCTATGAGAATCATGCAAAATCTGTACGCACGATGCTTTTTGAAACGCAGCTTTTTGATTGTCCAACATTCGACAAAATCTCTGCGTTTAGAAAAGCAGCATGTCAATTCTTTTGAGCATTTTGGCAGCATTCTACACCCATTGAAATCAATGAGTTGTAGAAAAACGCTGCCAAAATGCTAAGCAGTGCGTTTGCATTGCATTTTTGTTGTTATGTTTTTTTAACATAATAAACGCAGTTCTTTCGGTCTCTCTCTCTGTCCGTCGGTCTCTCCCTCCCACCCCCTCTCTCATACTCACTGATCCACGATCACCGGCGCTGCACGGCGTTCACACTGTGGCGGCTTCTCCTTTTTTGAAAATGCCAGCCGCTCATTAATCCATCTCGTATTCCCTGCTTCCCCCGCCCACCAGCGCCTATGATTGGTTGCAGTCAGACATGCCCCCACGCTGAGTGACAGCTGTCTCACTGCAACCAATCATAGCCACCGGTGGGCGTGTCTATATCGTGCAGTAAAAAAGTTAAATAATTAAAAAAAAACTACGTGCGGTCCCCCCCAATTTGGATACCAGCCAGGGTAAAGCCACACGGCTGAAGGCTGGTATTATCAGGATGGGGAGCTCCACGTTATGGGGATCCCCCCAGCCTAACAATATCAGCCAGCAGCCACCCGGAATTGCGGCATCCATTAGATGCGACAGTCCCGGGACTCTACCCGGCTCATCCTGAATTGCCCTGGTGCGGTGGCAAATGGGGTAATAAGGCGTTAATGGCAGCAGCGCATAGCTGCCACTAAGTCCTAGGTTCCCTGAGATACCTTCCCTGATTAACCTGTAAGTTAAAGAAAATAAACACACACATCCAAAAAATCCTTTATTTGTAATGACAGACAAAACACACCCTCATTTACCACTTTATTAAACCCTCAAAAACCCCTCCAGGTCCAACGTAATCCACGCAAGGTCCCACGATGCTTTCAGCTCTGCTACATCAGAAACTGAGAGGAGTGGCAGTAGAACACTGCCGCTCCTGTTACCTCCATGCAGCAACTGAAGTGAGTCGCGCGTTCAGCTGTGCTGTCACAGAGCTTACTCGTGGCCACAGCTCTCAGGTGGAGGACTGTAGCTGTGGCCGCGGGTAACCTGAGTGACAGCACAGCTGATCGCGCGGCTCACTGCAGTTGTGAAGCCCCACAGGTGTTGTGTCGGTGTCGGTGCGTTACCTTCAGGGACTCCACGTTGCTGGATCTCCGTCACTGGTAGGAAATCTTCTGTTTTTGATCGTGACGCCACTCTCAGTATTGCGGCCAGTAGGGACCGCCACTGCAGGTCGAGGGTCGCCTGGGGCTGATGGTGTGTGCAGTTAGATGTAGGAGCCTCCTGAGAGTGAGGCAAGCCCCAGGGCCCTGTGTAGGTTTGTAGTACCACAAGTCGCAGAATGACCACACAGGCAGGATGTCTTTCAGGGTTTTTACTCACTTCAGGTGGCAGGGTGAGTAACCCGGGCGTAGCTGAGATGAACCAGGTAGGAACCAGGTATCCTTCAGGCTGACTTTATGAGGGTGACTACTGACTCGCCTTCCTTAGCCCTTGGTGGTTTGGGGTGACCCCGACTTTGAGTCCCTATGGGGGTCACCCAGGGAAGATGCTGCAGCCTCTCTCCCCTTGTTGTTTGCCGTGTGCTTGTTCCCCGGACCAGGCCACTCCAGCTGCTTGCCTCCTGTGACCTATGGGCCCTCACTGCGGTTACGTGGCTGCGGCTTTTGTGGTGTTGTGGTGTGGGCTTTAAGAGCCCCACACTGGCAGGTTTAGCAGGGAAAGGTGAATCTATCCTCGCTTCGGGATCTGCCGCCCGGTTGGGCCTGGTGCTCTCTAGCAGTCTCCTTACTTCCCACTCCGTTGCACTCTCTAGCTGAAGCTGGCTTTCAGGTAGCACTCCTAGTTGACCGTTCTCCCCCGTCTGTAGCCACTGCGCGGACGCTGTCAGATTGCACAGCTCCAGGGATCTGCTCCTCACTTGAGCTCCCTGGACTCTACACTGAACTCGCTCACTGCTCCTCCTCTCCTGTTCTTGCCTACGCCACCTAGCAACCAGACTCTCCACCACACCCCTTGAGAGGAGATGGAGGCTCTACCCCCTCCACTATTCCAGTGAAGGTGAAGGCTTGCCCCCTCCTGGGATCCCCAGGGGTCCTCTCATGGGTACATGTGTGAGACCTGATCACTATGCGCCTGTGTTCCACACCCCGGTCAGCCTTCTGGATTACCTGTGTGGTACTGTCCCCAGCATGGGTGCAGTACTCAGTGGTGCCTGACCAGGTCAGGGGCGCCACACAGTCACTCAGGAGATTTTCGATCACAGGTGAGTCCTTCACGTGTGACTGCAAATCAGGCTGTGACACAGAGAGAGAGAGCCACGCGATGTCAGTGAAGCTCTGACGTCACTGAATCGGACTCCTGTGTCCTGGCACTGACCTCAGAGGTTCATCTCAGTTCATGACAGCACACAGAGACAGAGCCGCGGGATGACAATGAAGTTGGGTGCAGTTCATCCGAGTTCATTCTCATTGCCCGACTCTGTCTGTGTCTGCTGTCAGCGGGGATGGAGCAGAGCTGGGGGACCGCACTGACAAAAATGCATCCAAAACGCATGTGAAATGCATGCAAAATGCATCCAAAATACATGCGTTTTGGATGCATTCTTTTTGTCAACACACAGGGTCACATCTGCCAGAGGGTGCATTTATTTCTGCACTGGCCAGGACGCAACGTGCGCATGAGCCCTAAGTCCTAGTAACTGGTCAGGGAAAAATGGGCAGCACATGGATGTAAAGAATGGCCCCCCAATTGCCATTTATTTGTGGGCCCATTCACTTCATAGGCAAATATGATTCAATTAAAAAAAAATAATTAAAGATATGTGGAATGATTGATAGACTAAAATTTATCTGATCTATCAATAAAAAAAATATAAAACACCTGTGTTATATGCGTAAGTCGAACTGTATTACAAAGTAAGCAGCAGCATTATCTGTCTGCTTTTCTTTACAAAAGTGTAAACTAATATTAGTAATAAATAGTGATGGGTGGACCCGGACTGCAAAAGTCCAGATCCGTGCAGTTTCGAAGCTACCAGGCCCTGGATTCCGGGCGTTGTTCCATATCCGGCACTGGGGAAATTTAACAAAAAAAAAAAGAAAAATAAAGAAAATAAGAATGAAGCAAGCGCTTCATACTTACCAAGGCTCCGTCGTGGCTGCTCATACACTTCCTGGGCCGCTCATTATTGAACATCCATATGCACTGCTTTCCCCTCCTATCCGCCGTCCTAGCGTCTATGATTGGTTCCAGTCAGAAGTGCCCCCACTATATGTGACAGCATCTGACTGCAACCAATCGCTGTCTGCAGGTCAGTATCGTGGTATAAAAATAAACAGAATATTTGGTTAGGGTCCCCTGTTTTATGATATCCAGCACAAATAACGCACACATCTACAGGCTGCAGCCCCCAGCCCTCCGCTTATCTTGGCTTGGGGCTGCTGAAAATAGCAGCCTGCAGCTGTCCAGGATTGTAATATCCATTAGATGGTGGTGGCAATCAGGGTCATAAGGAGTTAATAACAGCCCACAGCTACCACTAAGCCCTAGATTAGTGATGGGGAGGGTCTATGAGACTGCTATTTTTAGGCTGGATGGTGGCCCTATAATCATAGGTCTTCCCAGGCTGAGAATACCAGCCCCCAGCTGTCACAATTTATTTAGGCTGGGTATCAAAATTGAGGGGGGACCACACGATGATTTTTTAAAGTATTTATTTAAATAGTTTTCTTTAAAAAGCTGCATGCGGTTCCTTCTATTTTGATACACAGCCAAGATAAGCACACAGCTGGGGCCATATGCTTTTTCTGTGCTGGTATCAGAGGGGAGAACCTACGCCAATTGTTTAATTTATTTATTCTTACTGTACAAAAGACCAGCAGACAGTGCCTGTGATTAGAAGCATCAGACATGCTGCCTCTCAGGGTGGGGGCGAGTCAGACTGCAACCAATCACAGACACCAATGGGCAGGCAAAGCAGTGCATATGCTAATGCTGGAAGGGAATATGAGGCCTGGAAGCAGTGTACACTCAGCCACGACTAAGCCTCAGTAAGTAAAGCGTACCTGCTTCTATCCCTGTATCCCTTCTACCACCATTTTTAATCACCAGATTCTGGTCCCCATAGACTTATATGGGGACCGGAATCCGGACCGGAACCTGGTTTTAAAAACTGGATCCCCGGGATCCACCACTTCCGGTTATCTGCGAGGCCACTCATCACTAGTAATAAACAAAGAGCTTTAACCAGGGAGACACAAACAACATAATTATATCAAAATTAAAAACAGTTGATTACCTTGAATGGAGATGCTATGAGGTCCATTATTTGGGGTCCTGGTGTTCAGCAGCCCCAGCTCTGCCCCGTACCCATACTTTCACCTCTCAACCATTCTGAACATATCGCTTTTCAAAGAATGTTTTTAAAAAAGGAGTAAATACTCAAAGCTTTCCTGGGGCCACTATTACTGTATCGGTGCAAACATAATAATAAATATGAGAGGAGTTAGATGTGGCTTAATGTAAAAAAAAAATAGAATGCACTCTGTTTGCTGCAGCACGGTACTTGTCCCTCTTGCCTGTATATAAAAGTTGGGAGATAAACACTTCCTCAAAGACCATGTCATGTGTTACCATGTAATGCACTGTTTTCATGGTGGTTAAATGAGTTCATAAGTTGGAATGTTTTTAGTCCAGCATGGAAAGAGTTAAGTGTGAGACACAATCACACTGGGAAGAGATGAGGGAAGACATACTATGGTGTGCCACTGTGCCGCCCCTGCAGCGGTCAAACCGCACGGATTCGGGTTCTGCTGTGGCTCGAGGGTCTCCGGACTCGGGGGCTTACGGCCACTTTAAATGAAAAGGGGGTATTTACAGGGGATAAGAGTTTGTGACGCCACCCATGGTTTGCGGTAAGGGGAGTACCGCTGCTGCCGATGGGAGTACCCGGGGGAGATGGAGTGGGGCAGCCAGATGACGTTCCCTCCACGGGTAGGGGAGGCCCCAGGACTGTGGATGATGGCGTTGTAGGGGAGCGTGGTGCAGATTTGAAGCAGGGGAGGACAGCGTACTCACTCAGGCAGTTTTGGTAGTGATGCGACCGCAAAGCAGACTCTGACACAAAAGTAAACCAAGTCTCTGGGTGCCGCTGCCACTTCAGGGGAGCTCGTCCGGGAGTCCGCTCCCTTTGCTATTGTTAGTGATCCGTACTTTGCCTCCATGCACTGTATTTTAGATGTTCTGAGTGACCCCTATGCTTGAAGCTGTCGGGGTTCCGCTCCCCACTGTTAAGTAGTGAAGCTGTGCTCTCGATGGCTGACACTTGGGATTTCAGTGGGCCGCATAAGCTGGAAATCCCTATCCCCCTCATTATGTTGATGCCTTCGATCTCTGAGCTCTTCGGGGAAGTTCATAAAGAGACTGTCCTCCACAGGTTAATTATCAGGTTGCGTGAAGCTACTCCCTGATCTAGGGTCCAGAACCCCGCCGTGCTTGGTACCGGTTCAGTTACTAGGTACTCCGGTGCCAACCGTTCCCCTAAACTAAGCCGGGCACCCTTCTCCAGCACCCTGCGACTGGGTCTCCGACTCTTTCGGTCCCAGACCACAGTCTGCGACCTAGATAACATCTTCCAGGGAGCTCAAACTCCCCCCTAGATCCTCACTCAACTAACTCTGCCCCTCTGACCAGTCTGTCTGACCCATAGGCGGGTGGCCCTGTTCCAGCTAGACCACCCACTGGTGTGCCTGACAGGGTGTGGTGTGAGGTGTAACTAGGATTTGCATGCTGATGGAGCAATACAAAAACTTAGGATCGCAGAACCATGGGGGGTTGAGTCCTGCACCAAAAGATAAAAGAGTACAGTACCCTGTGACACCCTGACTAGTTCAGGGGCGTCACATCACCAATGATTGATTATTGGGGTCCAGTTGCTATAATCCTCACTGATGGGAGGAGGTAACAACTGCAAGGGCTACCATTTATTACAGTAAGAAACCCAGGTTGAACCAACAGCAAATGTTATGGCAAGGCACTTTTTTTTATCACCGGTGTCTCTTTATTCTTGTGATCATTGGAGGTTACCATGGTCAGTATAAAAGATGATCTCTTTTTTTTTTTATTTAAATTTTCCGGCTTTGTCGAGTTTTTCCCCAAAATTTGATTTGTGGTGAATAAATTCATGTGAATCTCAATATTGGAAAACTTGTAATTGCTTGAAACATATAATAAAAATTATAGACCTCTCCATTCCTCGTAGGCTGGAAAGCTTGCAAAAACGGCAGTGTGTCAAATACATATATTCCCCACTGTACATATGGGGGAGAGAATCCCGCTGACCTTAAGAGCTTACACTATATAGGAGTGAGAGTGCACTCTGCTGACTACAGTAATGGCCAAACGTTTTGAGAATGACACCAAAATTATTTTTTCACATAATCTGTTGCCCTCTGGTTTTTAATTGTGTTTGTCTGATGTTTACATCACATACAGAAATATAATTGCAATCATATTATGAGTACCAAAAGATTCTATTGACAGTTAGAATGAGTTAATGCAGCAAGTCAATATTTGCAGTGTTGACCCTTCTTCTGCCTGGCATGCTCTCAATCAACGTCTGGACCAAATCCTGACTGATAGCTGCCCATTCTTGCATAAGCAATGCTTGCATTTTGCCAGAATTTGTTGGTTTTTGTTTGTCCACCCGTCGCTTGATGATTGCCCACAAGTTCTCAATGGGATTAAGATCTGGGGAGTTTCCAGGCCATGGACCCAAAATCTCTATGTTTTGTTCCATGAGCCATTTAGTGATCAGCTTTGCTTTATGGCAAGGTACGCCATCATGCTGGAAAAGGCATTGTTGGGCGCCAAACTGCTCTTGGACAGTTGGGAGAAGTTGCTCTTGGAGGACATTCTGGTACCATTCTTTATTCATGGCTGTGTTTTTAGGCAAGACTGTGAGTGAGCCGATTCCCTTGGCTGAGAAGCAACCCCACACATGAATCGTTTCAGGATGCTTAACAGTTGGCATGAGACAAGACTGGTGGTAGCACTCACCTCTTCTTCTCCTAATAAGCTGTTTACCAGATGTCCCAAACAATCGAAAAGGGGATTCATCTGAGAAAATGACTTTACCCCAGTCCTCAGCAGTCCACTCCCTGTACCTTTTGCAGAATATCAGTCGGTCCCTGATGTTTTTTCTGGAGAAAAGTGGCTTCTTTGCTGCCCTCTTTGAAACCAGGCCTTGCTCAAAGAGTCTCCGCCTCACAGGGCGTGCAGAAGCACTCACACCAGCCTGCTGCCATTGCTGAGCTAGCTCGGCACTGCTGGTAGTCCGATCCCGCAGCTGAAACAGTTTTAAGATACGGTCCTGGCATTTGCTGGTCCTTCTTGGGCGCCCTGGAGCCTTTTTGGCAACAATGGAAGCTCTTTCCTTGAAGTTCTTGATGATGCGATAGATTGTTGACTGAGGTGCAATCTTTGTAGCTGCGATACTCTTCCCTGTTAGGCCATTTTTGTGCAGAGCAATGATGGCTGCACGTGTTTCTTTAGAGATAACCATGGTTAACTGAAGAGAAACAATGATACCAGGCACCAGCCTCCTTTTAAAGTGTCCAGTGGTGTCATTCTTACTTAATCATGACTGATTGATCGCCAGCCCTGTCCTCATCAACACCCACACCTGTGTTAATGGAACAATCACTAAAACAATGTTAGCTGCTCCTTTTAAGGCAGGAATGCAATGCTGTTGAAATGTGTTTTGGGGGTCAAAGTTCATTTTCTTAGCCAATATTGACTTTGCAAGTAATTGCTGTTAAGCTGATCACTCTTTATGACATTCTGGAGTATATCCAAAATTGCCATTAGAAAAACTTAAGCAGTAGACTTTGTAAAAATTAATATTTGTAGCATTCTCAAAACTTTTGGCCATGACTGTAAGATCCTACATACTACAAAAGAAAGAGACTTCGATCTTGCTCACATAAGTGTATAAATTGGACAAGTGCAAAGAGAGAAAAAAATTGCATTGCGGTCAGATTAATGTAATTCAATGAGGCAGAGCAGATCTGCAATTTTTTTTCTCATGCAGACTTGGCATCAGAAAACAATCGCAGCTTGCTGCAAGTGCCTCCCCAAAATGGATCACGTGTACCCATTCAAATCTTCAAATCTACATACCCATACAAATCTACGGATGCGTGTGAAACATCGGACTGTCATTTGAGTACAGTCTGATATACGTCGAGACAGAAGATGGAGACGATTGAGACATTAATTTCTCCACCTTCTCCGCACCTGTGATCTGATTCTCGCATAAAAGAGAATCAGAGAACAGTGAAATGATACTTAGCTCGCCTGCAGCATAGTTTGAGTTAAGTGTCATTAGAATATAGCATCTGATTCATTTCGTAATGTCTCCTGAGTCACCCCATATACACTTTTGGACAAAAGGGTAACATTATTTTGAACTTTTGACTTTCAGGCTCCATATCTCACCATCCACTACAACTTCCAATATGAGCCTGTCAATTTATAGACAATCATCTTGGCAATCTCATTCATAAATTTGACTTGAAACTCATTAACAAACAAATAGTTGTGCAGATTCTTGTCATATCACTACATTGTTACTATTTTGCTCCTAAAAATCTAAATTTCAATTTTTATTATTTTGTTAGTATTTTGAAAATTCGCCTTTGGCTTTCAACACTGCCTGAATCCTTCTGGGCATGTTCTAGATTACATTCAAACATGTCTAAACCAAGTTTTAAACCCCAGTTTCTTTTACACGTTCCAAATGTTCCTTCATGCCATTCGACTCACTTGGGTATGTATATGTCGCGGGCGGAGGAGGGGACGCTGCGCTCTCCCACTGCTCGGGTCCGGCCGCTGCTGCTGCGGCTGCTCGGTGGTGGCTCGAACGGTGGGCCGGATCCCGGGGACTCGAGCGGCGCTCCTCGCCCGTGAGTGAAAAGGGTGGGGATTGGATTGTGGGGATTTGGTTATTGTCCGTGACGCCACCCACGGTTGTGGTGAGTTTGGTGACACCACCGCTGCTCTGAACGGGGATCCCGGGAGCGATGACAGGGAGCAGCCTGGGTGTTAGTTCTCCCCTCCGTGGGTAGGGGGTTGGTAGTCCCGGGGCCCGGTGATGGGGTAGGAATGGATGGCAGGCGGGTTATGGGGCCTGGCGAGGTGCAGGGTCACGGGGGCAGCGCTGTGCCGCATGGCACGGTGGTACTCACTCAGCCAATGATGAGGACACAGTTTTCGGTAAAACACATGGCTGAATGGACGGGTCCCACAGACGGTTGCGGTGTTTCTCCTCCCGGCAGGTTGATGGTGACTGCCTTTCCCTGCACCTATGTAGTGTAACGGTTCCAATGGGTTCCCACCGGTAACCCGCTCCCCAGCTTGTATGGGTGCTGAAGGAGCCCCTTTTGCCCGCAGGCTCTGGCCCTGGGAACTTTAGCCTTGGCGGTGACTGTGTTTCCCTCTCTCGGTTGGACGGTTGCCTTCTGACGGGACTTGGCTGCTGGGAAACCCAGGAGGCTCCCTTCGCTAACGGATTTGGCAAATTCACGGCGACTCCTAGCCTTGCCGGGGTCCGTAATCCCCTGCCGGATGGTGCTGGCTTCTCTTTGCGTACCGGTCCGGTACCGCCGGGCCACCGCCACGGTCCTTACGGCTAGCTCCAATAGGCCACTCCTGCAGACGGTCACCACCGTCTGCTGACCTTGCTGATCCGTCCGGGCCACACACCCAGACCACTTTCTGTCTGCTCAACTGCTACTTCCCTACTTCTGTAAGGGGTAGTCGGACCCCTGGTAGTGAAGGAGCGGTTTTTCCCCCCTGAAAACGCCACAGTAGTATGGTGGCAAATTGTAAATGTTGATGGTAAAATGTTACCTGTCATAAACTGTTTCCCCACTAGGTGCCAGTGTAGAGCAGTGGTTCCCCTGGTAACAGTGGCAGGGAAGGAAGGGGCAGGGCAGCCTAGGTGGGGAAGGAAGGGTTCTGAATGCAGAGTCCAGTGTGCAGTGAGATGTGAGAGGCGAGCAAGCTCGGTCTGAGAGGTGACGGGGCAGAGTGTGGGAGTGAGACGAGGCAGTCAGCCTGAGTGAGTACTCTTGGCTAGAAAGCAGAGGAAACCCATGAGAAACGGTGGAAGAGTTGGGACTAGTCCGGAGCCGGTGGTGTGTACTAGAGTGCAGTGCAGCTATCAGGGGGATAACAAGTGGACCCTGCAGGCGAAGGTTAGTGCCCTGACAAAGAAGTGGAGAGGTGAGAACTTATCCAGAGCCGGTAGTGTGTGCTGGATCTGCCCTACAGTAAATCCGGGTTAGAGCGCAGCTACTAGGGGGTTAACGTATGTCCCCTGCAGGCAAAGGAAAGTGCCCGTAGAGAAAAAGGAAAAAGTTTTTGTAGAAAAGGACCTGTAACTTGTAACGTACTAAAGTAAACCTGCTGCAAACAAAAAGATGGAAGCTTTGTTTAATAAATCGGTGTTTGGTTTATCTGCTGCCTGCAATTGTCTCTTTCCTGAAAGTGAAGAAGGAGCTGGAGAGCTGAGAAAGAACGCTGTCATGAATGGGCCCCATGCATCCACACTCTGCCCCAACAACACACCTGTTTTGCAAGTAACGGCCGGGCCGGGGTTCAGCCTGCGGCCCACAAGGCGAGGGGACCCGACTACACCCCCTGAGGCGCCCCCTGCCCCCGTTACATTTTGGTGTAGTCGGCAGGATCAAGCCTGCATGCAAGAAACCCTGACCAGAGACTGTGAGGAAGATCAAGTGGTGCCTGACATGCTGAACGGGCCACAAGATGGCGGAAAAATGGCGGCTGTCCTCATGGACTCAGTGGATGCGCGAAAAGTTGGCGCCAAACGAAAAGCGCTGGGCTGGCCTGGGAGGAAGAAGCCCGGAGTGCGCTGCCCAAAGAGGGGAGGTACTTGCCCCAAGAAGCTGCAGAGGTCTAGAGACGTGGGCGGCGCCGCAAGAAAGAAATGGCGTCGCCAACGCTATGCAGACCTGGTGGGTGAAGCCGGGGCGGAGTGTGTGCTAAAGCGGGAAAAGAAGAACCGCCTCCACCTTCCCCGGCGCCATTGCAATCCCAGCAGCAGAAGCAACAGTTCCAGTTACCTGTGCTACACAAAATGGAGGCCAGGACAGACAAGCAAGCCGTAGCGGGCGCGCTGGTGCCCGTAGGACGCGGAAGAGAACGTCCGATGGAGAGCTCGGTGGGAGAGTTACCCACCATCACGTTGCCGCCAAGCATGATACCGGCCGTGACTGGAGTCTCGGAGAAACCAGCGAAGGTCACGTTTTTTACCTCATGGGATGCCGTTACCGGGGAATCGACGACGGAAGTCCGGGCCACCTACAAGTCCCGGCTGACTCTGGGGAGCGGGCCACCAGGAGCATCCGTACAGATTCCGGAGGCGCCCGCGTCTGTTAAGGTAGGCCCTCTGCCCCCCTCAGGAGTTAAGGCCCCGTACTGGCAAGATATCCCAGAACCAGAGGTAATCGTCCGGAAGAGAGTGATTTGTTTGCCGTTGAAAACCGGTACTGTTGAAAGCTGGTGAATGTTTCCAGTTACAGTAACGTTAAAAGTACTGAACCCGGGAGGAGCTTAATGCAGAACTGTGCGTGGACTCCTTTCGTGACTGTTAAGAAGTAATCTTGTTGTCTTGTTGTTTTCTGCCCACCCAAAGACCGGGAGCGCTTGGAAATAGCCTCCGGGCAAAAGGTCAGCTAAGACCGGGAGCGTCTGAGGAGGGCCTCCGGGCAGATGTGCGCCTAAGACCGGGAGCTTCCCTGGAGGGACTCCGGGCACCAAACTTGTGTGCCAGTCTGTGTGTTTTCCTACATGTGTTGTTTTGCAGGTACGAACCTCGCCAGGAGGCTGAGGTTAAAAAGGGGAGGAATGTAAGGGGTAGTCGGACCCCTGGTAGTGAAGGAGCGGTTTTTCCCCCCTGAAAACGCCACAGTAGTATGGTGGCAAATTGTAAATGTTGATGGTAAAATGTTACCTGTCATAAACTGTTTCCCCACTAGGTGCCAGTGTAGAGCAGTGGTTCCCCTGGTAACAGTGGCAAGGAAGGAAGGGGCAGGGCAGCCTAGGTGGGGAAGGAAGGGTTCTGAATGCAGAGTCCAGTGTGCAGTGAGATGTGAGAGGCGAGCAAGCTCGGTCTGAGGTGACGGGGCAGAGTGTGGGAGTGAGACGAGGCAGTCAGCCTGAGTGAGTACTCTTGGCTAGAAAGCAGAGGAAACCCATGAGAAACGGTGGAAGAGTTGGGACTAGTCCGGAGCCGGTGGTGTGTACTAGAGTGGAGTGCAGCTATCAGGGGGATAACAAGTGGACCCTGCAGGCGAAGGTTAGTGCCCTGACAAAGAAGTGGAGAGGTGAGTGTGACGACATGGACTCTCATGGGTTAACGTTTCTTAAAATCCAGCCAGACAGCATGATAGATTGTCTATAGATGGGGGAGAAGTCCCTCATTGTTTTTACAAGACCCTTGTTGACTTAATGTAATTGTGTTGGCCACTGAAAGCTAGACGTATTGTTCTCCAGACATTTCCAGTAACCATTGTATTGTAGTTGTGTATTGATAATGTAATTACCTTAGTAGCCATTGTCTAGTCAGTGGCTCCCAGTTTACATGTACACCCTCAGCCTTTCTAAGCACATCATTTGAATGAGCGTTGTCCATGTAGCTTGAAATTCGTCCAATGGGAGAAGCAATCTTGTCCAACCAATGGATGAGGACGCAGTGTGTCCAGGGGGAGGGCTGTGGCTATAAGAGAGGACTTCTTTAAGCCACCAGGTGGTTGATGGTTGATGGATTCAGTCTAAGCTCTTTGGAGCTGACTGGAGGATCAGGACATCTTATGGCTTCAATCTAGGGACTCCGGATCCGGTTGGAGACCATATCCACAGCCTAGGGATTTCGACTCCGGCTGCCAGGATTGTAACATCAAACCAGGACTACCTAAGGAGGACACGCAGGTTGGGACAGTTCAGTCACCTGTTACAGACTCTGCAGACCTCAGACAGCTTGGAACCTGTGAGGCATGGACATTCTAAATCCCTGGTGAGCCAGCGGAAGGGTGAGACTCTGTTGCCTGTTACATTTGTGTGTTTTGCTGGTTATGTGTTATGTGCCGTTAATTGTTTGGGGATCCAATAAAGTCTAATTATTGTGGTTCCCTCACCCTGTGTTGTCTGAGTAGTGTTACGCCCACGGTTAGGGAGGCCGGCGTTCAGTTGGGATGAGCCCTGAGCCACGCTGTCTTTCTAAAGGCGGCGGGTTTTAGTGGACGAGAGCGCCCACTGAGCCCCGTGTCTCCACAATTGGTGGCAGCAGTGGGATACTACTCAGCCTGGTTTACCCAGGGGAGCTGCAGCGGACTGGTGTTTTCGGACACCGTCCAGGGCTCAACAACCAGGGAGGCACGTAAGCATACCCAGCAGGCCATAGGGGAGGCATTCAGGTTTCGGACGCTGCCATGTCCAACCCCACCAGCTCAGCCATGGGACAAGGACAAGAGAGGAGTTACGACCGCTGCAGTAAATGGATGCTACAGGATCTGTGCCAGAGGCGAAAGATTATCTACTGGAACGCTGAGACTCGGTCAGCCTTGATCCAGAAATTAGTCCGTTGGGATGCCCAGAATGATGCAGAGGACGATGAGGATCCCGCCGATATTGACCCAGAGGATTTAAACTATGTGCCACATCATGGATCTAGTGACAATCGGAAATCAACTTTGTCCAAAATGGCCCAAGCCACAGCGTTGTTGGATGCATTGGGGCCTAGATCCTCAAGAGAAGAGAGGGCTTGGGTTATGGAATATGTTTATGGGATTCCAGCTGCCGTACTGCTAGCACCAGCCGGTCGAGAAGGATGGTCCCGCTACCCAGCAGAAGCTGCACCAAAACAAAGAGGCCGCATGCTTGGAGCCCATCTGCCAGTCCAACCAGTCAACATATGCCGAGATGAACCAACGAGACCTGAGGAATGCTACTCCCAAGAAACACAAATAGCTGAAGAAGTGGTTTATCCAGTCCATACCCTACGGCAGGCCGGACACCGTACACCAGCCAACCTCCATCCCCACATCCAGACGGTCAAGGTCGGTGATATACAGGCTCAGGGACTTCGAGACATTGGATCTTCCATCACTCTGGTAAGCCCAGTTATTGTTTCCCCAGAAGACCCTGTACCAGATTCCCAATTATCCATCTCCCTGGCTGAGGGCCAGCGCTCAGACATTCCTCTGGCATGTGTGCAGTTGGACCTAAGGACCGACCAGGGAGAGGTCGAGGTGGAGCTTGTGGACAGCCTCCCCACACCTGGTATTTTGGGGACCAACCAGGAAGTGATCGATGTGGGGATTGTGAACAGCCTCCCCATACCTGTCATTGTGGAGACTGACCAGAGCAAGGCTGATGTGGAGCTTATAGACACCGTCCCCACACCTGTTATTTCGGGAAAGGACCAGGGAGAGGTTGATGTGAGGATTGTGAACAGCCTCCCCATTCCTGACATTGTGGAGACTGACCAGAGCAAGGCTGATGTGGAACTTATGGACACCATCCCCACACCTGTTCTTTCAGGGACTAGCCAGGAGGAAGTTGAAGTGGGGTTCATAGATGGCCCCACCAAGCCTGTTGTTTCGGATACCACTCAAAGGGAAGTGAAAGTGGGGCTTGTGAATTACCTGCTCACACCAGTCATTTTGGAGAATGACCTAGGACATGGACTATGCAGTCAGTTTGAAGAAGCCATCACCCACCTCCAAGCCAAGCAGGACCCTGATGTGGATTTTTCTAACATCTTTTCCAGGGATGGTTTGCATTCCTGGTCTCCATTATCCACTTCTGAGCCAAGAACCGTGAGTAAGCCTAACCACACTGTGGCTATTGACTGGGGGAGGATTGATAGTGGGAGATTTGTGCAGACCCAACTCATGGACCCCACCTTAGTGCTGGTCCACAATATGGCTGCTCAACTTGGGGGAGGTAATCAGGGGGAGGTGTATAGATGCGAGCCTCTGTTGCTGACCTCACCATTAAAAAGGACAATGCCGTCAAGAGGAGAAGGATGAACGGAAGCCTATCATGTCTGGCTAATATTAAGAAGGGGGAGGAATGTGACGACATGGACTCTCATGGGTTAACGTTTCTTAAAATCCAGCCAGACAGCATGATAGATTGTCTATAGATGGGGGAGAAGTCCCTCATTGTTTTTACAAGACCCTTGTTGACTTAATGTAATTGTGTTGGCCACTGAAAGCTAGACGTATTGTTCTCCAGACATTTCCAGTAACCATTGTATTGTAGTTGTGTATTGATAATGTAATTACCTTAGTAGCCATTGTCTAGTCAGTGGCTCCCAGTTTACATGTACACCCTCAGCCTTTCTAAGCACATCATTTGAATGAGCATTGTCCATGTAGCTTGAAATTCGTCCAATGGGAGAAGCAATCTTGTCCAACCAATGGATGAGGACGCAGTGTGTCCAGGGGGAGGGCTGTGGCTATAAGAGAGGACTTCTTTAAGCCACCAGGTGGTTGATGGTTGATGGATTCAGTCTAAGCTCTTTGGAGCTGACTGGAGGATCAGGACATCTTATGGCTTCAATCTAGGGACTCCGGATCCGGTTGGAGACCATATCCACAGCCTAGGGATTTCGACTCCGGCTGCCAGGATTGTAACATCAAACCAGGACTACCTAAGGAGGACACGCAGGTTGGGACAGTTCAGTCACCTGTTACAGACTCTGCAGACCTCAGACAGCTTGGAACCTGTGAGGCATGGACATTCTAAATCCCTGGTGAGCCAGCGGAAGGGTGAGACTCTGTTGCCTGTTACATTTGTGTGTTTTGCTGGTTATGTGTTATGTGCCGTTAATTGTTTGGGGATCCAATAAAGTCTAATTATTGTGGTTCCCTCACCCTGTGTTGTCTGAGTAGTGTTACGCCCACGGTTAGGGAGGCCGGCGTTCAGTTGGGATGAGCCCTGAGCCACGCTGTCTTTCTAAAGGCGGCGGGTTTTAGTGGACGAGAGCGCCCACTGAGCCCCGTGTCTCCACAGTGAGAACTTATCCAGAGCTGGTAGTGTGTGCTGGATCTGCCCTACAGTAAATCCGGGTTAGAGCGCAGCTACTATGGGGTTAACATATGTCCCCTGCAGGCAAAGGAAAGTGCCCGTAGAGAAAAAGGAAACCGTTTTTGTAGAAAAGGACCTGTAACTTGTAACGTACTAAAGAAAACCTGCTGCAAACAAAAAGATGGAAGCTTTGTTTAATAAATCGGTGTTTGGTTTATCTGCTGCCTGCAATTGTCTCTTTCCTGAAAGTGAAGAAGGAGCTGGAGAGCACAGAAGGAACGCTGTCATGAATGGGCCCCATGCATCCACACTCTGCCCCAACAACACACCTGTTTTGCAAGTAACGGCCGGGCCGGGGTTCAGCCTGCGGCCCACAAGGCGAGGGGACCCGACTACACCCCCTGAGGCGCCCCCTGCCCCCGTTACACTTCCACTTTCTCTTCCAAAACAGAACTCTCTACTTTTCCCGCCTCCAGGACTGTGAACTCCTCGGTGGGCAGGGCCAACCGCCTGGCCCACCCCCCTGGTGTGGACATCAGCCCCTGGAGGAAGGCAACAAGGGTTTTTGTCTGACTTCGGTGTGCCTGACCAGGAGTGTGGGGTATGTTGGTGTTGTTCTGTGACGACCTGGCTTGTCCAGGGCGCCACATATACAGTTTTTTCTTCAATTCTACCCACAAGTGATCGATTGGGTTGAGGTCTGGAGACTGTGGGGGCCAATGGAGCACCTTTACTTTATTGTCATTGAATCATTTCTCTCCTAATCTCAACATGTACTTCTGGTCGTTGTCCTCCTGGATGTCACAACATGACTACCGGGGTTCCACCCAACACCAAGGAACACCCATCAAGCGCCACCACACACAAGGTACACCAAGGACACTAACAATTGTGGGCCCTGCTTCTAGGGAGAGGGGTGAGGGGATGCCTTCTGAACTCACCTGAGCTGTTACCTGAGACCCCAGCATCCTTATACGGGTTCTTTACTCCGTTGCCAGGCTGGACACCTAATCCCTCGCTAGCCCTACACTCTCTCTCGCTAGTAAGATGGCTGTTCCATGAGCCATTTAGTGATCACCTTTGCTTTATAGCAAGGTGCTCCATCATGCTGGAAAAGGCATTGTTGGGCGCCAAACTGCTCTTGGACAGTTGGGAGAAGTTGCTCTTGGAGGACATTCTGGTACCATTCTTTATTCATGGCTGTGTTTTTAGGCAAGACTGTGAGTGAGCCGATTCCCTTGGCTGAGAAGCAACCCCACACATGAATCGTTTCAGGATGCTTAACAGTTGGCATGAGACAAGACTGGTGGTAGCGCTCACCTCTTCTTCTCCTAATAAGCTGTTTACCAGATGTCCCAAACAATCGAAAAGGGGATTCATCTGAGAAAATGACTTTAAACCAGTCCTCAGCAGTTCACTCCCTGTACCTTTTGCAGAATATCAGTCGGTCCCTGATGTTTTTTCTGGAGAGAAGTGGCTTCTTTGCTGCCCTCCTTGAAACCAGGCCTTGCTCAAAAGTCTCCGCCTCACAGTGCGTGCAGAAGCACTCACACCAGCCTGCTGCCATTGCTGAGCTAGCTCGGCACTGCTGGTAGTCTGATCCCGCAGCTGAAACAGTTTTAAGATATGGTCCTTCTTGGGCGCCCTGGAGCCTTTTTGGCAACAATGGAAGCTCTCTCCTTGAAGTTCTTGATGATGCGATAGATTGTTGACTGAGGTGCAATCTTTGTAGCTGCGATACTCTTCCCTGTTAGGCCATTTTTGTGCAGAGCAATGATGGCTGCACGTGTTTCTTTAGAGATAACCATGGTTAACTGAAGAGAAACAATGATACCAAGCACCAGCCTCCTTTTAAAGTGTCCAGTGGTGTCATTCTTACTTAATCATGACTGATTGATCGCCAGCTCTGTCCTCATCAACACCCACACCTGTGTTAATGGAACAATCACTAAAAGGCAGGAATGCAATGCTGTTGAAATGTGTTTTGGGGGTTAAAGTTCATTTTCTTAGCCAATATTGACTTTGCAAGTAATTGCTGTTAAGCTGATCACTCTTTATGACATTCTGGAGTATATCCAAATTGCCATTAGAAAAACTTAAGCAGTAGACTTTGTAAAAATTAATATTTGTAGCATTCTCAAAACGTTTGGCCATGACTGTAAGATCCTACATACTACAAAAGAAAGAGACTTCGATCTTGCTCACATAAGTGTATAAATTGGACAAGTGCAAAGAGAGAAAAAAATTGCATTGCGCTCAGATTAATGTAATTCAATGAGGCAGAGCAGATCTGCAATTTTTTTTCTCATGCAGACTTGGCATCAGAAAACAATCGCAGCTTGCTGCAAGTGCCTCCCCAAATTGGAACACGTGTACCCATTCAAATCTTCAAATCTACATACCCATACAAATCTACGGATGCATGTGAAACATCGGACTGTCATTTGAGTACACTCTGATATACGTCGAGACAGAAGATGGAGACGATTGAGACATTAATTTCTCCACCTTCTCCGCACCTGTGATCTGATTCTCGCATAAAAGAGAATCAGAGAACAGTGAAATGTTACTTAGCTCGCCTGCAGCATAGTTTGAGTTAAGTGTCATTAGCATATAGCATCCAATTCATTTCATAATGTCTCCTGAGTCATCCCATATACACTTTTGGACAAAAGGGTAACATTATTTTGAACTTTTGACTTTCAGGCGCCATATCTCACCATCCACTACAACTTCCAATATGAGCCTGTCAATTTATAGACAATCATCTTGGCAATCTCATTCATAAATTTGACTTGAAACTCATTAACAAGCAAATAGTTGTGCAGATTCTTGTCATATCACTACATTGTTACTGTTTTGCTCCTAAAAATCTAAATTTCAATTTTTATTATTTTGTTAGTATTTTGAAAATTCACCTTTGGCTTTCAACACTGCCTGAATCCTTCTGGGCATGTTCTAGATTACATTCAAACATGTCTAAACCAAGTTTTAATCCCAGGTTTCTTTTACACGTTCCAAATGTCCCTTCATGCCATTCGACTCACTTGGGTATGTATACAGTTTTTTCTTCAATTCTACCCACAAGTGGTCAATTGGGTTGAGGTCTAGAGACTGTGGGGGCCAATGGAGCACCTTTACTTTATTGTCATTGAATCATTTCTTTGCTAATCTCAACATGCACTTCTGGTCGTTGTCCTGCTGGATGTCACAACATGACTACCGGGGTTCCACCCAACACCAAGGGTCACACATCAAGCGCCACCACACACAAGGTACACCAAGGACAATTTAACAATTGTGGGCCCTGCTTCTAGGGAGAGGGGTGAGGGGATGCCTTCTGAACTCACCTGAGCTGTTACCTGAGCCCCCAGCATCTTTATACGGGTTCTTTACTCCGTTGCCAGGCTGGACACCTAATCCCTCACTAGCCCTACACTCACTCTCGCTAGTAAGATGGCTGTCGAAAGGCACTAATCCCATCACTGCACTAATACAACATACAGTAAAGGCGGCGTTACACGCTAGGATTTATCTGACGATATGTCGTCAGGGTCACGGATTTCGTGATGCACATCCGGCATCGTTAGCGACGTCGTTGCGTGTGACACCTACGTGCGACTCCAAACGATCTCAAATAGGTTGAAATTGTTGATCGTTGACACATCGTTCACTTTCAAAATATTGTTCATTGTTTGGAACGCAGCCGACATATTGGTACGTTTGACACCCTGCAAACGACGAACATCCACACGACCGCCTTGGTCACACAATATATCGCTGAACGATTTTGCGTCGCTTGTGTGATCATTACGTGTGACCGCTAATAAACGACCTATGTGCGATCTCGGCAAATAGTAACTACGATCTGGGTGTGTCACGTCGCTCATGAGATCGTTAGATAAATCATAGCATGTAAAGCGGCCTTAAGTGTAGGTAGACAAAAAAGGGAATAAACAAAATGATGTAACACCAAACTTCACTGCTGCAGCCAAACACCAGGGCTGCAGACAGGAACACTTCTACCAACATGACTACAAAAATCTAGTGCTCCAGCAGCAGCTATATTCCGCCTTCAAGGCTAGTGTCAGAGTGTGGATTCTGTATAACCGGAGCCATCTGGTGGTTCATGACACTATTTAAAGGCGATGGGTGTGGTCAAAACCGGAAGCACATCAAGAAAGGTAAACACATGCTGCTAGCAAGGAAAACTGATATTAGCCCTTGGAACACCAAAAGAAAAGAAATCATGTTTAATCTATAGAGTCTCACATGGCTTAAGTGTCACGGGTGTGTCACGGGTGACTGTCTTGTGGTCTCTGGCTATAGAAAGTAATAGCGTTTGCTGCGCAAACTGCTCACTGACCTATTATTTCTGCTTGTTTTTCATCCCTTTCCCCTTAGAACCCTGCAGAGTTCCTCAGCATGTCAGCTGATTTTCATCAGCACTTTCCTTGTGTCTTTATATACCTTCACTTCCTATTACTTGGTGCGAGTGATAGTTTATATATACCTTTAACAAGTCTTCAGTGCAAGCAGTCAGTTTGCATACATCTGAAGAATCTTGGTGGTTGTTGCAGTTTCTCTCCTTGAGTCAACTAGATATAAGTTGTTTGTTCCCTTCCCCCCTGTTTGTTATCCCTGTGTCTTCTTTAGTGCTTAGTGGGGCTGACTAAGCGCTCATCCCAACTGCTCCCTACGTAGGACTTACTTCAGGGTCAGCTAGTGTCAGGTACCCAGCTCGGCGCATAGGTTCGGAACTTATCTAGGGTGGTGAGGGAAACCAGGGCTCAGCGGTAGACTTGGTCAGGGATCACCATCTAACCCTTCCCTAGACAAAGTTTCCCTTACCTTTCGTTGTTCGCTTGGTACTTCCCTGTATCTAGCGTGACATTAAGTGACACTCTGGGCAAAAATATGTCACAAGTCTCCTATTAACAGGAGACATCTGTCACACTGGAACACTATGTTGTACTTTTCATACCCATAGTACTCGAGTCTACAAACTAAGTCATTTTGTAGGATACTCACTATAACGACATGGACTCTGTCAGTGCCTAGCATGGGTTAAATTTCTTGAAATTCATCCAGACATGAAGATAGTTTGTTTATAGATGGGGGATAAGCCCCTAATTGTTTCTACAAGACTCTTAAGGCCCAGTAACACACAATGACTTACTAGCGATCCCGAAAACGATGCGACCTGATAGGGATCGATTGTAAGTCGCTGGGAGGTCGCAGGTGAGATGTCACACAGTTAGATTTTACCAGCGATGCAGGAACAATACAGGTCGCAGTAGCGACCTGTATAACGATCTCAGCAGTCACTGTGACCCTGTCACACAGTGTCAAACACAGTGATGCGTCCTGCCCAGCAGCACATAGCCTTTGAAGAAAATGGCCTGGACCATTCTGCAATGACTAGAGATCTCACAGCAAGGGCCTGATCGCTGGTAGGTGTCACACATAACAAGATCGCTAACGGGATCGCTACTGCGTCACAGAAACCGTGACTCATCTGCGATCTCGCTAGCGATCTCGTTATGTATGACGGTACCTTTAGGAGTCTAGTGTTACAGTTCTTGTTGACTCATGTAATTGCCTTGGCCAATGAAGGTCAGATACCCAGACAAATCAATTATGCGAACCTCCCATTGTATTGCGATGTAACTTAGCTGTCTCTCCCTCATGTCTGCCAGAGATCATTACTATTAGGGATATTTTGTATACGGCTTGAAATCTAGCCAGTGAGAGCCCAGTCTTATTCACCAATCATGAAGACCCCAATGGTCTGAATGGAGAGCTCAGTGGTATAAGAAGGAAGACTGTCCATTGCCTGGGTAGACTCTTGCTACATGCTACCAATCTAGGACCTGCGGATCCAATTGGCAAGCCATAACAGAACCTGGATTATAATACTACATGGACTTTAGCATCGAATGCAAGGATTCGGCTGAGCTATTAAAGACTACCTAAGGAAGAAATCCAGTTTGGGACAATCCAGTCACCTGAATACAGGTTTTGCGGTCCTCAGCCAGCTTCCTGAATCTGGCGTTATTCCATTCTCGGTGGGTGCCCGCCGAAAGCGGGGTGCTGCTGGTTTGGAGACATGGTGGTGGAGTCGGTTTACTCCTGTCCCCACAATGCACTTTCTAGGTCATCCCCCCAGCTCCATCACTCTTATTCCCATCCTTTGAGGTCCACGCCATCAGGCTCTTCCATCCCCTCCCCCTCATAGTGGCGGTCATATACCGTCTACCAGGCTCATCCATCCAGTTTGTTGACTACTTTTCAGCTTGGCTGCCACACTTCATGTCTTCAGAATTACCAACCCTTATTCTAGGAGACTTTAACATCCTGATGAACAGCCCCTCCTCCCCATCTGCATCCCAGCTTCTATCTCTCACCACCTCCCTTGGCCTCTCACAGCTCTCATCCTCTGAGACACATGAAGATGGTAACACCCTTGACCTGGTCTTTATCCACCTCTGCTCAATCTCTGACTTTGACAACTCACCTCTTCCGCTCTCTGACCACAACATCCTCTCCTTCAAGCTCACAAACCCTCGCCCACCCCAGCACACTCCCACCTATCACACATTGAGAAACCTACAGGCCATTGACTCTCAAACACTTACAGACTCTCTACACTCATCACTGTCCCCTATCTCCTCACTTTCCTGAACTGATCTGGCAGTAAAGCACTACAATGACACACTCAGGAGTACCCTAGACCAAGTAGCGCCCCTCACCTTCAGAAAGACCAAACACAGAGTAAAACAGCCCTGGCTCACATCCCAAACTCTATTTCTTCAGCGATGCTCCAGGAGTGCCGAACGCCTATGGAGGCAAAACCCGCACACCAGAAAACTTCATCCACTACAAGTTCATGTTAAGGACCTACAACTCTTCCCTTCACCTCGCCAAACAGACCTACTTCACCACCCTTATTTCCTCACTAGCCAACAATCCAGGAAAGCTCTTTGACACCTTTCCCTCCCTCCTCAGTCCCAAAGCACAGACCCCCATCACAGCCCTTCATGCTGATGACCTGGCCTCGTATTTTACAGAGAAAATAGTAAACATCCGCCGAGAGATCAGCTCCCAGCCACCAAGCATTGTGAATCCCATCCCGCCCCACATCCCATCCAGCTCACTTTCCACATTTGACCCAGTCACAGAGGAGGAAGTCTCCAGGCTCCTATCCTCTTCTCGCCCTACCACTTGCCCTACTGATCCCTTCCCCTCACCTCTACTCCAGTCCCTCTCTCCGGTTGTCACCACTCACCTAACTAAAATCTTCAATCTCTCTCTTTCTTCTGGTATCTTCCCTTCCTCCCTCAAAGACTCTATCATTACTCCATTATTAAAAAAAACCTTCCCTTGATCCTTCCTGCACAAGCAACTACAGACCAGTCTCCAATCTCCCCTTCATCTCCAAACTCTTGGAGCGCCTGGTCTACTCTCGCCTCACCCGCTACCTTTCCACTCACTCTCTTCTAGATCCTTTACAGTCTGGCTTCCACCCTTTACACTCAACAGAAACTGCCCTTGTCAAAGTGACCAATGACCTTTTGACAGCAAAACGTAACGGTGACCACTCTCTGCTTATCCTTCTTGACCTCTCTGCCGCCTTCGACACTGTTGACCACCATCTCCTTCTCTCGATGCTCCATTCTATCGGTCTAAAGGACACTGTTCTTTCCTGGTTCTCTTCCTATCTTTCTGGCTGTTCATTCAGTGTATCATTTGCTGGCTCCACATCTTCTCCTCTTCCTCTCACTGTTGGGGTCCCTCAAGGTTCAGTCCTTGGCCCTCTTCTTTTCTCCCTCTACACTGCCCCAATTGGAATGACCATCAGCAGATTTGGCTTTCAGTACCATCTTTATGCTGATGACACACAGCTATACACCTCATCCCCTGAGCTCACACCCGCTGTACCACAGAACACAAGCGACTGCCTGACTGCAGTTTGCAACATCATGTCTGCTCTCTATCTGAAACTTAACCTTTCAAAAACTGAACTTCTTCTTTTTCCTCCGTCTTCCAACCTTCCTAAACCTGACATCTCCCTCTCTGTGTGTGGCACAACTATAACTCTTAGGCCGCAGGGCCACTGTCTGGGTGTTATACTTGACACTGATCTCTCCTTCACCTACCACATACAATCTCTTGCCCGCTCCTGCCGCTTGCACCTCAAGAACATCTCTAGAATCCGCCCCTTTCTCACAATGGAAATGACAAAAACCCTCACTGTGGCCCTGATCCACTCTCGCCTTGACTACTGTAACTCTCTATTAATTGGTCTCCACCTAACTAGACTCTCTCCTTTACAGTCCATCCTTAATGCAGCAGCAAGGGTCACCTATCTGGCTAACCGCTATTTGGATGCCTCTGCTCTGTGCCAGTCATTGCACTGGCTGCCCATATATCATAGGATCCAATTCAAATTGCTTGTTCTCACCCACAAAGCTCTCCACAGTGCGACATTCACCTACATCTCTACCCTCCTCTCTGTCTATCACCCCACCCATTCTCTACGCTCTGCAAACGACTTTCGACTAACATCCACACTAATTCGAACCTCCCACTCCCGGATCCAATACTTTTTCCGAGCTGCACCAACCCTCTGGAACACTCTACCCCAAGAAGTTAGGACAAATCACAACTTACTCAGCTTCAGACGCACCCTAAAGACGCATCTTTTTAGGACGGCCTATCACACTCCCTAATCAGATTTGATTCACATAGTCCCTCTACAACTTCTCACAGCATAACTCCACATCAAACTCCATGGCACCTAAATGCATCTCAAGGTTCTGGCCCACTGGTCCAGGAAACCATTATCTATCCCCCATTTCCGTGAGATGGCTGGATTGTCATTGTAAATAAGCACTTGTACCTTGCCCCCACCCCCCATATCTCATTGTAGATTGTAAGCTCTCACGAGCAGGGTTGTCTTTTTTCCTCTAAATATTGTATTTTCTATAACTGTTTCTTGTTTGTATATGATCCTCTTGAATTGTAAAGCGCTGCAGAATATGTTGGCACTATAGAAATAAAGATTATTATTATTATTAAGTAGCCCTGGAAGCTCTGGGGCACGGAAAATCTAATCCCTGGTGATCCAGCGGAAGGGTGAGAAACTGTTGCCGATTACATTTTGTGGTTTTGCTGGTTATGTGCTATATGTCGTTAATTGTGTTGGGATCCAATAAAGTCTTAATATTGTGATTCCCTCACCCTGTGTTGTCTGAGTAGTGTTCCACCCACGGTTAAGGAGGTCGGGCGTTCAGTTGGGATGAGACCTGGGCAATGCTGTCTTTCTAAAAGCGGCCAGATCAGCGGATGAGAGCACCCACTGACCCCCATGTCTCCACACTCACATATAGCTTGTTGAGACCACCATCGATCCTGGTCAAATATCCAACGCCTTTGGCTGTGGAACCACCCCATATCATTACGCTTTCTCCACTGAAATTCACAGTTGCTTCAATTTATGTTAGCCCATTTTTCCTTTGTTTCTTCCAGACTTATTTGGAACCATCAGAGCTTAGTCTATTGACTTTTGTCTCATTACTCCAAATCACCTGTTGTATTTCCTCCCACACTGTAATATGGCCCCCAGTATTTCCCCACACAGTATAATATGCAGCCCCCAATATTTCCCCACACAGTGTATTATTCGGCCCCCAGTATATATCCCCCCCACACTGTAATATGGCCCCCAGCATTTCCCTCATACGGTCACATGACCCCCAATATTTCACTCAAAATGTACTATGGCCCCCAGCATTCGCCACACGCTGTAATATGCCCCCTGTATTTACCCGAACACTGTATGAATGGCCCTCAGTATTCTCCCACAATGTAAGGATGGCCTCCAGTATTTCTGCCCACACTGTAATATGCGGCCCCTAGTATATACCCCACACTGTAATATGCAGACCCCAGTGAATCCCCCACACTATATGGCCCCCAGTATTTCCTCCACACTCTAATATGGCCTCCAGTATTTCCCCCATGTTGTCACCTGGCCACCAGTATTTCCCTCATGTGGTAATATGATCCCCAATATTTCCTGCACAGTAAAATGGCCCCCAGTGTGTCCCCCATGCTGTATGGATGAGCCCCTGTATTTATCCCACACTATCATATGGCCCCCAGGGTTCTCCCCACACTGTATGAATGTTCCCCAGTGTTTCCTCACACACAGTATGAATGGCCCCCAGTATTCTCCAGACACTATAATATGCAGGCCCTAGTATTTCCCCCACAATATAACATGGCCGTTGTCCTAAAAGCGCAGCAGCAGCCAGGGACAGTCAAGGCACAATTGGTGCCTGGACAAAGCTTTGCCACATAGGCTCAAGAGAACTGGACAAGTGGCAGCTGCTTGATGGGGAGAAGAATTCAGATCATCTGGAGCGGAGGAGGTGCTGGCCTGGACATTGGAGGAGAGGCGGCGCCTACCCCCCCACCCATGCTTAGAAACCAGGAGCTCTGGAGATGTCCTGCAGAGTCCCCAGCATTACGAAAGGAGTGAGGAACTCTATGTTCACCTTTCTATCCACGATCAAAATGACTTTATATGTCTGTTGAAATATGAAGTCAAGCACATTTTGCTTTATATGCTAGATCAATTTCTGTTAAGGTCTAGTTTAAGGATGTGAGGCCTCCTATGAATGAGATTGTTAACCCTATTGATTCTAAGGTTGCTGAGTTTTGTTTTAAGGAGGCCTTAACCTGCGTGTTATGCCCATTAGGTTTTCATCTTAATGTTACTGTGAAGGAAAAAATCTGGAACAGGGAGTTAATTGATCTTTTTTTCTTGTTACCATCAGGAAAAGATCATTATAAAAAAGAGGAGAAAAGCGTAGCTTTCCTAATCCATTTAACAATTGGCTTTAGGCATTCTGGATTTATTCATCTGTGACGCCCTGGGCAAGCCAGGGGTCACAGGTCACAACACCACCACACACCCCACATTCCCTGCAGGAACACCAAGGTCAAAACACAAATCCTTGTTGCCCTCCTCCAGGGGCTGATGTCCACACCAGGCGGTGGGCCAGGCAGTTGGCTCCGCCCACCGAGGAGTTCACAGTCCTGGAGGCGGGAAAACCAAGCAGATGAGTTGGGGAGTTCAAAGTGAGAGGAAGGAGAAGGAGGACAGTGAGAGTAGTGACAGAAAAAGTGACAGTTTGGAAAGCCTGAAGTTGGTCCGGGTGTGTGCCCTGGACTGAGACAGCAAGGTTGGCAGATGGCGGTGACCGTTTGCAGGAGAGGCTGATCGGAGGTTGCCGAAAGGACCGTGGACGGGTGGTGGCCCGGCGGTACCGGAGCGGTATACGAAGAGAAGCCAGCATCATTGGCAGGGGCCTTTCGGATCCCGGCAAGGCTAGGAGTCGCCGTGAATTTGCCAAATCCATCAGTGAAGGGGACCTCCTGGGTCTCCAAACAACTAAGTCCCGATTGAAGGCAACCGTCCAACCATATTGGGGAAACACCGCCACCGCCAAGGCACTAGTTTCCCAGGGCCAGCGCCTGCGGGCAAAAGAGAGGGGCTCATCCGGCCCATATCCAAGCCAGGGAGCGGGTTACCGGTGGGAACCCATCGCTACCAACAACCGTATTTAGGTGCAGGGAAGAAACAGTCACCGCTAACTTTCAGGGAACATCTGCACCGCAGCCGTCCGAGGGACCCGTCCAACCAGCCGCTTGTTTACCGTGAACTGCGTCATCATCCTTGGGCTGAGTGAGTACCTCCGTGCCGTGTGGCACAGCGCTGCCCCTGCGTCCCTGCACCCCAACAGGCTCCATAACCCGCATGTCAACCATCCTATCTCCCCATCACCGGACCCCGGGATCACTAACCCCCCTACCCACGGAGGGGAGGGCCAACATCTAGCTGCTCCATACCACCACTCCCGGGATCCCCATACCGAGCAGCGGTGGTGTCCACACAATCACCACAACCGTGGGTGGCGTCACGGACAATAAACAATTCCCAAAACCAAGCCCCTTTTCATTCACGGGCGAGGAGCGCCGCTCGAGTTCCCCGGGATCCGGCCCATCGCTCGAGCCACCGAGCAGCAGAGGCCGCAGCAGCAGCGGCGGCCGGACCTGAGCAGTGGGACAGCGCGGCGTCCCCTCCTCCGCCCACGACAACTTGGCGTCACGAACAGGATCTTACCGCTCTGCCGTCTGGTGGAGGTGCGCCTTGTTACCGCCGGAGGTGTCCGGACAGAAAATTTCAGAAGCCGCCATCTTTGGCGTGGAAAGTTCCCGCTCGAGCGTCTTCTCGAGTAGTGGAGGCACGAAGGCCAAAACCCCGCCCCAATAGAGGTGGAGCCGGAAAAAGGCTAAGGGGGACGCGGATGGAAGAATGGCGGCGTCCTCGAATTGGAGCGTGGGAATACCCGCTACCGGGGCATCCAAGCTCTGGGGAAAAAGAGGAGGAGTAGCCTTTGAAGACTGCGGCCCGGGTGAGCTCCCCGCCGGGACCGCTGAGTGGCTGGAGCGGGAATTGGGTCGGTTCTGCTTGAAGGTGAGGGCGCAGAGCCTGCAGCAGTTGATGGACTGGAAGGCGGAGATGCGCAGAATGGTTGCCGTAGTGGGGGCCCGTGAGCAAGGGGCCGCTGCGGCCGTGCCGCGTCGCGATCAGTCCACCCAAACCCCAGAACCAGCCCTGATTGAGTGGGAGACAGACATCAGCACCGCGGCCGGGGGTCCGGAGAGAATGCTGTTGATGGAAGAAGAGGCTCCAAGTATGCTGCCTCCGCCGCCGTTCTTAGCAGCTGTCAGTGGTTCGGGGTTGAATTGCCGATGGAAGGAGAACCCCATGTACCGTTCGGTCCCTGAGTGGGCCGACCCCCTGCGGTGGTAGCCGCCTCAAGGTCAGCGGAGGCCCGCTGCAGTTGTCCCCGTTGGGACCACCTGTGTGTAAAGTTTGAAAGTTTGGAAGATAAAAATGTAAATGATTACCGAACAGTAACCTGATTGTCTGCACCGTGATTGAACCGGCCGTTGCCGGCACCGTTGTCCCCGTGGGGACCATCCACAGTTGAGTTGCATAGGGAACTCTCTATGAACAGGCCCGAGAACTTGCAGGGCAACCACAAACGTTAAGTGGCATGTAAGTAAAATATGTTTGTTGCAGCTAACCGTTTACCGCCTCCGGAGAGGCAGGTTGGAGGGAGGTCCCACAGTGGAGCAGGCTGGGGCCCAGCCACCACAGGAACCAGTGGCTACCCTCTGGAGGGGAAGGACAGATCCCGCTCGGGTAATTTGGCTCAGGACTGGGGTCAAGGGGTGCTGCCTGTTTCTTAGAGGCAGCATCAGGGCCAGGTTACTTGGGTGGGAGAGAGCGGCAGCAGCAACCATTTAAAATGTTACCGTAACGTTTAAGTAAAGTGCCTCCCATTGTGGGATGATGTTAATATAGTTGTATGTGTTACCGTTTTATCTTTTCAGAAAAAAAAAAAGGAAAATACAACCGGTGTTGGACGGGCAGCCCGAGGACGGTCTGCGTTTTGCTAAGGGGGAATGTGACGCCCTGGGCAAGCCAGGGGTCACAGGTCACAACACCACCACACACCCCAAATTCCCTGCAGGAACACCAAGGTCAAAACACAAATCCTTGTTTCCCTCCTCCAGGGGCTGATGTCCACACCAGGGGGTTGGCCAGGCAGTTGGTTCCGCCCACCGAGGAGTTCACAGTCCTGGAGGCGGGAAAACCAAGCAGATGAGTTGGGGAGTTCAAAGTCAGAGGAAGGAGGAGGACAGTGAGAGTAGTGACAGAAAAAGTGACAGTTTGGAAAGCCTGAAGTTGGTCCGAGTGTGTGCCCCGGACTGAGACAAGGTTGGCAGACGGCGGTGACCGTTTGCAGGAGAGGCTGATCGGAGGTTGCCGAAAGGACCGTGGACGAGTGGTGGCCCGGCAGTACCGGAGCGGTATACGAAGAGAAGCCAGCACCATTGGCAGGGGCCTTTCGGATCCCGGCAAGGCTAGGAGTCGCCGTGAATTTGCCAAATCCGTCAGTGAAGGGGACCTCCTGGGTCTCCAAACAACTAAGTCCCGATTGAAGGCAACCGTCCAACCATATTGGGGAAACACCGCCACCGCCAAGGCACTAGTTTCCCAGGGCCAGCGCCTGCAGGCAAAAGAGAGGGGATCCTCCGGCCCATATCCAAGCCGGGGAGCGGGTTACCGGTGGGAACGCATCGCTACCAACAACCGTATTTAGGTGCAGGGAAGAAACAGTCACCGCTAACTTGCAGGGAACATCTGCACCGCAGCCGTCCGAGGGACCCGTCCAACCAGCCGCTTGTTTACCGTGAACTGTGTCATCATCCTTGGGCTGAGTGAGTACCTCCGTGCCATGCGGCACAGCGCTGCCCCTGCGTCCCTGCATCCCAACAGGCCCCATAACCCGCCTGTCAACCATCCTATCTCCCCATCACCGGACCCCGGGATCACTAACCCCCCTACCCACGGAGGGGAGGGCCAACATCTAGCTGCTCCATACCACCACTCCCGGGATCCCCATACCGAGCAGCGGTGGTGTCCACACAATCACCACAACCGTGGGTGGCGTCACGGACAATAAACAATTCCCAAAACCAAGCCCCTTTTCACTCACGGGCGAGGAGTGCCGCTCGAGTTCCCCGGGATCCGGCCCATCGCTCGAGCCACCGAACAGCAGCAGCAGCAGCGGCGGCCAGACCCGAGCAGTGGGAGAGCGCGGCGTCCCCTCCTCCGCCCGCGACACATCTGTTTTAGGGGAAAGGTTGCCTGGTGCTTATTCTGGTTTACTACAGCATTTCGATATTATTCTAGAGGCATACTGCAATTTTGGCAGTATGACCTGATATAATTAAGACGAGTCCTTTAGGCAAAAGCTAGCAGTCCATCTAACCATGAAATTGGGTATGAAGGATGTTGGTCTGTGGTTGAACTTAATGTTGCCACAGAAAAATTCCTCTAATAGGCAACCTTCCTCTGGACAGATTAATAAAAAAAAGGCTTTGCTTTGCATTCAACAAATCAGTCTGTAAATGGATGAGTAAGAATTCGGCATGAGTGCTCCATTTTTTGGCAAAATGTTGTAAAAAGAACGCACAATCTACTCTGCAGCAAACCAGCGCTAAATAACTTCTTTGTAAGAGCATTGACTCCAGTGAAGCTGGAAAACATGTTACTATGGCTCGAGCTATTCCTAAATCGATTGAGAGCTAATTTGATTATTCGAGGGTTTAAGGATGGTTTTTATGTACCTAGTTCAAAGGCCATGATTTCTCTTGGAGTAAGAATTCGGTTTCTGTTATGGTTTATGAAGACGTGATTAAGGATAAAATTACTAAAGAGTTGAATTACCTTGTTTTTCCAAAAATAAGACTTTGTTTTATATTTTTTTTTCCCCCCAAAAATAACTAAGGCTTATTTTTGGAGGAGGTCTTATTCTAGGAGAAACATGGTTAAGGGGGTAAGTTTACCCCCCAAAAAAGCAGACCCCCCCCCCCCCACTTCCCAGGAGACTTATATTTACCAGACCCAGACGTCTGCGTGGCTCCCATGTCCTCCTGGGATCTCTGGTAGGTGCTGCACACCATCCTCCTGCGTCTGGTTGACATACTAACACACACACACACCAGATCGCATACGTGCGCGCACACACACACATCACATCCGGCGCTTCCGGCCGCAAAGAATGATTGTAAGGAAGTCACGTGTGTCCGCAAGTTCTGTTGCGGCAGGTCCTTGCGCTCCACCGCACAGCCTCTCAGGATTCTGCCGGCGAGAAGAGATTGGTATCGCTGGATGTGGTGAGTTTGTGTGATCCGATGTTTGTGTTTCTGTGTGTGTGTGTGTTATAGAGAATGGATGTGTGCGGGGGTGCGATCACTGCAGCTCCTCTGCTCGGCATCTGGTGAGTGTGATTGCGGGGTGTCTGCTGTCTATAATGAAGTGTCCTGCAGTATCTGTATCTTTTTTAGCTGCCCACACACTTCATTATTGATCCGTAACTAGGGCTTATTTTCGGGGAAGGGCTTATATTTAAGCCTTGCTCCGTAAATGCTAAAAATCCCTGCTAGGGCTTACTTTTAGGGGAGGGCTTATTTTTGGAAAAACACGGTAGATTTAATTGCTGGTTCTTTACATACTTGTCCCTTTTCAAACTTCAGGTTGTGTCACCTTTGGGCATAGTCCAAAAAAAGGACCCTGGATGTTTTACAATGATGCATTACCTGCCTTTTCCAAAGGAGACATCTTTAAATGACCAAGTTAATAAAGATAAGGTGTCAGAGAAGTATGTGTCTTTCGATCAAGCTAAAACTTTTCGGAAAAGGGGCACTAATGTCTAAAACAGATACTACAACTGCTTTTAGATTGCTGCCTGTCATTCCAAGCGGTTTCAATTCATTGGGCTTTCAATTTAATGGCAGTCATTACTTTGATAAATGCCTGCCAATGGGCTTTTCATTATTCTGCTTTTATTTTGAAGCCTTTTCATCATTTCTTCAATGGGTTTTGCACCATGAGGTTGAAGGAAGTTGTGTAATTTACTATATACGCGATTTCTTATTTATAAGCAAAGCTGATTCTGAGGTCTGTGTAAATTTACTTTCTATATTTGAACAGTTAATGGATTTTTTCAAAGTTCCTTTGGCAGGTGAGTAAATTATTTTACCTTGTGCAAGGCTTGAATTTTGGGGGATTAAAATAGATTCTGTTAAAATGGAATGCAGTTTATCTGAGGATAAATCAAATAAACTCAAATTTGCGCTGAAAGGTTCACTTTAAAGGAAAAGACTACTTTAAAAAGAACCTGTCAGGTGTAATATGCACTCAGAACCATGAGCAGTTCTGTGTGCATATTATTGATTCCTGCCTAAGGGTATGTGCGCACGTTGCGTAAATACATGCAGTTATGCTGCGCTTTGTAGCGCAGCGTAACTGCATACGTCCTGCGTCCCCTGCATAATCTATGGAGATTGTGCAGGGGCCGTGCGCACGTGGCGTTTTAGAGCGCAGTGCTTCGGCTGCTGCCAGAAGCGCGCGTTCTAAGAAGTGACATGTCACTTCTTCCGTTTGCTTTGCTGGCAGCCCCTGCACTGTCAATGGCAGGAGCTGCAGGCAGAGCGCATGGAATCGGCTTTTTTTTTTTTTCACTACGGACATTTTCTGCAGCGATTTGAAGTGCACGTGTGCTCTTCAGATCGCTGCAGAAAATTCTGCAGTGACTGTACGCAACGTGCGCACATAGCCTTACAGTCACTGTATCTAGTAGCATATGTGGCGCCCTGGCCTAGCCAGCTCGTCACAGATAACACACAAACACCCCACCCCCATTAGACAGGGACACCAGCCAAGCACAAAACCCTTGTTGCCTCCCTCCAGGGTCTGATGTCCACACCAGGTGGGGCGGAGCTAAACGGTTGAACCGATGAGTTCACAGGCCTGGAGGCGGGAAAAGTGAGGAGTTTAGTCCAGGAGGTGGAAGTGAGAGGAGTAAACACTTGGGTGTCTGGGTTTGTGGCCCAGGCACTGACAGCAAGGTTGGCAGATGGTGGTGGCCGTCTGCAGGAGAGTGGTGGAGCAATGCGGAACCGTAGGACCGGGGTCGGGCGATGGCCCGCCGGTACCGACCGGGGAGCGAAGTGAAGCCAGCACACACAGGCAGGGACATCGGACCCCGACCAGGCTTGGAGCCGCCGACAATAGTCAGATCCGAATGTGACTGGAACCCCAGGGGTTTCATAACAGCAAAAGACCCGATTGAAGGCAACCACCCACACCGTGAGGGTATACAGCTACCGCCAAAGGCTAGAGACCCAAGGGCCAGCGCCTGCGGGCAAACGGGCTCCTCCGGTACCCATTCACCGGGGAGCGGATTACCGTTGGGAATCCATCGTAGTCAAACGAGAACATCAAGGTGCAGGGAAAGACAGCTGCCATGACCTGTCCGGGGAGAGACACTGCAGCCGGCTGCGGGACTCGTCCATCCAGCCGTTTAGTTTACCAAGGACTTTGTACCTTTCTTGCTGAGTGAGTACACCAGTGCCATCCGGCACCACGCCGCGCTGTCCCTGCAACCCTGCACCTCACCAACCCTGCCTCCCCGTCACATCATCAGGCCCCAGGACCACCGACCCCTACCCATGGAGGGGGAAAACAACATCCCAGCTGCTCCCTATCATCGCTCCCGGGATCCCAGTCACCAGCAGCAGTGGTGCCCATCTTCACCACGACCCGTGGGTGGCGTCACGGACTAAATCCCCCAAACCAAACACCCCTTTCACTCACGGGCGAGGAGCGCCGCTCGAGTCCCCGGATCCGGCCCACCGCTCGAGCCACCGAGCCGCAACAGCGCTGGACCCGAGCGTTAGCGAGAGCGCAGCGACGGCGGCGTCCTCCCCGCCCGCAACAATTTGGCGTCACGAACAGGATTGAACCCATCTACTTACCAGTAGAAGTGCGCCTTGTGATCTCGGCCGGCGGTGTCCGGTTGAAAATTTTGAAGCGCCGCCATCTTGGAGCGAAAATCTCCCGCTTGAGCGTCTTCTCTGAGCAGGGAAGACGCGAAAGCGAAGCCCCGCCCCCAACAAACGGAAGTGCTGAAGAGAACCAAGCGGGGGCAGGTGTGTGTCTGCCTAATATAGCCGAGGCTATAAAAGCGGGGACGCCAGGACTCTGCAAAGATACCCAGTTCCTGGAAGCAGCTTGCAACATGTCCGCACCACCTGAGAGGCCTGAGTCTCCGGAGCCTGCCCCAGGGACGGCGGCTTGGCTGAATACCCAAGTGATGCTGCTGTGCTGCCGTAACCGAGCCCAGGTACGGGACCTGCTAAATCGCTGGACCGCTGAGATGGAGGAGCTGGCTGCGGTCGTGCGGGCGCATGAAATAGAGACCATGCTAGAGGAGCTGGCGAGCGACCCACGCCCTTGTGCCCCTGGAGGACCGGCCGCTGCGGCTGAAGGGTTCGATCTACCCCTGGCCCCAGCAGGGCCCGACCCATCGCCTGTGCTGACCGCCCATACAACCCCACCCAGATCGCCGTCCCCGATGGAGGTGGCAGAGTCCGTGTTGCCCCGCCAGGGCCCGGAGGCCCGAGAGGAAGCCAGCCAATCAACCACTGGAGCGGGTAACGTAGAAGAACTGATAACAGACCTTCATACACCGGCCAATGACGGGTCACTTGCCACTGAGGAGCCACGAGTCTGGGCTCAGCTAGAGACTGTTACCGACCTGCCAAGTCCCACCATTAGTTCCCTGGAGTCAGATGACAGCAGCAGCTCGGGGGTTGACACAGAGCCGGTCTCGAAGTCCGAAGAAGTAGATGGGAGCCTTCCCAATGGCAATGCGCCAGTAGCTTTCTATGTCCCGTGCGGTGGAGGGAGCGGATACTGGGCGGCCCTCTCCCACCAGGCCTGCCACCGGATGTTTGCAATATTAACAGCGGAGAGCGAGGCCACCTCAGAGGAAGAGGTGGAATAGGCAGCGGCCCGCCGTTGCAAGCAGTTGTCCCCCGTTGGGACCCTCAGCAGTTTGATTGAATGACCTTAATGAACCGTGATCTTCATCAGATTGTCTACCTGATTATTCCGGCCGTTGCCGGCAAGTTGTCCCCGGAGGGACCCTGTGTGCTTTTACCCCCTGCATGAGAGACTACTCATGGACATGGCCGAGAACTGGCAGGCCACCCACGAACTTGTGGGCTTGTAAATAAGTTGAGGAATGATTTTCCGTCGGAGCCGCCTCCGGAGAGGCAGATTGGAGGAAGGGCCCGCAGCAGAGCAGGCTGGGGCCCGGCCACCACCAGGACCGGTGGCCATCCTCCGGGGGTCAGGAGTCCCCCAAGGACGTGGGGTCCCCTGAAGTGACAGTCGGGTGCGAGTTCCCGCTCGGGTAGCCTGAACCTGGACTGGGGTCAAGGGGTGCTGCCCACTTCTTAGGGGCAGCATCAGGGCTAGGTTGCTTGGGTGGGAGAGCGGAAGAGATCCGTCCATCCGTCAGTATTAAAAATGTTTTGTTTTATTTGTGCAACGTTTAAAGTGTCCTCACAAAAATACGTATATGTTCAAAATGTTTACATGTTATTTATATCTTTACAGTTTTGAAAAAAAATAAAACCGGTGATGGACGGGCAGCCCGCGGACGGTCTGCATTTCACCAAGGGGGAATGTGGCGCCCTGGCCTAGCCAGGTCATCACAGATAACACACAAACACCCCACTCCCATTAGACAGGGACACCAGCCAAGCACAAAACCTTTGTTGCCTCCCTCCAGGGTCTGATGTCCACACCAGGTGGGGCGGAGCTAAGCGGTTGGCTCCACCCACCGAGGAGTTCACAGGCCTGGAGGCGGGAAAAGTGAGTTTAGTCCAGGAGGTGGAAGTGAGAGGAGTAAACAGCAAAAGACCCGATTGAAGGCAACCGCCCACACCGTGAGGGTATACAGCTACCGCCAAAGGCTAGAGACCCAAGGGCCAGCGCCTGCGGGCAAACGGGCTCCTCCGGTACCCATACACCGGGAAGCGGACTACCGTTGGGAATCCATCGTAGTCAAACGAGAACATCAAGGTGCAGGGAAAGACAGCCGCCATCACCTGTAAGGGGAGAGACACTGCAGCCGGCTGCGGGACCCGTCCATCCAGCCGTTTAGTTTACCGAGGACTTTGTACCTTTCTTGCTGAGTACACCAGTGCCATCCGGCACCACGCCGCGCTGTCCCTGCAACCCTGCACCTCACCGACCCTGCCTCCCCGTCACATCATCGGGCCCCAGGACTAACAACCCCTACCCACGGAGGGGGAAAACAACATCCCAGCTGCTCCCTACCATGGCTCCCGGGATCCCCGTCACCAGCAGCAGTGGGTGGCGTCACGGACTAAATCCCCCAAACCAAACACCCCTTTCACTCACGGGCGAGGAGGGCCGCTCGAGTCCCCGGATCCGGCCCACCTCTAGAGCCACCGAGCCGCAGCAGCGCCGGACCCGAGCGTTAGCGAGAGCGCAGCAGCAGCGGCATCCTCCCCGCCCGCGACACATACACAAAGAGGTCTTCAGAAAAAGTATCTTAAGATCCTTTATGATATGCTAATGAGTTCAGGTACTAGTCGCAAGGGTGTTAATTCTTGCTCTCTTTTTTTCCCTCTTAGCATGCCCACAAGGGCGTGCTAGCATGCTATTCAATGCCCATTGCTCAGCGTCATCAGCGGTGACACGCGTACCCTTGTCCGTTGTCACCACTTCAGACGCCGAGTTTAGGGTCGGTGTGCATGATCAGAAGTCCCGACACTTATGGTCATGCGCACTAGACTTCTTTGAAGCCGGGACGTATACACCTGGCTTCATGGTGTGCATGACCGGAATTGTGGGGCACTCTGAAGTTCTGAAGCGGTGACAATGGACACAGGTACTCGCGTCACCACTGATTATGCTCCTGGGCATTGAATAGCATGTTCGCACGCCCTGTCTGGAGGCATCTGTCTATTCATCTCATGCAACTTTCATGAAAATGTATGTGTTAAAAGTTCTCTTTATTATATCATGGGCCTTAGGTAACCAAACTGTCAGATAACATTTGTCATTTTCAGCTCTCATTGCCTTAGGCTGAAAAAATTTAACATGGACTCTGATGTATATGGCAAGAGATCTGAATCAAGGCCGCTTTACACGCTGCCGTCGTGCGTACGTCACAGGCAAATCGCTGCCCATGGTGAACAATATCGCTAGTACGCGTCACACGCACATACCTTCCTAACGACGTCGCTGTGGCTGGCAAACAAACTCTTTTTTAAGGGGGAGGTCACAGCGACGTCACACAGCGGGCCACCAATAGAAGCAGAGGGGTGGAGAGCAGCCGCATTAACGTCACTCCAACCTCGTTGCCGGAGGACGCAGGAGCGCTGTTGTTCGTCGTTCCCGGGGTGTCTCCCGTAGCGATGTGTGCTGCCTCAGGAACGACGAACAACCTGTGTCCAAAATGAGCAACGATATTTGGAAAAGGAACGACGTTTCAACAATCAACGATTTTTGCCGTTTTTCGGATCGTTAGCGGTCGCTCGTAGGTGTCACACGCAACGACGTCGCTAACAAGGCCGGATGTACTTCACAAATTCCGTGACCCCAGCAATATCTCGTTAGCGATGTCGTTTTTTTAGCTGCGTTTTTGAGCTGAAAAAAAAGGTCATGTCAATTCTTTTCTGCGTTTTACTGCGTTTTCCACCCATGCAATGCATTGGAAAAACGCAGCAAAACGCAGCCAAAAACGCACCGAAACGCATGCGTTTTTGCCGTGGGTGCATTTTTGTGCGTTTTTGCGGCAAAAAACACACAAAAATGCAGCGTCAAAAAAACGCGGCGTGCACACATAGCCTAAAGCACCATATCTGCAGATCTCAGTTGTGTAGCTGTAATCTGGAAAAATGGAAGAAAGATCAGATTGCTGATCGTTATAGTCCCTTAAGGGACCTAGTAAAATAAAAAAAGTTAAACAAGTTTTAAAAAATTAAAAAACAAATAAAAAACCTAAAATTTCAAATCACTCCCCATTCGCCCCATTAAAAATTAAAGGGTTAAAAAATTTAAAAATATAAACATATTTAGTTTCAGAAATCCAGAAATGCCCAATCTATCAAAATATAAAATCAATTAATCTGATCGGCAAACGGCAAAAAAATTCCAAACGCCAAAATTACATTGTTTGGTCGCCACAAATTTTGCGCAAAATGCACAGGCGATCAAAACTTGGCATCTGCGCAAAAATGGTACCGTTAAGAACGTAAGCTCAAGACGCAAAACATAAGCCGTCACTGAGAAATAGATTTAAAAAAATGAGAACGCTACAGGTTTCAGAAAATGGCGCAAAACGTGCGCCACTTTTTTTGGAGAATTTTTTTTTTCACCCCTTAGATACAAGTAAACCTATTCATCTTTGGTGTCTACAAACTCGCACTGACCTGCGGCATCACAGCGACACATCAGTTATACCATATAATGAACGTAATGAGTAAAATATCCCAAAAACTATTGTGCAAGCGCACTTTTTTTTGCAGTTTTTCAACACTTGAAATTTTCTTGCTGTTTTCCAGTACACTATATGGTAAAACTTATGGTTTCATTTAAAAGCACAAATCGACCTGCAAAAAACAACCCTCATATGGCAAGATTGACGGAAAAATAAAAAAGTTACGGCTCTCGGAAGAAAAAGAGGAAAAAAAATAAAAAAAATGGAAAAACGCCCGTGGGTGAAGGGGTTAAGGCTTCGTTCACACTGCAGTATTGTGTGAAGTTTTTACCTCAGTATTTGTAGTCAAAACCAAGAGATGAACAATCGGAGGAAAAGTATAATAGAAACACGGGCACCACTGCTGTATTTATCACCCACTCCTGGTTTAGCTACAACTACTGAGGAAAAAACTCACCAAATACTGAATTGGGCAGAGAGCTCTTCTCTGTGTTCCCATACATTTCAATTGTATGTGCGTCCGAGGAGAGGAGGTGACAAGAAGCACTGGTACCGGCAGCCCTCGTACTCTATGTACATGATGGACTCAGGAGCTCAGGGGCCGCATGTTAATTAACCCTTGCAATAAATGGTTTTCCCTTTTTTAGGAGGGGTGTACCTCGCACAGGTCATCAATATCTGATCAATGTTGGTCTGGCACTCGCACCTCCCCAAAATGCTTTTGTACCTCCAACTGCGGCCAGATTTACACAGAGAACAGTGCCATACACTGTGGTTGCCGCAGCTCGGATCCCATTCACTTCAGTAGGAGCTAAGCTGCAGTACCTGATAACGACCACCTGACACCGTGGTGCTGTGCTGTCCCAGATCTGTACACTGTTTACATCCTACCACAGAAATGCAAATAGCTGATGAGTGGGGTAAGTAATCTCTATATACTGTATGGCCCTCTAATGTTATGCAGAACAGAATGGAGCTCACTGAGGGTCTTTTTTCCCACTTTTCCTTATTCTTGTGTTTGAGGACTACTTGCATTTTATTGTTGGTCTAAGCAAAAAAAAGAATCAAATCATTAACCTCAAGTTAAAAAAAAAAGTTTGGGCGCTGAGTAAAATGTACAGAAAATAAAAAGGCGATGATTTGAAAATCTCTTCCAGACAGATTTTATACAACACAACAGAGACCAGAAGATGAACATTAGACATTCTCCCATTTACTTTGAAGAAAAATAAATAAATAAATAAATAAATAACATGTAAAAATTGATGACACCAATATCTCAAAAACGTTGGGACACAATTAACACAAACGCTTGTCACCACCCTCCGGGTTTGATGTTCACACTAGGGGGGGCGGAGCCAGGCGGTTGGCTCCGCCCACCGAGGAGTTCACAGGCCCCGAGGCGGGAAAAACAGTAGTTGAAGTTAGAGTCTTGACAGTGCAGTGGAGTGGAGTGAAGTTCAAGGGCAGACCTGCGTCTGGGTCTGACATAGGCTACACAGGTGTCTGGGTTGGAGCCCAGTCACCTCTGGCAAGGAGGTAGACGGTGGTGGCCGCCTGCAGGAGCTGGGATTACAGCCGGTGGAACCGTAGGGACCGGGGACGGGCGGTGGCCCGCAGGTACCGAACCGGGGAACCGATTGGAAACCGGAGCACCAGGAGGGGTACTCAGACCCAGTATGAGGCACAGAAACAACCGGGCTGAGTCAAATCAATTGATTGAGGACTGGATTTTAGGACCTTTCCCACATAAGACCCGACTGAAGACAACAGCCCAACCATAGGGGTAAAGCCACCGCCCAGGCATAGAGACCCGAGGGGCCAGCGTCTGTGGACAAAGAGGGCTCTCCCGACACATATCAAGCCAGGGAGCGGACTACCGTTGCTCAGGCATAGGAGTCGTGATTTCTACATAAGCGAGGTGCAGGAGAAAGGCGGAAACCACCAACCTGTAAAGGGGAAAACTGCAGCCGGCTGCGGGCACCGTTCAACAACTTGTTTGGTTTATCAGAGACTCCAGCATGTTTGTCATAGTGAGTACAACAGTGCCTTTGGGCCGCGCACCGCGCCGCACCGCACCGACACCCCAGCACGCATCCATCCCCTCGCCTCAGCACCTCCCTCGGGCCCCCGGGACCATCATCCCCCTACCCACGGAGGGGGTCAACACCAAGCTGCACAACACCGTCCCTGGAAGCCTAGTCAACGGCAGCGGTGGTGTCAAGTCAGTCACCACAACCCGTGTGTGGCATCACAAACTTAAATTCCTACAAATAACCGCAGCTCCGGGCGTGGACCTCCCCACCGAAGTCCCTATGTGTAGCGCCAACCCCCTTTCAGAGCGACGGGATCCCCGGGTCCTTGAGGAGCTCGAGCCACCCACCGACGAGCACGGATCCAAGCGGCTCGGCAGCCGGCCGAGCCCCGGGGCGGTACATAAGTGGTGCTAATGAAAACAGGAGGAGGGTCAATTTTCACATAAGTCACATAACTGTAGAAAAGGAGCCGGTTAGGGAGGCAGAGTCTTTCAGAAGCAAAGATGGTCAGAGGTCACTGATCTGAACAACTGCATCTAAAATTTTAGATAATTGTTATTGAGCTTAAATTCGCAAAGACTTTGAATAGGCACCATCTACAGTAAATTATATAATTAAAAGATTCAGAGATTCTGGGGAAATCCATGTGCACAAGGGAGAAGACTGAAGGTCAATATTTGATGGCCATGATCTACATGACATCAGGCATTACTGCATTAAAAACAGGCGTGAGTCAGCCGTCCTAATCACTGCATGGGCTCAGGAATATGTCCAAAAATCATTCGCTGTGAACACATTTTGCTGTGCAGTCCACAATGGTAAGATAAAGCTCGATCATCTACAAAAAAACAAACAACAAATATCAGCACAATCCAGAAATGCCGATGTCTTCTCTGGGCCAAAGCTTATTTCAGATGGGCTGAGGTTGAAATGGAAAAGTATTCTGTTGTCATATGAAAATGTGAAATTTTTTATGGAAAGCTCAGACACTGTGCTGCGAACTGAGGAGTTGAGGGACCATCCAGCTTGTTATCAGCGCACAGTTCAATATCCACCATCTCTGATGCTATGGGGTTACATTAGTACCCACAGCAGCGGACAGCGCACACATGTAAGCAGGAGCGGACACAGACTGCAGGGGGGCCCTGTGCAAGAAATCTTTTTGGGCCGCCCTCCCTTCATACCACAACAAAATGAAGTAAACATATAGATTGCACTGTTTATTACTAGTTTAGGAGAAAACTACCAAATCTAAACAATAAGTAAGCTCCATATTTACCAACTGAATGTAACACAGACCAGTCCTGCCGCCATTCTATCTGCTGCAGCTTCAGCGCTGTCTCCAATGCTTTTATTCACATTGGAGATGGCACAACCTAAATACTGTGTGTGTGTGTGTTGCAGCTTGTCAGTGGTATAAAGCGCAAGTCTAAAACCAGTGATTGTCTGCAGCGGTCACATGAGGCACCTGGGCTGTGATGCCTGCTGTCATTGTAAACAGAAGCATCAGGGAATGCAACACTATAGCTGTCATGTGGAATAAAGATGAGGATTATAGTTTATTAAAGGGATTGTCCAGACAAAGGTCATTACCTGGAGGCCAGATTCTGTAAAAATAACAAAACATATTGTATTCACACCTGCTGTCACCTCCAGAATCCAGCACCGGCCGTCCTGTGCTCTGTGCCATAAAATGAATCCCCCTATGCCGCCATCTATCCATCATATAGGGAAATCCCCTTTAGAGTCAGTATGTGGTGGTGTGACGCATTACCCTCCAATACTTTACCATTTGGAGACTGGTGAATTCTCTTCTCTTTCCACCTTCATACATTATATAATTATCAGGTAATGATCGGCCACCAGTGTCTATACTGGATTTGACCAGTCATTCTGTGGGGACAGAGGCCTATAAGGTTTTGTACACACGTGTGCGTATTTGCATGCAGTTACGCTGCGTATTGCACTGCAGCATAACTGCATGAGTCCTGCGTCCCCAGCACAATCTATGAAGATTGTGCATAATTCATGCCCACGTTGCGTTTTAGAACGCTGCGATTTGCATACTGCCAAATCGCTGCGCTCTAAAAAGCAACATGTCACTTATTCCGTGCGCTTTGGATGCAGGTCCCGCTCTGTCTATGGTGGGGGCTGCATCCAGAGCGCATGAAATCTGCTTTTTCACTGCATCCATTCCGCAGTATTTTTGCAGCAATTTGAAGCGCACGTGTGCTGTTCAAATTGCTGCAGAAATTTCTGCAGGGACACAACGCAACGTGGGCACATAGCCTTACAGCATCACTATGGTTTCCAAATTAGTTTTACATGTTGGATAAACCCTTTACTAGTCCTGTGTATACTGACAATACTGCTCTAAAGGCAGATTTTTTTTTTTACATATACAGTATTTATACTGAGGCTCCTCCTGTACTATCATCACATATAGAGGCCCTCCTGAAGAGTAATTACATGTAGCCTAAGATACTGACAGTGGGGGTACAGGATAATCACACTGACACTGGGGGTACAGGATACTGACACTGGGGTACAAGATAATGACACTGACAGTGGGGGTACAGGATACTGACACTGGAGGTACAGGATACTGACACTGGGGTACAGAATACTGACACTGGGGGTACAGGATACTGACACTGGGGGTACAGAATACTGACACTGGGGGTACAGGATACTGACACTGGGGGTACAAGATACTGACACTGGGGGTACAGGATACTAACACTGGGGTACAGAATACTTACACTGGGGGTACAGAATAATGACGCTGACAGTGGGGGTACAGAAAAATGACACTGGGGCACAGGAAAATGACACTGACACTGGGGATACAGGATAATGATGTCGACACTGGGGTTACAGAATAATGACATTGACACTAGCGGTACAGGATAATGACACTGACACTGGGGTACTCGGTTCTATTCCTCAGCACCGAGCTTTTCTATGTTCTGATAGCCATCTTGTCTTCAGCACCCAGTTTACCATGATATCAGAGAATGGGAAAGCTGGAAGCTGGGAGCTGAGGACAAGATGGATATCAGAACATAGAAAGGCAGGGTGATGAGGAAAAGAGCCTCTTTCTCTCAGCTAGCACCTAGCTTTCCCAATCCCATCCCATGCTCTGACTGCTGCTATCCCTCTTTCCCTAATCCCTACTGATATATGGTTACTGTGTGGACTTCACCCACGTCACGCAGCTGGGACTGGTGTACACACCCAGCACCCCCAAATCACACACACTCTGCCCCCCCAAATCACACATACCCTGCCCCCCCAAATCACACACACCCTGCACCCCCAAATCACACACACCCTGCACCCCCAAATCACACACACCCAGCACCCTCATGTCCTGCATATCTCACACAGACTGGCTGTACCCCAAATTACCCCTCTCTCAAACACACTTAAACCCCATAATCCACATACCCTGTATCCCTTAACACCCCCCTGTCACAGTGTGGATCCCTCATGTCACTCACCCTGCACCTCTCCAATGCCCCTCTCATCCGCATTACCGGCCCCGGACACATCTCCTTTAGCAGCTCCTGCCCGGCTCCTCCCACACGGTCACATGGGCATGACATCATCGCAAGTCCTGGTAGATCCACAACTAGATGCACTTTCTTCCTGTCGGAAGCAGCATCTGCTCTGCCCCTGCTGCGCTGCAGCTCATAAACTCCGGGTGCCTCCAGGTCAGGACTGCCTCCTCTGCAGCTGCTGGAGCTATAGTAATCTTACTGCCACATACTGTATCACCTGCAGCGGCGGCCCGACAGTCTAAAGAGCCGCGGCCATAGGTCATTTTAATACACCCGCCGGGGGAGGTGGATTTTGGGGCCCTGCAGGATGAATGGAATGGGTCCTGCAGGCTGCTAGAGACAGCTTACTTTGAAGACAAACTCGGGGCCTACCGGGGGTTTCCCACTATTCCGGCACGCCAGGCCAACGCTGGATAGATAAGATACACATAGATATATAGATAATTAGATACACAGATAGATAAATAGATGTGCACACATTACACATGGACTCACCCTCTCTGCAGATGATGGCACATGGAGCCCAGGACGGCAGGCTCTTCTCTGGAGCCTGTACTTCCATCTTGTCTGTGGTGCAGCCTCCCCTCCTCCTCATGGGACCCGACTGTTGTATTTTCTTTAAATATTCCAGTGCTGGAAGGGGAGAGGTGCTCAGGGATGAGGGGGGCAGGGAGCCATGTTTGTATACAGAGGCCTCTGCAGTGCTGGAGATGGAGCTGGTGGGCGAAGCCTCCTCTGGGTTCTGAAAAATTACGTCATCTGCCGCTTTAGCAGATAAGAATTCTCCCTCCTGCATGCAGGCCCCTAACAGGTGAGGAAGGGGCCCGTGTCAGCTTTGCATAATCATATGCGGTCAGCTGATCGGGCTCCTGCTTCCCCTATTAGTGGTCAAGCTGCCGCAGGCAAAGGAAATCCCCATATGTTTTCAGGCCCTAGGAGCAACCTTCCCGCTCGAGGCCCCTGTGCGACTGCACATGCTGCACTGGCGTATGTCCGCCAGTGCATGAAAGGCACCATCAATGCCGAGCACAATATGGAGGTGTTCTTTCCATTTTAGACAGCGTCCCAACTTTTTTTGGACCTGTTGTATTTCAAGGGTCACAAATAAACCTTTATACAATACAGCAACATGGCGGTTACACAGAAAAGGTAATAAGCTGAATTTGGCTGAGCTAAAAAAGCATTATAAGGCTATGTGGACATGTTGCATTTTTACCGCTTTTTTTAATCAATACTGCAAGGAAAAACCCATGCCAGCAAAGTCTATGAGAATCCTGACTTGCTGTGCACATGTTGTTTCTTTTTTCCTTGCAGATATTGTTGCAGAAAAAATTAGCAGCATGTCAATTGTTTCGGCGTTTTCTCCTGCATTTGATGCAATCCCCTGCAGAGCTCGAGCGCGATCACTACAATGGATATCTGTCAGGGCAGCAATTGCAGCACTGATGCTTCACCTTACACACCATAAATACGGAACTATGTGTGAGGCTCTCCATAGCTCAGGAACCCGAGGTCGTCATGGCGACAACCCAGAGTTGCCATGGCAGCGATCGGGTCCCTCTGATCGCATAACAGGGACTTGATCGCCAGGGAGAAGTAGGCGATCTCTCTCCCTGGCTCCTGAATGTTGCTATCGCATTGATCGCAGCATTCAGGAGTTTAAACTGCCAGGAGCAGCGAGGGCACTGCTCCGGGCACTAAGAGTTGGGTCCCAGCTTTAACATCAGCCGGAGATCCGATGGCTATTGCATGGCTACAGCAACTGAACCCCCGTGATCACCATGACTTAAAAAAAAGCATGAAAAAAACATGTGAAAAAACGTGCAAACGATAATAAAGTGCGTTTTTTCTGTTGCCTTTTTCCTGCCAAAACATGTTTTTTATGTATTGAAAATCTGCATACTAAAAAAGCAACATGTGCACATAGCCTCAGATCAGTATCATACGTAGAGGAGAAAGTTTGGTACTAAAACACCAATCCCTACACTGTGAATATTGGGGGTTGTGAGCCTGAATCTGCATGGATGGGAGGGGGGGGGATAGTGATATTCAATAGTGGTGAAGGGATAACACGACTTCTGAGAGTGGAGCATGAAGGTGGCTGCATGCAGAGTAATGTGTATGAATATACGAGTCTGGAATACAGTAATATCTTCTCTTCACTTAATAATTTATTAGAATAGATACGATGGAGAACAATTATCACCAGAACACAGGAGGCGGCTGATGGAGTGATCTTTATTTATCAAGGTCTATAAATGAATTCACTGATCTGTCATTTCTGATCTCGGTGGTGAACTACTTGTGCCAGCCAGTGTGCCTGATGTCTGATGACTCATACTATAAGGTGCCGGGCTCCATGACATTGTAAAGAGCTGATGGGCAGCAGCGGTACAACTAACAGCAGCAGAGCAGCCGGAGAACTCTGACAGGCTTTGTCGGGGTCAAATAGGAGGAGTAAGATGGTAGTCATGGGGGTCTCAGCAATCCATCAGCATCTGTAATCTCATCCCTGGGATCCACTGAGTGTAGAAAAAGCCCTCTCCTTCTGACTAACCACTTAGATGTGGACCGGCATATGAGGGGTTAAGCTGCCATAATCTCTACATAGATACTATATTTTCTATACAAATACATGTGAGGTTCTTGGCGCACAATGTGATCAAATTGTGCGAGCCCATCTGCCAACGTCAAGGCGACCTCTTCAGATGGGTCCCTACACTTACTTATCACTAAATTACTAACTAACTGGGGCTAGGACAAATCTCAGATTATTACTACCATTTTTATTATTACTGCACTATTACTGTTTTATATGTTCACCTATTGTTATCTGTTTTTTTTTCTTACCCCTGTTGTTCTAAGTGTTGTATTAAAAACTCCTAATAATTAATTCCTAATGTTTTTGATCCAGAAGAAGGCAAAAACCCCCATGACACCTTCAGCCAATCTGTGTGACAGGGGAAAAATTCCTTCTCGACCCCGAGAAAAGGCGATCAGCCCTAGGACCCTGGATCAAAACTAATGATATTATGTGTAGTGAAGTAATTAATATTACAGAGCTAATTTTACTAGTCCTATAGTGTGTACAGAGAGAAGCTATTATACTATTCTTATCCTGCTCTCTTATTACAGTGTTATTCTAAATAATTTTTTTCTAATTTAGTGATTTCTAAAACTATCAATACTAAACTATCCCCAAGCTGTTGATCCAATAGAAGGCAAAAACCCCCATGACACCTTCAGCCAATTTGTGTCACAGGGGAAAAATTCCTTCTCGACCCAGAGAAAAGGCGATCAGTCCTAGGACCCTGGATCAAACGTCTGTTCTACCTACTGCTATCACTACCCTTATTTCATTAAAAACTTTAACTACTTTCTTATTATTACTCTTGTTATTACTATTATTATTATTTCTAGTTTTTTATTAATACTCACCACCGCCGTTCATTCGAGAGGTCCCAGCAGCATGGTCCATATGAGGTTTCTTCTTCCTCCCAGGAACCTGTTCACATTTTGGTGCTTGTTGTCCTGCTGGATTCTTCTTTCTGTTGTCGTTCTCCTCTCAGGAATCTGTCTTTCTGATGTCGTCCTTCTCTCAGGAATCCGTAGATTTAATCTGTCCAATTTCAGTTTTTTTACTGATGGCTTTTTCAGTGGTTCTTCTTCATCCAGGTCTTTGCAGAGGTCTCTCATGGTCTTTTCTTCTTCTCTCTTTCTCTTCTCTCTGGTCTGGACGGTCTTGCATGGTCCTGGATTTTCTTCTTGCCTGACTTGATATCTCCTCTGGGCCATTTGATTAGTCGGCATCAGGCGCTGGGAAGACAAGAGATTAAGTTAGAAAGATGAATATGAACATCCAAATACACAACCCTGTTATAAAAAAGACAGTGATGTTGCCCTCAGTTTTCTCACTGACCTCCTTCTTGAAGAGGGGTGATGGCAGCATCATCATACAATGTGACAATCTTCTCAGCTTCTACTCAGGTGTTACGTAAGCTGAAAGAAACACAACAAGAAATTAGGATCAGTCCTAACCGTATAATAGAGACTGTGATATGGATGAAAAAAAACAATGACAAATGTTATTGTTAAAACAATACATTATACACAAAAACCTGATATAAATAATAGGCCGATTTCTGATGAGATTTACTTTTTAAGCTTTTTGTTACTTTTTTAATGCTGACCCGTCCTCCCCGTCAGTAGTCCTCTCCATGTAGGCAGGACCAGCGCACAGCAAACTGTTTGGGTCAGTACTTGATGGATCCCATTAAACTAGCAGTAAATTAATGAGGCTATCTGGGGCTATTTTAATTTTCCTTACTATGAGCCTAAGAAGTAACAGGCAGGGAGTCGGCATCTACCTGCCTGATAGGTTCTAGGCCCAAAGTCTAGCAAAGAAATATTCCTGGAAACCCTAAATCTAGGGAGCAGTCGGCCCTCACAGACTGATGATACTACCTGATCCTCCGCTGGCTCCATATGCAGTCCAATCCATGGGTTTCTCTGCCATTGTCGCTCCTTGTAATGTATAGGAATCTCTCGCTGATTGCTGATATCTGTCTTCACTCTTAGGGGCACTTTGCACACTGCGACATCGCAGGTGCGATGTCGGTGGGGTCAAATTGAAAATGACGCACTTCCGGCATCGCATGCGACATCGCAGTGTGTAAAGGCTGGATGATACGATTAACGAGCGCAAAAGCGTCGTAATCGTATCATCGGTGCAGCGTCGGCGTAATCCATGATTACGCTGACGCGACGGTCCGATGTTGTTCCTCGCTCCTGCGGCAGCGCACATCGCTGTGTGTGAAGTCGCAGGAGCGAGGAACGTCTCCTACCGGCCTCACTGCGGCTTCCGTAGGATATGCGGAAGGAAGGAGGTGGGCAGGATGTTTACATCCTGCTCATCTCCGCCCCTCCGCTCTGATTGGCCGCCTGCCGTGTGACGTCGCAGTGACGCCGCACGACCCGCCCCCTTAACAAGGAGGCGGGTCGCCGGCCACAGGGACGTCGCACGGCAGGTGAGTGTGTGTGTGAAGCTGGCGTAGCGATAACTTTCGCTACGCCAGCTATCACCACATATCGCTGCTGCGACGGGGGCGGGCACTATCGCACTCGGCATCGCAGCATCAGCCTGCGATGTCGTAGTGTGCAAAGCCCGCCTTAGATGAGGTGTAACAAACTGAGGAAAAACAACTTTTTTTTCTCATTTCAATTCAAACTGAGCAATTTTATTGGCTGTTTATAAGTGCAGTTACCATGGTTACAGAGGTAGCTGCAGATTTAAAGCGACAGGACGCAGTCTTTGCGCTATAGTACATTTTACCATGAATGTCATATATCCCTGTATATTACATGGAGCTGGTCAGATAATGTGTGGGCAGACGCTCCTGTATCGCTTATATATTACATACATTTACTTAGAGGCGCTGTGGAGAAATCTGGGGGGAAATTATTTGTGTTGTCAATAGTATGTGAATAAATAAGGCCTGGTAGTGTCTGTAATGGGCCGAAAAATGGGGTTTTATGTTCAGATCAAATCTCAGTATTAATCAGACATCACCGGCTGCTATGGAAGGATTGTTTTCAATGTTATCAACTTTCTGATGTATTTCCATGTGCTCTGGTCATGGGTTGTTGGTATTTGACCCTTTGTATGTGGTTGTATTCGGTCAGTATGTGGTGGTATATATGATCTGGTCATGGTGTGGCGGTATTTCTCCCTTGTATGTGGTATTATTGGTCTTGGTATAGTGGTTTGTGTTGTGCATGGAGGTCACTTTTTCTCTTTGATATCAATATGGGGAAGATTTTTTATTTCCAATAGAGATTAAACACTTGAAAATTAACCCCTCCCTATCCTGTGATTATTACACTACAGTAAATATGCACTTACAGAGGTTCTCTGGTGAAAACAAGTAATCACCTATTCTAAGGCCACGTGTAAACAGTGAGTATTTGGTCAGTATCTTACATCAGTATTTGTAGCCAAAACCAGGAGTAGTAAAATCAGAGGAAAAAGTGTAAAAGAAAGAAAGGCACCACTGCTGTATTTATCACCCACTCAACAAATACTGAGGGGGAAAATTCACCAATCACTGAAAGAGTGAACGTGACCTAAGGCATACCTCCCAACTTTTGAAGAATAGAAAGAGGGAGAAAGTATACGGAAAATTTTCACCAAACCCCCTAGCCACACCCATTTGGCAGTGAGGGATGTTCAGCAAATGCCCAGGACTATTCATTTGTGACGCCCTGGCAAAACCAGGTAGTCACAAATAGACCCCTGCATAACACCTTCCCTCATTAGGAAACACACAGCCAACCAGTAAACCCTAGTCACCCCCCTTAGGGAAAGATAGACACACCATAGGGCGTGACCAGGCAGTTGGGACACGCCCACCCAGGGATCCAGACAGCCCTGGGGCGGGAAAATGAGTCAGTTTGTCTTAGAGTTCAGTTTGGAGAGGAGTGGGGGCTGGAGCTAGGGGTAGCTCCAGCAGTCAAGTCCACGTTGAGCGGTGCCAGGGTAGGAGCCCTGGTGCCTTGGCTAGGAGGCAGACGGTGGTCTCCGTCAGCAGGAGACAGGAAGATGGCTCGGTGGAACCGAGGTGGATCGGGCCAGGGTTGGAGCCCGCTGGTACCGACACGGGGAACCGACCCGGAAACCATAGCACAAAGGGGGGTACTCGGACCCTGAAGCCAGGAACCAGAACCTACTGGAACTGGTTAATTAACCAATTGAGGCCAGGACTAGAGGTCCTGTCCCACCCAAAGTCCCTCATAGAAGACAACAGCCCACCGATTAGGGATAAGAGGTCACCGCCAGGGCCCATAGATCCCACGGGCCAGCATCTGCAGGCACGGCTCCTTAGGCCACATCCAGGCGGGAGGGGACTCCTACGTTTCAAACTGGGAAGTCTTTTCTACTTAAACAGTGCAGGAAAAGGATAGAGACCACCAGCCGGGTGGGGGATCCCGAACGCAACTGGCCGCGGCACCGGCGGCCACCACCTTGGTTTACCAGAGACTTGTGTGTTTTACTAAAAGTGAGTACACCAGCACCCCCTGCGGTCGTCATCTCCCCTGCACTAGAGCCATCGGGTTCCAGGGCCACCATCCCTGCCCACGGAGGGGTTAACAACTTGCTGCACAACATCTCCCCTGGGTGCCCCGTAACAGCAGCGGTGGTGTCCCACCTCACCACACACCGTGGGTGGCGTCACAAACTTATTACGGCCTAGCCCGTACATCTACGTCCCCCATTTTATTCGGCGTGTTCGCGAGACCCCCGGGTCCGGAGACCCTCGAGCCACCACCCCTGAAGGTCCGGACCCGAGCAGCGACCGGCTGCTGGCACGGGGGCGGCACACATTCATTCATAGTCGTATCAGCCAGAACTTTCTCATATTTATATAAGCGTCACTATATGACATGTTGCTTGTTTGTGTCTGTAAGGCTGTGTTCACACGTTACATAAATCCTGTGATTTTTGTTTCTGCCGCTGTCTTCACCAAATTACACAATAACAATCTTCTTTGATTATTGCATTTTTGCGGTATTTTTTTTTATGCCTTTTCCCCATTATTTCATGCGGTTTTGGTGCAGTTGAAGCTGCGTTTTATAGTACAGAAAAGCTGGGATTCTGCAGTTAGAAAAGTAACTGCAATTTTCTCCATGCGTTTCTTTAAGCTCCACATAGAAGCTTCTACAGAAAAAAAAGCACTAAAACCGCAGAGTTCAGCGGCGTCTTCTCATGAAATCACGTTCACTTTGCTTGGTCAGTTCAACACCGCAGAATTTATGTGCAAAAAAGCAGCAGAAAAACCCGGCATTTACGCTACATGTGAACACGGACTAAATGTCCAAGCAGAGTAGATGTGACGTCATGAAATCTCCACCCTATGTGCGTTTAAAGACACTGCTGAACCGCGCAGTTTTGGTGTTTTTTTCTCTATAGGCCTCTTTGTGGAGCCTAAAAAAATGCAAGCAAAAAAAAATGGTGTGGAATTTTTAAATGCAGAATCAAATCTTTTCTGCAGTAATAAAATGCATTAAAAACCCGGATTAACATCTGCAACAAGCATGTATCAAATATCAGGGAACACGCATAAAAACGCAGCAAACACACAATAACCAGAGAAGATTGTTATTGCGTTGTGTGGTGCGAAAACCTGCAAAAAAACCCGCAGCATTTACGCTACTTGTGAACACGGCCTCAGTGATACATTTTTATTGCATTTTTTATGGATTTTAATAGAGAAAAATTGCTCCATGTTTTGTGCCATTTACCGATCCCCATAAATAATCTGATCGCTGTGTTGTTTGGGTCGTTACGATTACAGGGACACCAAATATGTCCATGTTATTGGCTGATTTATGATATTTATTATTTTTTATAAATGCGCAAAAAAAAATCAGTAAGTATGAAGAGCTTGCTCCAATTCCCCTATCTCTTCTACCACCATTTTTAATCTCCGGATTCTGGTCCCCATAAACTTATATGGAGACTGGCATTCGGCTAGATAACCGGGACCAATCCTGGGCTGGAACTGGGATTTTTTTTTAATCTGGTTAGACCCGCCGTCCCGGTTATCTGTGAGTCCACCCATCATTAGTGGTGAATTCTCTTTCCATGGAAGTCTTCAAACAGAGGTTGGACAGTCATCAGCCTGATATGGTTTAGTGAATTGTGCAGGTGGTTGGACACGATGACCCTGGAGGTCACTTCCAACACTAACATTCTATGATTCTAAGATTCATTACTATGGGGATCAGGATGGGCACATTACTCCAAGAGGTCCGGGATGAGGCATTAATAGAGGATGGGGACCAGGACAGGGCACATTACATTGCAGCGCTGGGGTCCTGGGTTCAAATCCCACCAAGGACAACATCTGCAAGGAGTTTCTATGTTCTCCCCGTGTTTGCGTGGGTTTCCCCTGAGTTCTACAGTTTCCTTCCACACTCCAAAAACATACTGATAGGGACTCTAGATTGTGAGCCCCAATGGGAACAGAGTTGCCAATGTATGTAAACCGCTATGGAATTAATAGAGCTATATAAATGAATAAATATTATTATTACTACAAGAAGGGAACCAGGATGTTCACTTTACTGCAAGAAGGGGACAAGGATGGGGCTCTTTGCTACAAGATGAGAACCAGTATGGGGCATTGTAGTAACAAGAGGACCAGGGTGTTGAATTACTACAAGATGAGGAACAGGATGGGGCACATTACAACAAGAAGGGGACAAGGATGGGCACATTGCTGCAACAGGACCAGGATGGGCACATTACATGATAGGGTCATTACTTCAGGTTGTTGGCCAAAATTACTATATGGTGTTAACTGTAAGATGACATTACTTACAAAAAGGGGATAATATCTAAAAAAACGTAAAACAAATGTAAGAAAAATCAAGAGATTTTTACCACTAAAAATGCTGTTTTATATATAAACTAAAATAAACAAACAAGAGCATCCGATCCAAGCTATAAAACTGTACCATAACCCATATGATGAATGTGATTTAATAAAATGATAATAAATGAGCAAAAAATGTTCTAAAAAGTGATCAAAAGGTATAGATTAATTTTTTTTCTAGGTCTGGCTTATATACCCATATGAGTTTGAAAAGTAGCATGGTTTTGGGAGAAGTGGTGTATAATATTAATCTAAAGTAAACCAAAGAAGAGTTGTCTAATAAAATTAGCCAAGTCTAATACACATTGTGCAGCACGGATACAAAATTGGCTCTTTTTCTGCCTACCTGTTTTAATTTGGGACTAAAGCGGGCTTTACACGCTGCGATCTCGCTGTCAGTTGTTTTTGCCATTTGAGTTTTGAACTGCAAAGCTGAGTTTTTGCCCAAATTTTTGCCACAAAAAGGCACCTTTTTGAACTGCAAAGTGCGTTCAAGAAAACCAAATTCCCATAGACTTTGCTTGAAAAGCAGAACACATCCATTTTGGCATTAAACCCTGAAGTTGAAAAAGCAGCAAAAAAGCAGGTAAAAAGCAGGTAAAAAGCAAAGTGCGTGATTGCCCTAAGTGTTTAGGGACTCTGTCAGCACAGAATGACTGTTCAAACCAAGCACTGGCGCTTAGTGCACCTTCCACCTACTTGTGTTCAATCTATCTCCACCGACCTTTTCCCCTCCTCTTCTTTGATTGACAGCTCTGGCTTCATAGAGCCAGAAAAGGGCAGAGATAGATGGAAAATAAACAGGTGGGAAGATGCACTAAAATTTTGACCCCGCCATTATGCACCGAGCGCCTGTACCTGGTTTGAACAGTCATTCTGTGCTGAGAGAGTCATTTTAGCACAGTGATAATGAATCTGTCCAAGTTTTCCTTTTTCACCGTAAAATAAAATATTTACCTTCATTGTACTTTTTTGGTTTCAAGTTAGAAGACAATGCATTTGCCACATACTTACATTTTCCCTCATAGCACTGGCTGTTACCATTTAAAGGCAGGTTGTAGAACCGCAATGTCTTCCTCTGTAAGTGACAAGAAAAAGTTTAAGAAACTGGATCCTTCAAATCTGCTTGTAATTGCAAATTCCTTGGCCTTTAGATACTGTAACAAATTTTCTATGTGTAATTCCAGTTATCGATTCCGCTGCAATTTTGCTCTAACTTGCATATGCAATGAATTCCTTTGTAACTGATAAGTATTTTAGTAGTAACAAGATACAGTAGTCCAAATAGGAGGAATTCACTAACTTAACTATTTATATTCTGTTATCTGAGTGTGTACATACTGTATATACAGTATCTATATGTGGATGTAATATTGTATATCTCATGTATAGTTTTGTAGATTTGTGTGGGAGGTATAGGCAAGATTTTTTAGACTTAAGGGGGCTTTACACGCTGCGACATCACTAATGCGATGTCGTTGGGGTCACGGAATTTGTGACGCACATCCGGCCGCATTAGCGATGCCGTTGCGTGTGACACCTATGAGCGATTTTGCATTGTCGCAAAAACGTGCAAAATCACTCATCGGTGACATGGGTGTCCATTCTCAAATATCGTTACTGCAGCAGTAACGAAGTTGTTCCTCGTTCCTGCAGCAGCACACATCCCTATGTGTGACATCGCAGGAACGAGGAAGCTCTCCTTACCTGCCTCCCAGCCACAATGCGGAAGGAAGGAGGTGGGCGGGATGTGCGTCCCGCTCATCTCCGCCCCTCCGCTGCTATTGGGCGGCTGTTCAGTGACGCCGCTGTGACGTTGCTGTGACGATGAACGAACCGCCCACTTAGAAAGGAGGCGGTTCGCCGGTCACAGCGACATCGCAGGGAAGGTAAGTCCGTGTGACGGGTCTGGGCGATGTTGTGCGCCACGGGCAGCGATTTGCCAGTGTCGCACAACAGATGGGGGCGGGTACCCACGCTAGCAATATCGGTACCGATATCGCAGCGTGTAAAGCGGCCTTTAGACTAAATTTATATGTTGCAATACATATATATTTTATATCACATTCTGGTTGTAGGACCCATCCTCGTATATACAGTGGGGAAAAAAAGCATTTATTCAGCCACCAATTGTGCAAGGTCTCCCACTTATAATGATAAGATTTGTCTGTAATTGACATCATAGGTAGACCAGAACTATGAGAGACAAAATGAGAAAACAAATCTAAACAATCACCTTGTCTGATTTGGCAAGTTTTTTTTTTTAAAAAAATGATGGTGCAAAATAACTATTTAGTCCATCTCAATATTTTGTTATATATCCTTTGTTGGCAATGACAGAGGTTAAACGTTTTCTGTAAGTCTTCACAAGGTTGGCAAACACTGTTGGTGGTATGTTGGCCCATTCCTCCATGCAGCTCTCCTCTAGAGCAGTGATGATTTGGGCCTGTCGCTGGGAAACATAGACTTTCAACTCCCTCCAAAGGTTTTCAATGGGGTTGAGATCTGGACACTGGCAAAGCCACTCCAGGACCTTTATATGCTTCTTATGAAGCCACTCCCTCATTTCCCTGGCGGTGTGCTTGGGATCATTATCATGATAAAAGACACAGCCACGTTTCATCTTCAATGCCCTTGCTGATGGAAGGTGGTTTGCACTCAAAATCTCACGATACATGGCCCCATCTTTCATGTACACGGATCAGTCGTCCTGGTCCCTTTGCAGAGAAACAGCCCCAAAGCATGCTGTTGCCACCCCCATACTTCACAGTAGGCATGGTGTTCTTTGGATGCAACTCAGCATTCTGTCTTTTCCAAACATGACGAGTTGTGTTTCTACCAAACAGTTCTACTTTGGTTTCATCAGACCATACGGCATTCTCCTAATACTCTTCTTGATAATCCAAATGCTCTCTAGCAAACTTCAGACAGGCCCGGACATGTACTGGCTTAAGCAGGGGGACAACCCTGGCACTGCAGGATCTGACTCACTGGTGGTGTAGTGTGTTACTGATGGTAACCTTTGTTACCGTGGTCCCAGCTCTATGGAGGTCATTTACTAGGTCCCTCATGTGTTTCTGCGCTTTTTGCTCACCGTTCTTGTGATCATTTTGACCCCACGGGGTGAGATCTTGCGTGGAGCCCCTGATCAAGGGAGATTATCAGTGGTCTTGTACAGTATGTCTTCACACCAAGCTGCTTGCCTATTGCAGATTCAGTCTTACCAGCCTGGTGAAGGGCTACAATTTTGTTTCTGGTGTCCTTCGACAGCTCTTTGGTCTTCACCATAGTGGAGTTTGGAGTGTGACTGTTTGAGGTCGTGGACTGGTATCTTTTATACTGATAATAAGTTCAAACAGGTGCCATTACTACAGGTAATGAGTGCAGGACAGAGGAACCACTTAAAGAAGTTACAGGTGTGTGAGAGATAGAAATTGTACATGTTTTTAGGTGACTAACTCCTTATTTTCCATCATAATTTGCAAAAAGAATCTTGCCAAATCAGACAAGGTGATTTTCTGGATTTGTTTTCTCATTTTGTCTCTCCTAGTTGTGGTCACCTATTATGTCAATTACAGGTCTCTCATCTTTTTATGTGAGAGAACTTGTACAATTGGTCGCTGACTAAATACTTTTTTTCCCCACTGTAGAATATGTTCCTCATCCTGTTATATATGTGGTTCATCCTGGTATATATGCCTCCCCATCCTTGTATATATGTCCCCCATGCTGGTATATATAGGTCATGGCCAAATGTTTTGGCCATGACCTATATATTGTTCCAAAAATGAAGTATTTCTCCAAGAGAATTATTGCAATTACATATTTTGTTATACTCATTTATTTCATTTGTGTGTATTGGAACAACACAACAAAACCGAGGAGAAAAAAAAGGCAAATTGGACATAATTTCGCACAAAACCTCAAAAATGGGATGGACAAAATTGTTGGCACCCCCAACTTAATATTTGGTTGCACACTCTTTGGAATAAATAACTGCAATCACTTCCAATAACCATAAACAAGATTCTTACGCCTCTCAACTGGGATTTTGGACTACTTTTATTTTGCAAATTGCTCCACCTCATATTTGAAGGCACCTTCTCCTAAATGCAATTTTAACATTTCTCCACAGATGTTCTATGGGATTTAGATCCGTACTCATTGCTGCCATTTCAGAATTCTCCAGCCCTTTGTTTCCATCAATTTGTGGGTACTTCTTGAAGTATGTTTGGGGTCATTGCCCTGCTGGAAGACCCATTACCTAGGTTGCAAACCCAGCTTTCTGACACTGGGTACTGCATTGCAACCCAAAATCCTTTGGTAATCGATGCCTTGTGCACAGGAAAAGCACCCAATGCAATTTTTGATAATCCACCATATTTGACTGTAGGTACTGTGTTCTTTTCTTTCTAGGTCTCATTCCATTTTTGTTAAACAGTAGAATGATGTGCTTTACCAAAAAGCTCTATCTTGGTCTCATCTGTCAACAATACCATTTCTAAGAAGGATTTTGACTTACTCACATACATTTTGGCAAACTGCCATGTAGCATTTTTATGTCTTTGTGTCAGCAGTGATGTCCTCCTTGGTCTCCTGCTATAGTGTTTAAAATTTTATAGTGTTTTAATGAATAAGCGGGTGTGAGTTGTTACCTTCGAGATCGTGCCCATCTGTCTGTGCTGGAATCCTCTTCTTAGACGGGGTGGAGGCGGCAATGACTACACGGCAGGCTTAATAAAAGTAACTGGAACTTCTTTATTCTGGCACGTTAAGTCTCCGTACGTCTGGTCCTTAAGACCCCCCGTGCTGTGTCCTTCGTCCTCAGGGAATAACTCTGCTAACTTGCCCTGGGCACCTTCCTCCAGCAGCTAAGTCCTGCATGCTTTATCTTCTCCCGGTATCCGTTCCTTGTTTCACTTTTGCCTGCGTTTCGGATTCGCAGCTTCTCTTGGCCAGTACGAGGTTCCACTAGGGTCTCCGAGTCCCAGTGTCCCACCGGTTCGAGGTAGATCTGCCGCCCGTCAGCCGGGTAAGGTCTTGACAAATATGGAGGGATTCCCTCCAGCTCAGGCAGACCCTTAGGCCTAAGACACACGGCAAGAAAAACGGTGCGATTGGAGTGCGATAAAAAAATCACATTCCACTCGGACCAATATTAGCCTGTGTGTCAGCGCACATGAGCGATTATGTTCTCAGCCCTAATCGGACCGAGAAAACAATCGCAGCATGCTGCGATTGTAATGCGATCATTGTTCCTCTCACACCCATTCAAGTCAATGGGGCGAGAGAAAAATCGCACTGCACTCGTGGTACACCGGTGTACCGCGAGTGCAGTGCGAGACTGGCAATAGCCAGCTACGGAGGAGAGAAGGAGATAAATCCCTCCCTCACCTCCTCCGTGCCGGCCCACCCCTCCGAAGCGCTGGCCCGCCCCTCCTCAGTGCCAGCTCGCCCCTCCTCAGTGCCGGACCGCCCCTCCTCAGTGCCAGGCCACCACCCACAGCTGAGGTCCGCTCGCACGAACGGACCTCAGTCGCAGGGACACACGCATGACACTCGGCTCTGCTGTACTGCCAGCATGAGCCAAGTGTCATGCGAGGGGATCGCAGTAATCCCCGTGTGGCCCCAGCCTAACACTGAGTCCTGCCTAGCACAATTCCTGCCACTTAACACCCTAGATTCTTTCTGCACACATACTGTAACACTCTGCTTACTCCTCCCACCCATCTCTGAATCCTTGGCAACCCTCTACTGTACTTTCTGTGTTCCATATTCTAACTCTTGGCTAACTAAACTACTCCTCGCATCCTCCTCCTGCTACTTATTCCCTAGTTCACTTATTCCTATCTTATCTCTACTGCTACACCTATCCGTACCCTGCTTCTACACCTGGCCCTGTACTACATCTCCTGCCGAACACGGCACGAGGGACCAGTACATGTTATACACAACATTTACAACATATAAACACATAAATTTCCTCACTATCTGATCTCTGACCGCTGAGTGGAGCCAAACGACGAACTTGTTTGGCTCTGCTACATCTTATCTTTACTGTTATACATACAATACATATTTACACCACCTTCGTAGTAGAGGGCGCTATTCGCCGTCCTCCTACACGGGATCAATAACATACATTTACATTTTGTTTCCCATTCTTTAACAAATATGTTTATATATTGGACACATTTTTTATGGACGCGAGACTAGTAACAGCGATTTGGTTTGACACTGACATTTTATTTTTTTTAAATTTATTTATTTACATGTTTTTATTTACTTTCATTTATTTTACAAATTGTACCCCCCCCCATAAGGTCATAAAAGACCTTGGAGAGGAGAGGGGGCTTTTAAATATAATATTTTTATTTCCCATGTAACTGGGGCGGGTATTTAACCCTAAAATCAGAAGTGGAATGTAGTCTCCTGCTGTGGCCGCAAAGCAGAGCCGTCTGGTCTCCCAGCAGCTCCTGTTCCCTCACTGTACACAGCGATCACATGACCACTGTGTGTGAAGGAGGGAGCGCTATCAGGGTTTCCCCCCAGGGGGGAGGCGGGACAGAAATAGACAAACAGGGGAAACCTAAACTCTTGTCACACAGCACACACACAGACGCATAAAATAATAAGAGATTAGGAGGAAAACAAGAGCAGGATGGAAACAAGATGACTCGTAACTCCGTAATAACACCAAGCACAAAGCAACTCTTTCTCCAGCAAGTCTGGAACACAACAACTCACAGACCAACACAGCATAAACTATAGTTGGCATAGGTAGGAGATTTTCTCCTGCCTAAAAATTAGAGGAGCAGAAGTGATTGGCTTCCTTACAACATGTGATCAAAGCAGCCTAATGAGCAGGCTAGGTGAGGTAACTCTTGCTAGCCTGTCTATGAATGAGCAGACAGCAGGTCGTCGCCTGGGTCTGCCTGTGTTGATCAGAAACACCAGGGTAACTATTGGACGGAGTGTCAGACTCTGCAATGTGAACAGAGCCTGATGCCACCATGATAGTTGGCAAGTTTAGTGCAGAGCTCCGTGTGACAGTTGCCCTGTACACATAATCTAGCTTTCCTTACACTTTTTGCAGTGTGCATGCAGAAACTGGTGTTACCTGACGTCTGCACAGAAATTAGTATTGTGTATTACATGTGACAGAGTTAGCATAAACCTACATACAAGAGGGTCAGAGCATGTGAACTTCATCATTGGTTATCATTTTAGGAGAGCTGTTTGCAGCTACAGTAACAGCTTTAGTTGTCAGATGCCACAAACCTAGCGATCAGTGGCCGCACATTTTCTCTACAGTGGCTACTAGAGGGGAAGTATAGTATTACATGTCACCAGTTAATACATGCTGAGCTTGGTTATTGTAAAATTGTCTCTTTATGAATTTAATATACCATATAATGCATATGGACATAGGTTTCCAACAGAGACATTGGTCACAATGATTTACAGAAGGTGAGCTTTAGCCCACGACTGAATACTTTGTGGTAGCTATATCTCCAGTTTATAGGTTTAATATTATTATCCAGCCACAGTATATGTTCTGGTCTCGGCATCTGTGGATTTAACTGTGCCTCAGATATGGTGGTTAATGTGGTCCCTGTTTTTTATTACTTTTTCTGGGCAATAAGTAAAAAAGACCCAACCAATTAAACATTACATGTAATTGTGCCACCCCCGTGCCAGCAGCCGCTGCTGCTCGGATCCGGGCCTGCTGGGGTAGTGGCTCGAAGGTCTCCGGACCCGGGGGTCTCACGGACACGCCGAATAAATGGGGGGGATGTAGATGTACAGGCTAGGCCGTATTAAGTTCGCGACGCCACCCACGGTGTGTGGTGAGTTGGGACACCACCGCTGCTGTTATGGGGCACCCGGGGGAGATGTAGTGGCAGCTAGATGTTAACCCCTCCGTGGGTAGGGATGGTTGCCCCGGGACCCAGTGTCTGGTGCAGGGTATAGCGACGGCAAGGGGATTCTTGATTACTCACAGTCAATAAATCACACGAGTCTCTGGTAAACCAAGGTGCTGGTGGCCGGTGCCGTGGCCGGTTGCATTCGGATCCCCCACCCGGGCTGGTGGTCTCTATCCTTTTCCTCTGCACTGTCTTTGTGTAAGGTGGACTTCCTAGTCTGGAACTCAGGAGTCCGCTCCCAGCTGGATGTGGCCTAAGGAGCCGTGCCCGCAGACGCTGGCCCATGGGATCTATGGGCCCTGGCGGTGACCTCTTATTTCTATCGGTGGGCTGTTGTCCTCTATGAGGGACTTTGGGTGGGAAAGGACCTATAATCCTGGCCTCAATCGGTTAATTATCCAGGCCGCTGGTTTCCGGTCCTGGCTTCAGGGTCCGAGTACCCCCCTTTGTGCTACGGTTTCCGGGTCGGTTCCCCGTGTCAGTACCAGCGGGCTACAACCCTGTCCCGGTCCACCTCAGTTCTGCCGAGCCGTCTTCCCATCTCCTGCTAACGGAGACCAAGCCTCCTAGCCAAGGTACCAGGGCTCCTACCCTGGCACCGTTCAACTTGAACTTTTCCTGCTGGAGCTACACTTAGCTCCAGCCCACACTCATCTCCAAACTGAACTACAAACTTGACTGCTTGTTTTCCCGCCCCGGGCTGTCTAGACCCCTGGGTGGGTGTGTGCAACCACCTGGTCACACCCACTGGTGTGTCTGTCTTTCCCTAAGGGGGGTGACTAGGGTTTCAGGTTGGCTGTGTGTTTCCTAAGTGAGGGAAGGTGTTATGCAGGGGCCTATCTGTGACTACCTGGTTTTGCCAGGGCGTCACATTCCCCCTTGGTTTAATACAGACCGTCCGCAGGCTGTCCGACCACCAACATTTATTGAACTGGAAAAGATGAAAAGGAAAAACAGATTACAAGTATACTAACATATTTACATTCAAGCATATGTGGTTTCTTCCCTTATGGGAGGCATTTTTCGTAAATGTTTCACATATAAAACCGGGACGGGACGGACCGGGTCCTTCTCACCTCACCCCCACCAAAAACAACCTGCCCCCTGGTGCCACCGCTAAGCACTGGTGTGCACCCTTTGCCCAAGTCCAGGACAGGTCCAGGTGTTGCCCAAACAGGCTGGGTAAAAAGTTCCTTATCCGGCAGTCCTTTTTCAAGAGCCCCACGTGCAGGGGACCCCTGACCCGGAGGATAGTCACCGGTTTTGCTGGTGACAGGGCCTTGGATGATTCCACTGCAGGCCCTTCCTCCAATCAGCCTCTCCAGAGACTGCGGCATGGTGAGAAGGTCGGTCAGGGATTATTTACAAGACCCAATAGTTTATGGGTTGGCCTGCAAGTTCATGGCCATTGTCTTTTTAACTGCAAACGGGAACTGTAACAACAGACGGTCCCAACGGGGACTTTAAACTGGAGGTAGCCGGGAACCAATACCTAACATTCTTCTTGGGGGCTGGAGAGTGGCGGAGGTAATACCTTTCACCCTCGCTCACCCATCTTTTTACATTGAGGGCAAACCACCCCCTCTCTCCGCAGTGCCGGGTGTACATCACCAGCTCTCCGGGCTCCAGGTCCCGGTCTGGGTGGCCAACAGGCAGATGAGGGGCCACGTCCCTCCGGGACACGAATATTTCGGCCTCCAGGCCAGTCTCATATATAAAACCCCACCCCTTTTAGGGGTTAAAGTGCCGGACCTGGCCTTGGTACGTTGGGCCCCTCACCCGGAAACTGGCGTTTCTCAGATGGTTATTCTCGCTGTAGGTCCAGGACAGGACCTCCGCCTTCCTTTTCTCCCGGGCGGCAATCTCCTTGCCCAGCTGGCATCTGCTGTCTGCTCCGGTTCAACCTGTGCGGGGGCCGGGCCCAGCCGGAGCCCCTCCGAGTCGGCTATGACCGGCACCTTTGGCAATGGAGGGCCGGGAGCTTGGGAGCGGTCAGCGTCCTGAGCGGTGCTGGCTTCTGGTCGGGACTGTCTCCGCTGCGGCCAGGCGGATTGCCGGGGCCGTCATCATCGCGGGCGTTTCTTCCTCCAGGACTGGACATCTTTCGCGCTGTGCGCTGGCACGGGTGCCGTGGCAGTGACGGGCTCGCTGTCTGCGGCTTCCGCTGGCGGGTCCTCACGGGCAGACGGAACGGGTACCGCTGCCGGTGTTGGTGGCAGCAGGCTGAGCGGGGTGTCAGCAACAGGTGCGGGCGGCGAGGGAGGCAGGGTTGCAGGCAGGGGCAAACCGGGCCCCTCAGCCTGGTTGTCCGGTAGGGGCGTGGGTCGCTTACCAGCTCCTCCGAGGCTGCCTCCACTTCACGGGCCCGAACAGCTGCAGCTAACTCCGCCATCTCGGCCATCCATCGTTTGAGCAGGAAGCTTGCGGCACATACGCTCGGTCTGGGCTTCCACCCAGTCGGCTGTTCTGGGCACGGGCTCCTTCACTGCGGGCTTGCCAGACGGGTCGGCCATGCTGCACTGCTGGTATCCAGGAACGAGAAGGGTGGCAGGGTCGTGGAGTCCCTGCCCTTTATCTGCTCGGTCACATGTTGCAGTGGGATGGCTTTACGCTTTTTTGATCAGAAATAGTGTTTACTAAGTGCCCTATGTTCATTTATATGCTTTATGTTTTTATTTAATTACAGCAGAGTATATGTTCACATTATTATTATTTTCTTCTTTGTTTTTTTAACAGTATACCACGAAGAGCCACAGCACTGACATTGCTGGGACAGTGCTGGCCCAGGATGTGATCATGGGTGTTTCTTTCCATCTGTTTTTATTTTATTTGGGTACTTCAGAATGGGCTATCCTACATTCACCCATCTGTGTGACCTGTTCTAGTGCTGTCCATTTTTTTCTCGGACAGCACAATTACCCATAGATTTCCATTTTTAAAACTGATGTGTACTAATGGATCTGTGCCTGCAGTAAAGGAGATTTAGAGCATATTCTTTTCTCATCAATTTTTGCATATGAAAAAATGAGCACATTGACCAAAAATGGTTGAAAATCAAATCCTGCACACTAATGTAAATTGTTTCATTTTTTTCTCAAACACAATAATGGGCATCTTAATGAGGCCTAAAGGCCGCTTTACACACTGCGATATCAGTACCGATATCGCTAGCGTGCATTCCCGCCCCCATCTGTTGTGCGACATGGGCAAATCGCTGCCCGTGTCGCACAACATCGCCCGGACCCGTCACACGTACTTACCTGCCTAGCGACGTCGCTGTGACCGGCGAACCGCCTCCTTTCTAAGGGGGGCGGTCCGTGCGACGTCACAGCGCCGTCACTAAGTGGACGCCCAATAGAAGCGGAGGGGCGGAGATGAGCGGGATGTAACATCCCGCACACCTCCTTCCTTCCGCATTGTGGCTGGCGGCAGGTAAGGAGAGGTTCCTCGTTCCTGCGGCGTCACACATAGCGATGTGTGCTGCCGCAGGAGCGACGAACTACTTCATACCTGCAGCTCCAACGATAATTGAGATTGGACCCCCATGTCACCGATGAGCGATTTTGCACGTTTTTGCGACGATGCAAAATCGCTCATAGGTGTCACACGCAACGGCATCGCTAATGCGACCGGATGTGCGTCACAAATTCCGTGACCCCAATGACTTCGCATTAGCGATGTCGCACCGTGAAAAGCCCCCTTAAGGCAAGCAATGTCAGCCTACAGTGTTCTTACATCATGTTCAGAATAAAATCCCTTTCCTTTTGTCCATACCTTCAAGCACTGGAATTATAAAACAGTTCACATTTGTATCATGTATGTAATTGAAGAGAATGGGAATTATGGTTGGGCACATTCAATAGGTGCTAGGTGCAAGCAAAGCCAGGAGACAGAAAATTCTGCAGAAGCCATAAGGACTAGATGAGCGAACTTGTTCGGAAAAGGTTTGCAAATCTCAAATTCGGCACAATCCATGCCCATTCGGATTCCCAAACACTTTTTTCAAAATCGGTAAAATGCGGCCTTTGTTCAGTAACTGTTTGCATTTGCACTATTGCAGAAATCATCCATTTTCAGCCCCATCACATCACAGCCATGTCAAGTAATTTCAGCACCAAATCTGCAACTCATGGCAAAAACAACATGCTTTTCTGTCAGGAGATGCAGGTGTCATAAAAGTGAGGTGAGTTTACCTGCAGTCACAGGTGGGGGACTGTGGGAACCTCTAGCTATAACCGCAGGTAAACTCAGTAATGTCACCACTCGCAACTGCGGTTCGGCTCAGTCAGTGTTTGCCTGAAACCGCATTGGGCATTCACATTTTCTAATATGCCTGCGTGCTGCGACTTGCAAGGGTGTTTTTGAGGTTAATAAAGGGGTGTGTGTAGTTTATTTCAAATAAAGGATTTTTTAAGTGTTTGTGTTTTATTTCTTTTTCCTTACAGGATTAGTAATGGGGTAGTCTCATAGACCACTCCCTTTTACTAATCTAGGGCTTGATGGCAGCTGGCAAATCACAGCCGTCATTAACCCCTTATATTACCTCAATTGCCACTGCACCGGTGCAATCGAGATGAGCTTGGTAAAGCCTGGAATTGTCGTATCTAATGGATGTGACAATTCTGGGTGGCTGCAGGCTGCTTCTTTTAGGCTGGGGAGTTCCAAAAACCATGGGCCTCCCCACCCTGAGAATACCAGTCCCAGCTGTTGGCTTTATCTTGGCTAGGTATCAAAATTGGGGGGCACTACATGCCGTTTTTTTTAATCTATTTATTGAAATAATTAAAAAAGCTACATTGGGTCCCTCTTATTTTGGTACACAGCCAACATAAGCATATGGCTAGAGGCTGGAGCCGTCTGCTTTATTTGCACTGGGTATCACAATATGGGGGGACCCTATTACAATTTTTTATTTATTTATTTTTACACCACTATATGGACATGGATAGTGTGTGTGATTCCAATCAATCACAGATGCTGTCACACAGGTACGAAAAGGAGGAATATCCAGCTTACCTGTCATCCGGAACCATATAATCCTTCAGGGTGCTCGATGTCCGCCGGTCAGTCCATGCCGGTGTGATAGCAGACGATGAAGAGAAGGAAGTGGACCCAGCACCAATCCAGTAAAAAAAATGTAAAAGAATCCTTTATTGGTATACTTTAAAAATAAGCCTGGAAACACACTGTACAGGATTATGTCACAGGCAAACTTTACGCGTTTCTGACTTAGTAATTAAAAGCAAGCGAGTCCTTAGTCATAAGTTACCTGTGAAGGGCCGCAGACAGAAAATATGTGTGTTCCAGAAGTGGAAATAGAGATACAAAGGGGAGGAGGGTGTGTTACCAACACAGATGCCTGGAGAATGCAATTATGCTCCTGCATGTCAGGAGGAGGGGGCTGATATATTTTATATTATGAAAATGTTAATATGTTATGCAGAAGATTTTTTTACAAAATATATGTATATAAATATTTGTAATAAAAATAGGTGGAATAAATAAATCAAATAGCATCTATATATGATTATTGCATTCCTATGAATATTAAGTATTATATACTCAAGATAGGTGCCCATACTATAAGTATACATGAACTTAGTATAATATGAATACATTGATGTTGTATTTGTATTGAGAAAAAAAAAAATTATATATATATATATATATATATATATATTGTGAGACTGTGACCGGGGTTATCTATGACGGCCGGTATGTCTCGCCCCGGTTGTGCTCACTCCATGATAGAAAGTAAATCCACTCTAGGATTAATGCTGTTTCCCTACAGGCTGAAGGAAGGGTTAAATAGAATCAGGAACGAGGGCAGGTGTGCCGGGTGTGAGGGAGTGAACAGAACTCCCTGAGTTTTCTGCTGGAGAGGCACATGTATTGTGTTATGGACTTTTGTTTGGACATTAAAACCGTGTGCTGTGAACCTTAATGCCTGGATCCCGTGTCTTCTGCTGCGCAGCCGACCGTGCTACCTCACATATGGTGAAGAATGCGGGCATGACAGCCGGTGAGGTGTAGCATCCATCCCTGGTGACCCAGCTGCGCATGTCCTGGATTCGAGCGGCTATACTACAGCCCAAACCCGGCGACGCCATGGAGGACATACTAAAGCATTTGGCTCAGGCTAATGCACAGCAGCAACAGGCTAATGCACAGCAACAACAGACCAATGCACACCTGCTCCAATCCTTGCAAGTGCAGGAAAAAAAACTCCAAGAACAGATGGATCAGGCCAATGCACGTCAGCAGCAAGCCTTGCAAGTGCAGGACAAAAGGCACCAAGAACAGATGGAGCAGGCCAATGCACATCAGCAGCAAGCCTTGCAATTGCAGGAAAAAAGGCACCAAGAACAGATGGTTCTCCTGGCCAAGTCGATCCGTGCCGGACCGGCAGCAACAACCCCGGGACCGGGTGACGACGGCAGCGTCCGGAAAGCGGTGAGACAAGCGTTGCAAAAGATGACCCCGGGTGATGATGTGGAAGCGTTCCTGGCGGTGTTTGAGCGGGTGGCCGAGCGGGAAAAGCTGCCGACCCCACAGTGGGCTGAGGTATTGTCGCCCTATCTGACGGGGGAACCCCAAAAAGCGTACCTGGACCTCTGTGCCGAGGACGCCATTGACTATGTGACCCTGAAAGCCGAAATACTGGCTCGGTTGGGGGTGAATACCTATGTACGGGCTCAGCGGGTAAATCAGTGGTTCTATGAGGAAGCCAAACCCGTACGCTCCCAGGCCTATGACTTGTTGCATCTTGTAAAAAAGTGGTTGCAGCCTGACACTCTGAGCCCGGCGCAAATGGTGGAAAGGGTAGTAGTGGATCGTTTTTGTGCGCACTTTACCCGTCACCGTTCAACGGTGGGTCGGACAGGGTGACCCGAGTACCCTGGACCAATTAGTGTCCCTGGTAGAGCGGCATGTGGCTACGCAGGACTTGATACGGGACACTGAGACTTTGCGTACCGCCCGTCGGTCCGGCCCCTCCAAGCCTAGGGCCAAGGACCCACCGCTGACAACGGTACAGGAGTCCCCTACCGTCCCGTCTGAGGCCGCGGCCGCCATTCCTGAGGTCCGGAAGGTTCTGTACCCTAAACGACAACCCGTCAAGGGGGTTTCCGTCCCCATGAGATGTTGGCGGTGCCAGCGGGTGGGACATATGGAAGCCCAGTGTCCACTCACCACGGAGCCCATGGATTGTGGGGTTACCCGGCGGGGTTCAATGTATGCTCAGGTGGTGTGTACCGCTGACCTGGTCTCCCCAGAGACGGAGCCCCACTTGTGCTAAATACAGGTGAATGGATGTCCGGTTACAGGATTGTTGGATTCCGGAAGCTTAGTGACCCTTGTGCGATCCACCTTGAGAGCTAAAGTAAAGGCCACAGGACGCACCGTGGGGGTGGTTTGCATACATGGGGACCGCCGCGACTATCCCACGGGGATTGTCACCATCACAGCACCTTGCGGTCAGGTGCAACATGAGGTGGGACTTCTTAACACTCTTCCTTATGACGTGATCCTAGGAAGGGATCTGCCCTATTTTTGGACTTTATGGAGGGGACCCCCTAAGTCCCCTCAGATATTGGTCGGTCCGGGACCTGAGCCCTACAATCCTGAATCCGGGACACCTGCCGTAGGGGTCACCATGATAGGGACAGAGTGTGAACCCGATAGGTCGCCCCTAGAGGAATTGGCAGGAGAGGCTGAGACGGTCGAGCCCATCCCGGAGTTGGAGGCGTCCCCGGATACGTTTGGGACAGCCCAACTCCAGGACCCTACGTTAATACATGCCCGGAGTCGGGTGACAGTAGTTGACGGGGTGGCACAGCTGCCCGGTGCCCAGGTAAGGTACCCCCATTTCGCTCTTAAGCAGGATTTACTCTACCGGGTAGATGAAATACGGGGCGTAGGGGTAGAACAGTTGGTGGTGCCCCAGCCGCATCGCCGGCGGGTCCTCGACTTGGCTCATAAACACCTGATGAGTGGCCACCTAGGGGTCAAGAAAACGCAGGAGCGAATATTGCAAAGGTTCTATTGGCCCGGGGTCTTTGGGGAGGTAAAACGGTTCTGCGAAACCTGCCCGGAGTGTCAGCTTACTGCACCCCTGACCCATTTTCGCAGTCCGTTGGTACCGTTACCCATTATAGAAGTCCCTTTTGAACGGATAGGGATGGATCTGGTGGGGCCCCTCGTAAAGTCCGCTCGAGGGCACCAACACATCCTAGTGATCGTTGACTATGCCACCTGGTACCCCGAGGCGATACCTCTCAGACATACTGCAGCAAAGCTTATAGCTCGGGAGTTGTTTGCTGTGTTCTGCCGGGTGGGATTGCCCAAGGAGATCCTTACGGATCAGGGGACCCCATTCATGTCTAAAGTGACCAAAGAGCTATGCCGGCTACTCCAGATCAAGCAGTTGCGTACGTCTGTGTATCATCCTCAAACGGACGGTTTAGTCGAGCGTTTCAATAAAACCCTGAAAACCATGCTAAGAAGGGTGATTTCAAAAGACGGGAAAGACTGGGATATGATGCTTCCCTATTTGATGTTTGCCATACGAGAGGTGCCACAGGCATCCACGGGGTTTTCGCCTTTTGAATTGTTATACGGGCGACATCCCCGGGGATTGTTGGACCTGGCAAAGGAAACATGGGAACAAGAGCCCACCCCCCATAAAAGTGTGATTGAACACATTTTGGGTATGCAGAACCGCATAAGCGCGGTCATGCCAATTGTGAAGGAGCATTTACAGGAGGCTCAGGCCGCGCAAAGCGGCCGCTACAATAGACAAGCCACCGTGCGGACTTTCAAACCCGGGGATCGGGTGTTGGTATTGATCCCCACGGCGGAGAGCAAATTCCTGGCTCAGTGGCAAGGCCCCTACGAGATAAAGGAAAGAGTAGGGGTGGTTAACTATAAAGTATTGCAGCCCGGTAGGCGGAAACCTGAACAAATATACCATGTCAACCTATTAAAACCTTGGCAGGAACGGGAAAGCCTGATGGCTGTTTTTTCCCCACCTCCCTCCTCTTCGGGTCGTTCACATCCGGCTCCAGCGACCTCCGGAGAGGACGAACCGGAAGTAAGGATTGGAGAAGCCCTCACCAAGCAACAGAGGCGAGAGGCCAGACGGTTGGTTCAGCAGAACCCCGATGTCTTCTCCGAGCTGCCCGGTAGGACCAGTCTGATACGACATGATATTGTCACCGAGCCCCACCTGAAGGTACGCCTGAAGTCATACCGGGTACCGGAGGCTCGACGACAAGCCATATCGGAGGAAGTAAAGACAATGTTACGCCTGGGGGTCATCGAAAAATCCCGGAGTGAATGGGCTAGTCCGATTGTCCTAATACCAAAACCCGATGGCTCCTTAAGGTTCTGCAATGACTTTAGGAGATTGAACGAAATATCCAAGTTCGATCTCTACCCCATGCCCCGGGTGGATGAGCTGATTGATAGGCTGGGACAGGCGCGATATTTTACCACGCTCGACCTGACCAAAGGGTACTGGCAGGTGCCACTAACGGAGTCCGCCAAGGAGAAAACCGCTTTTGTTACGCCGGAGGGTCTCTTCCACTATGTTGTCTTGCCTTTTGGGTTACATGGCGCTCCGGCCACGTTCCAGAGGTTGATGGACTTAGTGCTGGAACCCCACCAGGCGTATGCATCAGCGTACCTGGATGACATCATTATTTACAGCTCCGATTGGCAGACCCACTTGGAACAGGTACAAGCGGTGGTGGACGCGCTTCGAACAGCCGGATTGACAGCCAATCCCAAGAAATGTGCATTGGGACTCACGGAAGCCCGCTACTTGGGCTACGTGATAGGCCAAGGAGTGATTAAGCCCCAAATTAACAAGGTTGAGGCGATCCAGAAGTGGCCTAGACCCCTGACCACGAAGCAGGTTAGGGCCTTCCTGGGTATCGTGGGGTACTACAGGAGGTTTGTAAAGGATTTTGCGGGACTATCAGCCCCCTTGACGGACCTTCTCAAAGGCAAGAAGTCCGTCATGGTGCGCTGGACTCCGCAGGCCGAGGACTCCTTCCGGGCCCTGAAGGAGGTCCTGTGCGGACAGCCCGTTCTGGTCAACCCTGACTTCCGGAAGGAGTTCATAGTACAGACTGACGCCTCGGAGATCGGCCTGGGGGCAGTGCTGTCTCAGGTGGTTCAGGGGGAGGAACACCCCGTCACCTTCTTGAGTAGGAAGCTCACCCCTCCCGAGCGGAATTATAGCGTAGTGGAGAAGGAGTGCCTGGCGATTAAGTGGGCCTTGGAGTCCCTACGCTATTACCTGCTGGGACGGCAGTTTCGCTTGGTGACGGATCACTCTCCACTGGTCTGGATGAGGTCCGCCAAGGAACGGAATGCCCGGGTTACCCGGTGGTTCCTTTCTCTGCAAAACTTCCGGTTTACGGTTGAACACCGGGCCGGTAGGTTGCAGGGCAACGCCGATGCCTTGTCCCGCGGCCCGTGTTTGATGGCGGGAGTTCAACCCCGCACGCTTGAACTGAGGGGGGGGTATGTGAGACTGTGACCGGGGTTATCTATGACGGCCGGTATGTCTCGCCCCGGTTGTGCTCACTCCATGATAGAAAGTAAATCCACTCTAGGGTTAATGCTGTTTCCCTACAGGCTGAAGGAAGGGTTAAATAGAATCAGGAACGAGGGCAGGTGTGCCGGGTGTGAGGGAGTGAACAGAACTCCCTGAGTTTTCTGCTGGAGAGGCACATGTATTGTGTTATGGACTTTTGTTTGGACATTAAAACCGTGTGCTGTGAACCTTAATGCCTGGATCCCGTGTCTTCTGCTGCGCAGCCGACCGTGCTACCTCACAATATATATATATATATATATATATATAATGTATATATATATATGGGACATTAAAAGTATATGTAATAAATATGTATACATGAAGACTCTAAATTATGTAGCGTAGATCCGAATAAAAATTCAGACCGTCGACTGTCTGGTATCCAATTTCAGGATCCACCTAGCTTCAGCCTGCAGTAAAGCAGCAAAACGATCGCCTCCTCTGGGAGATCTAGAGACATGCTCAATGCCTGTTACCGTTAAGGAGGAAAAATCACCTCCATGTGAATCCAGAATATGACAGGTGAGACCCGATAGTGTGCGTTTCTTCCTAATTTCTGTGGGTGGTGTGAGCAGGGTTGAGGATGCAGTCCTAGTATGCTCAGATAATCGTATCCTAAGTGATCTAGAAGTACACCTTATATAGTACTTATTCCAGGATCGGCAGGATGCTTTGTATACAATGTATGTGGAAGAGCAATTGATAAAAGATGCTATCTTAAAATTACTACCGTTAGTTCCCTGGAACTGTTGGGTGTTACTCATATCTGCATAGGCCACATCTTTGTGACCCACATCGGTACAATGCCGTAGTGCTAAGCCAAGTCTGTTTTGTATTCTTAGGGGTATAGAGGCTGGGAGAGACTACATTGCCAATGGTTTTCGCTCGCTTACCTACTACATTAATACCATGGGAAAGGATCATATCTACATCTTTATCCTGCTGTAAAAGAGGGATGAATTTCAAAATGATGCTTTTAATGGCAGGAAAACCTGAGCTATATGGGGTAGAAAAAGTAAGACGCCCTGAATAGTCCTGTGATTTTGGTTTATCCTTCAGTAATTCAGATCGTGGTTTGCTATTGGCTATGTTGCGTGCTCTCCTTAGGGAGGAATCAGTATATCCCCTCTTTTTGAGCCTATCAGTAATATTATCGGCTTCCTTAGTAAAGGAAGCAACAGAAGAGCAGAGCCTCTTAGCCCGCAGAAATTCACCAACAGGTAAGTTTTATATCGTGTGGGTGACATGACAGCTGTTGGCATGTAAAATGGTATTACCACTTATGGTCTTGCGCTATAGGGCTGTGTCTATTTTGCCCGTATTGGAATTGCCCGAAAGCCAGACATCTAAAAAAGGGTGCAGAGCTTTGGAAATAACTGGTGGAAAACGATAAATTTAGTTGGTTGGCATTCAGATAAATATTTAGGGCAGAAGTCAGATCTTGTGGGTCTGTGTCAGTATGGATCTCACAAATAAATATCTGATTGTCGATATACCTTGCGCATCACCGGATATGCAACCCCTTTCTCAAGCATATCCAGTGGTACGCAAGGTATAACGAGTTTGCCTGTGACATAACCCTGTACAGTGTGTTTCCAGGCTTATTTTTAAGCATACCAATAAAGGATTCTTTTACATTTTTTACTGGATTGGTGCTGGGTCCACTTACTTCTCTTATCCTCTGCTGTCACACAGGGTTGGGGTGCGGTCTGACTGCAACCAGAGACCCACAGATTGCCGCTTGGCAGGGTAAGCAGTGAATATGTATTATGTATTAGGGTTAATACAGTAAGTGGACCCGGAAGCAGTGTGACAGCAGCATGGCAGGTCAGTAAGTGTAACTGTCCTGCTTTATTTTCTTTCTTTTTCAACCCCCCAGCCCTCACTAAAACATAAGTTTTGCTTTCCATTGAATTCAATGGTGTTCGGATATGTTTGTCGAACACCGGAAAAGTCGACGAACCCGAACCGAACCTTCAAAAGTTCACTCATCTCTAGTTAAAACTATATATTTGCCCTGAGTAAAAGGTACATGTATACACTTCTGCTTGTGTAATGCTAGCCATACCCATTATATTAATTTTTATTTATTAATAGTTAGTGATTTTTCAAGTCAAGCCATCAAAGGAGTTAAAATCCACCAATCAAGCCTTGACTTAGTACAATAGATTCAGACTGCAAGATTTCAACATTGTTAATTAAAAGATGCTCCATTGATTGCAATGGACCTCAGTGGACTGAATGAAACATTTTCCCCAACCAATGGTTTGGAAGTCATGTATAGCTCTGAGACCCCCTGCATGTGGTTCCTGAGTGGGTGGGATATCACAGCACCACTAGAACTTTTTTGCTAGGGTCCTAATCACTGTACATCAGAAAACTTCATCTCGTTTGATAAGGTCTAATTTACCATCTACTACCTTCTCAAGTGTAATCTATCTCTAAAGGCCCCGTCACACTAAGCAACATCGCTAGCAACATCGCTGCTAACGAACAACTTTTGTGACGTTGCTAGCAATGTTGCTGTGTGTGACACCCAGCAACAACCTGGCCCCTGCTGTGAGGTCGTTGGTTGTTGCTGAATGTCCTGGGCCATTTTTTAGTTGTTGCTGTCCCGCTGTGAAGCACATATCGCTGTGTGTGACAGCGAGACAGCAACAACTGAATGTGCAGGCAGCAGGAGCCGGCTTCTGCGGAGGCTGGTAACCAATGTAAACATCGGGTAACCAAGAAGCCCTGTCCTTGGTTACCCGATATTTACCTTTGTTACCAGCCTCCACCGCTCTCACTGTCAGTGCCGGCTCCTGCTCTGTGCACATGTAGCTGCAGGACACATCGGGTTAATTAACCCGATGTGTGCTGTAGCTAGAAGAGCAGGGAGCCAGTGCTAAGCATTGTGCGCTGCTCCCTGCTCTGTGCACATTTAGCTGCAGCACACATCGGGTAATTAACCCGATGTGTGCTGTAACTAGGAGAGCAAGGAGCCAGCGCTAAGTGGTGTGCGCTGCTCCCTGCTCTCTGCACATTTAGCTGCAGCACACATCGGGTAATTAACCCGATGTGTGCTGTAACTAGGAGAGCAGGGAGCCAGCGCTCAGTGTGCGCTGCTCCCTGCTCTCTGCACGTGTAGCTGCGTGCGCTGGTAACCAAGGTAAATATCGGGTTGGTTACCCGATATTTACCTTAGTTACCAAGCGCAGCATCTTCCACGCGGCGCTGGGGGCTGGTCACTGGTGAGCTCACCAGCAACTCGTGTAGCGACGCTCCAGCGATCCCTGCCAGGTCAGGTTGCTGGTGGGATCGCTGGAGCCTCGCAGTGTGACATCTCACCAGCAACCTCCTAGCAACTTACCAGTGATCCCTATCGTTGTTGGGATCGATGGTAAGTTGTTTAGTGTGACTGGACCTTTACAGCAGAGATATCAAGATAGAGAAGGGGGGAGATCTTTGTCTCTCTGCTCATGGACTCCTATTTGTCCCACTAAATACAGACTCAACAATGTGGCAAGCTTTCAATCTAGGATAGGCAATCAAATAATGCAGAAGTAAGAAAAAATAAAGTTCCAGCACCTATTGGGCTGCCAGAATGCTCATAAAGAGGAACCATCCATTCAAAGAGAGTGGATTTCAAGTTGCTGAGTATGAGAATTGGTACAGTCCCTGAACATTATAGACTAGGGTGCATCAAAAGCATTTTTTATGTGTTCTGGGGATATGGGCAGCAGGCCTTCTCTACAATATAGTTTTGATTGTCCATGTCGTACTATAACAGTGAAAATGTGTCTTTTGTTCATTTCTATAGCATCTATATAAAAAGATCAGATATATGGAATAGCTGCTTATTTCTTGGCATAGTGTAGAAAGTTGATGCAATTTTAGCTTGTACATTTTGCAACTGTAGAAGTTAGAGGAGAAAAGAAAGGAGCTTTGAATCCATTACCAGGTGTACTTGGCCTTCTCAAAATCACTATCAAGGTACAGCCTGAGGTCCTTGTGTGGCGCCCCTGACCTGGTCAGGCAACTGTGGGAACTGTTGTATTAAAAGAAATTTTTTCTTGTCTTTACAGCCCGAGGACATGCTGTTGATAACTAAGGGGGAATGTGGCACCCCTGGGTACTGCACCCATGCTGGGTGAGTACAAACAGGTAATCCCAAAGGCTGAATAGGATGTGGACACACAGACACATAGTGACCAGGTCTCACACACATCTCAGAGAGGACCCCTGGGCAGACCCAGGAGGGGGCGTGGCCACTACATCTCATCTAGTGGTGGGTGGAGAAGCTGGTTGCTAGGTTGCAGTGGCAGGCACAGAGGGGAGGCAGTAGTGAACCAGTCTGAAGTGAGGAAGCGCAGTGTGCAGTCGCAGAAGGAGGACGTGCGCGGTGTCACTAGTCAGACCCTGCACGTATAGTGGCTGTCGGCGGGGGAGTTTGGTTGCCACACAGTCAGCCTGAAAGACACCTCAGGAAGGAGCGAGGTGATTGAGTACGGGGACTCCTGGTAGACCAGGCCCGCACGGGGAAACAGGTCCCTAGAGCAGAAACCCACTTACTTGGTCTGCTAAACCTGCTGGTGAGGGTGCTGGATGTGCCTCACCGACCAACACAGAGTCTGCAGCATCAGCAGCAACGAGGGGGCCCATAAGTGAGATAGGGCAAGAAGCCATCTTTACTTGGTCCACGCTGCCAGCAAACGGGCCAGAAACTGGAGAAAAGGCAGATGCGACTTCCCTGGATGATCTCCACAATACTTCAAGTCAGGGGTCATCCCAAACAAGAAGGGCTAGGAAGGCGAGCTTACAGTCACCCTTACTTCAGCCTGAAGGATACCTGGTTCTCTCTGGTCTATCTCAGCATCACTCGGGTTACCTCACAGTAAACAACTGAACGTGAGTAAAAACCCTGAAAGACATTCTGGACTGTGTGTGAGTTCTTGTGCAACCTGTGGTACTACGCACATACACCCGAGCCCCTGGGGCAATCCTCACTCTCGGGAGGCCATAACACCAAACTGCAGACACCATCAGCCCCAGACGCTCTATGAACTGCAGTGGCGGTCACCCCTCATCCTGACCGCAAAACCGAGAATGGCGTCACGACTCCTATACAAGTGAACCTGACATACCTGTGGCTAGAAGGGTCCCCACAGAGAAGTCCCTGCAGTGTCCCGCAGGCGACCGCTGCAGCGCTGTGGTGGGCGACTCACTTGTTCTAAACGACGTCACGACTGACAGCAAGTTATTCTTGGAGCTGTTTACATCGGATCAATGTGTTTTAGAGAGAAAAGATATAAACAATTAATCACTCTTCATATTTCCCCTCCTTTTCCTCCTCCGATCCGGCTCTCAGAGTGTACACAATCCTTGTAATCAGAGTGCAGCGTTATAAACAGAGAACCTACGCGTTCCTTTTCGGGACCACACAGGAGACCGGGGCCTACAGCTAAATTGTCCCTTAACAAAGGCCAAAGCACTTCCCTATGAAGAATTCATTTGGTAGCGATATGGTGTAGAGTCACCTTACAGGTCCGAAAATGACATAACCCTATATGACGCCGGACCTTTCGCTGACTTCAGATCTAGCTCCACTTTTGGGGCAGATTCTGACCTTTTGTGATTCGGTATGTTTTCATTTCTTCATTGACAAGCGTTTTTGTACACTTAGGAGAAATTTGCTAAATTAATTTGCTGAGCAGAACGCTTTGAATTAAAGATCTGTGATGGCTTGGATATAAAGGGAACCGGTCAGATGCAATATGCACCTAGAACCATGAGCAGTTCTGGGCGTATATTGCTAATCCCTGCCTAACCGTCCCTGTATACACTAGCATAGATAAAGAGATCTTTAGAAAACGTATTTCTAAAGATACTTTATGATATGCTAATGAGGGCAGGCACTAATCGCACGGGTGTTAGATTCTGCGCTCATTCCTCCCTCTTAGCATGTTAGTACGCCCACAGGGGCGTGCTGACATGCTATTCAATGCCCATTGCCTAGCGTCATCAGCGGTGATGTACGTACCTGTGTCCGCTGTCACCGCATCAGATCACAGACAATGCGAATGATCAGAAGTCACCACACTTCCAGTAATGTGCACTATGAAGCCAGGTGTACACGTCCCGGCTTCTGAGAGGTCTAGTGTGCATGAACGTAAGTGCGGTGACTTCTGATCATGCGCACTGCCTGGTGTCTGCTGCGGTGACAACGAACACAGGTATGTGCGTCATCGCTGATGATGCTAGACAATGGACATTGAATAGCATGTTAGTATGCCCCTGTGGGTGTTTTAACATGCTAAGAGGGCGGAACTATCGCCCTTGCGACCCGTCTCTGGCCTCATTAGCATATCAAAAAGGATCTTTAGAAATACTTTTTCTAAAGTTGTCTTTATCTATGCTACTAGATATAGGGACTGCTAGGCAGTGATTAGCAGTATGCACCCAGAACTTCAAATGATTCTGGGTGCATATTGCACCTGAGCGGTTCCCTTTAAGCACTCCTTACAGTAATGGGCACCTGGTTTCAAATCTGACCATGAACAAAATATATATACAGATTGTGTGTTCACCCTATATTGTGCACATTTCCTCCACCCACATTTTATGACCAAACTCATAGGTGTTGGTTGTAGAATATATCAATGACATACTTATGCTAAAGTGGGTGCTATGTTGAGTTTATGATGCTCCATTTGATTTATAATTTTCATTTTACACTGGGTGACCTTTTTGTGTGTGCGCCTCTGTTCTTCTAATAATCTTCCATGCTATGAAGATGTAAATAACAGTTGCGGAATGTCCCAATTAAAAACAGCCCATTCTCCCACAGTATCCGAGTGCTGATGATTCTGCTGAAAGCTGAAATCTGCAGCCTCTGATCCAGACAAAGAGCACATCACCACTTGGTGAACAGTCTATTAGAAAGAATGTAACTGAGGTTTTCATCTCCTGTAAATAAGTAAGGCTAGGCTCATAAGCGGGCTTTACACACTGCGATCTCGCTAGCGAGATCGCAAGCGATCGTACCCGCCCGTCGGTTAAGCGACACGGGCAAATCGCTGCCCGTGCCGCACAACCTCGCTTAACCCCATCACACGCACTTACCTGCCCTGCGAAGTCGCTCTGGCCGGCGAACCGCCTCCTTTCTAAGGGGACGGTTCGTGCGGCGTCACAGCGACGTCACGCGGCAGGCGTCCAATAGAAGCGGAGGGGCAGAGATGAGCGGGACGTAACATCCCGCCCACCTCCTTCCTTCCACATTGCCGGTGGACGCAAGTAAGGAGATGTTCGTCGTTCCTGCGGTGTCACACACACCGATGTGTGCTGCCGCAGGAACGACGAACAACATCGCTAATAAGCAGAAAACGATTTTTTGTTTTAGGACGACCTCTTCGCGGCAAACGATTTTGACCACTTTTGCGATCATTTAAGGTCGCTCATAAGTGTCACACACTGCGATATCGTTAATGATGCCGGATGTGCGTCACAAACACCGTGACCCCCGACGATAATTCATTAACGATATCGTAGCGTGTAAAGCCCGCTATACTCATGCAGTGCTCTCTGCTGTTGGGTTTCTGTCGGAATCCCCAAATAACAGTATTTCAACAAGGAACCCTTGATTGGGGCCATTCAGCTCAATTAAACTGATGGAGTTACATTGGGCACTGTGACCTCCATCCTGATATACAGTATTTGTCTTTTTAAAAACATTCACAAACATGCGTTCCAATATGGTTATTGCAAAAAAAAAAAAAAAAAAGACAAATACTACCAGGACGAAGGACAGACAACATCCAAAGTGACTCTGTTAATTGTATATCTCCATCAGTGGCTTTGACGAGCGAGGTTCCTGTCAGAATCCAGATTTTTGGGGATCTCGACAGAAACCGTGTCATAGTGTTCAGGAGAAAACACTATATGAGTGTGAACCTAACCTAAAAAGCTTAGCATGTACTTAATGTGAGATAAAAAATAATTAGCTTGTCGGAGTTAACCGTACTTTTCAGATTATAAGACGCACTGTTCTTCCTAAAATTTTGGGAGGAAAATGAGGGGTACATCTTGTAATCCAAATGTTGCTTTCCAGGGATGGTGAAGAGAGGTCACAGGAGCAAGGATGCGGGTGCTGTACTGGAGTCGCAGGCACTGTGCTATGGCTGCGGGCCACAGGTGCTGTGCTAGAGCTGCTGGTTGCACTGTACTGGGGCTGCTGGTGCCATCCTGAAAATGTTGTTGCCGCTGCGGCCTTCAAATAATGGCGCCTGGAGTTGGCGCGTGCGCATTTGGCACTCTCGGCTCAAGATCTCATCTGCACATGCGCTGCCTCCGGCTCATTGATCTCCCAACAGTGTAGTTAAGGAAAATGTCGCCAAGCAGTTGCACATGCGCAGATGAGATCTTGAGCCAAGAGCTCAATTTACGCACGCATTGACTCCAGGCGCCATTTCTTTGAAGCCCGCACTGCCGACAGTTTCTGAAAGTTGCCTGTCTCACTGTGCCCGCAGCGAGTATCTGAACACCCAACGCACTGCCTGCAGCATCGCCCTACTCGACCACCGTCCCTGCCTCCTGTGCCCCCACTCCAACACCACTACCACCCGCTTACCAGTAAGACACCAACATATTGTAAGACGGGCCCCATTTTTTTTTGCCTTTTTTTCCTCTAAATATGGGGTGTCTTATAAACCGAAAAATACAGTAATTAAAAGTGTCCAAACTAAATAATGACCAACTATTGAAGTTTAAAGTGGAAATGTTACTGTCCACAAATGACATGTGGGACGTTCTTACTACAGAGAGACCATAGATTAATAATCAGGAATGGGATAAAAAAAAACAGATCAGCAAGAGCCCTCTGGCTAGTCCCCCCTACATGTTAACGACTGAAATAGCAGGTTTATAACATTGGCGGTATCTAAAAATCCATGGCTGCCTCCTAAACTGCTCGGCCATAGCCACTACACAGTACTCTATGGCATGTACTGGAGACGCCAGCTGCTGGAGGCCGCAATACCTATCATTGGTGGTCACAGGGTGTTTATAGCGGCTCTTCCTATTAGGAGGCATCACCCCATCACCAACCTCGGCTTCAGTCGCCTACCTTTTCTCTTGGTTGCTTGCTGTGGTCTTCTGCTGGTGCTGAGCACATCAGTTTGAAGAACAGTTGGAACTAGAGGTTAAATGTCTATGTAAATATTTTTGCCTCTATTTTTTCTGTGCATGTCCCCATGTGTATAAAATTGTACCTGTGTATGCCACTGAGAGTGATTGTAGGTTTATCTGTAAATGCAAGCTAATGTGTTAAAAGTGTCCAAAAATGTTTATAAGATGTACATCTGTGTATTTATGTAAAAACGTATTACTGTGTGCATGTTGGTTAAAGTGTACAAGTGCAAAAACATACTCATGCATTTGATACAATTTTTCTAAATTTGTAGCGTAGTTCGCATTACAGTCTCAGCATCTGTTAAAGGGAATCTGTCAGCAGGTTCTTTCTACCTCATCTGGGAGTAGTATAATATAGAGAACAGAGACCCTGATTTAAGCAATAGAGGGGAACCAACGCTGTTTTTTTTTATTTACTTAAATATTTTTAAAAAACCAGGATGAGGTCCCCTTTATTTTTGATAATCAGCCAATGTAAAGCAGACAGCTGAATTTGATATTATCAGACTGGGGAGGTCCATGAATATTTGACCCTCCCTAGCCTAAAAATAGCAGCCCTCAGTTGCCCCATTAGTGGCGCATCCATTAGATACACCAATTCTGGCGCTTTACTTGACTCTTCCCAATTGCCCTGGTGAGCTAAAAGCATTTTTGGGGTTTATGTCAGCTGTGAATTGACAGATGGCAACAAGCCTTGGAGTTAGTAATGGAGAGGCGTCTATCAGACAGTCCCATTACTAACCTAGCAAGTGTACAGTTAAAAAAAACACACATACACACTCTAGAAAAAATAGTTTATTTGAATAAAGACTTCCCCACAGTCTCTCGTTCATCAATTTATTAATTAAAAAGAAATCATCGAAGATTTGATGTAATCCAATGGTGTAATGTCCCATGACGCCCATCGATTCTAATGGAGCTTTGTTCTGCAACAAGTCCATCAGACAAATGAGAAAAAAACAACATCATTGATCATCATTGTTCCTACAACCCCTGCACCATCTATTAGTACTCTACACTTATATTTACATAGACTCATTACATAAGAGTGTAGGTATGGCTGATTTTTACTGATTCAACGTTTTTTTTCCTATTAACAGGCCCATTAGGAATGATGGGTAAAAAGGGAGGACCTTATTTTTAAATTATTTAAGTAAATAATTAAAAAAAAAAAGGCTTGCAAAGCCCTCTATTTTTGATAACCAGCCAAGGTAAAGCAGACAGCTGAGGGCTGCAGCCCCAAGCTGTCTGCTTTCCCTACCCTAGTTATCAAAAATATGCAGGACCCCACATCATTTTTTTTTTTTTAAATTAGTCCCTATCCAAATTTGATTGCAGGGCAATTGTCCTGCTCTTACCCCCATTTTGCTTCCATTTATTGTCCAAAACCACTACTACGACCATTTGACAGCCATTTTACAGCATCAAAGTTCAGGTCTGCATTGCATTATATGGTGTCTGGGGTCAAGTACGGTTTCCAAACCTAACTTTTAACTAAAGTCCAGTGGAACCAAGCAAACCCAAATTTTCATAAGTTTGCTTATCCCTATTTACCATATCTATCTAGTAAGCTAGGTGCTGGTATCCCTGTAGTATGCTTAGTTTAGTTATTATATATAGTAGACTTATTTTGGTTAAAGTGTCTATGTGTCTATGTCCAAACCTGGTTTTGGTTAATGTATCTATTTAATAGGTATGATTGTGATACTGCATTTATAGGTTAAGCTTGGTGATGGCACAGTATCTATGTAGTAGGCTTTCTTCTGGTTCTGTATTTATGTAGTAAGCTTTTACTAAGAGGTCAATCATGTATCAAGAATTGTACATATGTGTGCAATTCCAACATCTGTGGTCTTTCCACCTTTATGCAGCAGCCAGCGTTAAACAGGATAAGGGTGAATTCCCACCCATTGGCTGGTTCGGTGCGCTTGTTCCTCAGGCTACAATTTGCCAACTGAATGGGCAAAAGCTTTTACAAGCTTTTTAATGGAGGTAAACCAACTGAACCTCATAAGACATAAGAACACTGCTAATTGAATGTGGGATGCACTGCAAAAAAGAGAGATCAAGTCTAAACAACAAAATACTTCTGCAGAGGAAACTGTACAAAATCAGGTAAAGAAAATATATGCATGAGCACATAAATGAAATGATGGAAGTGATGACAGAACTGAGATGGGGGGTGAGGAAATACAGCAATGTTGCAACCAAATTGCTATGCAACTTACCCGATAAATACAGTGCACTGATTAATGCACGAAAAACAAGGCATGAGACAGATGTCAACGGAATTTGGAAAGACCAAGCCAAGAGATAAATACTGGAGAAAGGAACTTATACAGACCTCCAAAGAAGGTGACAGTGGATCTGCTCTTAAAGGGAACCAACCCCCAGGATTTTCCAGACACTGCGGAGAAGATTATGAGCAGCACGGGAGTGTGCACAGTTGTAAAAAAAAATTTGTGCACGCTCCGATGCCGCTTGTGATCTTTTCCACAGTGTCTTCAATAATATTACATTGGAGATTGTGGTACACACATGCGTGGACTTCGGCGCCATTTTAATGAAGACATAATCACTGTAGCAATCCGCATGCGCCGCCAACAGCAACAATGGTGGCACAGCACGAAGAAGGGAATTTTGTTTACTTACCGTAAATTCCTTTTCTTCTAGCTCCAATTGGGAGACCCAGACAATTGGGGTGTATAGGCTATGCCTCCGGAGGCCGCACAAAGTATTACACTTAAAAGTGTTAAGCCCCTCCCCTTCTGCCTATACACCCCCCGTGCTCCCACGGGCTCCTCAGTTTTGGTGCAAAAGCAAGAAGGAGGAAAAAGAATTATAAACTGGTTTAAAGTAACTTCAATCCGAAGGAATATCGGAGAACTGAAACCATTCAATCATGAACAACATGTGTACACAAAAAAACAGGGGCGGGCGCTGGGTCTCCCAATTGGAGCTAGAAGAAAAGGAATTTACGGTAAGTAAACAAAATTCCCTTCTTCTTTGTCGCTCCATTGGGAGACCCAGACAATTGGGACGTCCAAAAGCAGTCTCTGGGTGGGTAAAATAATACCTCATAAGAGAGCCGTAAAACGGCCTCTTCCTACAGGTGGGCAACCGCCGCCTGAAGGACTCGTCTACCTAGGCTGGCATCCGCCGAAGCATAGGTATGCACCTGATAGTGTTTCGTGAAAGTGTGCAGGCTCGACCAGGTAGCCGCCTGACACACCTGCTGAGCCGTAGCCTGGTGCCTCAAAGCGCAGGATGCGCCCACGGCTCTCGTAGAATGGGCCTTCAGCCCTGAGGGAACCGGAAGCCCAGCCAAACGGTAGGCTTCGAGAATTGGCTCCTTGATCCACCGAGCCAAGGTTGATTTGGAAGCCTGTGACCCTTTACGCTGGCCAGCGACAAGGACAAAGAGTGCATCCGAGCGGCGCAGGGGCGCCGTACGAGAAATGTAGAGTCTGAGTGCTCTCACCAGATCTAACAAGTGCAAATCCTTTTCACATTGGTGAACTGGATGAGGACAAAAAGAAGGTAAGGAGATATCCTGATTGAGATGAAAGGGGGATACCACCTTAGGGAGAAATTCCGGAACCGGACGCAGAACCACCTTGTCCTGGTGAAAAACCAGGAAAGGGGCTTTGCATGACAGCGCTGCTAGCTCAGACACTCTCCGAAGTGAAGTGACTGCTACTAGAAAAACCACTTTCTGCGAAAGGCGTGAGAGAGAAATATCTCTCATTGGCTCGAATGGTGGTTTCTGAAGAACCAGCAGCACCCTGTTAAGATCCCAGGGTTCTAACGGCCGCTTGTAAGGAGGAACGATGTGACAAACCCCCTGCAGGAACGTGCGTACCTGTGGAAGTCTGGCTAGGCGCTTCTGGAAAAACACAGAGAGCGCTGAGACTTGTCCCTTAAGGGAGCCGAGCGACAAACCCTTTTCCAGTCCAGATTGAAGGAAGGACAGAAAAGTGAGCAAGGCAAAAGGCCAGGGAGAAAAACCCTAAGCAGAGCACCACGACAGGAAAATTTTCCACGTCCTGTGGTAGATCTTGGCGGACGTTGGTTTCCTAGCCTGTCTCATAGTGGCAATGACGTCTTGAGATAACCCTGAAGATGCTAGGATCCAGGACTCAATGGCCACACAGTCAGGTTGAGGGCCGCAGAATTCAGATGGAAAAACGGCCCTTGAGATAGCAAGTCTGGTCGGTCTGGTAGTGCCCACGGTTGGCCGACCGTGAGATGCCACAGATCCGGGTACCACGACCGCCTCGGCCAGTCTGGAGCGACGAGGATGACGCGGCGGCAGTCGGCCCTGATCTTGCGTAACACTCTGGGCAACAGTGCCAGCGGAGAAAACACATAAGGGAGCTGAAACTGCGACCAATCCTGAACTAAGGCGTCTGCCGCCAGAGCTCTGGGATCTTGAGACCGTGCCATGAACGTCGGTACCTTGTTGTTGTGCCGGGACGCCATGAGGTCGACGTCCGGCACCCCCCAGCGGCAACAGATCTCCTGAAACACGTCCGGGTGAAGGGACCATTCCCCTGCGTCCATGCCCTGGCGACTGAGATAATCTGCTTCCCAGTTTTCCACGCCTGGAATGTGAACTGCAGAGATGGTGGAGGCCGTGGCTTCCACCCACATCAAAATCCGCCGGACTTCCTGGAAGGCTTGCCGACTGCGTGTGCCGCCTTGGTGGTTGATGTATGCCACCGCTGTGGAATTGTCCGACTGAATTCTGATCTGCTTGCCTTCCAGCCACTGCTGGAACGCTTTCAGGGCAAGATACACTGCCCGTATTTCCAGAACATTGATCTGAAGCGAGGACTCTTGCTGGGTCCACGTACCCTGAGCCCTGTGGTGGAGAAAAACCGCTCCCCACCCTGACAGACTCGCGTCCGACGTGACCACCTCCCAGGATGGGGGTAGGAAGGATTTCCCCTTCGATAATGAAGTGGGAAGAAGCCACCACCGAAGGGAAGCTTTGGTCGCCTGAGAGAGGGAGACGTTCCTGTCGAGGGACGTCGGCTTCCTGTCCCATTTGCGTAGGATGTCCCATTGAAGAGGACGCAGGTGAAACTGCGCGAAAGGAACTGCCTCCATTGCTGCCACCATCTTCCCCAGGAAGTGCATGAGGCGCCTCAAGGGGTGTGACTGGCCTTGAAGGAGAGATTGTACCCCTGTCTGTAGTGACTGCTGCTTGATCAGCGGAAGCTTCACTATCGCTGAGAGGGTATGAAACTCCATGCCAAGGTATGTGAGCGATTGGGCCGGTGTCAGATTTGACTTTGGAAAATTGATGATCCACCCGAAACTCTGGAGAGTCTCCAGGGTAGCGTCGAGGCTGTGTTGGCATGCCTCTTGAGAGGGTGCCTTGATCAGGAGATCGTCCAAGTAAGGGATCACCGAGTGACCCTGAGAGTGGAGGACCGCTACTACAGTAGCCATAACCTTGGTGAAAACCCGTGGGGCTGTTGCCAGGCCGAACGGCAGTGCCACGAACTGCAGGTGTTCGTTTTCTATGGCGAAGCGCAAGAAGCGCTGGTGCTCTGGAGCAATCGGTACGTGGAGATAAGCATCTTTGATATCGATCGATGCAAGGAAATCTCCTTGGGACATTGAGGCGATGACGGAGCGGAGGGATTCCATCCGGAACCGCCTGGTCGTTACGTGTTTGTTGAGAAGTTTCAGGTCCAGGACAGGACGGAAAGACCCGTCCTTCTTTGGGACCACAAACAAGTTGGAGTAAAAACCGTGGCCCTGTTGCTGAAGAGGAACAGGGACCACCACTCCTTCTGCCTTCAGAGTGCCCAGCGCCTGCAGAAGAGCCTCGGCTCGCTCGGGAGGCGGGGATGACCTGAAGAATCGAGTCGGGGGACGAGAGGTGAACTCTATCTTGTAACCGTGAGACAGAATGTCTCTCACCCAACGGTCTTTTACCCGTGGCAGCCAGGCGTCGCAAAAGCGGGAGAGCCTGCCACCGACCGAAGATGCGGAGTGAGGAGGCCGAAAGTCATGAGGAAGCCGCTTTGGTAGCGGCACCTCCGGTGGCCTTTTTAGGACGTGACTTAGACCGCCATGCGTCAGAGTTCCTTTGATCTTTCTGAGGCCTTTTGGACGAGGAGAATTGGGACCTGCCCGCGCCCCGAAAGGACCGAAACCTCGACTGCCCCTTCCTCTGTTGGGGTATGTTCGGTTTGGGCTGGGGTAAGGATGTATCCTTTCCCTTGGATTGTTTGATGATTTCATCCAAACGCTCGCCAAACAATCGGTCGCCAGAAATTGGCAAACTGGTTAAGCGCTTTTTGGAAACAGAATCTGCCTTCCATTCCCGTAGCCACAAGGCCCTGCGGAGTACCACCGAATTGGCGGCTGCAACCGCCGTACGGCTCGCAGAGTCCAGGACAGCATTAATAGCGTAAGACGCAAATGCCGACGTCTGAGTGGTTATGGACGCCACCTGTGGTGCGGACGTGCGTGTGGCTGCGTCAATTTGCGCTTGACCTGCTGAGATAGCTTGTAGCGCCCATACGGCTGCGAACGCTGGGGCAAAAGAAGCGCCGATAGCTTCATAGATGGATTTCAACCAGAGTTCCATCTGCCTGTCAGTGGCATCTTTGAGTGAAGCCCCATCTTCCACTGCAAGTATGGATCTAGCTGCCAGTCTGGAGATTGGAGGATCCACTTTGGGACACTGAGCCCAACTTTTGACCACGTCAGGGGGAAAAGGATAACGTGTATCCTTAAGGCGCTTAGAAAAACGCTTATCTGGACAAGCATGGTGATTCTGGACTGCCTCTCTGAAATCAGAGTGGTCCAGAAACATACTCGGTGTACGCTTGGGAAACCTGAAATGGAATTTCTCCTGCTGAGAAGCTGACTCCTCCACCGGAGGAGCTGAGGGAGAAATATCCAACATACGATTGATGGACGCAATAAGGTCGTTCACTATGGCGTCCCCGTCCGGAGTATCAAGATTGAGAGCGGCCTCAGGATCAGAATCCTGATCAGCTGTCTCCGCATCATCAACCAGAGATTCCTCCCTCTGAGACCCTGCACAATATGATGATGTCGAGGGAAAATCTAAGCGAGCTCGCTTAGTCGGTCTGGGGCTGGGGTCTGTGTCAGAACCCTCAGCCTGGGATCCATGAGATACCCCGGGAGGACATTGTTGGTCCAGCTGAGGTGGGCCAGGGAACAAAGATTCAACAGAGTCCCTGTGCTGAGATACCGGCCTGGACTGCAAGGCTTCTAGTATCTTAGCCATAGTCTCAGAGAGTTTTGCAAACTCCGTCCCCGTCACCTGAACAGTGTTAGCAGGTGGCTCCCCCTGGGCCCCTCTTAGCAGAGGCTCCGGCTGAGTAAGTGCCACAGGGGCCGAACAGTGCACACAATGAGGGTCAGTGGAACCTGCCGGTAGCGGGGTCGTACATGCGGCGCAGGCAACATAATAAGCCTGTGTTTTGGCACCCCTGCCTTTCGTGGGCGCCATGCTATTATCTTCCCTGAGTAACACAATAGGGTATATAGCCAGAAATCAACTGTGCACCATACAGTGTAAAACATATATACCATAAACATATAATGTTACACTACTGCACAATGGGGCTAGCACCACAGGTGCTGCTTACCACCCGCCTAAAGCGGTTGTGAGGCCACCAGAGTCCCTGCCTGGGTCTCCCAGACTTTGTCCCCCTCTGCAGCGTCCGAGGAGCTGACAGGAATGGCTGCCGGCGTCCTGAGGAGAGGAGGGAGCCGTGGGCGTGACCCAGAAAGTGCGGGAACTGGTGCCCGCACTGTGCACAGTGAGAGGGGTGGAGTATGCAAAGCATGCTCCAGCCCTCAGTGCTGCTCGTTCTGTGCAGCGTCCCGCCCTTCCCCTGCCTGTCAGGGCTGTGGGCGGGAGGAAAGGAAACTAGGCCGCAAAAAGCCGGGGACTCTAGTAATAAACGCGGCCGCCGTAAAAGCGCGGCCGGCGTGAAAGTCCCCGGCGCACTACAAGTCCCAGCCGCGCCGCAGTGTTTCCATGGCCGCGGCGGTCAGTGCGGCAGTCCCTATACATAAACACACTCAGCAACGCTGAGTGTGTAATGGCACATATTAACCCGGTCAGCGCCGCGGTCCCCGGTGCACTAGCACACCCAGCAAAGCTGGAGTGTTGCTGTGCGCTGTCCCCACAGGGATACAGAGTACCTCCAAGTAGCAGGGCCATGTCCCTGAACGATACCCGGCTCCTATCCAGCAGGCTCCACAGGAGTTGTGGATGAAGCACGATCTCAGTGCCTGGAGACCGATAGGATCCCACTTCACGCAGAGCCCTGAGGGGGATGGGGAAGGAAAACAGCATGTGGGCTCCAGCCTCCGTACCCGCAATGGATACCTCAACCTTACAACACCACCGACAAGAGTGGGGTGAGAAGGGAGCATGCTGGGGGCTCTATATGGGCCCACTTTTCTTCCATCCGACATGGTCAGCAGCTGCTGCTGACCAATCTGTGGAGCTGTGCGTGCGTGTCTGACCTCCTTCGCACAAAGCAAAAAACTGAGGAGCCCGTGGGAGCACGGGGGGTGTATAGGCAGAAGGGGAGGGGCTTAACACTTTTAAGTGTAATACTTTGTGCGGCCTCCGGAGGCATAGCCTATACACCCCAATTGTCTGGGTCTCCCAATGGAGCGACAAAGAAATTTAAATAAAGAAAAGGGGGACATCATAGAGGACGCAGTAGGAGGAATTTAGAGTGAGGACCTGACCCACAAAGGCCCACCCCGATGCACACGTCAATCAAAGGTGCAGTGCGTTTTTGGAAAGTTGATTAAAAATATTTCAGCAATCAAGCATCCGATCTTTCAACAAAAGGTATGCTTGTGAAGAGGGGAGCCAGGTGATGGCTGGCAGTGCTTACCATTGCTTCATTAAATGTTTAATTTCGTGTGATGCTCCCATTGGGGCATGAGGCATTTTTGATTGCGTCCTGTAAAACTGTAGGGGGGGAAAAAGCGCAATAGGGTCTTACCTGGTATGAGGGTAGACAGACAAGACAAAGAAGCACTCACCTGGTGAGGTTCTGCCAGTCACAACCCCTTATGATAGCCTGTGAGTGCCTGGTGGTTTAGCTGCAGCCCCAGGAGAGAAATTTTGTATCACACAGGTAGAAGAGAAGACCGGGATTATGCCGCGCTAAAAACCACTGATGCGTGTAAATTAAAAGATTTCCTTTTTATTTGACAGTTCCTACGCGTTTCAGAGACATCTGTCTCCTTCCTCAGGAAAAGAAATCATATTACAGCAAGGCCGCTTGGACCTATATATAAGGTGGAAAAGAAATCATATTGTGATTACGTCCTGTGTTACCTCTTTCTTGACATGCTGGGTACTCGTTGTAGACGGGGAGGGTGACACAAATCATACACCAGTCTCTTGTAAACAAACAGGAACTATTTTATTGTAGATCATACTTCTCTCGTACTTCAGCCCCATAGGACCACTCGTGATGTTGCTGCTCTCCCAGTGGGGATTTCTTTCTTGCTGGCACTCGCCCTGGAAAATATCCTCCACCAGCTGAGTCCTATGATTCCTCTCCCTGTAACCTTTCCTTGCGGCTGGGGTGTCTCACTCGGACCCTTGGACGACTTACCCGCTCCCGACCAGTTGCGGGTCCCGCTAGTGGTTTCTCTATACCCTTATGTCCCACCGATCTCACGACACTCTACAGCCTGTCTGCAGGGTGAGATCTTGACACACAAGAGGATTCCTCCCTTCCTGGAAAGGCCGTAGATCTGGGCCCTGTCCGCACACTTCACTCTCTTCAAAGTTCCTATGTTTCTCATCCCATTCTGCTCACTCCTCCTTCCTTGTCTCCATCTCCCTGGTAATCACACCACTGCTCTCTGTTCCTGCTCTGTCCTAACAAACTAACTACTACTGACATCCCGCTCCTGCTACCTGGTCACTAGTTACGCTACCCTAAAACATCCTTTACTGCCTTTACTTTACATAGCAAAGTTCCCTTTAATGCAATGGATACAAGGTCACACAAAGAAGGGAACTATAGTATGTTTTAAATCCTACAAACAGGGACACTTAAAGGGGTTGGTTAACTTTTGGGGCAATTTTTTTTCTTAAATGCCTTAGAATTCACATTTAATATGAAACGTGTAGGGTCATTTTAAGTTAGCCTGTATTTGTACAGCACGTCACTCGTTCTGTGTTTCAAAGAGGCTGGCTGACTGTTCTTTATAATAGCTAAGACTGGATCTTTCACTGTCACAGCTTAAGGCAGCCAAATCAGCCCCTTGCATCAATATAATAGGAAACGCTGTACTGTGTTGGACAATAACAGAAAATTTAATCGTATATTCACTTTTCATTTTTCTAAATCTTTTTGTCCTACCTTATTCTGCACTTACACAGCGAGACTGTGATCTTTTTTTCATTCTTGGTTATATATGGCCCCATAACTTACGTACTAATGAAAGCAGCATGCCTTTTATGTGATCCAGGACACAGCACCCCGCTGCGATGTTCCTTAGGAGTGAAGCCTGAAAAATTAGACAATAATGTAACTGAAAGACAAATTGAATCAGTTCTATTTATAAGCAAATTGTCTATAAGTAAAACATTTCCGAAAATATCGCACTAACAATATGTTACATCAGACACCACAGGAACGTATGTCAGGCCTCTTTACACGTCCGTGAAAATCACGCACGTGTTTCACGGACATGTCAAAGGTGCGTATTGCCCTCGGTGTGCTGTGTGTATGGCACACGTGTGTTCGTGTGTTATCCGTGATAACACACGGAGAACAGGAACTTTCTACTCACCTGTCCCTGGCGTCACTGTCTGTGGTGCAGATCTTCGGTCTCCGGTCCTGCCGACTCCCCGCTGCTGCTGCTTCCGGCCGCAGTGAAGTGAATATTCAATTAGCATAATGAGCGGCGGTCGGCAGCAAGTGACAGCAGCGGCAGAGACAGGAGGGCTGGAGAAGGTGAGTAATGTTTTGTTTTTTTTCTTGTAGAGACATGTCTTTTCTCCGGTGCGTGTCACACGCAACACATCCGTGTGGTCCGTGTGTGTTACGCGTGACCCGATTGCGTTCCGTGTGACACACGTGATGCCGGAGATAAAATGGACATGTCGGCGTGAGAAACACACAGACACACGTATGTACGGAATGGACAAACGTTCTGTGCGAAAAAGTAGATTTTGGGTACTCACCGTAAAATCTCTTTCTTGGAGCCTTCATTGGGGGACACAGGAAACCATGGGTGTATGCTGCTGGGACTAGGAGGTGACACTATGCAAATAAGAAAGTTGGCTCCTCCCCCGCAGTATACACCCACTGACCGGAGCTGAGGAAATCAGTTTGTGTAAAAGCAGTACGAGGAGAAGCTTGAAATCCAGAACATTCCGGATCCATTGAAGTCTTAGAAAAGGTCGGGTGCTGTGTCCCCCAATGAAGGCTCCAAGAAAGAGATTTTACGGTGAGTACTCAAAATCTACTTTTCTCTATCGCTTCATTGGGGGACACAGGAAACCATGGGACGTCCTAAAGCAGTCCCCAAGGGTGGGAAGAGAAAGACCCGAAAACCGGATTAGCAGAGACAAGGTTCTGTAACCGGAACCTAGTCCTAGACCCCGTAGGGAACCCCTATCTGGCTAGGGGCCGAAGTACAGAAGAAGAGTTAGAGTACTTAGGGAGTACTAAGAACTAGTGTAACATGCATGTGCTGGGAAATAGGATGATCAGGGAAAAACTGCATCCTCTGAGGTCGGTAGCTAAGAAAGTTAAGGAGCTAGGGCGACTGACAGCAATAGGTCGGACTAGGAGAGAAAAACCCGACAGGACCTGGTACCACGTTTGAGAGTGGAGAATGAGCGAAGAACTAGGGCACCTGGGAGAGGTAGGTGCCAGGTAAGCGGAGGCCAACGGAGCCTTGGCCCTTTACTGCCGCAGGACAAATAAAAGGGAAAACCGACTGCCCAAAATGATGCAGGGGAGTCGAGATACTTGAAAAGAATGTAAGTGGATTCCGCCCTAGGGGAACTCGACCTATTGATTACACAGTACCTGAGGGGAGTGATCTGTCCCTAGTGAACGAAATAGCCTGCAGGCGGGAAAATGACACGGGAGATAAATCCCCTGCATATAGAAACGGTCCAGAGGACTTGAGAAGTCCAGAGAAAAAAGACAAGGTGAAGGAGCCAAGGAAATCCAATGATCAATCTTCACAATGACCGGACAGACAGGAGAAGGGAGTCCGGGCAACTACAATGGCGTGACTGGGAAAACTCGAACTTTGGAATCGGGTACTAGATGACCATTGAAGTGAATTACTGGAAGGAGAACCCCCCTATGGGGGAGGGCTCTAGTGAAGTATGACCTGTAAAGGGAGAAAGAGGAACCACTTCAGTGGAGACTCAAAGAAGGGCCCGGACTATGTGACTGGCCTACGTGCTAGTCGACCAGAGGAGTGACGCCTATCCTTGGAAGGTGGCGAGGACAAAACGGAGGAGTGACGGAAGAATGAGTAAAAAATCAATTTGTGAGTTTTAATGGTCTAGCAGGAACTCTGATTGAAAAGTGCAGGAATACACAAGCGTCAGAGACCAAGCGGTGGCGAGTGGTCGCAGGATTTGGTATGGCCGGGACTTCGGAGAGATCTAGCATATCTCTAAGAGATATCCAGAATGACTATGAGAGGGGGAAAATGAGGTAGACCCGGGACAGGAGAAAAGAAGACCCCTCTTGGCCTGAAACGGAAGTAGGTCCTGTCTAGGTGTTAGCGGAGATTGGCAGATCAGACGGGGACCTCTCGCTGTAGTGTTGAGTGTTCGGATGGAAACCCCCAGTGGCCTGAGCATTCAGGACTCCGTGAAGAATTCTGCTGCGGAAAGCAGACAGACAATATATGAAACCTTACAGTTTGTCCAGAAGAGAGAGCCCAATGACTGGGCCGACAGGATAGTATAAGTCCCTTGGTGAAGCTGGTCCTCCGTGGACTCAGTACTGGTTAAATGATCGTGTCTGGTTCTGAACTTCATATGTTGACTGTGAAGGAACTGAGAAGGTCTGATCTCTATCTGAAAGAGAGAAAACGTAAGTAACGATATATGGTTTTAAACATTTTCAGTGCCTGGCCGGAACCCTAGTGTAGGGTGCGGTCAAGTCTGTTCTAGGCCAAGAAATAGGCAGATACGAGAAGTACTACGAACCACCCGGGAAAGGTGTCAGGAAGTAAAACGGGCAACATACTGGTTGGCAGACAGAGCTGCACCCTGCTAACCACATTTGAAAAACCAAAATGACTGCTGCTTCAAGAAGCGATGCAGCCAGCGTACGGTTAAGAGAGAAAAACCCTACCTTGTGGCTACCTTAGATGAATGGTGCGAGGTAGGAAAAGGTCCCGGGCCACTGGGAAGCGACCAAATGAGAGCTGCTGCTGCTGTGCTGCATCATGGGGTCCGTGGTTGCTGCAGGGAGGGAATCGCACAACTCTCCAGTCAGAAGGTCGCGTGTTGCCTTACCTCAAGATCACGCTACACGTATGGTGTGAGGTAGGAGATGGCTGCAGATCGTTGAGAAGTGAGTAAATAATTGCTGCAGAAAAAGAAGACAATGAACTGGCCAGGGGATCCTGGCTTACCTTCTGCTTACCAGAATGAATGGTCTGAAGTAGGGGAAAACCCCCGGATCACTGGGGAGCAACCTAATGACAGTTGCTGCCGTACCACGTTAGGGATCCATGGAGACCACAGTCCTCGCCTCAGTCTAAGAAGAAGGAGGAGATACCTGACCCGCCAGGTGAGGTAGTACGTTTGACTCGCTGGGTCGCGAGCAGGGCAACACCTACCTGCTACGGTATCCAGCTTCTGGTCTGGAGAACGCTAGCCCTTTGGATAGCGGACAGGATCATCGATCCTGAATACTGGCACTGAATGTGACAGTTGCTGCCGTACCAGGAGACCACAGTCCTCGCCTCAGTCGAAGATGAAGGAGCTACCTGACCCGTCAGGTGAGGTAGTACGTTTGACTCGGTGGGTCGTGAGCAGGGCAACACATACCTGTTACGGTAGCCAGCTTCTGGTCAGGAGAAAACGCTAGCCCCCTGGATAGTGGGCATGCTCATTGATCCTGAATCCTGGCACTGAATGCGGCTGCTGTTGGCGGGCCGCCTCATGGTGCAGTATTGGATGGAGCTCTCGCCTAGGTCGAAGATGAGTGGAAAGGCTGAACAAGGCACTCAAGCCTGCTGCTGTATCCGGCTTCTGGTGCTGAAAAGTGCTGACCCATAGGTGGGTGGGCAGGCTCCCCAAATCACTCTCACGCTGTAGTAGACAGGGGGATATAAAAACGCTGCACCCAATATAGCGGTTACGTTTTGGAATACTAGCACCCCGGATGGTGAGTGGGTGGATAGAGAAAACACTGGATTGTGGATTCTGGCACCCTGGGAGATGGGCCGACATATAGAGACACTGGTACACAGGCAAGTGGACAGGTCTATGGAACCTTCAATCTGAATGATGGACAGGTTGGTGGAAAAAACCTTTGGCACACTGAAACTGACAGGTACAATTAGAGACCTGACACCCTAAACAGCGGGAAGGTTCACACAACGCTGTTACAGTGGTGTAGACAGGTGCGAATGGAAACCCTGTTACACTGAGTAGTGTAAGGGCTTGTGAAAACCCTGATATACCAAAGAAAACAAATGTATGTGGAAACGCTGGCCCACGGAATAGCGGGCAGGATCCCCAAAGCACCTGGGTATTGGAACACACAGGCTTGACGCAGACAGTGGCACACTGGGAAGTGGACAGGTACAGGGGAATGCTGGCATACCGGAGTAGGTCAGTGCCTATAGAAACACTGGCCCGCTGGAGAGTGGACAAGTACGAGGACTAGCACACTGATGAGAACTGGTACATAAAGAAACACAGGCACACTGGTGTCACTTGCACACAGTTAGAAACTAGTGTAGAGAAAAAAAGGCAACTGCGCACCGTAACCGTCAGGTAGCACGCAGAGACACTGACACGTGGGACAGAGGACAGGTACATGAATACACAGGGCGTAAACATGGAACACACTGGAGAAAACTGACAGGTTCACGGAGACACTGGAACGATCACGGAAAAAACCAAGCCATGGTCCGCCGGGTAAACAACGTGTGTAGCGAGATGTGAACTTCTGATTGCTGGGTAGAGCGCCATAATCTATCCGTAACCTGACGGACAACCGGGCGAGAAGACAATACTCTTGGGAATATCTAGAATGCTGTAGTGACGTCTGTAATTGGTGCCACAGGCGCATAAAACCGCTGGACACATAGGATCAGCAACTAGTGCTACAGGCGTTTAACATCTGGGGGACAGAAAGGCAAACTGAAAATGAACACCCAGAAATCAGGAGCACATCTGTGCTAGGTAGGATGTGTGTACAACACAAGACAGGAGACAATAAGATTGAGCGACATACGGCTGCTACACAAAACAGAATCCTAGTGGATGGGCTTGACCCCTCACCAACAGCACTGCATGTTCAGAGAGACAGTACCCTGGAAAATGAGACCTGAGGGAGAGTTTGGTGCCTGTTGGAGGGCTCAGATGTGGCGCACTGAATGCTGCAGGGAGCCCTGGCAGACCCCGAGGTCAGGGGAGCAGTGGCTAAACACTGCCAGTGGGGTGCGCTGGGTCCAGCACTGCCTGCGGGTGAGAGCAGAGTCGCAAGCCTGCAGCGGTGGTGACACAGACTACCTGGGAAGGAGGGTCGCGGCGGCGCCAGGAACGCTTACCCGGTCGGAGGAACGGGTCAGGCGGCGGCGTGAGCAGCGCTCACCTGGGCAAGCACGGGCGAGGCGGCGGCTGCAGAGTCGAGCTACCCGGGCGAGGGGATCGGAGCACACGGTGGCAGCGGCGCTTACCCGGTGGTAAGGGCCGGAGAAGGCGCAGGGATGACGCGCGCCGGCGATTGGCGCCAGGAAATGACGTCAGACGCCGGGAGGGAGACTGGGGCCGCGCGAGGGGAAAAAGAGGCGGGAGATTTGAAAAGCCCGCGCGCGGGGGCAGAATACCGTCTGGGACGCAGACACTGAGGGGGCCGCAAAGCCGGGGGCTAAATTTAAAAGGTAGGCCGCCGAAGGGGGACGCCGGGCCGCAATGGAGCCGGGGGGAAACGCCGGGTAGTGGACGCCACAGCAGGGGGGCCGATCGGGGGGTGCAGGGAGGCAGCGCTACCGGGGAAGCAAACTACAGAACCATGGGGCCTGAGGTGGGCTCTAAAGGGGATATGGGACCCACTGACCCAAATGGAAAGGGAGCAGTGGGGAATATAGATGGGATCCCTCCCCCCCCATAACCCGGGACAGGGGAGTGCAGAGTACTTACCCTGAGGTCCCGGCTTGTCCTTGATCCTGGATGCGTCCTGGGAGGCGAGCGAAGACGTCTCGACGGTCGTCCCGGGGATAGGGGACACCGGAAGGGTACCTCTCCATCCTAGGTACGGTCTTCGTCCTCCTACCCCACAATCAGGCTCGGGAGCGAGAGAGTCTTTGGGGAGGGGGGCAAGGACCATCCGCCTGTCCCTCTGTGCGGATGCCCCCCAAACCGCTTGAAAGTGTTAGGGGGGTAGGGTCCTGCCAGACAGACACAGAAGACAACGGAAGTGGCGGACGGACCCCACTTCTGTGCGACTGGTCTCTATGTGGGAGAGCAGGGTGAGCGATTACACCCTGTCGCCCGACGAGCTGTGTCTGAAAAACAAAGGAAAAAGATTAATAAAACACAACAATACAAACCTGAGGGGCTGAGAGCAGCCCCTGCGTGTCCAACCTCCTCGGACACTAAACAAAAACTGGTTTCCTCAGCTCCGGTCAGTGGGTGTATACTGCGGGGGAGGAGCCAACTTTCTTATTTGCATAGTGTCACCTCCTAGTCCCAGCAGCATACACCCATGGTTTCCTGTGTCCCCCAATGAAGCGATAGAGAAATACATACTTGTGTCCAACACCATAGGAAGACATAGGTCTACGTGTGTACGTGAGAAAACGGACCATACACGTAGCGGAGACACGTACGTGTGAAAGAGGCCTAAAGCACAAGAACACGACCAAATATGAGGCTAGCAACATTCAGAAAAAAAAAAATCAAATAACTGTTTCAAGAAGATTCCTGTGATTCCTTTTCCAAAATAAAGTTTGTGAAAGTACAGAAAATAACAGAATTCTTGGAGAAAGGAGCAATTGGACTGATTGTATGCACTTTGGGGGGGAAAGTTATAAATGCTACAGTATGCTCCAACCTTATACCATTTTAGTTTGCCGTAAATGGAATTTTTTTTTCTTTAAGCGTACCTGTTGTTTCACATTACTTTTCAGAATAAGCTGTGATGTTTGCTTGAATACATTAAGAATAAGGTTTTTACTGATTATATGATATTTATTGACTAGTTTTCCTCTTTGCAGGATGTACCTTAATTTTTCAATTGTCTTTGAGCAAGTGGGTGGAGACTAGCTGCTCTAATGTCTCCCATTTACAGTAAATAATGAGGTTTTCCTGCTCATCTATCCTTCTGTATCTCAGCATCAGTATCAGCAGCAGTATGTAGAGCATTAAAATAGTAATACTGCGCAATTTAACTGTGAATGCTCTACTACAGGGGTGGGGAACATTTTTCTGCCAGGGCCCAATTGGAAATTTCTACCATATTTCGGGGGCCGCACAAAATTAACAATTATTTTACCTGGCCATGTTTGGTCAAACAATTCACTGTTACGGCTGGAGCTTCTTCCCTTTGGTGCAGCTGTGATATTAGGCAATATTGATCTTGTTACTTCTCACAACTACTTTTCCAGGTTTGAGTCGGCTGGGACTGCTGTATATACATCACAGGAGGGGATAGAGGCATATAGATCACAGGAGGGGCTGGGGGTATATATCAAGGGAGTGCTGGGAGGAATATACATCACTGGGGAGGCGGGGGCATATACATCACAGGAGAGGCTGGCAGCATATAGATCACAAGGGAGGGTTGGCAGGAATAAAGATCACTAGGGAGGCTGGCAGGCATAGACATGACTGGGGAGGCTGGGGGAGATAGACATCAAATGAGACGCTCAGGGCTAATACATCACTGGGGAGGCCTGAGAGAAATATACATCAATAGAAAAGCTGTGTGGCATAGACGTGGCTGTGGAACATAGATATCACTGCAGGTAGATACATCAATGGGGGCACAGACATCACTGGGGGTATATACATCATTGGTGGGGAACACGTGTAGCTGGGGGGCACAAACATTTCTGGAGGTATTTACATCACTGGGGGGCACATACATCACTGGGGAGGGCTGGAGGAATATTCATCACTAGGGAAGCAGCAAGGCATAGACATCACTGGGGGGTACAGATATAGCTGGGGGCACAAGCATTGCTGGGGGTATATACATAGCTAGAGGCACAGACATGCAGGAAAATGCTGGGGGGGCACAGACAGCCATGGGAATCTGCCCGGGGGCCGCAGAAAGAGTCATTGCAGTTCGCATATGGCCCGCGGGCAGGAGGTTCTCCACCCCTGCTCTACTAGGACAAAATAATACACTTACTAACAAAAAACAGCACCCTCTTTCTCTGTGTCATCTTACCTCTGTCTCTCTCCATCTTCTCCCTCTCTCCTATTCATAGACTTCTATGGATACATGTAACCCGATCCCTCAGTTTTCCTCGTGGCAGATTTTAGCAGTACTGTATTTCAGAGAATATGATAAGGCTGCTGGGCAGAAGAAAAGAAGGCTGAAAATTGAGGAAAAATACATTTTTGGCTAGTAAGATGTATTACAAAGTTTCTTATATTTGCTTGCTCAATCAAAGATAGTGTATTGCTGCCGTGTTTAGATCACAAAGCTTTGCCTCAGCGATACTGTACATTTTATTAAAGCACCATTCCTGTTTGTTTTTTTAGCACTGGACTGGTGCTTCAAATGTAAGTTCCTGACCATAATCTTATACTTACCCACCGCCGTCTTCACCTTCTTCTACCACCAATCGCTCAGTCTTCTGCAGTTTGTGATCTGCTGGCAGCTCCAGTGTTTCATGGAGCGTGTCAGAAGCCACACTTCAATGCAGGTCTATGAGATCCTTATACTGGCCTCATTCTGGCTCACATAGACTTGTGTTGAGCTCTTGTGAAGAAACTTTGGAGTTCCCGCCAGTCAGAGGTTGCACTCACAAGATGGCAATGTGCGAATGGGGCGATGCCAAAATAAGGTGAAGATGCTTTAAGTTGAGAAGATTACTAGGGGCAGGGATCTTACATTAAAAGCACCACTACAGGTGAAAAAAAAAGCTGGACTGGTGGTTTAAACCTTAAAGCGAACCTGTGAGGTGCAATATGCACCAAGAACCACGTACAGTTCTGGGTGCATATTTCTAATCCCTGACTAACGGTCCCTGTATCTAGCAGAATAGAGGGCTATTTACAAAAAGTATTTCTAAAGATCTTTTATCTTATGCTAATGAGCGCAGCGACTAGTCCCAAGGGCTTTATATCCTCCGACTAGTCCGTCCTCTTTGCATGTAAGCACAGACTCTTTCCTATCTGAGTATTCTTTGGAGCCTTAATCTCAGGTACAACTCTTTTTGATCACTCCCCTTCACAATAAAAGGTACGTGTCTTACCATCTGATGCCAGTTATAGAATCTCATCATTCTTATGCTGTTCACTTTGGAAGGAGCCAGTCTGTTGCTCTTCCCAACCTTCTCACTAGCCAGGGTGAGTTCAGGGCAAGTGAGGGCCAAGGCACGTGATCGGGAATAGGGGAAGGAACCGTGTAAGGACATTAGAAAGTGGAGGCATCAGCCTCAGGTGAGTGTATCCCTACCACCAGGGCCCAGCATTGTATCGTGTTACCGGTGTACCCAGTGTCTTGCCGCAGGGGTTCCCTTATACCTGGCAGAACCCCGGTAGTCACTGTGTGACAGTGTCATATCTTCAGTGTGGTCTCATGGAAAGATATAATACAATATTTGCAAAAACGGGAAGGGTGTACTCACTTTTGTCACATACTGTATAATGTCCAGGGGGTGCGAATGCTTTGCCCCCAGATTGGAGCTCAATGATCTGATAGCTATGGCGTCTCCTATATGTAACAGCATTCTGTGATGGAAATACACCAGAAAGTTAAGAACATTGAAAAGAAGGGAATTTTGTTTACTTACCGTAAATTCCTTTTCTTCTAGCTCCTATTGGGAGACCCAGACAATTGGGTGTATAGCTTCTGCCTCCGGAGGCCACACAAAGTATTACACTTTAAAAAGTGTAACCCCTCCCCTCTGCCTATACACCCTCCCGTGCATCACGGGCTCCTCAGTTTTGGTGCAAAAGCAGGAAGGAGGAAACTTATAAATTGGTCTAAGGTAAATTCAATCCGAAGGATGTTCGGAGAACTGAACCATGAACCAAAAGAACAATTCAACATGAACAACATGTGTACACAAAAGAACAAAACAGCCCGAAGGGAACAGGGGCGGGTGCTGGGTCTCCCAATAGGAGCTAGAAGAAAAGGAATTTACGGTAAGTAAACAAAATTCCCTTCTTCTTTGTCGCTCCATTGGGAGACCCAGACAATTGGGACGTCCAAAAGCAGTCCCTGGGTGGGTAAAAGAATACCCTGATAAAAAGAGCCGACAACGGCCCCCTCTTACAGGTGGGCAACCGCCGCCTGAAGGACTCGCCTACCTAGACTGGCATCTGCCGAAGCATAGGTATGCACCTGATAGTGTTTCATGAAAGTGTGCAGACTAGACCAGGTAGCCGCCTGACACACCTGCTGAGCCGTAGCCCGGTGCCTCAATGCCCAAGACGCACCTACGGCTCTGGTAGAATGGGCTTTCAGCCCTGAAGGAATCGGAAGCCCAGAAGAACGGTAGGCTTCAAAAATCGGTTCCTTGATCCACCGAGCCAAGGTTGACTTGGAAGCCTGCGACCCCTTACGCTGGCCAGCGACAAGGACAAAGAGCGCATCAGAACGGCGCAGTGGCGCCGTGCGAGACACGTAGAGCCGGAGTGCTCTCACTAGATCTAACAAGTGCAAATCCTTTTCACATTGGTGAATTGGATGAGGGCAAAATGAAGGTAAGGAGATATCCTGATTGAGATGAAAAGGGGACACCACCTTAGGGAGAAATTCCGGGACCGGACGCAGAACCACCTTATCCTGGTGAAAAACCAGGAAGGGGACTTTGCATGACAGCGCTGCAAGCTCTGACACTCTTCGGAGTGATGTAACTGCCACTAGAAATGCCACCTTCTGCGAAAGACGTGATAGAGAGACATCCCGCAACGGCTCGAAAGGTGGTTTCTGAAGAGCCCGTAGAACCCTGTTAAGATCCCAGGGTTCCAGCGGCCGCTTGTAAGGTGGGACAATGTGGCAAACTCCCTGCAGGAACGTGCGGACCTGCGGAAGCCTGGCTAGACACTTTTGAAAAAACACGGAAAGCGCCGATACTTGTCCCTTGAGAGAGCCGAGAGACAAACCCTTGTCCATTCCGGATTGAAGGAAGGAAAGAAAAGTGGGTAAGGCAAACGGCCAGGGGGTAAAACCCTTATCAGAGCACCAGGATAAGAAGATCCTCCAAGCCCTGTGATAGATCTTGGCGGACGTTGGTTTCCTGGCCTGTCTCATAGTGGCAATGACATCTTGAGATAACCCTGAGGACGCTAGGAGCCAGGACTCAATGGCCACACAGTCAGGTTGAGGGCCGCAGAATTCAGATGGAAAAATGGCCCTTGAGACAGCAAGTCTGGTCGGTCTGGGAGTGCCCACGGTTGACCCACCGTGAGGTGCCACAGATCAGGGTACGACGACCTCCTCGGCCAGTCTGGAGCGACGAGGATGGCGCGGCGGCAGTCGGACCTGATCTTGCGTAACACTCTGGGCAGCATTGCCAGAGGAGGAAATACATAAGGCAGTCGAAACTGCGACCAATCCTGAACTAATGCGTCCGCCGCCAGAGCTCTGTCATCCTGAGACCGTGCCATGAATGCCGGGACTTTGTTGTTGTGCCGAGACGCCATGAGATCGACGTCCGGCGTTCCCCAGCGGCAACAGATCTCTTGAAACACGTCCGGGTGAAGAGACCATTCCCCTGCGTCCATGCCCTGGCGACTGAGAAAGTCTGCTTCCCAGTTTTCTACGCCCGGGATGTGAACTGCGGAGATGGTGGAGGCTGTGGCCTCCGCCCACAGCAGAATCCGCCGAACTTCTTGGAAGGCTTGACGACTGCGAGTGCTGCCCTGGTGGATGATGTACGCGACCGCCGTGGCGTTATCCGACTGTATGCGGATCTGCCTGCCCTCCAGCCACCGATGGAACGCCTTTAGGGCTAGATACACTGCCCTTATCTCCAGAACATTGATCTGAAGGGAGGACTCTGTCGGAGTCCAGGTTCCCTGAGCCCTGTGGTGGAGAAAAAAACGCTCCCCACCCTGACAGACTCGCGTCCGTCGTGACCACAGCCCAGGATGGGGGCAGGAAGGATTTTCCCTTCGACAGAGAAGTGGGAAGAAGCCACCACTGAAGAGAGGTTTTGGCTGCCAGAGAAAGAGAGACGTTCCTGTCTAGGGACGTCGACCTCCTGTCCCATTTGCGGAGAATGTCCCATTGGAGTGGATGCAGATGAAACTGCGCAAAGGGGACTGCCTGCATCGCTGCCACCATCTTCCCCAGGAAGTGCATGAGGCGCCTCAAGGGGTGTGACTGGGCCCGAAGGAGAGAGTGCACCCCTGTTTGCAGCGAACGCTGTTTGTCCAGCGGTAGCTTGACTATCGCTGAGAGAGTATGAAACTCCATCCCGAGGTAAGTCAGTGATTGGGTCGGAGTCAATTTTGACTTTGGGAAATTGATGATCCACCCGAACCTCTGGAGAGTCTCCAGAGCAACGGTCAGGCTGTGTTGACTAGGAGATCGTCTAAGTAAGGGATCACCGAGTGGCCCTGAGAGTGTAGGACTGCCACAACGGATGCCATGACCTTGGTGAAGACCCGTGGGGCTGTCGCCAGGCCGAAAGGCAGTGCCACAAACTGAAGGTGTTCGTCCCCAATGGCGAAACGCAGGAAGCGTTGATGCTCTGGTGCGATCGGCACATGGAGATAGGCATCCCTGATGTCGATTGATGCTAGGAAGTCTCCTTGGGACATCGAAGCGATGACAGAGCGGAGGGATTCCATGCGAAACCGTCTGGTTCTCACATGTCTGTTGAGTAATTTGAGGTCCAAAACGGGATGGAATGATCCGTCCTTTTTTGGCACCACGAACAGGTTGGAGTAAAAACCGCGACCACATTCCTGAAGGGGAACGGGGGTCACAACTCCTTCTGTCTTCAGAGTGTCCACCGCCTGAGCAAGTGCATCGGCTCGCTCGGGGGGCGGAGATGTTCTGAAGAAATGAGCCGGAGGACGAGAGCTGAACTCTATCCTGTAACCGTGAGACAGAATGTCTCTCACCCATCGGTCTTGGACATGTGGCCACCAGGCGTCGCCAAAGCGGGAGAGCCTGCCACCGACCGAGGATGCGGTTTGGGGAGGCCGAAAGTCATGAGGAGGCCGCCTTGGAGACGGTGCCTCCGGCGGTCTTTGGAGGACGTGACTTAGACCGCCATGCAGAAGAGTTCCTCTGGCTCTTCTGTGGCCTGTTGGACGAGGAGGATTGGGATCTGGCTGAGGGCCAAAAGGACCGAAACCTCGCTTGAATTTTCCGTTGCTGAGGTCTGTTTGGTTTGGACTGGGGTAAGGACGAGTCCTTTCCCTTGGATTGCTTAATAATTTCATCCAATTGTTCGCCAAACAATCGGTCGCCAGAAAAAGGCAAACCGGTCAAGAACTTCTTGGAAGCAGAGTCTGCCTTCCATTCGCGTAGCCACATGGCCCTGCGGACTGCCACCGAATTGGCGGATGCTACCGCTGTACGGCTAGCAGAGTCCAGGACGGCATTCATGGCGTAGGATGAAAATACCGACGCCTGAGAAGTCAAAGACGCTACTTGCGGAGCAGAGGTACGTGTGACCGCATTAATCTCAGACAGACAAGCTGAGATAGCTTGGAGTGCCCACACGGCTGCAAAGGCCGGAGCAAAAGACGCGCCTGTGGCTTCATAGATGGATTTCATTAGGAGCTCTATCTGCCTGTCAGTGGCATCCTTGAGCGATGAACCGTCAGCCACTGATACTACGGATCTAGCCGCCAGTCTAGAGACTGGAGGATCCACCTTGGGACATTGAGCCCAACCCTTAACTACGTCAGAGGGGAAGGGGTAACGTGTGTCATTAAGGCGCTTAGTAAAGCGCTTGTCCGGAAATGCTCTGTGCTTCTGGACAGCATCTCTGAAGTTAGAGTGATCGAAAAAAGCACTCCGTGTACGTTTGGGAAACCTAAACTGGTGTTTCTCCTGCTGTGAAGCCGACTCCTCTACAGGTGGAGTTGGGGGAGAAAGATCTAGCACCTGGTTGATGGACGCTATAAGGTCATTTACTATGGCGTCCCCTTCAGGTGTATCAAGATTGAGAGCAACGTCAGGGTCCGAGCCCTGGGCTGCGACCTCCGCCTCATCCTCCAGAGAGTCCTCAAGCTGAGACCCCGAACAGCGTGATGAAGTCGGGGAAGATTCCCAGCGAGCCCGCTTAGCCGGTCTGGGACTGCGGTCCGTGCCGGAGTCCTCCACGTGATACCTAGGGGCCACCCCGGGAGCACGCTGCGGCGCAGACCGAGAGGGGCCTGGGGGCGATGGGGTAGGTGGAACCTGCAGGTAGCATAGCCGCACAAGAGGTACAGGTTGCAAAATAACCCTGTGTCTTGGCACCCTTGCTCCTTGTGAACGACATGCTGTTGTCTCCTAGGAGAGTGATCACTGAGGGTATATAGCCAAAAGCTAAACACTGCGGCCGAACCGAGAAAATGTATACAAATATAATATATATATATACAGTTCGGCACCCTAGGGGGACCAGCACCGGGTGACCGGTGTGGCTTACCGACCGCTCAAGCGGTGTGTGTCCACCAGATTCCCTGCCTTGGGTCTCCCAGAGCTGCAGCCAGAAGTCCTCCACCGGCAGAATGTGTTTAAAACATGGCTGCCGGCGTTCTCAGGGGAGGAGGGAGCCGTGGGCGTGACTAATAAAGTGCGGGAATCTGGTGCCCCAGAGTGATTAGTGAGGGGGGAGGAGGACACCTAAAGTGTGCTCCAGCCCTCACTGTCGACGTCAGGCCGACCGTCCCGCCCTTACCCCTGACTGGCAGGCCCGGGGGCGGGAGTTTAAGGCACTAGGCCGCAAAAGCCGGGGACTAAATTTAATACCGCGGCCGGCAAACAGGCGCGGTCGGCGCGGTAGTCCCGGTCGTCATACAAATACAGCAGCTGCTGCAGCGTCTGAGACCAAAGTGCTCCATGCACCGTCCCCAAGGGGACACAGAGTACCTTTAGATGCAGGGCCTGTCCCTGATGATACCCAGTCTCCTGTCCGTCAGATTCCCACACGGGCTGCGGAGGGAGCCCGGTCCCAGTGCCTGGATGACCGGTTAGGATCCCACTTCTCCCAGAGCCTCTAAGGGATGGGGAAGGAAAACGGCATGTGGCTCCAGCCTTTGTACCCGCAATGGGTACCTCAACCTTAACAGCACCGCCGACTCAGTGGGGTGAGAAGGGAGCATGCCGGGAGCCCTGTTAGGGGCCCTCTTTTCTTCCATCCGATACAATCAGCAGCTGCTGCTGACTAAAATGGGAGCTCGAGTGAATGTGTGCCTCCTTCAACACAAAGCATAAAAACTGAGGAGCCCGTGATGCACGGGAGGGTGTATAGGCAGAGGGGAGGGGTTACACTTTTTAAAGTGTAATACTTTGTGTGGCCTCCGGAGGCAGAAGCTATACACCCAATTGTCTGGGTCTCCCAATGGAGCGACAAAGAAAAATCCTTCAATAGCAGCCGGTGATGTCTGATTAATACTGAGATTTGTTCTGAACATAAAACCCCATTTTTGGCCCATTACAGACACTACCAGGTCTTTTTATTCATGTACTATTAACAACACAAATAATTTCACCCCAAATTTCTCTTCAGCGCCTTAAAGTAAATGTATGTAATATATAAGTGATACAGGAGCGTCTGCCCACACATTATCTGACCAGCTCCATGTAATATACAGGGATATACAGTACAGACCAAAAGTTTGGAAACACCTTCTCATTCAAAGAGTTTTCATTATTTTCATGACTCTGAAAATTGTAGATTCACATTGAAGGCTTCAAAACTATGAATTAACACATGTGGAATGAAATACTTAACAAAAAAGTGTGAAACAACTGAAAATATGTCTTATATTCTAGGTTCTTCAAAGTAGCCACCTTTTGCTTTGATTACTGCTTTGCACACTCTTGGCATTCTCTTGATGAGCTTCAAGAGGTAGTCACCGGAAATGGTTTTCACTTCACAGGTGTGCCCTGTCAGGTTTAATAAGTGGGATTTATTGCCTTATAAATGGGGTTGGGACCATCAGTTGTGTTGTGCAGAAGTCTGGTGGATACACAGCTGATAGTCCTACTGAATAGACTGTTAGAATTTGTATTATGACAAGAAAAAAGCAGCTAACAGTCTATTCAGTAGGACTATCAGCTGTGTATCCACCAGACTTCTGCACAACACAACTGATGGTCCCAACCCCATTTATAAGGCAATAAATCCCACTTATTAAGCCTGACAGGGCACACCTGTGAAGTGAAAACCATTTCCGGTGACTACCACTTGAAGCTCATCAAGAGAATGCCAAGAGTTTGCAAGGCAGTAATCAAAGCAAAAGGTGGCTACTTTGAAGAACCTAGAATATAAGACATATTTTCAGTTGTTTCACACTTTTTTGTTAAGTATTTCATTCCACATGTGTTAATTCATAGTTTTGATGCCTTCAATATGAATCAACAGTTTTCAGAGTCATGAAAATAAAGAAGACTCTTTGAATGAGAAGGTGTGTCCAAACTTTTGGTCTGTACTGTATGACATTCATGGTAAAATGTACTACAGCACAATGACTGCGTACTATCGCTTTAAAACTGCAGCTACCTCTGTAACCATGGTAACTGCATGTATAATCAGCCAATAGAATTGCTCAGTTAGAATTGAAATGGAAAAAAAAAGCCGTTTGTCCTCAGTTTGTTACACCTCATCTGAGAGTGAAGACAGACAGCAACAATCAGCGAGAGATTTCTGTGGATTACAAGGAGCGACAATGGCAGAGAAACCCATCTATTGGACTGCGTATGAAGCCAGCGGAGGATCAGGTAGTATCATCAGTCTGTGAGGGCCGACTGTTCCCTAGATTTAGGGTTTCCAAGAATATTTCTTTGCTAGGACTTTGGGCCTAGAACCTACCAGGACGGTAGATGCCGACTCCCTGCCTGTTACTTCTCAGGCCCGTAGTAAGGAAAATTAAAATAGCCCCAAATAGCCCCATTAATTTACTGCTAGTTTAATGGGATCCATCAATAATAATTGCACAGGCCTAGTTAACACCAAAGATGGCCAAGATAACGCTATTCCAGTTCTAACCCAAACAGTTTGCTGTGCGCTGGTCCTGCCGACATGGAGAGGACTACTGACGGGGAGGACGGGTCAGCATTAAAAAAGTAACAAAATGCTTAAAAAGTAAATCTCATCAGAAATCGGCCTATTATTTATATCAGGTTTTTCTGTATAATGTATTTTTTAACAATAAAATTTGTCATTGTTTTTTTTCATCCATATCAGTCTTTATTATACGGTTAGGACTGATCCTAATTTCTGGTTGTGTTTCCTTCAGCTTACATCACACCTGAGGAGAAGCTGAGAAGATTGTCACATTGTATGATGATGCTGCCATCACCCCTCTTCAAGAAGGAGGTCAGTGAGAAAAATGAGGGCAACATCACTGTCTTTTTTTATAAGGGGGTTGTGTATTTGGATGTTCATATTCATCTTTCTAACTTAACTTAATCTCGCCTTCCCAGCGCCTGATGCCGACTAATCCAACGGCCCAAAGGAAATATCAAGTCAGGCAAGAAGAAAATCCAGGACCATCCAAGACCGTCCAGACCAGAGAGAAGAGAAAGAGAGAAGAAGAAATAAAGACCATGAGAGACCTCTGCAAAGACCTGGATGAAGAAGAACCAGTGAAAAAGTCATCAGTAAAAAAACTGAAATTGGACAGATTGAATCTACGGATTCCTGAGAGAAGAACTACACGAGAAAGACAGATTCCTGAGAGGACGACAACACCAGAAAGAAGAATCCAGCAGGACAACAACCGCCAAAATGTGAACAGGTTCCTGGGAGGAAGAAGAAACCTCATATGGACCATGCTGCTGGGACCTCTCGAATGAACGGCGGTGGTGAGTATTAATAAAAAACTAGAAAAAATAATAATAGTAATAACATGAGTAATAATAAGAAAGTAGTTAAATTATTAATGAAATAAGGGTAGTGATAGCAGTAGGTAGAACAGAGGTTTGATCCAGGGTTCTAGGACTGATCGCCTTTTCTCGGGGTCGAGATGGAATTTTTCCCCTGTGACACAAATTGGCTGAAGGTGTCATGGGGGTTTGTGCCTTCTTCTGGATCAACAGTGGGGGGGATAGTTTAGTATTAATAGTTTTAGAAAACACTAAATTAGAAAAAAATAATTTAGAATAACACTGTAATAAGAGAGCAGGATAAGAATAGTATAATAGCTTCTCTCTGTACACTCTAGAGGACCAGTATAATTAGCTCTGTAATATTAATTAACTTCACTACACATAGCATCATTAGTTTTGATCCAGGGTCCTAGGGCTGATCGCCTTTTCTCGGGGTCGAGAAGGAATTTTTCCCCTGTGGCACAGATTGGCTGAAGATGTCATGGGGTTTTTGCCTTCTTCTGGATCAAAAACATTAGGAATTATTTATTAGGAGTTTTTAATACAACACTTAGAACAACAAGGGTAAGAAAAAAAAAATAACAATAGGTGAACATATAAAAAGTAATAGTGCCGTAATAATAAAAATGGTAGTAATAATCTCAGATTTGTCCTAGCCCCAGTTAGTTAGTAATTTAGTGATAAGTTAGTGTAGGGACCCATCTGAAGAGGTCGCCTTGACGTTGGCAGATGGGCTCGCACAATTTAATCACATTGTGTGCCAAGAACCTCACATGTATTTGTATAGAAAATATAGTATCTATATAGAGATTATGAACAGAGGTTTACGGTGTGCACACAGCCGAATAGGGATTTTAGAGGTGCAAGTGAGGGGACCGGGGTGCACACTATAAGTCACAATAACAAACACTGCACTCTCTTTTTTGTATAGAAAATGAAAAAATAAGACAGAGTTGAATTTTTCTTTGCAAAAAATCTTGTTGTATATTTATTAATAAGGTGACAGAGAAGACATGGGACGTTTCGGCCTTGTAAGGCCTTTTTCACGCCAAGTCACTGAAAAAGGTGAAAAAAATAACAATCAATATTTTACAATATATTACATGAATACATATTTGCATAGAATTTCACATTATGTACATAAATTTCAAGAATATCCACATAGATAACTGTAGTCAGATGAACTAATACAACAGTACAGCTTGGTTACAAGAATGAAAACTTATACACTGTAACAGCTCTGCACCAACAAAATAACATACCTCCAAGAAGACTTTTTTCAGAGGAATATTTTCAAAGGAGGAGGAAAAAAAGGGGAGTTGAAGAAGAAATCCACCGAGAAAGTATTTTATAGAAAATCACTAGAAGCGAGTTCTGTTAATAAAGGATATGCATGTAAATAGTTTGTATATACAATATATGTAATGAGGGGTTGAGTGGGGAACTGATGGAATACCTGGTTTGTATTTTTCACAGGTTTTTCTTTGATATAACCACGTTCTTTGGTGTGGGGGTAATGAGCTATGTGGTCTCTCGTCAAGATTGGAGAGCTTTCGTGGTTGGTAATACCTTTATAGGCCTGCAACACACATCCGTGCCTCCGGTACGTGTTTGGTACGTTTTTGCACGTACCGGAGACACGTTGACCAATGTTGCCCTATGGTAGATGGCACACACACGTAAAATCACACGGAACGTGTGTCCGTGTGGTTAGTACGTGTGTGTGTTTTTCCACACGGTCGACATGTCCGTTTTTGGCGGTCAGCACGCAGGCACGGACCCGCTAAAGTCAATGGGTCCGTGCCTGCACGGACGATACACGTAGCATGTCCGTGTTCAGCACGTACTGTCCGTGTGCGTTTTTAAACGAAAGATGTCAGGTTTTTTTTTTTTTTTTGTTAAATGTCAGTCTACTTACCTTTTTTTCTGCTGTTCTCAGTCATCATCCTTTTTGCGCTCGGTCTGTATCTTCCCGTCGCATACTCACCGATCCCCGATCATCAGCGCGGCGAAGAACAGCTGTTCCAAAGATACGCGGCTTCAATTAATATGAAAAAGCCGGCCGCTCATTAATCAATCTCGTATTCCCTGCTTCCCCCGCCCACAGGCACCTATGATTGGTTGCAGTTAGACACGCCCACACACTGAGTGACAGCTGTCTCACTGCAACCAATCACAGCCGCCGGTGGGCGGGTCTTTACTGTGCAGTAAAATAAATAATTAATTAAAAAAAAACGAAGTGCGGTCCCCCCAATTTTGATACCAGCCAGGGTTAAGCCATACGGCTGAAGACTGGTATTCTCAGGATGGGGAGCTCCACGTTATGGGGAGCCCCGCAGCCTAAAAATATCAGCCAGCAGCCGCCCAGAATTGCCGCATCCATTAGATGCGATAGTTCTGGAACTCTACCCGGCTCTTCCCGATTTGCCCTGGTGCGTTGGCAATCGGGGTAATAAGGAGTTAATGGCAGCAACCCATAGCTGCCACTAAGTTCTAGATTAATCATTGCAGGCGTCTAGGAGACACCCCCAATGATTAACCTGTAATTTAAAGTTAATAAACACACACAACGAAAAATCCTTTATTTGCAATAAAAAACAATAACAAATACCCTCGTTCACCAATTTATTAAGCCCCAAAAACCCATCCATGTCCGGCGTAATCCACGGAGGTCCCGCGTCGCTTCTACCTCTGCTACATGAAGGTGACAGGAGCTGCAGAAGAACACCGCCGCTCCTGACAGCTCCATGCAGCAACTGAGGTGAGCCGTGCAATCAGCTGTGCTGTCACTGAGGTTACTCGCGGCCACCACTGGATCCTCCACCTGTGACAGTAAGTCGCCCGAGTGACAGCGATGAAGTCACAGGTGACTTGCGGTCTCAGGGGGAGGACTCCAGCTGGCCGCGGGTAGCCTGAGTGACGACAGCGCAAATCGCGCTGCTCACTTCAGTCACTCAGGGGATTAGCGGTCACCGGTGAGTCCTTCACGGGTGATGCTAATCAGTACGCGACACCCAGACAGAGCCGCGGTATGACAATGAAGTCGGGTGAAGTTCACCCGAGTTCATTCTCATCGCGCAACTCTGTCTGCTGTCATGTATCAACGACATTGTGCATATCACACGGAACATTTCACACGGACATTACACATACGCATACACGGCTAGCATGCGCCATCACACGGATGTCATACGTACCAGAGAAATGCCCATAAAAAACGGAACACTGACTCGAAAAACGGAACATGTGACACGTACGTTTTTTCTGCGGAAGTGTGTTTTAGGCCATAGGGGTTAAGATTAGGATAGTATGCTCTATGTACTAATATTTCATCATATTGTAACGTATATGTCAATACCTTGTGGTTGCTTCTGATTATTATCACCATGAGGGAATAATGCTTCTATAATATAATTAAGGATACCTACACCTGGAACAAGATCCATATAGATAAGAAGTTTTTTGCAATCTGATGCATTAGTACTGAAATATGTCAGGTGCATACTAGGATTCTATAAGACCTCATAGGTGTAGTATTTAAATTCAAAAGATCACGTTTGCACAACCGTGAATCAAAGGTTAGAGTATGTTAACATAAGATGGCTATACAGGTCCCTTTAGACACTATAAGGTCCTCTAATATAATAAAGTGCTATGTATGGTAGATTTAAATGGTTAATATATATTACCTGAGTCACAGTGATATAAATTTCTTTTACAATGGTGGAGTGGAATTTCTTCTAAAAGGCAAAATTGGAGAAGTATATTCAATATAGTAGAGGTGGGTAGTAGGGGTATTAACATAAATAGTTTGTTTACCTGTACGCCGCCTTCCCAGGATGTGGCTGTATGTAGCGTTTCTCAGCGCCCGCAGGCTATTTAATGCTGCAGACCCGGAAGTGATGGAGGACGCCGGCGCATGCGCCGTTGTCTCCTGTGGTGTGTTCTATATTAAGGTATAAACGGTAAGGCTGCTTTCACATTGCGTTTTTCCCTACGTTCACAGGTCCCGTCGGAGCATCCGTCCGAACCGCCCCTTCCCTATTCTGCAAAGCGTGTTCCGGACGCATGCGCCGACAGGGCCATTCACTGTAATGGAGCGCACTGCATTAGCGTGTGCTCTGTTTTGTGCCATTTTTGCACATATTCGTTTTCTGCAGACAGACACCCGAACATTGATTTTATTAAAATGATAGCAAACAGGTCAGTAAGTGATTTCTGGAATCAGGGTCTCTGTCTCTACATTATGCTGCTCTCAGATGGGGGAGAAAAAACTTGCTGACAGATTCCCTTTAAATGCAGCAATTGTCCAGTATAAATGTTCCCTTAGATCCAGGTACCGTATTGGTGACTTCTTCTCTGATTTGCTTTGTCTCACTCCATTCTTCTTCATCTGATCCAGACAACATGATGACTTTGGACGTACACAGCTTCTTTCCGCAGACTTTCATTTTCTGGTTTTCCACAACATATTCCAACATGATGCCCTAAAAAATGTGTGTCATTATTATATCTAAATAAAAAATATCCATACATACTGTGCACTAAATAACCCTTATACTGTGCACTAGAAAAAATATTTCCGCCCACTATACTCCCAGATCAAAAAGTGACCCATACCCTGTCCCCCTAATGATACATGGCCTCCACTTTGTGCCTCTCATATACTACAGCCACTGCACCATCCCTCCACCATGAATTATGGCTACCACACTGTCTTATATCCATAAAACCATCCCCCCTCATTAATCATGCCCTATACGCTTTCCATACAAAATAATGTACCGGTGATATGAACAATGGCCTCCACATTGTGCACTCTGCTGTCTTTTCACACCATACAGCCTTCACAATGTGCCCACACATTGTCCCTCGTATACTGCTCCTCTCATACTGTGCCCTCACATTGTCAATCGTATACTGCTCCTCTCATACTGTGCCCTCACATTGACAATCGTATACTGCTCCTCTCATACTGTGCCCACACATTGTCCCTCGTATACTGCTCCTCTCATACTGTGCCCACACATTGACAATCGTATACTGCTCCTCTCATACTGTGCCCTCACACTGTCCCTCGTATACTGCTCCTCTCATACTGTGCCCACACATTGTCCCTCGTATACTGCTCCTCTCATACTGTGACCTCACATTGTTCCTCGTATACTGCTCCTCTCATAATGTGCCCTCATACTGTCCCTCGTATACTGCTCCTCTCATAATGTGCCCTCATACTGTCCCTCGTATACTGCTCCTCTCATAATGTGCCCTCATACTGTCCCTCGTATACTGCTCCTCTCATACTGTGCCCTCACACTGTCCTTACTGCCTCCCATAATGTGCGGTCACTCTGTATACTGAGTGAATGCTCCTATTCCCCCTCCCACACTTTACAGTAAAAGTTCCTCGCATCTACAGCTCCATGGTGGAGCACTTACCTTGTCCCTCATCTTTACCTCCTTTGTGGTGCTCTATCCCAGACACATCCTGCACCCCCATATCCCATACTGCACCCCATATCCCACAAACTCTTCACCCCAGCCTGTACCCCCATATCACACAGACCCTGCACCCCATATCCAACACACTCTGCATCCCTATATCTCACACAGCCTGTATCCCAACTTACCCCTCTCTCAAACACCCTGAACCACCATATTCTACACACCCTGCATCCAGGGCCGGCATCAGCATCCGGCACACCAGGGCAAATGCCAGGGCCCTGGACAGCTGGGGGGGCCCACTCGCCGTCTTCAGTCCTGCGGGGCCCTGGCTGAGTTCCAGGGACTGCAGTGCTTGGGTTGGCAGCTGCCCTATCCTGCATCCTGGATGGTGCGGTTGCCGACCCTTTAATCCACACTGGCTCACAGCATTCAATGTTGAATGCTTCATGCACCTCCTGCATTGAAGTTCATCTGTGGGCGGAGCTACCGCGCAGTGTGCTTCAGGCTCACATATGAAGAGAAGCCGCAGCGCAGCTCCAACCAGAGTCCCCCAGCACACCCATACTGTATGCCCCCTCCACCTGAGCTGTATGTTCCACCCCCGATCTGTATAGGACTTCCTCATCATCTGAGCTGTATATTTCAACCTCCCATCTGTATGGGCCCCCACTCCTGAACAGTAGGTGACCCCTCTTGAGCTTTATGGGACTGCTAGAGCCGTATGTGATGCCACCCCAGAGCTGTATGTGCTGGCTCCACAGAGCCGTATACACTGCCACCTCAGAGCCGTTTGCGCTGCCACCCCAGAGCTCTATGCCACCCACCCCAGTAAAGCGTATGCCCCCCAGAGTTGTATACTACCCCAGTAACATCTATGCCCCCCAGGAATATGTATGCACCTCAGTAACATGTATGCTCCCCAGTAATGTCTATACCCCCAGCCCCTCCTGTCATTTATATACTGTATCCCCCAGCCCTTCCTGTAATGTATATATTGTAGCCCCCAGCCCCTCTTGTGATGTATATACAGCAGTCTGTGTGCACTGTGCACGTCCATGTCTGTCAGTGACGGCCATCATGCAACACAGCCCCATGCCCTGGAGGAGCTGGATGGAGACAAGCGGGGAGGTGAGTGAGGCTACTGCCGGCTTCCCTAGATCAATAATATCTCTAATGCGTCTCTGTGTGTGTATGTATAATGTGTATCTATGTGTGTCCGTGTGTATGACTGTGCATAGATTTATGTCTGTTTATATGTATTTTTCTTACTTTTACTTTAAATACCATATTTTTTGTTTTATAAGACGTTCCCCAAATTTGGAGTAAAAAAATAAATAAATAAATAAATAAATATGGGGTTTGTATTATAATCTGGTGGTGTCGTCATACCAGGGATGAGGGCTGTCAGAGGAGCGGGGTTCATAGGAGGCAGGGGCGGTAGTGGAGTACGGCGATGCTGTGAGTGGTACAGATGGGGGCCCAGATACTCACTGCATGCTCTGTGCTGGGCAGGTCTGCTCTGCTCTGAGCGGGGCGGCTCTGCTCTGTGCGGCGGGCGGTAAGGCACCAGCCATTCTGAAGATGTTGGCGGTGAGGGCTTCTTCAAATAATGGCGCCCGGAGTCCACACGTTCGCAGATGAGAGCCTGAGCTGAGAGCTCCATCTGCACATGAGCTGACTCTAGGCGCTATTATTTGAAGAAACCCTCACCGCCAACATCTTCAGAATGGCTGGTGCCTTACCGCCTGCCGCATAGAGCAGCCCTACGCCGAGCAGTGCAGGCCCGTGCTGAGCAGAGCCGCCTTGAGCAGAGCAGCCCCACACAAAGCAGAGCCGCGCCGAACAGAGCCGCAGCAAGCAGAATAGCCGTGCTGCAAAGCAGAGCCGCCCTGCACAGACCAGAGCCACACTGCAGAGCAGAGCGAGCCGCACAATGCAGAGTGAGCCACACAGAGCAGTGCCGGCAGCACACCGCATAGCATTGCCCCTGCCTTCTTTGACCCCCCCTCCACCATCCCCGGTAAACTACATTCGGATTTTAAGACGCACCCCTCATTTTCCTCATAAATTTTTGGGAGGAAAAGTGCGTCTTATAATCCAGAAAATACGGTATGTATTGTAACGTTGCGCCCTGCAACGTGGAGGTTTCACTCGCTTGCAGCGGTGTGAGGTAGCTTCAGCAACACACGTACACAGTCTCTTCATAGAAATTCTGGCAGTTTATTTAAAAACACTCAGCATAAACTGCCCTCAAACATAAACAATAAGTCCATAATGGAAGTTTAGCAACTTCTCCACTCTCTGGCTCCTGCCAGCGTACAACTCTAGCCAAGGTTCCTTCCAGCACCCAGGGCCCTCTGCAGACCCCTGTCTGTCTCTCCTCCAGGAGAGATTCGGTCCTACAGCCCTGGCCTGGCTTGGCCGCACTCACCTCAGACTCAATATCAGAGCCTTGTGATCAGCCTCCATGCAGGCTGATACACCCAGAGCTCCTGGCTCTGCTCTCGCTTGTTTCCAGTCCACACACTGGACATCTGGAGCCAGTCTCTCTCTAGACTGCCCTAGACACACCTCTCCCAGGTTCAGAGACAGGATTGCTTTAACCCCTGGAGCCACACCCACAGGTGGTAAGGAGTGTGTAATCAGCATCACACACCCTTCCATGGCTCTGCATGTAATGCAATCCTGTGGAACCACAGGTCCCAGCCAGCTTCACATTGCAGAGCATCCACGCTTCTGCAAAACATACCGGCCCTTTGTAATACAGCCGGTTGATACCTCACATACCCTCCCCCTCTGTTCAAACCCGTAGGGGAGAACACTTGCCAATGACCTGGGGCCGCGAGACAGGGCATCCCCGCTGCCATGCCCCAGCAGTCGAGAGGGCCGTCCAAGAGCAGTAGTCCCTGAGACATCGCCCGACACTGTCACCAAACCCTGTCTTCTCAACCTAGGGTTAAAGGACGTCCCATTTCCAGACCGTTCTCTCCATGACCCCCTCCCAGGGTCACCGTAGTAGAGAGACATGTCCCCAGTCAAACCTACAGTCTTGTCCGAACCTAGGCTTTCTCGAGTACCCCCAAGGCTACTGTCGGGAACTCTAAGCTCATAGCGGCCACTATCTACAGTACATCGTAGGTTACCACTCTGTCGGCGATTCCTTTTATCGCGCGTCTGAACTACTGGACCGACACGCCATCTTCCACTTCTTTCCCCTGAACAACGGGTGGAAGACGGCTGCTGTCCCCCACACAGTTGGCGAAGCTGCTCCTTAATTTTCAGGTTTTCTTGCCACAACCGCTCCATGTCACGTACATGGTGTACCCGATATTCAATAAGGCTTCGAATGTTTCCAAGACTCTCTACAGTCCCGACACAGACGAACGGAACCATACCAGCTACCCTGGGTATCTTGCTCTCATTAGCAGCAGGGATTCTTAATCTCACCAATCCCGATATATTCACCATGTCTTGCATGACTCGTCCGTTTTTTCAAATGACTCTCCCCACCAGAGCCTGGGGTACTTGGACGATATCTTCCGCCAGACTCTGCGCTTTCCTTTTATACTCTAGCTGTCTAGTGGCTTCTTCCTTTTGCAGTAGGACCTGCCACTTCATACGAACACATCTGAAGTGCATGTCCTTTAGAATAGCCACCCGCTGCCCAGTAATTTCACTGGTGGATAATATCACTAACTGTTCAGCCCCTGGGGTACAGTAGACATCACACGCTTCCACAGCTCTCTTAAATTCGTCATGCATGCACTCGGTGGCACACGCTTCTCTTAAGTCCTCAGGTATATCCACCATGCACTTGACTACAGAAGTCTCATTCATCCCTGCCACATGCTTGTCAAGTTTAGCTTCCAGAGTCAGCTCTCTTTGGGCCTCCCCTGCTTCAACAAGTTTGGTCAGGATTGACACTCGCTGCTCCATCTGCTCCAAGACTCCCTGGGACTTGGACTGGTACTCTGCCAAGCGACTTCGGAGCTCAGCCACTTCTTTCTCCAGCTCACTTACTCGACTCTCAGTAGCCTGCCTAAGAAGTATCTCTTGTTGCAGATGGTCTTTGCTCATCCTCTTGAATGAGTCTTCACTTGCGGACCTCTCTGGTCTACGACACACTATTTCTGAGGCTTCTTCCACCTCAGCTTCAGAACGTTTGGGTTTCTTACTCTCCTTATCCACGACCTTCTCTATATCCTCCATCGTGGTTTTACCAAGCAGGTCAGGCAGGCTCCCAGTCCTGGATGAGACCTCTGGTTCAGACTTCACCTCCTCAGAGGCTCTCTTAACTTCAGCGCCAGCTGTTTCTTGTTTCTTCACTGCATTATCTTCCACTTCCTCTGGGGTCTCTGCAGTGTCACCCTCAGCCTGGGTGTCACACCCTTCAACATGGCACTCTGTTCCTTTTAGAGATTTGGGGCTAAATTCGCTGTCTTCCACCCCAGCACTTGGTAGTTCACCAGTCTGCTCACCACGACTGTTGGGGATTATTCCTTCCCCCACACTCTCTAGGATTCCATTTCCTATACCACTCTCGCCTGACAGACTATCAGCTTCACACTGGTAAATCATAGGGACCACCACCATTACGTCCTTGGTTGGCTCCTTCTCTGCACTTGCAGCCCGCTGATTTCTGTCGTCACAATGTGTCAGTTCAATCTCTGATTCCTCTGTCTTTTGTAGGAAATCACCGTCTGACTCCACCATAGCAGGTGTTACTAGCACCATGTTTTCATTAACCAGGCATATCACTTTCTCTGCACCCTCAGATAGCCTACACTGTGCCCCCTCTCGGCGCTTATTACGTCTTCGGCGTCGGGAGGAAGTTTTGCCCTTCTCGCCCATCTGTACCACACTGTACTCGTTTGTCACTTTTCTAGAGTCAGTGTCTTTACTGGAGTCATCATCACTCCCCCTGGTATCCTGGACTATCATGTCCCCACTTAACCAGATATCTGCCTCCCTTTCTGGAGCTACCCCGTTTTTAACGGTCACACTATCGGTTATTCCCTTAGTCCTTATGTCACTAAGTTGGGTCCGTCCATCATTTTCTTTGGTCACCCCTAACTTAGGACAGTCAATTTTAGGAGGTGCTATCTCCTCCTTACCACACATAACTGCACAACAAGGACCCCTTTTCACCTCCCAATGTGGTGGGGTTTCCTTTGGGCTGTTCCGGCTCTTACACAAGCAACCGTATACGTCCCCCTGCTTCCACAAGTGCACAAATAATTTAGAGTCCCAACCTATAATAATTGGGTGCAGTAAATCTGAGACTACTCCAACATCATGAGAACCACTGTCGCAGGCTGTCTTAATGACCACTCTGGAGACCGGGTATTCTGTCTCATTACTGTGGGTGCAGCCGACGTGGATCTTCCTTCCAGGAATCAAGTGGACATCAGAGGTAGCCCTCACCAGGGTCACCAAGCTCCTTGAGTCTACGACTCCGGTTACAGATTCCCCATCCACTTCCACGGAACACAGACGTGGCTTCTCGTCGGATGGGTGGTCTATATTGCAAACAGGACACTTGTGGCATGAACACTGTTGTCCCTGGCTACAGTCCATCTGCGCCACTTCACCCTTGGATTTGGGATGCTCCGCACCCTTTTGGGGGACCACCGCTTTCTGGGACTCCATCCCCTTATGGGCAACCACCCCTTTATGGGACTCCACCCCCTTATGGGCAACTATTCCCTTCTGGGACTCCGCCCCCTTTTGCGGTTTCCATGCAATGTCCTTAGCCCCCAGTTCACACTGTTTGCCCTTGTCTCCCTGGGCACCCAGTGTCCATACTGGCCCCTGAAGGGAACGCTCAAACTGGTCCATGGCTGTGACATCGCTACACACCGACAGCTCCTGCTGTCCCCGGACCAGGAACTGGTACAGCTCCTCCACAATGTCCACAGGGACCATTCCCTCTTTTTGGCTTTCAGCCCCCACTGCTGTCACTGGACCTCCTGGCACATGCCGTTGGCGCTGCTGGCTCTGCAGCAGCTGGTTCAGGAGCTCCTCCATGCTGCAACGAGAAGAGGAACAGGAGGGGCGCTCCAATGGGTAATACCCGGTGGTCAAAGACAGGGGGGGTTAGAGAACCACTAACCTTTCCGGGTTGTACCGCCCGTACAACCAGGATCTCCAGCCTGTGGTGTATCACTGCTCACCAAGCAGGGCCTTGCAATTCCGGCTGGCCTGGAACCTCCAGTCGCTGGACTCTCGCCACTGCAGCACGGGTCCCCAACGACCTGCTGATTCACCACCAGGTGCTTGAGAGCGCTGTCCCTGTTCGTGGACCCGCCGATCCACCGCCAACTGCTTGAGTGCGCAGACAATTTTCGTGGACCCGCCGATCCACCGCAAACCGCTTCAAAAATTTTTCGTAGACCCGCCGATCCACCGCAAGCAGTCCGTATCCACAGGAATATGTCCTAGGCCGTTGCCCCTAGCAACCAGGCTGCGTTGCCCCTAGCAACCAGACCGCATGCCCGCATTCTCCACCATATGTAACGTTGCGCCCTGCAACGTGGAGGTTTCACTCGCTTGCAGCGGTGTGAGGTAGCTTCAGCAACACACGTACACAGTCTCTTCATAGAAATTCTGGCAGTTTATTTAAAAACACTCAGCATAAACTGCCCTCAAACATAAACAATAAGTCCATAATGGAAGTTTAGCAACTTCCCCACTCTCTGGCTCCTGCCAGCGTACAACTCTAGCCAAGGTTCCTTCCAGCACCCAGGGCCCTCTGCAGACCCCTGTCTGTCTCTCCTCCAGGAGAGATTCGGTCCTACAGCCCTGGCCTGGCTTGGCCGCACTCACCTCAGACTCAATATCAGAGCCTTGTGATCAGCCTCCATGCAGGCTGATACACCCAGAGCTCCTGGCTCTGCTCTCGCTTGTTTCCAGTCCACACACTGGACATCTGGAGCCAGTCTCTCTCTAGACTGCCCTAGACACACCTCTCCCAGGTTCAGAGACAGGATTGCTTTAACCCCTGGAGCCACACCCACAGGTGGTAAGGAGTGTGTAATCAGCATCACACACCCTTCCATGGCTCTGCATGTAATGCAATCCTGTGGAACCACAGGTCCCAGCCAGCTTCACATTGCAGAGCATCCACGCTTCTGCAAAACATACCGGCCCTTTGTAATGTAGTGGGTGGGCCTACCCCCTACTAGTTTAGCATAGTTACCCGGCATTGTGATTATTAAAAGTGTTGATTTTTATTATTGTATATGATGTGTTAGGGCACCCCCCTAGTGGCCGGGTGGGACGGCTGTTGCCACCGGGGAGGAGGAGTCGGCCGGATATCTAGGCAAGGTCTGAATGTGTGTGGAGAGAGAGGATCCGGGGCAGCGGAGAGTGCACATCTGCAGCGGCAAGTGTGATTGTGTGAGCGGACCATCAAGGGACACCTGAGATAAGGAGGTGAACGCAACCTCGAAGCCTATTCTGCCGGTGTGGGTCCGGTGTATGCTTGGCTAAAGAGTGGAAGCCCGTAGGAAGTGGAGTACTTTGGGCATATTCCCACCAGAGGGTGCGTTCGGGCAGGGTGTCCCCAGCTCCACTAATATTGCCGGAATCTGCTGCCCGGAGTGTTTTATCTTCGTGAATAAATGTCGTTTTTATTGCATCTGGACTTTTGCCTGCAGCCTTTTTGTGCATCGGCCGATGAAGACACCGACATACACTCTCTCAACATTAAAGAAGTGATGAAGCCAGGGATGTGCCTTGAATACAGTGCTGCCACGACTACACAGCCAGAGGCCTCCCAGACTTGTCACTTCAAGTGGCGTAGTCGGCAGGATGCGATTCCCCTGCCAGGAACCCAAGAAGCCGGAGACCAAGTGGTGCCGAGTGCACCGTCTCCGGGCTATGAGAACAGATTTCCAGTCCCATGGTGGGAGGAAGAAGTGCCCAAGGCGTTGGACCGGGCACAAGATGGCGGCAAGATGGCCGTCGTCTGTGAAGATAACGAGAGCGCGCGGAAAGTTGGCGCCAAAAGAAGAGCCTGGGGCTGGCCGGCGCCGAAGAAAAAGGACAGAGTACTCCGCCCAAAGAGGGGAGGCGCCAGCTCCAGGGCATTGAAGATGAAGAAAAAGAAAAAGAAGTACCTCAGCGGAGGAGTCAAGATGATGCGTGAGGCTGGGGGTGGAGTCCGTTTAAGAGCGGGAAACGAAGACCCGCCTCCACTTTCCCCAGTCTCAGCGTCGACATCACCGCCATTACCAGCGATACCGTCAGAGACCGAGATGGAGAACTTTGGGCAACCCGCGGAGTTGGCGACGACCATGGCCCTAATCAGCCTCGGTCGAGGCCGACCACGGTTCGCCCCTGCTAACGAGGCCGCGTTAGAAGACCTTCCCATTGGACCGGGAGGTTCTACGAGGCCGGACAAAGTTTCCTGGAAGACCTCATGGGATGCTCAAACCGGGAGCACCATCACAGAGGTGAAGGCGACCTATGCCACCCCACCCATGCCAAACCGTCCGGGGGTTGCAGTCTTCCCATGGGAGACCCCGCAGCTTAACGCCGCCGCTTCCCCATTTGTGCCGGAGCCGGCTGAGGAGTTTGCTGAGCGCTTGGAGAAAGATCACCTGGGCTTCTTCTGGGATCCAGTCATCGCCCCGCCTGCGGAGCCGCGCCCCAGTGTCCCGACCCCGAAGCCTGACCCCGTCCAGGAACGTCTCCTGGCCGAGACCATCGTCCGGGAAATGCTGTCCGGTTCTGGTGGCGAGGAGCTGGCACAGCAGTTTGTGACCGGGGTGGTTGTTAAGTTCAACCAGCAGGACGGATATGGATTCATCCGAGAAGTCGAGACCGGGGATGATTACTTTTATAATAGAGTTCATCTCGACGTGGAAGGACTGCCCAAGCGACTCCATACTTTGTGGCCGGGCGAGAAAGTCCAGTTCCTGCCGGACGCAGGTAGCCGCGGCCTGTTTGCTGTTTGTGTCTCCCGCATGCCAACCACCCGGGAAGCGGAGCAGTGGCAGGAGGAGATTGAGTGGGAGGAGCAGCAAGAGCGGCGCCGGAGCCATGCCAGATCGCTCCCGCCCGCGCCCTCTCAACCCCGGCGTGTCAGGGCTGCTGTCCCGGAAACAGCGACTGCATCGGCCCCTGACCCGGAGAAGGTTCCAACCGTGGTAGCGGTAACGCAAAATGTTACAAACAAGCCGGTCATCATGCTGGACGCACCACCGCCATCTCGGGCAGAGACACCATCACCCCCAAGAGGAGCTGCAGCAGCTGCACCGGCGGAGCCGCCTTTCGCCCCTGTGTCTTTCAGGCGAATCCGCCGCCAGCCGGGACAATCTCTGGGGGCCTATATCCAGGCTCAAGTGGAAGAATGGAAGCGAGCCTGGCCCCCAGAGTAAGTTGTTAACTTCAGCACCTTCAAAGACCGGTGTTGTTCCAGACCGGCAGAAAGTTTCATTGTTGTTGAAAAGTTTTACGGGCCCGTTGCCCTCCAGCAAAGACCGGGAGCGCTTTTGAAGCCTCCGGGCACCTTCAGCAAAGACCGGGAGCGCTATTGAAGCCTCCGGGCGCCCATCTAAGACCGGGAGCGCTGTTGAGCCTCCGGGCGCTATCCAGAGACCGGGAGCGCTGCTGCGCCATTAAGCGCCCCTAAAGACCGGGAGTGCCGCTGAACTGGTGCCGCTGTTGAGGACTGACCCAAAAGGTTTTTATGTGTCAATATGTTTAAAGTTTTAGAGCCTTGCCGGGAGGCTCGGATTTTAAGAGGGGAGGCATGTAGTGGGTGGGCCTACCCCCTACTAGTTTAGCATAGTTACCCGGCATTGTGATTATTAAAAGTGTTGATTTTTATTATTGTATATGATGTGTTAGGGCACCCCCTAGTGGCCAGGTGGGACGGCTGTTGCCACCGGGGAGGAGGAGTCGGCCGGATATCTAGGCAAGGTCTGAATGTGTGTGGAGAGAGAGGATCCGGGGCAGCGGAGAGTGCACATCTGCAGCGGCAAGTGTGATTGTGTGAGCGGACCATCAAGGGACACCTGAGATAAGGAGGTGAACGCAACCTCGAAGCCTATTCTGCCGGTGTGGGTCCGGTGTATGCTTGGCTAAAGAGTGGAAGCCCGTAGGAAGTGGAGTACTTTGGGCATATTCCCACCAGAGGGTGCGTTCGGGCAGGGTGTCCCCAGCTCCACTAATATTGCCGGAATCTGCTGCCCGGAGTGTTTTATCTTCGTGAATAAATGTCGTTTTTATTGCATCTGGACTTTTGCCTGCAGCCTTTTTGTGCATCGGCCGATGAAGACACCGACATACACTCTCTCAACATTAAAGAAGTGATGAAGCCAGGGATGTGCCTTGAATACAGTGCTGCCACGACTACACAGCCAGAGGCCTCCCAGACTTGTCACTTCAGTAATACAGCCGGTTGATACCTCACAGTATATGTATGTATGACTGGCGTGTGACCCGTGCGAGTATGGGATCGCACTGCCCGGACCGGCCGCGGCTCTCCTGACAGGACCGGGTCAGCATCATAGAAATACATAAAGCGGAGCCGCTCCTGGCAGGAGAGAAGACAGCCGGTCCGGGCAGTGCCATCCCATACTCATACTCCAGCCATTCATACATATATATACCGTATTTTTTTATTTATGTCACACAGCCTGTACCCCAACTTACCCCTCCACACCATTCTGTCACAGTCTGCACCCCTCATATGCACTCACCCTGCAGCCCCATCTTCCCTCACTACTGGTCACCAGCTCCCATCTCCTTCAGGAATCAGTATGTCCTTGTTTTCTGAGCGGCAAAACTGTGGCTCCTCCCACTCAGTCACATGGGCATGACATCATCACAGGTCCTATCTACACCACTAGGATGTATTTTCGTCATCTGGACAAGCGTTTCTGCTCTGCCCCTGCAGCACTCACAGGTGAAAGCTCCTAGTGGGCCCCTCTGAGCACGGGTCCCGGGGCCACCCCACCCGGTATCTATGCTACTGTCACAACCCCGAATATTCACAGTGTGAGGATTGGTGTGTTAGTACCAAACTTTCTCCTCTACATATAACACTGCTCTGAGGCTGTGTGCACACTTTGCTTTTTTGTGTGCACATTTTGTATACATAAAAAAAAAACGTTTAGGTAGGAAAAAGGCAGCAGAAAAAATGCACATTTTTTATTGTTTGCAAGTTTTTTCATGTGTTTTTCATGATTTTTTTTGTCTTGGCGATTGCAGGGGTTCAGGTGCTGTAGCCACACAATCGCCACCAGGTCTCTGGCTGATGTTAGGCTGTGTTCACACAGGGCTTTTTTTGGTAAGTTTTTTTTTCTGACCAAAACCTGATCTTGTGGCAGGAAATCTCCTTTGAATCATCTGCGTTTTTGGTGCATTTTTCATGCGTTTTCAAGGCTATGACCGCACTTTGCGTTCTCCTACTTGCAGTTCTAAACGCACGTTTTTGCCTTAATTGATTTGGCCAAAGTTGCCTATTCCAGAAATTTAGCGTATGCGTATTTACCGCGTTTTTGATGCTTTTTCAGAGCTGTTTACATGCTTTTTCACCTGCGTTTTGACAGATGCGTTTTGAACATCAAGACACTGCTAAATAAAGATTACACAGTCAAACAGAATGAAAAAAGAGAAAAAAACCCCAAAACATTTATATTTTGTGAATTAATAAAGAAAAAAGTTATATTTCATGAAATTATAGCGGTTTTATAATATTTAATGCTAAAATAGCAATAAAATCATAATTTTCTTTAATTTAATTGTCGGACTATGTGTGTGTGTGTAAAGGGACATATGATTCCATTAATTTAATGTTAGAAAAGTATGTATTTTGTTTGTCCAAAACGCTTGTTTTCTGCTCACAAAAAGCAGGTAAAACGCAGGAAATTTGAAGATTCTTGGTTTTTGCCATTTCTCATTGAATTCAATGTTAGCAAAATGCTGCAGAAATGGCAAAAACAATTGACATGCTGCTTTTTTGAATGCATGGTTTTTGCCATAAAATATGCCAATGAAACGCAGCGTTTTAAAACGCCAAGTGCGGTCTAGAAATCTACATTTTTCATAGACTATTATGGAAAAGCAAAACACATGCCTTTTGGCATGAAAACGCTGCAGCTCAAAACGGACCTAAAAAGCAGCAGAAACGCAGGTGGAAACGCAAAGTGCGGTCATACCCTTAGTGACGTTTTTCTTTAGATTTGGTGCGGATTTTCTGCTTTCTTTCTACAAAATGGGTTGTATCAATAAAAAAATGCAGCAAAGAATTGACATGCTCATTCTTTAAAATTCTGACCAAAAACACAAGTATTTAAAAAAAAGTCAGGAAAAATCCTGATGTGTTTGTGTGTGCGTGTGCGTGTGTGTGTGGCGCCCTGGACAAGCCAGGTCGTCACAGAACTACACCAACACACCCCACACCCCGGTTAGGCACACCAAAGCCAAACACAAAATCCTTGTTGCCTTCCTCCAGGAGCTGATGTCCACACCAGGGGGTGTGCCAGGCGGTTGGTCCCGCCCACCGAGGAGTTCACAGTCCTGGAGGAGGGAAAAGGAAGACAGTTGAGTTTTAAAGTTTGAGAAGTGAGGAAGAAAAGTGGTAGTGGAGGAGACTGACCGTGTCCGGGTGCGTGGCCCGGGCACATACAGCAAGGTTGGTAGACGGTGGTGACCGTCTGCAGGAGAGGCTAATTGAAGCAAACCGTATGGACCGTGGACGGGCGGTGGCCCGGCGGTACCGGATCGGAGAGTGAAGAGAAGCCAGCACCATCCGGCAGGGCTTACGGACCCCGACCAGGCTAGGAGTCGCCGTTAAACTGGTCAAATCCGTTATCGAAGGGAACCTCCGGGGTTTCCCAGCAGTCAAGACCCGATTGAAGGCAACCGCTCACACCGTAGAGGGAAACACAGTCACCGCCAAGGCTACAGTTCCCAGGGCCAGAGACTGCGGGCAAAAGGGGCTCCTTCAGCATCCATCTAAGCTGGGGAGCGGGTTACCGGTGGGAAGCCATTGGAACCGTAACACAACACAGGTGCAGGGAAAGGCAGTCACCATCAACTTGCCGGGAGGAGAAACACCGCAGCCGTCTGTGGGACCCGTCCATCCAGCCGTTTGTTTTACCGGAGACTTTGCATTCGTCATTGGCTGAGTGAGTACCACCGTGCCTTGCGGCACAGCGCTGCCCCCGCGACTCTGCATTTCACCAGGCCCCGTAACCCGCCTGCCATCCATCCCTAACCCTCTCCGGGGCCCCGGGACAACCAACCCCCCTACCCACGGAGGGGAGAACCAACATCCAAGCTGTTCCCTGTCACCGCTCCCGGGATCCCCGTCCAGAGCAGCGGTGGTGTCACCAATCTCACCACAACCGTGGGTGGCATCACGGACAATATCCCTAAACCCAAACCACCCCCTTTCACTCACGGGCAAGGAACCCCGCTCGAGTCCCCGGGATCCGGCCCACCGCTCGAGCCACCACCGAGCAGCAGCAGCCGGACCCGAGCAGTGGGTGAGCGCAGCGTCCCCTCCTCCGCCCGCGACATGTGCATCAGATTTCAGAAATCTCAAAGACTGCTGGGACTGTAAATAGCAGCTTTTTATTAGCATGGATGTCATTACCAGTGTCAGTGTCATTATCCTTTACCACAGTGTCAGTGTCATTATCCTGTACCCCGAGTGTCCGTATCATTATCCTGTACCCCAGTGTCAGTGTCCTGTACCCCCAGTGTCAGTGTCATTATCCTGTACGCCCAGTGTCATTATCCTGTACCTCCAGTGTCATTATCTTGTACCCCAAGTGTCAGTTCAGTATCCTGTACCCCCAGTGTCAGTATCCTGTACCCCCAGTGTCAGTGTCATTATCTTGTACCCCAAGTGTCAGTGTCATTATCCTGTACCCCCAGTGTCAGTGTCATTATCTTGTACCCCCAGTGTCAATGTCATTATCCTGTACCCCCAGTGTCAGTGTCATTATCCTGTACCCCCAGTGTCAGTGTCATTATCCTGTACCCCCAGTGTCAGTGTCATTATCCTGTACCTCCAGAGAGAGATGCCTCCTCCTGGCAGAATAAGCACAGGAACTAATGCCCTTGCGACTAGTATCTGTTCTCATTAGCATATCATAAAGGATCTTTAGAAATACTGTTTTTAGAGATCTCTTTATGTATGCTACTAGATACAGGGACTTCTAGGCAGGGATTACAAATATGCACCCATAACTGCTCGTGCTTCTGGGGGCATATTGCACCTGACAGGTTCCATTTAAGGGATGTTCAACCTTTATTGGATCGTTTAAATTATGCTTTATGATTAATTCCTATGGGGACAGTTTTTTCCAGGAGAATACCGTATAAGATGCTACTAGAGGAGTTGTCTGTCCCAAGTATCGTATTCAGTTAACAATCAGTTTAAAAGAGGACTTATCTATGTGGTTAGAGTTATTAAACAAATATAATGGTCACACATGCTGGTACCAAGATTTTCTATCATCTGATTCACTGCAAATTTGCACTGATGCTGCTGGATGTTCAGGGTACGGGACTTTTTTCATGGGTAAGTGATCTGAAGAGTCTTGGTCCCAGTAATGGATACGGTAGTTAATAAGGTGGTTGATAGCATTTTAGTTTTAGAATTGTTCCCAGTTTTGGTAGGTATAGTTATTTGGAGTTCGAGTCTGAAGACTAAAAGGATCTTGATTTATTCCGATGACAAAGAAGTAGTGTTCGATATCAGCTAAATGATGTTGGTCAACTACAATTCTTAGGCATTTGGTATTTTATTACATGAGTCAAAATATTTGGTTAAAAGCTAGGAATAATGTCAGTAGAAATAATTGTATAGCTGACGCTCTTTCTTGCCAGCAGTGTAAAACATTTTAGGATTTAGCTCTCGATGTAGATACGGTTGGGTTTCCATGCCCTTGGCACCTTTGGGATTTAGGCTATGTGCGCACTTTGCTTTTTTTCATGCGTTTCAGTAGCGTTTTGAGCTGCAGCGTTTTAATGCAAAATTGCATGCGTTTTGATTTCCAGGCAAAGTCTATGGAAATTAGGGCTTTCTTGTGCGCACGATGCATTTACAAACGCTGCATTTTAGTTGCGGAAAATTTGTAAAAATCCCTGCGTTTGAAGAAGCAACATGTCAATTGTTTTTGCCATTTTGGCAGCGTTTTAATAACATTGAAGTCAATGAGAAATGTCTAAATGCATATTTTTCAAGAAAGAATGCATTTCACTTGCTTTTTTACTAGCGATCTGCATGTGTTTTTGACATAATAAACGCAGGTCTTTCGGTCTCTTTCTCTGTCCATGTCGGTCTCTCCTTCCCACCCCCTCTCTCATACTCACCGATCCACGATCACCAGCACTGCGCTGCACGGCATTCACACTGTGGCAGCTTCTCCTCTTTTGAAAATGCCGGCTGCTCATTAATCCATCACGTATTTGCTGCTTCTCCCGCCCACCGGCGCCTATGATTGGTTGCAGTCAGACACTCCACCACGCTGAGTGACAGCTGTCTCACTGCAACCAATCACAGCCGCCGGTGGGCGTGTCTATATCAAGCAGTTAAAAAAATAAATAATTAAAAAAAAACGATGTGCGATCCCCCCCAATTTGGATACCAGCCAGGGTAAAGCCACACGGCTGAAGTCTGGTATTCTGAGGATGGGGAGCTCTACGTTATGGGGAGCCCCCCAGCCTAACAGTATCAGCCAGCATCCGCCCAGAATTGCCGCATCCATTAGATGCGACAGACCCGGGACTTTACCTGGCTCATCCCGAATTGCCCTGGTGCGGTGGCAAACGGGGTAATAAGGAGTTAATGGCAGAAGCCCATAGCTGCCACTAAGTTCTAGGTTAATCATGGCAGGCGCCTCCCCGAGATACCTTCCATGATTAACCTGTAAGTTAAAGAAAATAAACACAAACATCCAAAAAATCCTTAATTTGTAATGGAAGACAAAAAAAAACCTCTTTCACCAATTTATTAATCCCTCAAAAACACCTCCAGCTCCGACGTAATCCACGCAAAGTCCCACGACGCTTCCAGCTCTGCTACATCAGAAGCTGACAGGAGCGGCAGTAGAACATCGCCGCTCCTGTGAGCTTCATGCAGCAACTGAAGTGAGTCGCGCGATCAGCTTGAGCTGTCCCTGAGGTTACCCGCGACCACCGCTCTCAGGTGGAGGACTGCAGCTGTGGCTGCTGGTAACCTGAGTGACGGCACAGCTGATCGCGCGGCTCACTGCAGTCACTCAGGGGATTTGCGATCACAGGTGAGTCCTTCACGTGTGACTGCAAATCAAGCCGCGGTACACGTACAGAGCTGTGCGATCACAATGACGTCGGGTGAAGTTCATGCGAGTTCATTCTGATCGCGCGGCTCTGTCTCGCAGTCAGCCATGCTCTTTTTGACAGTCCGGTTCCACTCGGCTCTGCTGCAAGTCTATGGGGATGCTGCAGAGCCGAGTGGGACCGCACTGTGAAAAATGTGTATTCTGCCGAATGAGTCTCAGAATGCAGCTTTTTCGGCTGCATTCTGAGACGCACAGGCAGTGACTTACACACTGCGGTATTGAACGCAATGTGCACACATAGCCTTAATCTGGGACTGATTCCATCATACTTAGAGAAATTGGTAACTAGCAGGACATGGGTCAATTACTCGGCTGCATGAATGGATTGGATTCACTTATGTGATTTTGTTAGAATGGCTTTTTTTTTTTTTTCGAAACAGTTTTTATTGATTTTACAAATTCTACACAATATCGTATCATAAGAAGTATTATCAGGTTACATTGACATAAAATAAGTCAAAATTATAGAATCTGAACATAACATACATGAAACAAACCCTTAAGCCCCTGTGCCATTCTTTAATATTTCTAATATTGATGCCGTGCCTTGATCATGTCATACCATCTTACCTTTGTCCTTCACCTTAGTCCCCGCTAAGTAATCCTCAACTTTCCCAAGCTGCCCTGGATTTCACTCAGAAGGTACCACTCCGTATGCCTAAAAGGTGCCACTAAATGGTTTATTTCTTCCTGTTTGAAATAAACTTCAATAAAAGTTTTACACCTACTAAAAAACTTGGTAGTCTTATTGTCTTTGTCCCTTTCTGCTTCTAGTTTCTCCATCCTCAAAAGATTATGTAGTTCCCCGATGACTTCCCCTGTGGATGGAGCCTCCTCCTGTATCCAGTGCCTTAGGATGCACCTTTTAGCTATCATGGCTATGTCATGTATGATTGCAAATGTCTTTTTGTCCTGAGGATTCAGTCCCCCTCTAACTCCACCCTCAAAGAAGGGAAAAATCCACACCATTAACTCTGATTTGCAGGAAATTCTCCATGTTGTCTGGGCTAGTGCTCCGACTTGATTCCAGAACCTCTTTATCGTCCTGCATTCCCACAGGCCATGTAACATGTCTGTTTTTTCTTTATGGCACTTAGGGCACCGTGCCTCCCTGCCCGGTATGTTGAAACCCAAAACTGCCCTGTGTAATATCCTAAATTGGGTGTCTCTCCAGCTCTCATTGGTGACTTGTTTCCGCATCTGAACCCATCCTTTCAGTATGACCTCCACCACTTCTTGCCCTTTCAGTTGTTTTTTCCATGGCTTTTGCACAGAGTAATGTTTCTTTGACTTTACATTTGTAATAGCAGGTAGAAGGAAAAAATCTGGGCATTCTTACCGTCTATTAGGACCTGCCGGCGGCATTTTCTTAATACAAAACGTCCTTAGTATAGGAGCCGCTTGCACTTATGCTATGCTGCAGCAGGATCTTTGTGAGCCCACTCCTGTAGATACACGGCTAAGGGAAGACTGGCAGCCACCGTGGTGCTATTGCCAAGCAATAGAAACGTCCATCCAAAAAAGTAAGATCGGCAACACTCTGCGGTGTGAGAAGTTTTAATGTTTCTTCATGCAAACAGGTGAAGGGGAGGGGAGGGAGCATAAAGGACAACGGTACCGTTTTGCATCTCTAGGGGTGCTTTCACGGGTCCACCCGTGAAAGCACCCCTAGAGGTGCGAAACGGTACCACTGTCCTTTGTGCTCCCTCACCTCCCCTTCGTTGACTCACGTGTTTGCATGAAGCAACATTAAATCTTCTCACACCGCAGAGTGCTGCCGATCTTACTTTTTTGGGTTGACTTTACATTTTGTACAGTAGATTATTTGTTTAACAGGAAGCTTGCTTTTTCTTCCCTATTGAAAATCTTAATAGGTGTATCTTTATTTTTGTAGTTATATCACCAGAATTCCTTGAACAGTTTTTTCCCACATTAAACAGTTGTTAAAGGGATATATGAAAGCTGTTTCAAGGCCCGATGATCGGCGACCTTTTTCACTGAAGCTTTTACGTAAGCTTTGGTATACTCTACCAGAAGTTTGTTTCGATGGTTTAGGACAGCTTTTATTATTGAATTTTTTGCTGCCCTAAGGATTGGACAGCTAGTGTCTTTGAAGAAGTCAGTGGTCTCCGGTTTATTGATGTCTGATGTACTTTTAAATAGCTCAACAGTGGTAGTTTATATCAGAAGATCCAAGATGGATCAGTCCAGGAAAGGATGCCACATTACACGGAAATAAATGTTTGATTCACCAATCTGTATGGTAGCCAAGGTAAAACAATGGATTGGTATGAGGCCTTTTTTAATTCACAAAAATCATTTACCTGTAACATAATTTCAATTTAATGTGATTTTAAAAATAGTACTTGGTTAAATTGAATCTCAGAAATATAAAATGATCATCACATTCCCTTCGGATTGTTGTCGCCACTGAAGCAGCCAGATTGTGTTTTTCCAGAAGAAATGTTATGCCTTTAGGAAGATGGGATTCAAGCCTTTACGAATTGTACAATAGACCGGAATTGTCTATTTAAACAAATCTTTCACTTCTTAGGACCTATAATCGTATAGGTTGTGGGCCATTCTTATATTCATTGGTCCCAGAAGAGGGCAGCAAAAAGGAACTACACTGAGAGTTTATCCTTCACCTCATATACACTTAATGTGCTTGGGTATGGAGTTAGGCTATGTTCACATTGTGCATCTTTTGTAACTACAAATATTAAGCGTTTTTGACCCAAAAAAACGCACCTGAGACAAAAATGCATCAAAAAATGCATTTTTGATGCGTTTTTACCACATTTTGCCCAAAGCATTTTTAAAGTCAAATCTATTGAATAGAAGGGCTCAAAAATGCTGGAAAAATGCAAAAAGAATTGACATGCTGCATTTTCAAAAATGCAGCCAAGATACAGACAAAAAAAAGATGCACTGTGTGGACAGCACAATAGAAATCTCAGTCTTTGCTGGGGGCAGTAAATGAATGTGTCGCGGGCGGGGAGGAGGGTGTCAGCACACTACGCTCACCCCTTCTGCTCGGGTCCGGCGGCTGCTGCTTAGTGGTGGCTCGAGCTGTGGGCCGGATCCCGGGGGTTTCTCTAGCGGCACTCCTCGCCCGTGAGTGAAAGGGGGTTTGTTGGGTGTGGGGATGATTATTGTCCGTGACGCCACCCACGGTTGTGGTGATTTCACCACCGCTGCTCAGTATGGGGATCCCGGGAATGGTGATGCGGAGCAGCCAGGTGTTGTGTTGCCCCTCCATGGGTAGGGGTTGGTGATCCCGGGGCCCGGTGATGGTGAGGGAGGTGCAGGGCCTGGTGGGCGCAGGGACCAGGGGGCAACGCTGTGCCTTGCGGCACTGTGGTACTCACTCAGCCTGAGACGTTGACACAGTTTTACGGTAAACCACACGGCTGGAAAGACGGTTCCCACGGACGGCTGCACTTGCTCTCCCAGTAGGTGACGGTGATGTCCCTTTTCCTTGCACCTTTGTTCTGTGTTGGTAGCGATGGGTTCCCACCGGTAACCCGCTCCCCGGCTTCAAGCTGGACCGGAGGAGCTCTACTCTTTGCCCGCAGGTGCTGGCCCTGAGAAACTGGTGCCCTGGCGGTGGCGGTGTCTCTCCTACTCTGGTTGGGCTGTTGCCTTCAATCGGGACTTGGTTGTTGGGGGATCTACGTCCCCTTCACTGACGGATTTGGCAAATTATGGCGACTCCTAGCCTTGCCAGGGTCCGAGAGGCCCCTGCCCTGGTGCTGACTGTCCTTCGGAACACTGCTCCAGACCGCCGGGCCACTACCCGTCCGCGGTCCTTCCAGGAACTTCCAAACGGTCCCCCTCCAGACAGTCACCGCCGTTGCTGACCTTGCTGACCTGTCCTGCACACAGCTGGACTACTTCAGGCTTTCTTTCTGTCTCCACTCTTGCTTTCCTCCTTTACCACTTTACTTCTTTCTACTTTCACTTCCTTAACTCCTCTTTGCTGTTTACTCAAGCCCTGCCTGGGCTAATCTGCCTGGTTCTTCCCGCCTCCAGAGCTGTGAACTCCTCGGTGGGCGGAGCCAACCGCCTGGCCCACCCCCTGGTGTGAATCATCAGCCTCTGGAGGAAGGCAACAAGGATTTTTGGTTAGCTTTGGTGTTCCTAACTGGGATGTAGGGTGTGGTGGTGTGATGACTTGTGTCCCCTGGCTTGCCCAGGGCGACACAAATGCATTTAGGTGCATCTTTGTGACCTCAAAAACACACCAAAAACACAGCAAAAGATGCCCTGTGTGAACATAGCCTTAGAGGTCTTAGATGGGAGAAGGTACTAATAAATTGAAATGTTTATCATCTTTGTGGCCTAATCCTGTTCTGATTATTTTGCATGTTGCAGGCAATGATATCGGCAAAGTTACTCCTTGGATCTTTGAGCAGGGACCTTTCCCTGTTTAAATGTTGGTTTCCAAATACATGCTTCCAATTCTCTAAAATAATTTCTAGATTATTTTGAGCAAATAGAGGGCTTGGTTTAATGGAGAAAATACGAAAAAGATTGAACCGCTCTTTAGAAAAGATCATGTCTGTAATTGGTGACTTTAGCCTATAGGTTTATTTGACCTTGAAGGCTACACCCTTGGACTTTACAGGACTGATCTAGTTCATCGTTCTTATATAGGAATGAATATTTTTAATCTAAGCCTAAAAAATTCTATACAAAAATGGCTGTGATGTTTGGGGGGGACCAAGTCTTTTTAAGCCTTAGCGTTTTAGGACAAATTGCCCAGCTATTGCTGGGTAGATTAGTCAATTTATATGTTGGTTAATTTACATATGGTTTTCTTTATATTGATTATTTATTCTTATTTTTTTCAATTATTTATTAGTAACACTTAAACATCACAGCCATATTTTTAGCCATTACAAAATAGTGGCGTCCTTATTTATTTAATTTATTATAGAAGTGTTTTTTGTGCTGCCAAGCTTCTTAGTTCTTGGTACTACTTCTGCTCTTACACTGTCCTCTACTAAACTTTTTCCGACACCACTGTTCCACTTAGAAAAGTCATTGAGTCTCGCCCAGCCATGGTTGCAGGATGGGTAACAGCCGGAAGACCCCTCTTTATATTTTTCCATAAATTGTCTGCATATGTTTTGCGGGTTAAATTGTACTACATTGCACTTTTTCAGTGCTATTTACAGCACCTTAAGTATTAGTGTATATTCATTTTTGCTGGTTGGCCTTTATATTATATACTAGAAGGTGGCCCGATTCTACGCATCGGGTATTCTAGAATTTACGTATTGTGTAGTTCATGTATGATTTTTGTTATATATATATATAGATGTTGTTGTGTGTAGTTACCAAGTGTTTGTGTAGGGCGCTGTACATGTTCTGGGTGTGGCGGGGGTAAGAGCGGTGTTGTATGTGTGTTGCGTGTGTTGCGTTGTTTGTGGAGCGCTGTGTGTCTGTAGCGTTGTGTGTGTGTGTTGTGCGGTTTGTGTGTGTGTGGTGTGTTTTGGGGGGAGGTATGTTTTGAGCAATGTGTGTGTTGTGCGGTATGTGCGTATATTTGTGTGTGCTGCGGTGTTTGTGTGTTGGGTGTTGTGTGTGTGCAGCGTTGTCTGTGTGTGTGGGTGTCTGTGTAGGGCGTTGTTTGTGGTTCCCAGTGTGTGTGTGTTGTGCAGTGCGCGTGTGTGTGTGTGTTGGGGGGAGGTGTGCACCTTCCATCGTGCTCCATCCTCCATGCTGCGCACCCCCTATCGTGCTCCATCCCCCATGCAGCGCACTCCCCATCGTGCTGCATCCCCCATGCTGCGCACTCCGAAACGTGCTCCATCTGCCATGCTGCGCACTCCCAAACGTGGTCCATCCGCCATGCTGTGCACTCCCAAACGTGCTCCATCCGCCATACTGCGCACTCCCAAACGTGCTCCATCCGCCATACTGCGCACTCCCCATCGTGCTGCATCCCCCATGCTGCGCACTCCCAAACGTGCTCCATCCGCCATGCTGCGCACTCCCCATCGTGCTCTATCCGCCATGCTGCGCACTCCCAAACGTGCTCCATCCCCCATGCTGCGCACTCCCAAACGTGCTCCATCCCCCATGCTGCGCACCCCCCATCGTGCTGCATCCCCCATGCTGCGCATTCTCAAACGTGCTGCATCCGCCATGCTGCGCACTCCCAAACGTGGTCCATCCGCTATGCTGCGCACTCCCAAACGTGCTCCATCCGCCATACTGCGCACTCCCCATCGTGCTGCATCCCCCATGCTGCGCACTCCCAAACGTGCTCCATCCGCCATGCTGCGCACTCCCCATCGTGCTCTATCCGCCATGCTGCACACTCCCAAACGTGCTCCATCCGCCATGCTGCGCACTCCCAAACGTGCTCCATCCGCCATGCTGCGCACCCCCCATCATGCTCCATCCGCCATGCTGCGCACTCCCAAACGTGCTCCACCCGCCATGCTGCGCACTCCCAAACGTGCTCCTTCCGCCATGCTGCGCACTCCCAAACGTGCTCCATCCGCCATGCTGCGCACTCCCAAACGTGGTCCATCCGTTAAGCTGCACACTCCCAAACGTGCTCCATCCGCCATGCTGCGCACTCCTAAACGTGCTCCATCCGCCATACTGCACACTCCTAAACGTGCTCCATCCGCTATACTGCGCACTCCCCATCGTGCACCATCCGGCACGCTGCGCATTCCCAAACGTGCTCCATCCGCCATGCTGCGCACTCCCAAACGTGCTCCATCTGCCATGCTGCGCACTCCCAAACGTGGTCCATCCGCCATGCTGCGCACTCCCAAACGTGGTCCATCCGCCATGCTGCGCACTCCCAAACGTGGTCCATCCGCTATGCTGCGCACTCCCAAACATGGTCCATCCACCATGCTGCGCACTCCCAAACGTGCTCCATCCGCCATGCTGCGCACTCCCAAACGTGCTCCATCCGCCATGCTGCTCACTCCCAAACGTGCTCCATCCTCCATGCTGCGCACTGCCAAACGTGCTCCATCCTCCATGCTGCGCACTCCCAAACGTGGTCCATCCGCCATGCTGCGCACTCCCAAACGTGCTCCATCCCCCATGCTGCGCACTCCCCATCGTGCTCCATCCCCCATGCTGCGCACCCCCCATCGTGCTCCATTCCCCATGCTGCACCAGCATCAGCCTCTCTGCCCGCAGCATCAGCCTCTCTGCCCGCAGCATCAGCCTCTCTCCTTCTAGCCTCCCCCAGCATCAGCCTCTCTCCTTCTAGCCTCCCCCAGCATCAGCCTCTCTCCTTCCAGCCTCCTCCAGCATCAGCCTCCCTCTCCCAGCCTTCCCTAGGATTAGCCTCTCTCCTCCCAGCCTCCATCCTCCTAGCCTTCCCCAGCATCAGCCTCCCCCAGCATCAGCCTCTCTCCTTCCAGCCTCTCCCAGCATCACCCTCTGTCCTTCCAGCCTCCCCTAGCATCAGCCTCCCTCTCCCAGCCTTCCCCAGGATCAGCCTCTCTCCTCCCAGCCTCCGTCCTCCCAGCCTTCCCCAGCATCAGCTTTCCCCTCCCAGCCTCCCTCAGCATCAGCCTTCCCCATCATCAGCCTCTCTCCTTCCAGCCTCCCTCAGCATCAGCCTCCTTCTCCCAGCCTTCCCCAGGATCAGCGTCTCTCTTCCCAGCCTCCGTCTTCCCAGCCTTCCCTAGCATCAGCTCAGCCTTCCCCAGGATCAGCCTCTCTCCTCCCAGCCTCCGTCTTCCCAGCCTTCCCCAGCATCAGCTCAGCCTTCCCCAGGTTCAGCCTCTCTCCTCCCAGCCTCCGTCCTCCCAGCCTTCCCCAGCATCAGCTCAGCCTTCCCCAGGTTCAGCCTCTCTCCTCCCAGCCTCCGTCCTCCCAGCCTTCCCCAGCATCAGCTCAGCCTTCCTCTCCCAGTCTCCCCCAGCATCAGCGTCCCCCTCCTAGCCTTCCCCAAGATCAGTCTCTCTGCTCCGTGCCTCCTCCAGCACGCCGTGCTCCTCTGCCGACACTCACACACCCGATCCCGACACTCACACACACCCGACCGATCGCATACACTCACACACACCCGACCGATCGCATACACTCACACACACCCGACCGATCGCATACACTCACACACACAGACACTGACGATAACGCACATACGCGCTCACAGTCACAACATCCGGAGATACCACATGCTTCTGGCCATGTGATCCTCCGTCAGGTCCTGGAAGCTCACAGCACAGTATCGCCGCCGAGAAGCAAGCGATATCACCGGATGCTGTGAGTATGTGGATGCGATGTGTGTGTGAGGTGTGTGTGAGGTGTTTGTGAGAGTGAGTGTGATCTGATGTGTGTGTATGTGTGTGTGTGTGCTGTTATGTGTTTGCGTGAGGATCTCCGGCCGCTGCAGGACCTTGGTGTGCTGGTAACTAATAGTTACCAACGTATCCCGTCCCCCGCTCGCACGGGAGCCCACAGCAGCATACGGCGGTGGCGCACGCTGATGTGGGCTCCCGGGGGGGCCCTGGGGGGGGGGGTGCTTGGGGGGGCTTGGGGGGGGTGTACAGTACTCACCTAGGATTCGTGGCTCCGTGACCGTGTCAGTGAGGGGGCGCAGCCTGGGCGAGCGGCCAATCCGTGTGGGGGGGCGGGGCCATGGCGAGGCCAGCGGCCAATCAGCTTTGTGTCACTGTAACGACACAATGTCACCGGAAGGACACAATTTTGAAGCATGACAGACAGACAGACAGACAGAATAAGGCAATTATATATATAGATAGGGTCATTCCGTGTCAAGTGGACCAGTGGTCCCCACTCGACGTTCTCCGATTTTGCTGAAAATTTATAAGGATGTACATGTATGTTTGAAAAGAGGTTCTGTAAATTTTTAGGGCCAGATCTCAAATATATTGGGCACTGTTGACCACTGGAGGCCCCCCCCCAAGGCTGCGGCTTCAGCTAAGAGGATTTTGCAACCTTTGGCACATAGCCATTAGAGTTCTATACTAGCTATGATGCTGAAATTTGGCATACTAGCTCAACTTTTGCTGCTAAACGCGATAAAATTATTACCGGCTATGACAAAACAATATTTCGGCCGCAATTTTGTGTCAAAGTAGCTTGCAAAACGCCTCGCATAAAATTTATGCCAAACTTTGCCCATATATAACTCAAGACCAAAAACCAATAGGAACTGGTGCTTTACCCTGTACAACAAACATCTTCATTACTTTGCATTGCTGCAATATCACGGTCAAAGCATATGTATTTGTGGAAATATTCACACCCACATATGATGAAAAACTTAAAAAAACCGAATTTTACCTATTTTTAGGTCAAATTTCCCAAAAAGGGTACCCCAAAAATATATTAATTCTGTTATCATTTGAAAGAGCACATTTTTCTCTACAAGGATCATTGGGGTTTTTTGGAGTCTCTCCATTTAAGAAAAGAAAAATGCCACTGAACATGGTGTTACGTATGCACGTAATGCATTGATTTTGTGTTTGATTTTCAGATTCTTATCACATGTTACAGAGTTGTATTGTTGCTAGCAATGTCTATTATAATCAAAAACCTATAAACCTATTGACTATTGTTACATTTTAATGCATATATTATTTATTTTTTAGTGATGGAGAATGAAATTGATTAAAAAAAGATTCGCATTTCAAGGGTGTCAAATGACCCTTCATCTTTCATTGCCCATGTAGATGGATCTGTCAGATCAGAAATGCCTTTTGTGCCAATTGCAAACCTCCAGCCAGGGCAATACATTGCCTGCATTTACGATAGGAACTGGTGGATTGGAAATATTTCTGAAATTTCAGTCGACGACCATGATGCATTAATAAATTTTATGCATCCTCATGGACCAGCTAGCTTCTTTCACTGGCCTGTGAGAAATGATACATGCTGGATTCCCGAGCAGTCGATCATTGCAATAATTCCAGCACCAGCTGCAACAGCAATGGGCCGACAATACAGCATCTCTGAACCGATTATGTTGCAAATTCAGCAACAATTCCAGACCACTTACTTAGACTGAACATTATGGCTTGGGAACCAACAAAAGATACCCAATATTAGGCTTGGGATCCTAGGCAAAGACACCCACCCTCAGGCTTTGGAACCTGCGATAAAGAGACCACCCGCGACTTGCCTTGCACGGCTATCGGCCAAGGCTTCTAGGCGATGGGGCTGCCAATTCTCGAAAGACAGCATTATTACAATTCTTAATAGGATTATAATACCAATTCTTAGGGAATTGGTTGTGGTATAACCACCATGGACCAACGCAAGGGTTTGAATAGTGCAGTTAGCATTCATTGCGTATTAATAAATAACACCATGTTCAGTGGCATTTTTCTTTTCTTAAATGGAGAGACTCCAAAAAAAACCCCAATGATCCTTGTAGAGAAAAATGTGCTCTTTCAAATGATAACAGAATTAATATATTTTAGGGGTACCCTTTTTGGGAAATTTGACCTAAAAATAGGTAAAATTCGTTTTTTTTAAGTTTTTCATCATATGTGGGTGTGAATATTTCCACAAATACATATGCTTTGACCGTGATATTGCAGCAATGCAAAGTCATGAAGATGTTTGTTGTACAGGGTAAAGCACCAGTTCCTATTGGTTTTTGATCTTGAGTTATATATGGGCAAAGTTTGGCATAAATTTTATGCGAGGCGTTTTGCAAGCTACTTTGACACAAAATTGCGGCCGAAATATTGTTTTGTCATAGCCGGTAATAATTTTATCGCGTTTAGCAGCAAAAGTTGAGCTAGTATGCCAAATTTCAGCATCATAGCCAGTATAGAACTCTAATGGCTATGTGCCAAAGTTTGCAAAATCCTCTTAGCTGAAGCCGCAGCCTTGGGGGGGGGCCTCCAGTGAAAGGTCAACAGTGCCCAAAATACTTGAGATCTGGCCCTAAAAATTTACAGAACCTCTTTTCAAACATACATGTACATCCTTATAAATTTTCAGCAAAATCGGAGAACGTCGAGTGGGGACGATTTTTAAAACTGGTCCACTTGACACGGAATGACCCTATACTTTTCCTTCTGTGCTGCACCATTTTTGGTATATTTCACTATTCGTTCCCTTGCATTATATTTTATTCTATTACTAATAAAGAATAGATTTTATTTATTATCATCATGTGGCTATTTCTGTGAATAGGTTCTACTTTCTGGTGTTATAGAGCCTCTTTAATCCTCGAGGTTAGTGATACACTTGTATCACCTGCTACTATTTTTTACACCCAACCTTGCCAAACAATTGATTAGAATATATATTTGCAGGCACCATACTGCATAATTTCTCCTGCTATAAGTTTTTCTACAGTTAACTCCATTATTGTGTTTCCCGAAAAATAAGCCCTACCAGGAATTTTCAGCCTTCTCGGAATAAGGCTTAAATATAAGCCCTCCCCCCAAAATAAGCCCTAGTCATGGTTCAATAATGAAGTGTCCATGCAGCTAAAAAAGTTAGAATACTGCAGGACACTTCATTAAAGAAAGCAGACACCCTCAAAAGAGAGAAGACAGACTCCGCTATCATACTTACTAGACCCTGAATGGTTGTGGGACATGGACATGAGGACCTGCAGTGGAGCGCATCACGGACCTGCAGTGGAGCGCATCAAGGACCTGCTGTGGAATGCATCAATGTGTTCTGCCAGCCAAAGCAGTACAGTACCACCGAATGTTTCTATGTGTGTGTGATTTTCCTGTGATCTAAAGTGTGTGTTAGTGCTAGCTGGAAGCAGGGAATACCGCTGTGGAGCACACAAGGACCTGCTAGGAGAGCCCGCTGTGGATCGCAGGAGAATCACAGGAGGACCTGAGAACGACGCAGATGTCTGTGGTCTGGTAAGTATGATTTTCCTGAGGGTTGTCTGCCTTTTTGGAGGGTAAACTTACCCCCAACCCAAGTTTTCTCAGAAATAAGCCCTACCCCAAAAATAAGCCCTAGCGCATTTTTTAGGGCAAAAAAATATGCTATTTTTATATTCTGCATTGTCTGGATTTACTGAACAACATTTCTCAATATTTTTATGAAAAAAAAAATTGTATTTGCAAAGAAAAGTTATTACTGTATATAACCTGCAGAAGAGAACTAAACAATCTTTATCTTTTTCCCTGACATTAACCTGACATTAAACCACAGCAAATGTTCACGTTAGCAAAGTATACAGTATATTTACAAGATTAAAGGATGTTCTACTTTTTGTTTTCATCTGTTATAGTCCATCACTAAGTATCCCAGACAACTGGTGTTTTCATTTCCTGCTTTCAGAAGCATTATTATTCATTTTATTAACAAAAATTCCCCAATGCAGATCCATTATGCTGTGTGTACAGTACAAACCTTATAACCTTGCTTGGCATTTACCATATTTTGTAGAACATTATAGAAAATTATTTTCCATTAGAGGTTAAACGCTTTCTCAATTCTGCTGAAGTTTCTCTTTTTTATGTTATATTCTGTATGGCAGTGTGTTTTTGGGGAATTAATTTTATGTTATGTACATTATGTACTTTTTTTTTAGAAATGATAGAAAATTAAAACAAAAGGGAATATGTCAGTTTATATTAAAGTTCAAAGTAAGCACTATTCTTTTTTTACTTGCCGTGTATTTTGTAATTATAATGCAATGTTCCTGAGCTTTTCAATGCCTTAATTTATACCACCAGGTACCTGGACTCCAATTGTGTTTAAGATTGAACAATAATGATGGTGTTTGTATATTAAAATTAAACTTTCAGCTGGATTTTTTCCATTAATCCACCACCAGCGCTATATTTGCTTCCTAGAAAACCTTTTGAGCACACCCCGAGCCAAGACGCCAAGCAATCATGTTGTGTTTTGCAGTGGCTCAAGTGCCAGTGTGGCGCCCCTAAGGCTTCAGTCACCACAGAGGTACTGCACCTCATCCAGAGGTGTGGTATTCCATACTGGGTATGGAGGAGGTCATCCACCGGTTCACACAAAACACAACACTCTCACTCAGCAACACCTCATCAGACATGGCAAGGGCATGCTGTACCCGAAGCCAGGTGGGGGGGTGGAGTCTAGGCTATGTGCGCACTAGGCAGTTTTACCCGCGGATTTACCCGCGGTTTTGCTGCGGAAATTTCTTGAGAAATGTTTGAAATCTTTCTGCAGACATTTCCCAGCAAAACCTATGGGAAAAAAAATAGCTGTGCGCACACTGCGTTTTTTTCTCAAGAAAATTCTTTGTGAAGATTTTCTTGAGAAAATTTCTTGAGAAAATGTGCATGTCACTTCTTGTCCGCAGGTACCTGCGGCATAGCCCTGGTATTTCACTCCATTCACTGTAATGTAATCGCGAAATTCCGGGGGTATACTGCAGTTAGCAAATGATGTGCGGTATACCCCCGGTATAGCCGCGATTTACCTTCGGTAATGCTCATCGCTGCCTGCGGTTTTGCAGAGAGTGATGTCATTATGACAGAAGAGGAAGCGGAGCAGAGTAAACACACACGTCACACTCCCTGGACGCCGCACAGAAGCACTTCCGTGTGATGTCCGGCGGGTGCCCGTGCAGTCTGTGTCCCGCTCCGGCCCCGCGGCTGCCTGCCCTGCAGTGTCAGTGTCTTTCCCGCAGTGTCAGCAGCTTGTCACGCTGCAGCGCAGGCAGACACTAGCGGTGACGTCACGGGCTCTTGCGATACATGCTGACAACGCGATGGGCATAGAAGTCTGTGACAGCGCTGATGGCAGGACTGCAGGAGATCATCACAGCAGGTAATGATCTCATCTAACCTCCTAACACCAGCACTTGTCATCCCCTGCAGTGACCTGGGCTGACCTATTGATGTTAGCTCAGGTCACTGCATTACTCTCCCAGCCAATGGGGAACCTTCTGTTCTTCACTTACTGGGACAGTGACTATCATATGGATCGTCATGGGACCCCCCCCCCCCCTTATAGGATTACGCCGGACCCGGATTTGATTGTTCTTGTCAATAAATTGGTGAAAGAGGGAATGTGGGGAGTATTTTTTCAAATAAAACTTTTTTTGTTGTCTATTTTTTATTTCTTACTGACTGGGTTGGTGATGTCAGGTATCTGATAGACGTGTGACATCACTAACCCCAGGGCCTGATGCCAGTTGACATTACACATCTAACATCAACCCCATATATTACCCCGTTTGCCACCGCACCAGGGCAACAAGATGAGTTGGGGCGAAGCGCCAGGATTGGCACGTCTAATGGATGCGCCACTTCTGGGGCGGCTGCAGCCTGCTATTTTTAGGCTGGGGAGTGTCCAATAACAGTGGACCTCCCTAGTCTGAGAATATCAGACCCCAGCTGTCCGCTTTACCTTGGCTAGTGATCCAATATGGGGGGGACCCCACGTTTTTTGTTTTAAATTATTTATTTAATGTAAAATAACAACGTGGGGGTGCCCTCTGTTTTGGATTACCAGCCAAGGTGAAGCTGCCAGCTGTGGTCTGCAGGCTGCAGCCGTCTGCTTTACCCTAGCTGGCTACAAAAGATGGGGGGACCTCACGTCATTTTTTTTTAATTATTTTTTTTTTGGCTAAATACAAGGCTAGGCACCCTTAAGTGCCACATGAAAGTCACTAAAGGGTGCCAGCTTAGAATATGCAGGGGGGTGGGACATTATATATGTCTTTCTCATCTATCTATCTATTCATCAATCCATCTTTCCCTCTATCCATTATCTGTCTATCTATCGATTATCTATCTATTATCTACAGTGCTGGCCAAAAGTATTGGCACCTCTGCTATTCTGTCAGATAATACTCAGTTTCTTCTTGAAAATGAATGTAATTACAAATTCTTTGGTACTATTATCTTCATTTCATTTGTCTTCAATGAAAAAAAAAATAAAAAATTGTCATAAAGCCAAATTGAATATAATTCCACACCAAACATAAAAAAAGGGGTGGACAAAAGTATTGGCACTGTTTGAAAAATCATGTGATGCTTCTCTAATTTGTGTAATTAACAGCACCTGTAACTTACCTGTGGCACCTAACAGGTGTTGGCTATAACTAAATCACACTTGCAGCCAGTGACATGGATTCAAGTTGACTCAACCTCTGTACTGTGTCCTTGTGTGTACCACATTGAGCATGGAGAAAAGAAAGAAGACCAAAGAACTGTCTGAGGACTTGAGAATCCAAATTGTGAGGAAGCATGAGCAATCTCAAGGCTACAAGTCCATCTCCAAAGACCTGAAACTTCCTGTGTCGACGGTGCGCAGTGTCATCAAGAAGTTTGAAGCCCATGGCACTGTGGCTAACCTCCCTAGATGTGGAAGGAAAAGAAAAATTGACGAGAGATTTCAACGCAAGATTGTGCAGATGGTGGATCAAGAACCTCGACTAACATCCAAACAAGTTCAAGCTGCCCTGCAGTCCGAGGGTACAACAGTGTCAACCCGTACTATTCGTCGGCATCTGAATGAAAAGGGACTGTATGGTAGGATACCCAGGAAGACCCCACTTCTTACCCCGAGACATAAAAAAGCCAGGCTGGAGTTTGCCAAAACTTACCTGAGAAAGCCTAAAACGTTTTGGAGTAATGTTCTCTGGTCACATGAGACAAAAGTAGAGCTTTTTGGGAAAAGCCATCAACAGAGTTTACAGGAAAAAAAAAAGAGGCATTCAAAGAAAAGAACACGGTCCCTACAGTCAAACATAGCAGAGGTTCCCTGATGTTTTGGGGTTGCTTTGCTGCCTCTGGCACTGGACTGCTTGACCGTGTGCATGGCATTATAAAGTCTGAAGACTACCAACAAATTTTGCAGCATAATGTAGGGCCCAGTGTGAGAAAGCTGGGTCTTCCTCAGAGGTCATGGGTCTTCCAGCCGGACAATGACCCAAAACACACTTCAAAAAGCACTAGAAAATGGTTTGAGAGAAAGCACAGGAGACTACTAATGGGGCCAGCAATGAGTCCAGACCTGAATCCCATAGTACACCTGTGGAGAGATCTCAAAATGGCAGTTTGGAGAAGGCCCCCTTCAAATCTCAGGGACCTGGAGCAGTTTGCCAAAGAAGAATGGTCTAAAATTCCAGGAGAGCATTGCAAGAAACTCATTGATGGTTACCGGAAGCAGTTGTTCGCAGTTATTTTGGCTAAAGGTTGGCAACCAAGTATTAGGCTAAGGGTGCCAATACTTTTGTCTGGCCCATTTTTTGGAGTTTTGTGTGAAATGATCAATGATTTGATTTGTTTCATTCTCTTTTGTGTTTTTTCATTGCAAGCAAAATCAATGAAGATAATAATACCAAAGAATTTGTGATTGCAATCATTTTCAAGAAGAAACTGAGTATTATCTGACAGAATTGCAGGGGTGCCAATACTTTTGGCCAGCACTGTATATTATTTATTGCAGTTCAGCATAAAAAAAACGCAGAGACCAACCTGCGGAAAAACCGCGGCAAAATCGCGGCAAAAATGCATGCATTTTTCCCGCGGTTTTTTACTGCAGGTGCGGTAGTCTTCAACTCCCAGAAGTTTCTCAAGAAATTTTCTTGAGAAAAATCACTTTTCTAGTGCGCACATAGCCTTAGAAGTGGGAACATACAGTAGTGGAGTGTCAGTAGGAGTGGAGAGTCAAGAAGGAGCAGTGGAGGAGAAAAGACCTGTGGCCTGGAGCTGGTGCAGCTCGGCTCAGGCACAAGACAGAAGGGGTCCTAGGGACCATGAGAAGTGAGCCATACTCCCGTGGCCCTGTTCTACATACAGCGACAGAGTGAAGGGACTTGGCCACAAATCGGGGACTGGTCCCTAGGCTAGAGGAGAAAAACCTACGTACTCCGCTAGTAAAACCAGAGGCTGAGGTGACTGCAAGCACCGAGGCTACATCCACACACAAATTCACTGGAAGGTGACCCAAAAAGGGCCAAGGGATAGAGCTTCACGCCGCCCAAAAGGGTCCGCGGGCACTGGCTCACGGCTTTGTGTGTGAGGGCGCAAGGGAGGAGGGAGAAGTAAGCACAGGAAGATTGAAGGGACACATAAGAAAGATGCACCGGACTCGATCTTCGAATTACCCGGGATCGGATGGAGCCCTTCACAGTGAAACCCAACACTCCAAAGGTGGTCACTGGCTAGTCATGTTACCTTGCAACCTGCTACAGTGAGTAAACATCTTGAGACTGCATCCCTGTGTTGCTCCGTTATTCACCTGCGCCTCCGGCCCTGCAACCCCTGTCATTGACGCTTACTACTACCCCCATCCACCCTGGGGCCCAGCTCTACCTGTGGAGAGCTGTATCAACTAAGCTGCGTCTTCATCTGCTTCAGTGATCCCAATTATGCAGCAGTGGCACCTAACTTGCCACATACCATAGGTGGTGTCACGAATAAACTGTCATCACCCCCTTCTTATTTCATAAACAACACCGCCAGATGGCAACCGCTTGAAAAAAAGCTTATCTGTACACACCCTCATAGTGTAGCTCAACATATGTGAAGTACCTCCACTAATAGAGAGGAGTGGAAGTTCGGTTCAGTGGCTGCAGCCGGGCTTTTGATAAAGTTTGGTTTGTGACACAGACTTGGTCTGAATCTTCATTTATACACTCTGTAATATATATATATATATATATATATATATATATATATATATATATATATATATATATATATATACAGTACAGACCAAAAGTTTGGACACTCCTCATTCAAAGAGTTTTCTTTATTTTCATGGCTCTGAAAATTGGAGATTCACATTGAACGCATGAAAACTGTGAATTAGCACGTGTGGAATGAAATACTTAACAAAAAAGTGTGAAACACTGAAAATATGTCTTATATTCTAGGTTCTTCAAAGTAGCCACCTTTTGCTTTGATTACTGCTTTGCACACTCTTGGTGTTCTCTTGATGAGCTTCAAGAGGTAGTCACCGGGCAGAATACGAGGGCCGCTCCCGCGGTGACTTCGGACCGGAGGAAACCTGGCGAAGACAGCAGGCGAAGTCCGGATTCAGTGATGAATGCAGGCTGGAGACGTCGGATGTAATCCAGAACCGGTGGCCGAGCAGAAGGAAGATGGTGAGGTCCACTGCTAACGGATGCCGGTAAATCTCCAGGGAGCCGGAAGAGCTGGAGCACACGCCAGGCGTCAGGATCTGAGGGCAGAGACAGGGTTAATCCAGGAACAAAACACTGAGGGCTTGAACACTAGCATAAGAGACTAAGCTGCAAGAACTTGTTGAACAAGCACCGCCCGTATGCAAAAGGAAGTCTTTTATACCCTGCACCTGTAATCGGCCATATCCTGTTCCAGGGACGCTGGCCCTTTAAGAAGAGGTGAATGCGCATGCATGAAGCCCGGGAGTCAGAGACAAGCACAGAAGGCTGGGGACAGGACGCAGGGGAGCCGGGGGCAGAGTCCCAAGCCGCAGCAAGCCGGCGGGAACGCCGAGCAGGGAGCATGGGCGACGCAGGGGAGCAGGAGCAGCGGCCGCGCATCAGTGGCTAAGGAGCGGCGCAGAGATCCCGAGACCAGATCAGTGGATATGGAATGGTGCCGGGACCCCGGGAGTGTGACAGTACCCCCCCTCCCACCCTCCTTCCCGCAACCGGGCCAGGAAACTGCGCACAAGAGGAGCAGCGACGTTCACCCGTGGTTCCCAGGATCGTTCCTCAGAACCGAAACCCTCCCAATCAATGAGAAAGTACGACCTACTTCTCACCCTCTTCATGGCCAATATGTCTCTTACCTCGTACACATCATCAGAAGCAAGAAGAGGAGGAGAACTACCGGTATCAGGGAAGTAGGGCGAGAGGACCAGCAGGTTTGAGAAGGGATACGTGGAAGGAATTCTGGATGCGCATCGTGGCTAGAAACTGCAGTTTGTACGAAACTTCGTTGATCCTTTTGAGAATCTTTAAAGGACCGATTTATCGAGGACCCAACTTGTACGATGGGATCTTCAGCCGGACGTATTTGGAGGACAGCCACACCTTATCTCCCGGGGAGAAGTGAGGAGGATCGAGGCGTTGTTTGTCGGCATGTTTCTTCATCCAAAGGGAAGCACATTCCATTTTTGGTGTTGGCCCTTTAAAGAATAATGAGGGTAAAATCATAGAAAGCGATGTGGGAAAAGCAAATGTTTTAAATACTTTTTTCTCAACTGTGTTCACACAGGAAAAGCATATGCCACGGGAAATGCAGAGTGATCATGTAAACGCTTCATTAAGTATGACCTGCCTAACCCAGGAAGAAGTGCAGAACCGACTTAGTAACATTAAAATTGACAAATCACCAGGCCCTGATGGCATTCACCCTCGGGTATTAAGGGAGTTAAGTAATGTGATAGACAGGCCTCTATTCCTTATATTTAAAGACTCTATAGAAACTGGGTCTGTTCCACTGGATTGGCGGCTAGCAAATGTGGTACCAATATTCAAAAAAGGGTGTAAAAGGGAACCTGGAGACTATAGGCCGGTAAGCTTAACATCTGTTGTGGGTAAAATGTTTGAAGGGTTTTTAAGGGACACTATTATGGAATGTCTCAATGTTAGTAATTGTTTAACTCCATATCAACATGGATTTATGAAGGATTGTTCCTGTCAAACTAACCTGATCAGCTTCTATGAGGATGTAAGCTCTCACATGGACCGAGGAGAATCATTGGATGTCATTTATCTCGACTTCGGTAAAGCATTTGACACTGTCCCACATAAAAGACTGCTAAGTAAAATGAGAAAGCTTGGGCTCGGGAAAAATGTGTGTAGATGGGTAGGTAACTGGCTTAGTGGTAGAAAACAGAGTGGTTATTAATGGCGCATACTCAGATTGAGCCGGGGTTACTAGTGGGGTGCCAAAGGGGTCTGTATTGGGCCCCCTACTATTTATTATATTTATTAATGATCTGGTGGATGGTTTACAGAGTAAAATATCAGTATTTGCAGATGATACAAAACTATGTAAGGTAGTTAACACAAAGGAGGACAGTTTGCAACTACAGATGGATTTGAGTAAATTGGAGAATTGGGCTGAAAAATGGCAAATGAGGTTTAACACAGATAAGTGTAAGGTTATGCACATGGGAAGGAGAAACGGATGCTACGATTACTTAATAAATGGGAAACTGCTGGGAAAATCAGACATGGAAAAAGACTTAGGGGCACTTTGCATGCTGCGACATCGCAGGCCGATGCTGCGATGCCGAGCACGATAGTTCCCGCCCCCGTTGCAGCTGCGATATTCTTGTGATAGCTGCCGTAGCGAACATTATCGCTATGGCAGCTTCACATGGACTCACCTGTCCTGCGACCGTCGCTCTGGCCGGCGATCCGCCTCCTTATTAAGGGGGCGGGTCGTATGGCGTCACTGCGATGTCACACGGCAGGCGGCCAATAGGAGCGGAGGGGTGGAGATGAGCGGGATGTAAACATCCCGCCCACCTCCTTCCTTCCGCATATCCTACGGAAGCCGCAGTGATGCCGGTAGGAGATGTTCCTCGCTCCTGCGGCTTCACATACAGCGATGTGTGCTGCCGCAGGAACGAGGAACAACATCGGACCGTCGCGTCAGCGTAATCATGGATTACGCTGACGCTGCACCAATGATACGATTACGACGCTTTTGCGCTCATTAATTGTATCATCGAGCCTTTACACACTACGATGTCGCATGTGATGCCGGAAGTACGTCATTTTCAATTTGACCCCACCGACATCGCACCTGCGATGTCGTAGTGTGCAAAGCCTGCCTTAGGCATCTTAGTCAATAAGAATCTAAATTGGAGTGCCCAGTGTCAGGCAGCAGCCACCAAAGCAAATAGGGTGATGGGATGCATTAGAAGAGGTCTGGGGGCACGAGATGAAAACATCATTCTCCCTCTGTACAAATCACTCGTCAGACCACACTTGGAGTATTTTGTGCAATTTTGGGCGCCGGTGCTCAAGAAAGACATTACTGAACTTGAAAGGGCTCAGAGGCGGGCTACTAAAATAATAAATGGAGTGGGTGCATTACAATACACGGAAAGGTTAGTAAAATTAGGTCTATTTACTCTAGAAAAGAGAAGACTTAGGGGAGACCTAATAAATATGTACAAATATATCAGAAGGCCATATGGAGATCTCTCCCATGATCTGTTTGTACCAAGGACTATGACAAGAACAAGGGGGCATTCTCTTCGATTGGAGGAAAGAAAATTCCTACATCAGCATAGAAGAGGGTTCTTCACGGTAAGAGCAGTGAGGCTCTGGAACTCTCTTCCTGAGGAAGTGGTGATGGCCAACTCACTGAATGAATTTAAGAGAGGAATGGATGCTTTTCTTGATAGCAAAAGTAAAGAAGGTTATAAATAGCATAATCTTACAGGTAGATAGAAGAGCAACCAAGATTATTAGAGGAATGGGTGGGCTGCAACACCAAGACAGGTTATTAAACTTGGGGTTATTTAGTTTGGAAAAACAAAGGCTTAGGGGGGATCTAATCACAATGTATAAACATATGAGGGGACAGTACAGAGACCTTTCCAAAGATCTCTTTATACCTAGGCCTGCGACTGGAACACGGGAGTATCCGCTACGTCTTGAGGAAAGAAGGTTTAATCATATTCACAGACGAGGATTCTTTACTGTACGAGCAGTGAGACTATGGAACTCTCTGCCGCATGATGTTGTAATGAGTGATTTACTACTAACATTTAAGCAGAGCCTGGATGCCTTTCTTGTAAAATATAATATTACTAGTTATGTATATTAGATTTTATGACAGGGTGTTGATCCAGGGAACAAGTCTGATTGCCGTATGTGGAGTCAGGAAGGAATTTTTTTCCCCATTGGAGCTTATTTGACACATTGGGTTTTTTTTGCCTTCCTCTGGATCAACATGTTAGGCTACGGGTTGAACTAGATGGACTTAGGGGCACTTTGCACACTACGACATCGCAAGCCGATAATGCGATGCCGAGCGCGATAGTGCCCGCCCCCGTCGCAACTGCGATATCCTTGTGATAGCTGCCGTAGCGAACATATATAGCGAACACCACGGCCCCCCGAGGAAGCTAACGAAACGTGCGCGTCGGGGCACGTTTTCCACACTGGCATCCACCTGAACATGGGTAATTATGTTTAATTTTGTATGGCTGCATGTTTAGTCGGGAAAAACTTGTTTACTCTGTGACTTTGTGACTTTGTCACTATAATGACCATTTGATGTTCCCCTTCTCTTACGGCAGCCTGAATATTAATCCTTATTGACTCTTTGAATGCCCACAATGCATTTATGTCTTTAATATCATAATATATGTCTTTGATGACTGTATCATATGTGAGGCCTTCTTTTATGAACATTTTAGGATATTGGAATTGCCATGTTTGGTGTCGGACCATAGTGCATTTTGTCAGGATCCCCTCCTGTATTAACCTGTATGTGATATAACCACTATCTAATGTAATGTACTCACAATCTTGCTAATAACACTTTTTGGTAAAATAAAAAAACTTTTTTAAATGCAAGATTTTTTTGATGCTTTATTACTATATGTGTAGACTATGATTCCCAGCTCTCTCTCCTGGTTAAACATTATCGCTACGGCAGCTTCACATGGACTCACCTGTCCTGCGACCGTCGCTCTGGCCGGCGACCCGCCTCCTTATTAAGGGGGCGGGTTGTATGGCATCACTGCGACGTCACACGGCAGGCGGCCCATAGGAGCGGAGGGGCGGAGATGAGCAGGATGTAAACATCCCGCCCACCTCCTTCCTTCCGCATATCCTACGGATGCTGCAGTGACGCCGGTAGGAGATGTTCCTCGCTCCTGCGGCTTCACACACAGCGATGTGTGCTGCCGCAGGAACGAGGAACAACATCGGACCATCGCGTCAGCATAATCATGGATTACGCCGAGGCTGCACCGATGATACGATTACGACGCTTTTGCGCTCGTTAATCGTATCATCGAGCCTTTACACACTGCGATGTCACCTGCGATGCCGGAAGTGCGTCATTTTCAATTTGACCCCACCGACATCGCACCTGCGATGTCGTAGTGTGCAAAGTACCCCTTAGAGTCTCCCTTCAACTTTAAAAACTATGAAACTAAGAAACTATGTCTTGACGGCACTCTATATGTTGGAGAAGTCTGTGGAGAGTGCATCCGCAGCAAGAACACCAGAACTAGAGGGCACCGGCAGCGGCACAGAAGGCTGAAGACCATAGATAATACGGAAGAGAGAACTGGAGGAGGATTCACTGACATGATGATTGTAGGAGAACTCAGCCTACGGGAGCAGCTTGGACCAGTCGTCATGATGGGAATTGACGAAGTGCCGGAGAAAGGATGTCAGAACTTGGTTGACCCGTTTGACTTGGCCGTTTGATTGAGGATGGTATGCAAAAGAGAAGTCCAGAGACACTCCTAGTTGTTTGCAGAGCGCCCTCCAGAAGCGTGAGGTGAATTGAGTTCCCCTGTCGGACACTATGTGCAGAGGAAAGCCGTGAAGTCGGAAAATGTGTTGAATGAAGTTGTCTGCGAGTTCCGGAGCAGAGGGCAGTCCAGGCAAGGGGACGAAATGAGCCATTTTGGAGAAACGGTCCACCACGACCCAGATGGCTGAATAGTCAGAAGACGAGGGCAAGTCCGTGATAAAATCCATGGCGATATGCTGCCATGGTATGGAAGGAATGGGCAGAGGCAAGAGATGACCAGAGGGCAGCTGCCTGGGAGTCTTGTTGTGGGCACAGGACAGACATGCCAACACAAAAGAGATGACATCCTTGCGGAGAGACGGCCACCAGTATTGACGGGCGATCAGGCACCAAGTCTTCTTCTGGCCCGCATGTCCAGCCACCTTCGAGGAATGGCCCCATAGAGGAACTTTCCGTCTGTCATTCTCTGCAACGAAGGTCTTCCCCGGGGAAAGTTGTTACAAGGTGATCGGAGATACTGAGATGACCTTACTAGGACAAATGATGGACTGGTCCCTCTCGTCCTTTTGCTCTGCAGATACAAAGGACCGGGACAGGGCATCCGCCCGCACGTTGTTGTCAGCGGGCCGGAAATGGAGTTGAAAATCGAATCGGGCAAAAAACAAGGACCACCGGGCTTGTCGTGAATTGAGTCTTCGGGCCGAGTGCAGGTACGCCAGGTTTTTATGGTCGTTGTAAATTATGACCGGATATACAGCCCCCACCAGCAGGTATCGCCACTCGTCCAAGGCCAGCTTTATAGCCAGGAGTTCCCGATTGCCGATGGTATAGTTGCGTTCTGGGACAGAAGGCCTTGGAGAAGAAGCCGCAGATAACCATTCTTCCGGAGGATGATTTCTGCATGAGTACGGCACCGGCGCCCGAAGAGGAGGCATCCACTTCCAACGTGAATTGTCTATTCAGCTCGAGTCTATGGAGAACTGGAGCGGAGGCAAATGCCTGTTTCAAGGAACGGAAGACGTCTTCGGCCTCAGGAGACCATTCCTGTGGATTCGATCCTTCCCTGGTCATGGCGGAGAGGAGGGCCATCCGGGCTGAAAAGTGGGGGATGAATTGACGATAATAGTTCGCGAATCCGAGGAAGCCTTGAATGGCTTTCAGTCCGGAGGGAAGAGGCCATTTAAGGATGGACACTTTCTCTGGATCCATCTGTAGACCCGTATCGGAAATAACGTATCGAAGAAAAAGGAAGGGACGTCTGTTCAAACACGCACTTCTCATACTTGGCGTACAGGTGATTCTCTCTAAGCCTCTGCAGGACGAGACGCATATGCCTCCTGTGGGTCGATATGTCCGAAGAGAAAACCAGGATGTCGTCCAGATAGGCGACCACACAGACGTACAGCAGGTCCCGAAAGACGTCATTCACCAACTCCTGAAAGAGAGCCGGGGCGTTACAGAGACTGAACGGCATCACACGGTATTCGTAGTGCCCGTCCCAGGTGTTAAAGGCGGTTTTCCATTCATCTCCCGGGCGAATATGGACCAAGTTGTACGCTCCATGGAGATCAAGCTTGGTGAAGATGCGAGCCCCTCTAAGCCGAATGAAGAGCTCTGGGATGAGAGGAAGAGGGTATTTGTTTTTCACGGTTATCTGGTTTAGACCCCTGTAGTCAATGCATGGCCGGAGGGATCCATCCTTCTTTTTCACGAAGAAAAACCCGGCCCCTGCAGGGGATGCAGATCTCTGGATAAACCCTCTTGCCAGGTTCTCAGCAATGTATTCCGACATGGCCTGTGTCTCAGCTGGTGACAAGGGATACATGTGACCTTGGGGAGGAGTAGACCCTGGCTTCAGGTCAATGGCACAGTCATAGGGTCTATACGGTGGCAATACCTCGACTTCTTTTTTGTCAAATACGTCCACAAAGGACCAATAGGCGAACGGCAGTCTTGGTAGGGAGTCCGGTGCCGGAGGCTGATTGAGTGGACGAACTGGTTGCAGACAAGTCTCGTGGCAGGCCTGGCCCCATCTAGTGATCTCCCCAGAACGCCAACTGACGACAGGTTTATGTGCTCGCAACCAGGGCAGCCCCAGCAGGATTGGGTGAGCCAGCTTCGGCAGAACGTAGAAGGCGATCTATTCAGTGTGCAATGCACCTATACGGAGTTCCACGGGCGTTGTGACAAAGAGCACGGCCTCGGAGAGGGGTCTGGGGTATTGGGAACGTAAGATCTTTTTAGATGATGGCATATCAGCAGTGGCGGGAGTTCAGGAGTGGATGCAGTACATAGATGAAGTTTGGTTTCTGTGGCAGGGGTCAGAGATTGAATTGCAAACATTAATGGCTGACCTTAATAAAAATGAATTTAACATCAGATTAACATACAAATTCGGGAAACAACTGGATTTTCTCGACATAAAAATAACTTCTATGGATAATGAGGAGATAATCACAGATATGTTTCGCAAGCCCATGGCCACCAATTCGTTGCTTCATGCCACATCATCACACCTACCATCCACGATAAGAGGCATCCCAGTGGGCCAGTTTGTGCAAGCCAAGCGAATATGCTCAAATGATGAGAATTTTCAGGTCCAGGCAGCGGACATTGCCCAAAAGATTTGAAGAACGAGGTTATAGCCGTAGAAACATTAGAAGGGGCTATAGGAGGGCACAGAATACTAATAGGGATGAACTTTTGTTTGGGTCAAAGTCTAGACAGAATGAGGAATCCTCTAATATCACTAGAGTTATCACAACATATAACTCTCAATGGAAAGAACTTAAACATGTGATTGAAAAACATTGGGATACATTGTTGACTGATCCCATTTTGAGAAACTATTTGCCCTCAAAACCATCGATTGTGGCTAAACGGTCCTGCAACTTACGCGATATACTGGTCCACAGCCATTATGTGAACATGAGATCTTTGAGAGAACCTACTCCCTCTATTTGGGGATTTTTCCCATGTGGCCTTTGCAAGGCATGTGGCAATTGTATAAAAACTAAAAAATGTAGAAACCACAATGGATCTAAAATGTTTGACATCCGTAAGACTCTCACGTGTTCATCTGTTGGCGTAATATATGTAGCGGAGTGCCCCTGCTCAAAAATATACGTAGGCTTGACCACACGGGAGATGAAAATGTGACGTCATTGAAAAGCTTGCCCAAACATTTAAAAATTCATCACCAATGCAAACCTAAAGGCTTGCAGTTTAGGGCAATTGATCAGGTAAGTGCAGGGCCAAGAGGGGGCAATTTGGGTCACATGTTGGCCAAAGTTGAATGTAAATGGATCTACCGTCTTGGTTCCATGACCCCTCAGGGCCTGAATGAAAAGTAATGGGTTTGGGTCCTTTCTGAACAAATAGATTGGGAGTGGTGTTCCATGAATTAATATATATATGTGCACGTATTCAGATGTATTTAAGATAGGTGCGGTGTCCTTTTTGCAGTATAGGTCTAGGTCAATGGGTTTGTTAATGCTTATGATGTCCTATTTGTATGAGGTTTTTTATGGGGGGTTGTTTTTAGCTGTGGTTGTCTTTAACGTTTCTAATATATGTTATTTTAATTCTTAGATCATTTGTACCTTTGTTCTGCTGCAATTTGGCCCAATGGAATGATACATTATTTTGGTGATGTGAAGAATTTTGCATGGAGATTTCTCCTTCATTTGGGACCATGGATGATTACTGAATACAAGAAAGAAAAATTAATGTGAATGGAATTACGTCTATCTAATGCCTTGTACATATATGGCTGATTACGCTGTAATCAATATATATATATGCGCAGCACAGTAGCATTTTATAATAATATTTATTTATTTACTGGTGAAGGATAATATTATGTATAATATTCTACTATGCACTGTGCGTGCGCAATTATATGTATTGAAAGTATGACAATTAGAGATGAGCGAACCGGTCCCGGTTCGGCTCGAGGCCGGTTCGCCGAACGGGGGTCCCGTTCGAGTTCGGCTCGTCGAACGTTCGACGAACCGAACTCGAACGTATAGGCTATAATGGGAGGCAATCACAAACACATAAAAATGCATTATAAATGTACACAAACAGTTAATAAACATTGCCATAACACTTACCGGTCCCCGCGATCCCTTCTGCACTCTGTCTCCTGCCGCTATTCCATCCGATGATCGCTTAATCCTCCCGGTGACCTGCACTGCCAGCAGAGATGCAGGACCTATCGTGACATCAAAATAGCCATGTGACCAGTCACGTGGCTATTATCTCATTGGCTACAGACTGGTCACATGACTATGACACGTCATGTAGGACCTGCGAGTGCATCTCTCCGGTACACGGTGCACATATGTGTATCGCCGTGTACCGGCGATATGCTCTAGCACACGGTCGACTCCCCGTTCCGTTAGGGACCGGCTGACACAGCCGGTCATTAACGGAGATCACCGTTGCCATAGCAACGCAGTTAGCGGTGACGTCACCGCTAACCGCGGCTCCGAGAGCACCGTTGCTATGGTAACGCGTCTGTCAGCGTTACCGCTGTTACCGCTGACTGCCAGCACTGATCACTCACGGAGTGAAGGCTGCACGCTGCTGCACGATTGTAGTGAGGATTGTAGTGAGGATGAGGTTCCCCAGCCCCAAGTGATGAGCTGGTGAATCTCATCCTTCCTCACTACAATCGTCACTATTACTACACTAGTGAGGATTGTAGTGAGGATTGTAGTGAGGATGAGGTTCCCCAGCCCCAAGTGATGAGCTGGTGCACCTCATCCTTCCTCACTACAATCGTCACTACTACTACACTAGAAAGAAAGAAGACAGAAGAGCAGGATCGTGGAGGGGTGACAGGGGGTAATAAAGATGGAGTCTCTAATGTGTCTGTGTATTTATTTCTATTAAAGTATTTTTTTTCTGTGTGGTGTCTTTTTTTTAACCCTTTATTGGAGATTCTTAATGGCCGGGTCAAACGTGCCTGACATTAAGAATCTCTGGCTTAATACTGGCTAGTAAAACAAAGCCAGTATTAACTCATGATTACCCAACAAGCCACCCGGCTCCAGGGCTGTTGGAAGAGTTGGATACAGCGCCAGATGATGGCGCTTCTATGAGAGCGCCATTTTCTGGGGCGGTTGCGGACTGCAATTCGCAGCAGAGGCGCCCAGAAACCTCGGGCTAACCTGTGCTGCGGATTCCAATCCCCAGCTGCCTAGTTGTACCCGGCTGGACACAAAAATGGGGCGAAGCCCACGTCATTTGTTTTTTAATTATTTCATGAACTAAGTGAAATAATTAAAAAAAACGGGCTTCCCTATATTTTTGGTTCCCAGCCGGGTACAAATAGGCAACTGGGGGTTGGAGGCAGCCCGTGGCTGCCTGCTGTACCTGGCTAGCATACAAAAATATGGCGAAGCCCACGTCATTTTTTTGGTGGGCAAAAAAATTCTGCATACAGTCCTGGATGGAGTATGCTGAGCCTTGTAATTCTGCAGCTGCTGTCTGCTCTTCTCCATACAGATAGACAGCAGCTGCAGAACTACAAGGCTCAGCATACTCCATCCAGGACTGTATGCAGAAGTTTTTTTCCCCCTGAAAAAATTATGTGGGCTTCGCCATATTTTTGTATGCTAGCCAGGTACAGCAGGCAGGTATGGCTGCCCCCAACCCCCAGTTGCCTATTTGTACCCGGCTGGGAACCAAAAATAAAGGGAAGCCCTTTTTTTATTATTTCATGAATTTCATGAAATAATTAGAAAACAAATGACGTAGGCTTTGCCCCATTTTTGTGTCCAGCCAGGTACAACTAGGCAGCTGGGGATTGGAATCCGCAGCACAGGTTGGCCTGAGCTTTCTGGGCCCCACTGCTGCGAATTGCAGTCTGCAGCCGCCTCAGAAAATGGCATTTTCATAGAAGCGCCATATTCTGGCGCTGTATCCAACTCTTCCAGCACCTGCCTGCTATACCTGGCTAGCATACAAAAATATGGCGAAGCTCACGTCCTTTTTTTGTAGTTTTTTGGCAAAAAAAATAAAAAATGCTTCCCTGGATTTTCCATTGCCAGTGAAGGTAACACCAAGCAGTGGGGGTTAGCAGCCAGTAGCTGCTTGGATTACCCTTAGCTAGCAATACAAAAAATGCAGCGGGAGCCCATATATATTTTTTTTAATTATTTATTTAAATAACTAAAAATAAAATGGGCTTCCCTGTATTTTGATTGCTGGACATCACAGTGCTGTAAAAATAAATCTTTAAAAAAATGACGTAGCGCTCCGCGGTATTTTTGATTCTCAGCGCAGATAAAGCAGACAGCTATGGGTTGCCACCCCCATCTGCCTGCCGTTACCTTGGTTGGCAATCAAAATACAGGGAAGCCCATTAATTTTTTCTATTTAAAAAATAGTTAAAAAAAAAAATGACGTTGGGTCCCCCCATTTTTGATAGCCAGCTAGGGTAAAGCAGATGGCTGTAGCCTGAAAACCACAGCTGGCAGCTTTACCGTGGTTGGGGATCCCCTCAGGCTCTTTTTTATAATTATTGTATAAATATTAATAATTACACAATAAAAGTAGGGTCCCCCCCAAATTGGATCACCAGCCAAGGTAAAGCGGACAGCTGTGGTCTGGTATTCTCAGGGTGGGAAGGTCCATAGTTATTGGGCCTTCACAGCCTAAAAATAGCAGGCCGCAGGCACCCCAGACGTGGCGCATCCACTAGATGCGCCAATCCTGGCGCTTCACCCCAGCTCATCCCGTGCCCTGGTGCAGTGGCAAACGGGGTAATAAATCGGGTTGATACTAGCTGTAAAGTAACCTGAGATCAAGCCCAGCAGTTTGTGAAGTCATGGCGTCTATTAGATACTCAACATCATAAACTGTCAGTACTAACAAAAAAAAAAAATCGACAAAAGAAATTTATTTGAAAAAACAGTCCCCAAAACATTTCCTCTTTCACCAATTTATTGTAAGAAAAAAAATAAAGGGGTCCCACGATGACTCTGGACCGTCTAGAATATGGGGGGGAGACACTCAGGGAACGTATCCCCCATTTTCTAGGTGTGCGGACCCTTCATGTGAGGAGTGTGGGTGCAATGAATCTGCACTCACTCTTCTCGGGTCCACAGCAGCAGAGTCCATGTCGTAATGGTTGCTACCAAAGCTGCAATGCCCTGCTCATGAGGTAAGGGCATGCCTAATCAGGAGAACTACTGTAGAGGAAGCTCTGCTCACTGGTATATAGGTGCTCAGAGGTAATAATAGATAAAATTAGTGAGTAACCTCGGCACTCTAAATCTCCCAGACTAAGTCAGTAAGTCACAACGGATAGTAATGCAAAATCACTCTTTATTGGTCCGTATTAAGAAAATTTTTTTTTCATAAGCATATATGTTTTTGTCCAAAACAAGTTACAAATGACGTTTCGGCCTGAGCCTTCGTCAGATTGGACTTATCTGCATGTAATTATGAAAAATGACAATAATCAGTATCACATAAGAGTGAGAGAACAATAACATAAACTCGAACAATGTAGAGGTACAATTGGGATGCAGCAAAAAACATTGCAACACAGCAAGAAATGAAACACATGATACAAATGTCATAATACAGTACAAGGACAATATAGTAATGACAAATATGGAGTCAGAGTAGACTTAGACAGCTCTGGTACGAAAGAGATGTCAATCATAAAGTAACATGTGCAGTAGGTGTAGAGCTACAGTGTGCATGGCAGAGCTAATGGGTAGACCGACCATAGAAAAAGAACGGAGAAAAAGTGGAGAAAAAGTGGAGAAAAAAGTGGAGAAAAAGTGGAGAAAAAGTGGAGAAAAAGTGGAGAAAAAATGGAGAATAAGTGGAGAAAAAGTGGAGAAAAAGTGGAGAAAAAATGGAGAAAGAAGTGGAGAAAAAGTGGAGAAAAAGTGGACAAAAAAGTGGAGAAAAAGTGGAGAAAAAGTGGAGAATAAGTGGAGAAAAAGTGGAGAACAAATGGAGAAAGAAGTGGAGAAAAAGTGGAGAAAAAGTGGAGAAAAAGTGGAGAAAAAGTGGAGAAAAAGTGGAAAAAAATGGAGAAAAAGTGGAGAAAAAGTGGAGAAAAAGTGGAGAAAAAGTGGAGAAAAAGTGGAGAAAAAGTGGAGAATAAGTGGAGAAAAAGTGGAGAAAAAGTGGAGAAAAAGTGGAGAAAAAGTGGAGAAAAAGTGGAGAAAAAGTGGAGAAAAAGTGGAGAAAAAGTGGAGAAAAAGTGGAGAAAAAGTGGAGAAAAAGTGGAGAAAAAGTGGAAAAAAATGGAGAAAAAGTGGAGAAAAAGTGGAGAAAAAGTGGAGAAAAAGTGGAGAAAAAGTGGAGAAAAAGTGGAGAAAAAGTGGAGAAAAAAATGGAGAAAAAGTGGAGAAAAAGTGGAGAAAAAGTGGAGAAAAAGTGGAGAAAAAAATGGAGAAAAAGTGGAGAAAAAGTGGAGAAAAAGTGGAGGAAAAAGTGGAGAAAAAGTGGAGAAAAAGTGGAGAAAAAGTGGAGAAAAAGTGGAGAAAAAGTGGAGAAAAAGTGGAGAAAAAGTGGAGAAAAAGTGGAGAAAAAAATGGAGAAAAAGTGGAGAAAAAGTTGAGAAAAAGTGGAAAAAAAGTGGAGAAAAAGTGGAAAAAAATGGAGAAAAAGTGGAGAAAAAGTGGAGAAAAAATGTAGAAAAAGTGGAGAAAAAATGGAGAAAAAGTGGAGCACCCTTTGGTGCCTTTCATGTGGCACTAAGGGGTGCTTAGCTTTGTATTTAGCCAAAAAAATGAAAAAAAAAATGACGTAGGGTTCCCCCTAGTTTTGTAGCCAGCTAGGGTAAAGCAGACGGCTGCAGCCTGCAGACCACAGCTGGCAACCTCACCTTGGCTGGTAATCCAAAACTGAGGGCACCCCACGCTGTTATTTTAAATTAAATAAATAATTTTAAAAAAAAAACACGTAGGGGTCCCCCAAAATTGGATCACCAGCCAAGGTAAAGCAGACAGCTGGGGCCTGATATTCTCAGACTAGGGAGGTCCATGGTTATTGGACTCTCCCCAGCCTCAAAATAGCAGGCCGCAGCCGCCCCAGAAGTGGCGCATACATTAGATGCGCCAATCCTGGTGCTTCGCCCCAGCTCATCCCGCGCCCTGGTGCGGTGGCAAACGGGGTAATATATGGGGTTAATACCAGATGTGTAAGTCACCTGGCATCAAGCCCTGGGGTTGGTGAGGTCAGGCGTCTATCAGATACCCGACATCAGTAATAAAAAAAAATAGACGACAAACATTTTTATTTGAAAAAACACTCCCCAAAACATTCCCTCTTTAACCAATTTATTAGAATGAAAAACAAATCCAGGTCTGGTGTAATCCAAGGGGTTGCCATGACGATCCACACTGTCCCAGTCAATGAAGAGCAGGATGTTCCCCATTGGCTGGGAGAGCAATGCAGTGACCTGAGCTAACATCAATGGGTCAGCCCAGGTCACTGCAGGGCATGACAAGTGCTGCTGTCAGGAGCGAAGTACATTACCTGCGCTGATCTCCAGCACACTGACAGCCCCTGTCACTGAGTTCAATGACCGGCTTCACACCAAGTATCGCGAGAGGTCCGTGATGTCACCGCTAGTCAGTCTCGGGTCGGAAGCGAGAGGTGATGTGAAAAGCGGCGGCCATGGAGGACAGTGACAGCGCTGAGGTCAGGATGGCGGGACTTCATCACCGCAGGTAAGCCGAGCGGGGGGGGGGGGGGGTGCGTGTGTGTGTGTGTGTGTGTGTGTGTGTGTGTGTGTGTGTGTGTGTGTATGTATGTGTACGTGTGTACAATACATGCCGCGGGCAGGAGGGGGCGGAGTGAGCTGAGCGGGGAAGTGTGGGCTTCCTGCACGTAACTAAGATAAACATCGGGTTACTAACCAAAGCGCTTTGCTTGGATACCCGATGTTTATCTTGGTTACCAGCTTCTGGCAGGCTGCCAGTGATGGCTCCTGCACACTGTAGCTGTGAAAAGCCCTGCTTTTTGCTGCTAGAACTGTTCTCGAACATATCTAGAACTATCGAGCTTTTGCAAAAAGCTCGAGTTCTAGTTCGATCTCGAACAGCCCCCAAAATCACTCGAGCCCCGAACTGGAGAACCTCGAACCACGAACCGCGCTCAACTCTAATGACAATGCTTGTAAGCTCACAAAATATGTATCAGTTCTGTATAGATATTCTTGACTGGCCCAGCGCATGCGAATGGGTGATTATGCTGTAACCAATATATATATATATATATATGCGCTGCACAGTAGCATTTTATAATAAATATGCGTGGTTCAATGCCGCTCTTACTTTCTGGCTGTGTGCCTCAAAAGGCACTGTATGCTTTCCATGCATGTGATCCAGCGCGCGCAGCCGGCAAGTCCATTATAATGAGATTGGCAGAGACCTCGGCATGCGCTAACAAAGAGCCTGTCATCATTCCAGGATATTCATTGGTTCACAGGACGAATGGCTGATTTGGATTGGTTGCAAGAGCGCATATCATCTGCAGCGTCCCCCCACCTTGACACACGCCTCCTTTTGAATAACGCTTGCGAAACGTACGTCAAGGTGGAAGGACGGGCTGCCCCACGCTAAGGTATTTATTGATTTGGCTGATGTGCTCCTAATGTTATGGCTTTCGCATGTATACTTGTGCGCTGATTGATCAGAGACTTATATATTTGATCTGAGCAATAATGTGCTCAGTAAGTCTCCTAACCTGTAAATATTGAGCTCACTTTAGCTACACACAAGCACTAAATGATCTCTAACAGGTGTGGCATTTAACTTGTATGAATTGTGGATTGCTACAAACACGGGAGCTTTGACTAATAGTATTCAATTTAATGTATTGAACAGGGATTTTTCTCTTCATGCGGCTGTGTTTGGTTCACAGACAGCCGACAGCACATACTTGCGGTATTATACCGATAGATCTTTGTATATGTATATCAGAGGTACTTGCTCCAGTGATAGTAGTCAAATTGGATCGCATTAGCGTTTTTTGCGTTTACAAGTAAAAAAAACTTTTATGAGCCGCAGCAAGCCGGCGGGACCGCCGAGCAGGGAGAACAGGCGATGCAGCAGAGCAGGAGCGGGAGCAGCGGCCGCAGTCAGCACGCATGTGAACCGGATCAGTGGCTAAGGAGCGGCGCTGAGATCCCGAGACCGGATCAGTGGGTAAGGAGCGGCGCAGGGACCCCAGGAGCGTGACAGATTAGTGCAAATTTATTTGCAAAGTCAGCAAATAAAAATTTTAACACTAGAAGTCCCAGGAATTTCGAGCTCCATAAGGTTTCAATGGTAGAAATGTTAAATGACCCCTCTCTGGGACTTCTAGTGTTAAAAGATGCACTCATTTGTAGTATTTCATTTTGGAAGGTATAATCTTTATTTGTAAATTCCCTTGTGAGTAATACAAGTCCTAGAATTCCTTGTAGTCATTTTGCTGGGTCTTATAAGTGGAACAAGAAAGGGGGGTCATTGCACAGCTACTTTCTCTAAAGGGGTGGTTCACTACTTTCCAATAATGGCCATATCTCTGTAAAAGTGATAGGGAAGGCTTTTTCTAAATACCTTGTTCAGCCAATTCTGCCTCTGAGTGGCGCTATTGTGGTCCGCTCATCCCCATGAAGTAACCCCCGGTCTCCGTGGCCCCTGAGATTCAGTGATGTCACATCAATTTCCAGTTGACCTGACATCACTGAAGTGGCCACTGTCTTCCTGAGTCACTGGGCTGTGATCAGCGGGGAAACTCCGCCCACAACCCAGTCACTCAGGAAGACTAGGGCTGGGTTCAGTGATGTGAGATAAACTGGAAGTTGATGTCACATCACCGGATCTCAGAGGTCATGCAGCCTGGGGGTCACTTCATGGGGATGAGCGGACCACAATAGTGCCGCTCACAGGCACAATTGGCTGAACAAGGTATTTAGAAAAATCCTTCTCTATCAGTTTTACAGGGATGTGGCCACTATTGCAGAGTAGTGAACCACCCCTTTAAGGCAAGAGTCACACGACTGTATTTTTTCCATTAGAGAAAAACTGTACACTTTTGCTAATTAGACTCTCATCTGAGTTTTATCAAAGTGGGATTTCGTTTTTTTTTCTAATGTGGAGAAAAATAAAGAAAAAAAATGTCTCCATCTTCTCCATGTCTCCATCTGTCATCCAATTCCCATCAGATTTTTTTTCACCGACCCATAGAATTGCATGGCCAAGTGCCTTCTGATTCACGGAGGTAAATTGTGCAGGCAACCGAGTGGTTAGAGGAAAAATATCAGACATTATATTGAATAACATTGGTTGGAGTGTGATCCAATGTTTTAATGAACTACACTCGGACTGAAAATACGGTGGTCTGCACAAGCCCTAATACCACCGGGCCAAGTTATGTAAGCTAGAAATATGCCATTATACATGCAAATATCTCTTTATGGCTGCAGCCACCACTGTGATTTACTTTATTAGATATTAAAAAAAAAAAACAAATTAGCAAAGCGTCAGTTAACAAAATGTAGGACAAACACAACTTGGACTATATTTTGAAGTTATAGTACATGTAGGAGACCTCTTCACATTAAATTGAGCATACAGTGCTTTGCAAAAGTATTCAGCCCCCTTGAATTTTTCAACCTTTTCCCACATTTCAGGCTTCAAACATAAAGATAAAAATTTTAATGTTATGGTGAAGAATCAACAACAAGTGGGACACAATTGTGAAGTTGAACGAAATGTATTGCTTATTTTAAACTTTTTAAAAAAATAAATAACTGAAAATTGGGCGTGCAATATTATTCGGCCCCTTTACTTTCAGTGCAGCAAACTCACTCCAGAAGTTCATTGAGGATCTCTGAATGATCCAATCTTGTCCTAAATGACTGATGATGATAAATATAAGCCACCAGCGTCGGGGCCTCCTGGACAGCATTACAGCAAACTTTATACCATGGGTGAGCACTTGTAATTTTTGTATACAATCCGCATACTAGTGGCTGTAGTGCAGCCCTGATGGATAGTTGACTCAACTAATTCCATCACTTGTGTTGAGTTTTTGGTGACTGCATTTTATTGCACACTGGCAGCACTGCTCCTTGCAGTAATGGGATTCCTGTCTCTACCACCGTATTATACATATACATTGTGTTACTAACGTTAATCTATATTTTATGGTGGGAGGTGGTTTCCCATACTTATTGGTATTACTGCAGTGTGTACAATGATTAGGCTGACCCAGAAACCAGCACCATTACGCAAATATCATCTATAATTGATGTAGGATGTACTTTTGTGCACTATATGCCATTGGAACCTTTGATACTCACCAATGACTTTCATTGCAATATTTTTGCTGTCCCTTGCACCTTATTTCTCCTTTTACTGTGTGTTATTTTTATGAATTTTGTATTTAATAAATTTATACCTTTTTAACGCAATTTTGGATTATGACTCCGTTCTTGTGAGATTCTATATTGTTGGGAGTTTCCATACGTGATAAATCTTTATGATGTACCGGATGTATTTGATTATATATATGCTCTGTGTTTCCACAGCTGTACCATCTGGTAAAATGGACTTTAAGGCACGCGAACAGACATGGCGTGCCCAACTTGACCTAGTTTTTGGGGGAGAAAGCGGTGCAAGCATTGATTTTAATTTTAAGGACTCTACTGACCTTACCAATAAGTATAGAGAGCTCATGCATAAAAGACTTCGACTGTGGTGGAATAAAGCCTTCCTGGAGAGGTACCTGACCTGTGGCCTTGTTCCTAGAGGCTTACGGGTCCAGGTTTTTCCTGCCTTCCTCACGGAGGATGATGTTTTTAAAAATCAATGGGAGGAACTAGCAACCATCTGTTCAAGGGGTTTCATTTCATTGTTGATTAAATCCAACGAAAATTCCCTAACTGAAATTGATGTCGATCTGGGTGCTGCCCAGGATAACATTAGGAAATCACTTTCTCCTGAGAGATCTTCAAAATTTTATGCTGATCTCGATGTTGAAATACAAAAGTGGGAAAAAGAGATCATAGGAACCAAGACCAAAAAATATCAAAGAGATCTCTTGGATTTCCAGAGCAATAAGGTATACAGGTGGAGGAAACAATATAAGAATTCTAGACACTTGCCACGTGACCGTTCTGCCTCATTCTCGTCAGTTTCGTCTGTTGAGGACAATTCAGCTCGGAGGGAGGATGCTGAGGCTGGAAATGATCGGATGGGCTTTATCAGAAATTTGAGGTCTACCACACAACCGACCAAACGCAAAACAACACTACCTGCACAGACTGACAAGAGATCCAGGAACAGAACCTTGGAGGTAATTAATTTATCTTCTCACTCCATTACCCCTCAACAACGGGAGGTTCTGTCCCTGGGTCTCACGTTTGTACCATCTAATCATTTTGATTATTTTACAGCCTTAAAGGATTTGCACCTTTTTTCAAGGAAAATTATTTTAAAAAAACTACACTCCAAGAACAATCTTTCTGAATTGGGCCTCAACAGTCGTGCTGAACGGGAGGTGGTTCGTGTACTGCAGGAATTGGCAAGTGAGTCCACCCCTGATATATCTGACAAATTTCCACACTCTATTCTCCCCAGGTCTACCACGTTCCCCTCACTGTCCATCTGTCCCCAGGTTGAGATCTTCACACAGTTGGTGGCTAATGATCTGAAACAGATCAGTAATAAAAAGAAAAAAGATAATCTTACTTCGGATCAAAGACTTGCCCTGTGTGAATTGAAATCCTGGGATGACGTACTTTTTAAACCTGCGGACAAGGGGGGGAATGTGGTTATTTGGCCTGTGGAGAAATACGAGCGTGAGGTGTTCAGGCAGCTCCGTAATAAGGAGGTTTATACTATTCTGACCCATAATCCTGTGGGAGGTTTTTCGTCCATTCTGCTTAAAATTCTGGAGAAGGCTCTCAATGCAGGTACCATTACAAAAAAAGTTTTCGACGGCCTTATGGCAAAAAATCCCATCATTCCTACATTTTACCTGTTGCCAAAAATTCACAAAGATCCTCAGAATCCACCTGGACGTCCAATTGTTTCTGGCATAGGAGGGCTATGCGACCCAATTTGTAAATTTATAGAACATTATCTGCATCCTTTAGTGGAAACGCTGCCCTCCTATGTCAGAGACACTATGGACGTCCTTCAACGTCTTGATGGCATGACTTTGGAACCAGACATGCTTCTGGTAGTTGCTGATGTTGAAAGCCTCTACACAAGTATAAAACATACTGATGGCTTGGAGGCATCACGATTCTTCCTCACTATGAGTAACCTTGATGTGGATTTGGTCGGTCTGGTGTTGGAGTTGTTGCAGTTTATACTTACACATAATTTTTTTATTTTTAAGGATAGGTATTTTTTACAGCAACAGGGTACAGCCATGGGAGCGGCATGTGCCCCGTCGTATGCCAACCTCTTCCTGGGACTCTGGGAGAGGGGCATTTTCGGCGGGGCAGATGTTGCTCCCCAGGTACAAGGATGGTACAGGTACATTGATGATGTACTGTTCATCTGGCAGGGTTCACTTTATGATTTCCATACGTTTATGACAGGACTGAACTGCAACGACTCCAACATCAGACTCACCTACAAGGCTGACAAACAGGAGATTGACTTCCTGGATATAAAAATCCTGGTACAGGCTGATGGTGTTGTACACACCGATTTGTACAGGAAGGAGACCTCTGTTAATGCCCTCCTGCATGCCTCCTCCACCCACGTACCATCTACCATCAGGGCAATTCCTACGGGCCAGTTCCTCAGAGCTAGAAGGATCTGCTCCACTGGTACACTTTTTGAGGAACAGGCCAATGATCTAAAAGATAAATTTACTGAGAGGGGCTACAGCAGGAGGTGCATTAGGAGGGGCTACCTTAGGGCCAAATCGAGCAACAGGAATGATTTATTAACACCAATTTCCAGGAAGTCATCTCCTGGGGCTATCCGGTTTATTTCCATTCATAACCACCAGTGGGGGTTGATGCGTCAAGTTCTACAGAAGCACTGGTCCATTTTGCTCACCGAGCCAACGTTGGCTGGTGTTTTGCCTATATCTCCTCTGATGACAGCTAGGAGAAGTATGAATCTGAAGGACCATCTGGTAAAAAGCCACTATGTGGCTAAGGTGAATAGTCCCTGGACTGTGGGTAGGAGGAGGGTCGGCTTCTATCCTTGCGGAGATTGCCGTGCGTGCTCCAATATGGTGAGGTCTTCAACATTCTCATCGGCAGACGGGCAGAGGGATTTCAAAATACTAGATTTTATAACATGCAGCAGTACATATGTGGTGTATTACGGCACTTGTACTTGTTATTTAATCTATGTGGGCCTCACCTCTAGGGAACTGCGTGTTCGCATACGTGAACACGTAAGAGACATCTTGGCAGCATGCACCGCTGAAGAGCCGTCCCTCCTCAAACCCATACCGAGGCATTTTTATGCCCATCACAATTGTGACCCTGTTGGATTTAGGGTTCGTGGCATTGAACAGGTTAGGATGGGTGCTAGAGGGGGCGATATGAAGCACCTTCTGGCACAACGCGAATGTCGTTGGATTCATATTTTGGGTACACTCAGCCCAGGTGGTCTTAATGAGCAACAGAGTTTTGCTCCTTTTTTGTAATTTGCGCTGAGCTCTTTTTGGGTCCTTTTGTTTTTTAATGTGTGTCTTTTTAATCTTCTTATTATTCATATTCTATCTTTCTTCCATTTTCTGTATAGGCTGATGGGATCCATACATTATCTTAAGTGTTGACATCATCTTCTCGAGCAGTGAAAAACTATTTATGATGAATATTTATATGAACAGTTTGTGCTTCTTTGCTTGTATTGTATGAACTCAATTCTATTATATTCTTGGCAAGTTCTTATGTATAATCTCTATTCCTATACTTACATGTTGTATGACTTTCTGATTACTATTTGTCCGTGAGATTGCTGGTGCGCATGCGCGCCGGGAGCTGGCTGCTTGGACGCATCCCGGAAGGTCTCTACGAGTGATGTGGGCGGGATTTTGTGACGTCACCAGGGATTTCCCTGACCCGCGACGTCACTCTGAGGCCGGAAGTGATGCGGCCGCGGCGCCCGCTCGCGCTGCGCATGCGCTGCAGGTGACGGTAATCTCACGCTCACTTGGGGCTTTAAGTAGCTGGACACACACAATCAAGTCATGGCCCCCCGAGGAAGCCCTACGCGAAACGCAGCGTCGGGGTCCCCTGGACAGCATTACAGCAAACTTTATACCATGGGTGAGCACTTGTAATTTTTGTATACAATCCGCATACTAGTGGCTGTAGTGCAGCCCTGATGGATAGTTGACTCAACTAATTCCATCACTTGTGTTGAGTTTTTGGTGACTGCATTTTATTGCACACTGGCAGCACTGCTCCTTGCAGTAATGGGATTCCTGTCTCTACCACCGTATTATACATATACATTGTGTTACTAACGTTAATCTATATTTTATGGTGGGAGGTGGTTTCCCATACTTATTGGTATTACTGCAGTGTGTACAATGATTAGGCTGACCCAGAAACCAGCACCATTACGCAAATATCATCTATAATTGATGTGGGATGTACTTTTGTGCACTATATGCCATTGGAACCTTTGATACTCACCAATGACTTTCATTGCAATATTTTTGCTGTCCCTTGCACCTTATTTCTCCTTTTACTGTGTGTTATTTTTATGAATTTTGTATTTAATAAATTTATACCTTTTTAACGCAATTTTGGATTATGACTCCGTTCTTGTGAGGTTCTAACTTAGTAGTGAGGTTAACCCTTCATGTGTGAGCTGCATCTTATATCTAAAACTAGTACAAAATTACAAGTATCCAAAACATTAATGTAATCCAAAGTTCTGGGGTTTTACTTATTTATCTGTCCCCATATAGATCATGTTATCAGCACTACATCACCAATTTCCATGATGCAATGTGCTGCTTAGAATTATGATTTTTGTTCTGGCAACAATTCAATCACCCGATGAATGAGCCGTATGTGTGACAAATATTGGAAAGGGGTGAAACTGATGTGCATTGAGGAATCATGAAACAAAGTTAGACGTTTTTCAAACCTACTTACAATAGATTAGTTCATCTGATATTCCTATTCATTGCTATGGAAAGTAGCTAAGTATTTAGAATTGCTGATAGGCAAATAGTAGATATTCGTGTTCGGATAATGCTTACCGAATACCAAGTATAATTGTAGTATTCGTAATGACAAGAAAAATGCTCAGTTCCCTAGTGGCTTGCATTAGGTTCGTTCTTCGTGATGAATACCAGAATAGAACTTTGGGATTCGTTATGAATAATCTGTGACGCCCTGACAAAACCAGGTAGTCACAAAAGTGGAACCATACTCCATCCTCCTTGGGATACCAATACAAAACCCACACCCGGGTACAACACACAGCCATTAAAGCCTAGCCATCCCCCATGACAATAGGGACACACCAGTGGGCGGGACCAGGCAGATGGGAGCACCCACCTAGGGGTCCTGAGGTGTCAGGGGAGGGAACAAGTGAGTTGAGTTGAGTCCTGACAGTTGACAGTGGAGGAGTGTGGGAGTGCAGTGGAGTCAGGGGTAGGGGGTCCCTGGACTACCGGGCTAGGTGGCAGACGGCAAGCAGGACCATAGGCACTGGAGATCCGTTCGCGGGAGACCTTAAGTGGACTGGGGCAGGGTTGTAGCCCGCCGGTGCCGACAGAGGGAATCTGGTCCGGAGGCCGTGCACAGTCGGGGTACCTGGACCTTAGGACGAGGAAGATTGCAAGCCCCTTGGTAATTGACCAGCCGGGGACAAGGTTTCAGGCCGTGTTCCACAAGAAGCCCAAAGAGCGAAACGGAAGCCCAACGCGGGGATAGGGTGTCTGTCAGAACCCACAAAAATGCCAAGGGTCAGATTTCGCAGGCCACAGCTCCCAAACAAACACAGTATTGGGAGTGGACTTCCCCGTTCCAAGTGGAGTTGTCCCAGAACAGACACAAACACTAAGGGGCACTTTACACGTTGCGACATCGCTAGCATTTGCTTGCGATGTCCAGCGCGATAGCACTCGCCCCCGTCGTACATGCGATATCTTGTGATTGCTGCCGTAGCGAACATTCTCGCTACGGCGGCTTCACACGCACATACCTGCTTGGCGACGTCGCGATGACTGCCGAACAATCCCTCCTTCAAAGGGGAGGTGCGTTCGGTGTCACCGCGACGTCACTAATCGTCCGGCCAATAGAAGCGGAGGGGCGGAGATGAGCGGGACATAACATCCCACTCACCTTCTCCCTCCCGCATTGTCGTCGGGACACAAGTAAGGAGATGTTTGTCGCTCCTGCAGGTTTACACACAGCAATGTGTGGAGCTGCAGGACCGACAAACAACATCGTACCTGCGGTCGACCCGACATTATGGAAATGAACGACGTTACACAGATCAGCGAGATTGTACGCTTCTGTGCTCGTTCATTGTTCCACCTAGGATTTACAAGTTGCGATGTCGCTACCGGATGTGCGTCGCTAACAACGTGACCCCGACGATATAGTGGTAGCGATGTCGCAACGTGTAAAGTACCCCTAAGTGCAGGAGGAAGGGTCCCCTGTTTGCTACACCCGGGTGTGGGACCCGAATGCACCCGTCAGAGGTGACCGGTCACTGGCAATATGGTTTACCACTGGACTTTGTGTGTTATTCTTTGAACTGTGAGTACACCAATTATCCCCACTCCAACTTGGCACGTCTCCTCCTGCAGCCATTACTCCCGTGTACCTGGGCCCCGGGACTACACCTCCCCTACCCGTGGAGGGGATCCCACCTTGCTGCCCCACTCCATCAGCCCCGGGCACCCACATACAAGGCAGCGGCGGTGTCACCATACCTCACCACAACCCACGGGTGTCGTCACAGACAAACCAATCCCCTGTAAATATTCCCTTCCGACGGTTGTGAGGACGGACGGCCGTACGACCCCGGGTCCGGTCACCACTCAAGCCGCAGTAAAGAACCCAGATCAGGGAATAGCACCAGTGAGATAATATTAAAATTTAACCTTTATTTTATTCCTTAAAACACACAAAAAGCAATATTAAAAACCGAAGATTTGACCATGCAGGTCACAAATCACACACTGCCCAGAGCTGTATATAAAGCTCAAAAGGGCCACAAATACGTCCCTTAGGCAAGATAGACAATGGGACAACTAAATCATGTGTTGAGAGCTGGTTAATACTATCAGTGGATAGCACATAGTCATAACGACAATAGTTCCATTATGCTCAGGTCAGAGTCATAAAATAACACAGGCAAAAGGATATATATTTTTCCTTCACTGAAGGTACGAAAAATACATATAAACACCTATTGGCTGTAATCAACACACAAATTAGGCAAAAAAACAGGGAAGATCTCACCCATTCAGATGATCTTCTGTTGCTTATCACAGCATCTCTTGCTGACAGGGCCAAAATGGGGCTTGGATTCCAGGTTGATGTAACTCACCCTAAACCCCATTGACTCCCGTCCTAACAAGGACGGTCCACAACTGAACCTATTGTTGTCCTTGTTCAAAACAGCCCCACATGCCTCCCGACGCGTTTCGTCACGTTTTAGTGACTCCTCAGGGGACCAAACATGGGTTAAAAGTATCAGGGCCAGTGATGGTGTAATGCCTGCAAGGTCCACACACACCAAATGCTGCAAACAGTTAGCCCCACTCATTCTGACCTATAAATGTATGGTCGGGGCCCACAAAGCCAATCCACAAAACTTCCGATCAGGTGCAACATTAATCACCTCACACGATCAACACTCACCACCAGCTGAAGGAGTAAGGACGCCAGGATTCCACGTGTCACAGTGTTTCCATATCGTTCGGTCTCCATTATCCAGCATGTGCACAGGACTTCCTGGTTGTGTTCACAGAAACGAGGCTTGGAACACATCACGTGATACACACATGGTTCACCATGTGATCCACCGTGTCATCGCTTCATTCTGAGTATTACAGCAGTGTAGGATCTGCCCACACCAGTGGGACACGCCCCCGGCCGTCCAGGCTGCTTACAGGGAAAAAAAAAAAAATCCAAGCAGCCTGTCACATATGTGCAGGCACATCCAGGCCAGAATCAGCCGCACAGTGTTGTGTATATCCAAAACCACTGGGCAAGTGTATCACATGTTTCATGAGCCTATTTCAAACTTACCCTTGTCCCCATTAGTCTGTGCTGGAGACAAAGTTAGGCTCGTCATAACCATCAATATATATATCATTATTTTAGTGACTCCATTAGGTAATTAAGATAAGCACTGTGTAAGATATATATGAGGTTTGGTGAGTGTTGCAGAAGTTGTGTATTTTAATATGCTTCAAGTCAAAGAAAAAATGGAAGGTAAAGAGTTACTCTTCCACCATGCTAGTAGCAAAGTGGGTCATAAAATGACCTCATTGTGTCCATTGATATTTTAGCAGGCTGGAAAGTCAGTGGTCTAAGGATCATTATTTCTAGCAGAGAAGGGATAAAACAGAAAGTTACAGTGTCATTATGCTCAAACCGAGCAAAATCCGAGAGAAGTCAGATATAACAGCCATAGTTTAACTGCTCATTCAGGCCTTTGGGGGCCACTGTATCCAACCTGAAAATCCACCTGGTCTCTCGTTGTAGTACCAGGCGGTCCCAGTCACCACCTCTCAGGGGTTGTTCAATCTTATCAATACCAGTAAATGATATGACGTTTTTCTTTCCTCCGTGGACATTATTTACGTGTCGGGCTAAGGGGGTCTCTCTCTTATGTTCTATGTCCCCCAAGTGGTCCCCAATACGCCGTCTAAACTCCCTGATGGTTTTTCCCACATATTCAAGGCCACATTCGCATGTGGCCTTGTAGATAATACCCCGGGACCGGCAGTTTATGAAGTGGCGTATATCAAATAGCTCCTGAGTGACATTTGAGTTAAAGTTTTTTGAGGAGTTGATGAATGGACATGCCACACATTTCCCACATCTATAGCACCCTTTCATGTTAGATTTTAGCCAAGTATGTTGTTGGGGTGCCTGGAAGTGGCTGTGGACAAGTCTATCCTCAATCGACCTCCCTTTTTTGTAGGTGACGTGGGGATATTCACCGACCTTATGTTCAAGGTCTTTATCCATTCGGAGGATACCCCAGTATCTTTCCAAGATATTTCTTACTTGTTGTGACCCGTTTGAATAGGTCGTGATGAACCTGATTGGTCCATCACCACCTTTCTCGGGGGCTGAAACTAGGAGGTCTGTTCTCTTTATTGTTTTAGTTTCATTATAGGCCTTTTTCAAAACTCTTTCAGGATAACCTCTCTCCAAGAACCTATCCCTGAGATCATCTGCTTGATGTTTAAATGATCTCTCATCGGAACAGTTCCTCCGCATCCTCAGATACTGGCCCTTAGGTATTCCCCTTTTGAGGGGTGCTGGGTGATTGCTCTCCCATCTTAGAAGGGAGTTTGTAGAGGTTGGTTTTCTGTAGGTGCGCGTTTTAAGGGCACCTCCCTCTGTCTTAGTGACCAAGATATCCAAGAAAGGTAGGGTAGTGCGATTGGTCTCGTAGGTAAAGTGTAAACCAATAGGGTTGTCATTTAGTTTGTTAACAAAGCTTTCAAGGGTACTCTCCGGGCCACGCCAGATGACGAATACGTCATCAATATAGCGTGCCCAGAGTTCCACTCTGTGGGTGTCCTCCACTTCGTCCTCGCCGGCAAAGACCATTGTCTCCTCCCACCAGCCCAGGAGCAAATTTGCATACGAGGGGGCACAAGGGCTCCCCATCGCGGTGCCCCTGCGCTGGTGGAAGAATTTACCGTCGAAAACAAAGTAGTTCCTAGTTAGACAAAAATTGAGTGCCCTCAGTACAAAAGCATTATGTTGTAAGAATTGACAACCCCTGGTGGACAAGAAGTACTCAGCAGCCTGCAATCCCTTGTCATGCGGTATTGAGGAGTACAGTGCCTCCACATCAATACTTGCCAAAATGCACCCATCATCAACACATATACCATCGATCTTCCTCAGAAAATCGGTGGAATCTCTGGTATAGGATTGCAAAGATGTGACAAAGGGTCGCAAGACAATGTCCAAATATTTGCCCAGATTTTGGCAAATGCTATTGATTCCCGATACTATGGGTCTGCCTTTGAGTGGGTCTAGTCCCTTGTGCACCTTCGGCAGCCCATAGAAGGTAGCAATAGTTGGATTCTGGGGCAGCAGGAATTCATATTCTTTCTTGTCAATAACCTTAGAGGCCAAGGCCTCATCCAGCAAGATTTTTAATTCAGACAAAAACATCTTTGTTGGATTTTCCCTCAAAACGTCATACCCTTCTCTATCATCCAAGAGATCCAGGCACATTCTGCGGTATTTTTCAGAGTCCAGGATCACCACATTGCCCCCCTTATCTGAGGGTTTTATCACAATGTGGCGATCCTGTTCAAGCCCCCGCAGGGCCCTGATTTCCTCTCCCGTACAGTTATAAGTGGAGAAAGGATTTTGCTGACTCAATTTTTTCAAATCCTCTGTCACCAGATTGTGAGCCCTTGTCCTGGAAGGAACACCAATCTTTGGTTCCTTTGCTTACTTGCTTAAAGAACCCAGATCCCAGCAGCCCTTGCAGCGGCCCGACCCCCCCTCCGCAACAAATCCAAACACGAATAGTTACTATTCACCCATCATTATTTAGAATCCTCATAGTCTCAGCAGCATTTCTGATTCCAGAAGACTAATCCTCATCATCACTTTTTATTTATTTGACAAATCATACAATAAAAACAACTTGACCTTACTATGGTGATTGACTACTATGTCAAGTAAATTAAGGTTCGCCCAGGGGCAGACGAATCATTGGTGCAACATGTGCGGCCACACGGGCCCAAGAGGTGAGAGGGCCCATTTCTACCTCTTAAGCAGGTGGAATTGTGCACTATGAAGAGCTTTTGGGACGCAAAGGGCCCATATTTTGTTATTGCACTGGGGCCCCTTTATGTCTGTGTCCTCCATTGGGTTCACCTAATGGTTAATATAATAAATAACAAAATTGGAACAACCTTCTTTAGCCAAAATTACTTTTCCAAACTGAAAAATAAGTCCTACGTGCCAGCACTGGTTTTCCTGTCATCAAATCTGTCAGAGGAATTACAGGAAGTAGGGGTTGCACTTTCTATGATTCCTCTCTCTTGCTCCAAAAAGTATACAGGCAAAGCAGAGAGGTAGGCTTATAGTCATTGCAAACAGGTAGGAGTCATGCATGCTGGGAAGTGAGGGAAAGAAGCTCCAGCACCTATAGTGCTGACAGAATGCTTACCATGACAAAACGCTAACTCCAAAAATGTAAACTGTACACTATAGAGCATAAGGATATAGACAGCTCCTTCACGTGGTAGGCTGATAAGTCCAACCAAAATAAGTTTTTACTTATTGTGGGAATTAAATAACAGCAAAACATTTTATAATGGAGATCATAAATGTACTTAAATCCTAAAGCCAACTTTACACCTTACAATTAGGTATGCGATCTCGTATGCGATGTGACACGCCCAGGTCGCATATGCGATCTAATGAGATTGCACGTAGGTCGTTCATTTGCTGTCACACGTGCGTTAGTAGCCTATGTTAAATTGATCAATTTTGTGTGCGATCCTTTAGATCATGTGGTCTGTGACGTATGCATCGGGCACCTTTTTTTTTTTTTATTTATTTACTTGCCAAGCGTGTGTAATGTGTAGGGATGTGTTTTTACTATGTCATCTGCCATTCAGCTCTGCTACATGGCCGCTAACAGCAGACAAAGACAGACATGTAGCAGCGGTGAATGGCAGATGACAGCAGACACAGAAAGAGCCGCACTGTCAGAATGAACTCGGGTGAACTTCACCCGACTTCATGGTCATGCTGCGGCTCTGTCTGTGTCGCGTCCTGATTAGCGGTCACTGGTGAAGGACTCACCGGTGACCGCTAAACTCCTGAGTAACTGAATTGAGCAGCCCTCTCTCATACTCACCGATCCCCGATCCCCGGCGCTGCACGGCATTCACACTGCTCCGGCGGCTTTTACTGTTTTGAAAAAGCCGGCCGCCCATTAAACAATCTCGTATTCCCTGCTTTCCCCGCCCACCAGCGCCTATGATTGGTTACAGTGAGACACGCCCCCCACGCTGAGTGACAGGTGTCACACTGCACCCAATCACAGCAGCCGGTGGGCGTGTCTATACTGTGTTACCCGCTGTCACTGGATCCAGCAGTGGATGCAGCGGTGGCCGCGGGTAACCTCAGTGACAGATCAGCTGATCGCATGGCTGTCTTCATTACCTGCGTGGAGGTGATAGGAGCGGCGGTGTCTTCTGCAGCTCCGGTCACCTCCATGCAGCAGAGCTGGAAGCGACGCTGGAGCATCCTGGAGTACGCCGGACATGGAGGGTTTTTTGGGGCTGATTAAAGTGGTGAACCAGGGTATATGTTTGTGTTTTTTATTTCTAATAAATGATTTTTTCATGTGTGTGTGTTTATTTACTGTAACTTACAGATTAATCATGGAGGGTGTCTCATAGACGCCTGACATGATTAATCTAGGACTTATTGGCAGCTATGGGCTGCCAATAACTCCTTATTACCCCGATTTGCCAACGCACCAGGGCAAATCGGGAAGAGCCGGGTACTGTCCCAGAACTGTCGCATATAATGTATGCGGCAATTCTGGGCGGCTGTTGGCTGATATTGTTAGGCTGGGGGGCTCCCCATACCGTGGAGCTCCCCATCCTGAGAATACCAGCCTTCAGCCGTATGGCTTTATCTGGCTGGTTTTAAAATTGGGGGGGACCGCACGCCGTTTTTTTAAATTATTTATTTATTTATTTCACTACACAGTATAGACACGCCCACCGGCTGCTGTGATTGGGTGCAGTGTGACACCTGTCACTCAGCGTGGGGGGCGTGTCTCACTGTAACCAATCATAGGCGCCGGTGGGCGGGGTAAGCAGGGAATACGAGATTGTTTAATGGGCGGCCGGCTTTTTCAAAACAGTAAAAGCCGCCGGAGCAGTGTGAATGCCGTGCAGAGCCGCGCCGGGGATCGGGGATCGGTGAGTATATGAGAGAGGGGGTAAGAGGGATAGACTGACATGGACAGAGAGAGAGGGACAGAGATAGTGACCGACTGACAGAGATTAGTGCATGACAGACATTGTGAGGCGCTTCAGAACGCAGCTTTTCAGCTCCGCTCTGAAACAGACCTTTTTTAAGCTGCGGTGCAGAGCGCACACCTGCGCACATAGCATCAGACACCGAAATCGTATGAGGGATGTCACACGTTACAATTGACTAGTTTCGTACTACCAAACATCCAATGTATGAGGAATAAACGACGTGTATGCGATCACCGTATTTTCGTTCAATATCGATCGCATGTAGGTTTCACACGCAAACACGTCACGAACGATGCCGGATGTGCGTCACTTACAACTTGACCCCGACGACGGATTGAAAGATTTATTGAAGTGTGTAAAGCAGGCTTAACATACTTTTATAAGAGATAAAAATGAGCATTTCAGCTGCTCTTCAATATTACATAATTCTTGAATAAATGTGGCATGAGGCCTGTGTGAACATCGCTCTTATCGTGATTGTAGAGCTCTTCGAGTTGACAGGTCACAGCTAATTTCATTTTAAACTGATGCAATTCATTTTTAAGTGTTGCCAAGGCGGAGTCTACATTATTTTTCTTCTAGTTGATGTAGGAAATGAAAAATCAGTCTGTTGGTATCACAAATGAGCTAGCTTTTCTAAAGGTAATCATAGCTAATCTATGTTTAATCAATAGTGTGTGCATATTTTTGAAGACAGATATTGATAGTAGTTTTCCGAGAATAACAAAAAAATGTTTAACACCAGAGGATATGCCAAAATAAAAAATAACCAATTTTCACACCTGTTCCATCAACATGCCTGCTCCGCCACCGCCACCGTGAAGGCCCCAGAGAGTTTTTGTTTGACTCGCCCCAGGGCTATGGGGTACTCGGTCCTGAGCAGTGTATTTTACTGGGACAGTTCACTGGGTGGCCGTTGCTCGGTTCCGTGACCCTGGGGGTCACTTAAAAGGGGTTATTTTCAGGGGAATGATGAGAAAGTTTTTGTTGTGACGCCACTTGCGAGTTGTGGCTATTTAAGTGGAGCCCCCGCTGCACAGTTTCTCACTACTGGGGCTGATGTTAGTGGCAGCCTGAATGTTGCGCCCTCCTCAAGTAGGGCCAGGCCCAAGGGGATAGATGATGTTGTTGGGCGCGGAAAGAAGGTAGGCTACGCAGTGTAACTGGTTTCTTTACTCACAGCGTTGTTATGGTTGGCAACCCGATGGAGGCTGGTCCTCACCACTGGTTCCATTAGATCCAGTGGCGGTGTGGTGACCTGGTGGCTTTCTTCCCCTGCACCTGTCTCTGGTTGGTGGGTCACCGTGGCTTGGAGCATCTGGGGGTCCCCTCTTGGTCGTCTTTCAGTCTTTGTCCATATGACAGCTAGCTTGAACCATGTGGGGTCGGTTTCTCTGGTCCTGTTCTCCGGTTCTCCCGTTGCTACTGTGTCCCGAACTTTCCGGTCGGTGAGGTCCTGGATGGTCCCCTCACCGTGCAGATTTTATCAGGTCTACTTGGAGCGTTTTCCCGACCTACGGCTCTGTACCTCATCGGTCCTATGGTTCCGGGAGCACTCCACTGTACTCCACCGGCAACCACACGCCTGGGCCCTCAGGTCACCACTACACTCTCCTGTCAGTGCGGTTACGTCCGTCTCCTCTCACTTCCACTTACTGACTGTCTGACCCCTTCCCCCGGTTGTCATCTAGTGGACTGGGTTCAACCCTAGCCTGTCACCAGTCTTTGGGAACGGGAAAAACAGGGATTAAAATGAATGCTTTGATGTTACCGGCACTGGTCTTCTGGGTCCCTGGGGGTAGGCCCTGCATCCTGGATAGGATGCATTTCCCTGTAGCTCCTGATTACTTCAGGGGCGCTACATTTACTCTGCTGCAGTAATCACGTAGTTATACATCTAAGTGACCTCTTCAGCCAGTCATTAGCCTTTGAAGCCTTGCACTTACGGTATGAGCTCTCTAGTGTACACATGAGGTCAAATATGGCTTGTAACTAAGCCTACTACAGTAATAATAAAAAAAGAGAAGGAAGGGAGAAATGGAGGGAGCAGGGATGTAGGGAGGGAAGGAGGAGCCTGGCTAATTTGATTTTTGTAAATAGTTAGTTTTATTCATTTATATAGCACTATTAATTCCATAGCACTTTGCATACATTGGCGACACTGTATGTCTTTGGAGTGTGGGAGGAAACCGGAGAACCCGGAGGAAACCCATGCAAACACGGTGAGAACATACAAACTCCTTGCAGATGGTGTCCTTGGTGAAATTTGAACCCAGGACCCCAGCGCTGCAGTGCTAACCACTGAGCCACCGTGCCACCCTAAATCAATTTTTCTATCCCTGACTAGGACAACACATAATTATTGAAAGAGGAAACAATGAATGTGTGTTTTAGTGGTCCTTTGTAGCCTAAAATAAAATAAAAGCGCCTAGTCACGGATAAGGAAAAATGGAATGGGTTTAAACTCATTAAAGGGGTGGTCTAATACTTAAAATGTCCTTTAAAAATATCTATTTTAACCCTAAGAATTTTTCTGGTTTGCTTTATTATAACATATCCTACATATTTCTAAATGAGTTTTTCAGTTCACCTCCTGTGACATGTTGTTTAAGAGAATTCAGCAGGAGGCTAGGACTGCAGTCACTTCCCCACAGTGTCTGTCATCCTGCCTGGAACAGAGTCTCATCAGGGTGCGATGCTGCAGTCACTTACTGCAGTTTCTTTCATCACTGCTCACAGAAAATCTCTTGAATCCATTCCACTGTCAGAAGCTGTAGGAGAAGTAACCGAGGCATCAGAACTCTGCTTCTATCCCCACTGGCCTCAGCCTCTTACTGTGAAAGGAGGAGTCCTCAGGGTACAGTGATAAAAGCAGGGTGAGTTACAGCTTTATGAAACTTCCCTCAAACAAATCATGTGGGAGGTGATAAAAGCAGGATGAGTGCTGCCGCCCGATGACCATTACGATTTTTGATGGTGCTAGAAATTATGTGACGGTACTGGTGTCAGCTACCCTACTGAGGCATGACAGCCCCCTCCTTCCACGAGTGGTCACTGAACCACACGTTAGTGTCGGAGGTGGCCCATCCCCTGCTCCCTATCATCAGGGTACTCTTCTCCTTTACCATACTCTTTGACACCCGTGTATTTCACCGTGCGCCAGACAGTCGTTCGTGTGTGTGAATCTATCACGCCATGTGTCAGACACTCGCCAGTCTGAGCATGACATTATTACCAGCCCAATAAACAAAATGTATAAAATGATACAAAAAATGCGCCAAATGACTGAATAAAATACAGAATGTATTTATTAATGTGTGTATATATAAAACAAACAATACAAGTAAAAAGTAGTAGAGTCAAATATGGCTCAGGCTGTGGCTCTTGCACACCTAATGAATAGTCTATTGCAGGAAGTAATGGTTCTGTGTTCTAAGGTGGTGCAGCAGCTGCAGCAAATTGCGGGTTTTTAGGCTCAGCTCACGCCCAGACTCAGCCGCAAACAAGATAGCCCCCAATTTTTGGGGGAGGGTCAAATTTATGGTCTTTAGGGAAGCTTGCAAGTTATACTACAAGCTACACCCTCATTCCTCAGAGAATGTTGTCTCCCTGTTGCAGTCAGATCCCTAGTCTTGGGCCTTCTCTCTGCCGACTGACTCACAGTCATAAGGTCCGTGGATGAGTTTTTTGTTGCTTTGGCCCTTGTGTATGATAACCCTGATTGCATCTCCTTTGCTGAATCTAAACTGCATAAGCATCAGAAGAGGGCATGGCCAGTGGAGGAGTATTGCTTGAAGTTTTGGAGATGGGCCACTGACACCTCGTGGAATGATCATTTCCTAGTGGAAATGAGTCATTTCTGTCAAGGGTTGCCATGTAGGCTTAGGGGTACTTCTCACATAGCGAGATCACTAGCGAGATCGCTGCTGAGTCACAGATTTTGTGACGCAGCAGTGACCTCATCAGCGATCTCGCTGTGTGTGACACTAAGCATCGACCTGGCCCCTGCTGTGAAATCACTGATCGTTACACACAGTGCTGGTTCATTTTTTGCTTGTTGCTCTCCCGCTGTGAAGCACACATAGCTGTGTTTGACAGCGAGAGAGCAACGATCTGAATGTGCAGGGAGCAGGGAGCCGACGTCTGGAAGCTGCAGACGCTGGTAACCAAGGTTACCTGATATTTACCTTGGTTACTAGCGTGCGCCGCTCTCAGGCTGAAAGTGCTGGCTCCCTGCACACGTAGCCAGAGTACACATCAGGTAACTAAGCAAAGCGGTTTGCTTAGTAACCCGATGTGTACCCTGGCTACGAGTGAAGGGAGCCAGCGCTAAGCTGTGTGTGCTGGCAACCAGTGTAAATATCGGGTAACCAAGCAAAGCATTTTGCTTAGTTACCCGATATTTACCTTGGTTACCAAGCGCAGCCTCATTTCCACGAGTCGCTGGTGGCTGGTCACTGGTCACTGGTGAGATGAGATCTGCCTGATTGACAGCTCATCAGCGACCATGTAGCGACACACCAGCGATCCTGACCAGGTCATATCGTGGTCAGAATCGCCGTTACGTCGTTTAGTGAGACGGTACCCTTAGAGACTCTCTGGCTCAATATCCTAATCCAGAGTCATTGGAGGCCATCTTGTCCCTTGCTTTCAGGGTTGACAGACACCTCAGGGAGAATTCAACAGTTATTCTGCCCCCTGTTGATCTCCCAGTGGAGGACGTTCCACAAGTACATTTTGGGGAATTCATGCAGTTGGGGGGTATCTTCCCTCATACTATGTTGCTTTCGGTTTGCCGTGGGATGATGGCATACTTTTACTGTGGTCTTAAGCATGATTATATAGGGGTTTGTCCATCTGTTCCCAAGCACATAATATCTGATAAAAAGTCATGTCCCCTGGTCGTGTGGAGGGAGGTGACCTGAATGTGTACATTTCCTCCATTACAGGCTGAGGTGTCCAAGGTACTCCTGGAGATAATGGGCGATATCTTACCCTCTCTACAGGATTAAAACTAGGCCTCAGTGTCCCCCAAGGAGAGGTTGAAGTTCCCACTGAGTCATCTATTCCTGAGGGCAAGGTTTGGATGAGGTAACAACTCTGCTGTGGCCCTTCAAAAGGATCACCTTCTTCTAACAAGGGAATGTATGGTAATATACATTCAGGTCCAGACCTGTGTGTGAATGACTACGTATGGTTGTCCACTAAAAAGACAAGGTGGAAGTGTGCATCTGGGGCTTGTGCTTAACGTTTTTGAGTCTGTATAAAGTAGCAGTCGTGATTAACCCTACAGTCTTTCGGCTGGAGCTACCTCCAGTATTTAGTAACCATAACGTTTTCCACAGGTCATTGCTCAGGAGATGTCATGTCTCAGGAGCCTACATTACCACTACCTCCAGTTTGTGTTAATGGTTACCTTGTAGGCCAGGTAACAATGGAAGTGAACGCAAGTAGGTCGGAGCGTTCCTTTCATAGCTGTTATCTGGACAAATCCGGTCTTGAGAGTCCTGAGGCCCCTCGTAAAAAAGGGGGTACTGCCATGAGTATCTCTTCTGCTTGAGAGACTTATGTCTACTCTGGGACCAGAGTTTTGGCAATTTTACCTTGGGTTTGGAGGCAACCTTTGGAGCAGTGGCGAGTGTATGTTGTTTCTTAATCCCCGCTACTTCCAGAGTCAAGGACTTCAATTGCGTAGCCAAGGCTTCCACATAGTCCATATTAAAGTGTCAGCACACATGAAAAGTGGGGCAAAGTGCACATATGGTAATTAATGTACAATAAGGTTTTACTCAAGACTGAAACACCTGACCCTCCCGGTTCTTGTACAGACTACAGGTCCCAGCTGCCCAGTTTCTAAAGGCACCTGTGCAGGCTGAACAACCCTAACAGGATAACTCAGATGACTACTTGGATCAATTGCTCCCTTAGCAGCCATTGAGGGATCCACGTACCTCCTTATGAAACCAGGGGAAGGTGCAGAGTAAAATAAGAGAAGCCAAAAGAAATAATAAACCAGGAGAAACACAAAAGCAACAGGCTGTAGTTCCCAGCAGGGTCCACTTTAGAAATATCATCTGGGAATGGAGGCCTGGGGAGGTTTTAAATAGTTACATCCACCGGGTGATAGGGCAGACCAAATTACATAATAGAAAACACTTGGTAGAAAAGCAATGAATACAACACATGTAAACACAGAGACAAATTATTCAGAATCTAGATCATCACCGTCTGACTGTGGTCCAGTGGAGAGGGAAACAGACCACAGCACAGGAGGCAGCTGGATCAAGTCTGAAGCATGACAATTGACACCACTGTGAGTTAGATCTACTCATTACAATCCAATGCAACACAGTGAATTTTTGATGAAGGTCTATCATCGACGGAAACATCAATGAGCTGTTTTTCATGGACTGTTCATGATTATAAATAAATCCCTACTACAGCACCTCATCACCCCCTACTAGAGCGACGTATATAATTAATTTGTTAAGGTGTTAAAATAGATATTTTAGGTATCAGATCGACACCTTTAGCTTCACAATAATCACCTGGGATTTGCCAATTCACCTCCATTTGTCCTTATGGTAAAAAAAATAATGATTTTATGAATCTTTATCATGATGATTTATAAACAGAAAAAATCAAAAGGCACAGCTTACAAATTTCTTTTGTAACAGAAATAAACAGATGTGGAATCAGTGAGGCAAAATAGTCTTTATTCCCTACAGCCACGTTCAAAGTTTATATCAGATTCCCTGTTTACAAACTTCTGACAGTCCTGAAGCTGAATCCCTGCAGACAAGCAAAGCCAGATGAGAGCTTTGCTGTAATTCCTTTGTTCTGTAAAGCACTGCGTGCCATGGCTCATCATGTATACTGCTATGACAGTTTATTATCATTATGGTTTACAAGAGCTTTAACCCATTAAAGATTAGGCCTGATTTGGCCCTAATGATCAAACTTTTTTTTTTTTATTGACGCATTCTAGGAGCCATAATATTAGTATTTTTGTTGATGTAGCAATATGAGGGCTTGTTTTTTGATACCACAGCCATCCATACTTTGGGCTTGCTTTATCAGCACTTCCCACAGTTGCTCATTTGGAAGGAGATCTGAAGGATTTGGAACACCTTGAATATTTGGAACATTCCTCAGCAACTTTAGCAGGGCATATTATCCTCCTCAAGGTGCAGCTAGGGGTTCAGCTCAGGGGGGGGGGTAAAACATATGAGTAGTCCACTAACTAGGTAACTATGTTTACAACTACGGTGGCACCCCCTAATCATAAGTGCAGGGGAACCTCAGCAGATGACTATGCTGTTACTGAAAATAAACCTCTATGGAAAGACCAACACTAATGATAATGTTCTTTCTGATGGAGTCGTTCACTCTTCCTGTCTTTTCCATCTGGCCCACACCATCATGGAGACTTCTACAGCCACAACACATCAGCAGAGACACAAAGATACATTTGACTTTACACGTGACATTTCCAAACACCATTGCTAATTATCTCAACCTGCACAAACCCTAATCCTGTCACCTGTCCTGTTGTGTGACACAAATCAGAGCTTATTTTGGTACCCCACATTATAATGCTTACCACCATTTACCTAAGGCCCGTTTCACATGTCAGTGAAAAACACTGACGTTCTTCACTGACGTGTAAAACACGCACATGTCCCCCCGTGTTCCGTGATTCACGGCACACGTGGGTTGTCCATGTGCAATCCGTGATCCGTGATCCCGTGATTGCATATGGACATTACTCACCTGCCTTCACTGCTGCTGTCCATTGTGCTGAAGTCTCTAGCTCAGCAGCGGCCGCCCACTGCTCTCTGCACCTACTTCCTGGTCGGCAGTTCCTGCTCTCATGAATATTCATGAGCCAGGCAGGAGCTGCCGAGAGCAGAGCAGGCACAGCAAATCGCAGGCAAGGTAAGTTGAAAATTTTTAATATTTAATATGTCCATAATTTTCTTGTACGTATTTCACTGATCACACACGGATCACACCATAGTGTGGTTTGTGGGTCATCAGTGATGCCAGACAAAAACTGACATGTCTCCGTGCAGAATCACAGCCACACGTGCACGCTGCACGGAGACACGTTCAGTGAAAAATCACTGATGTGTGAGCAGACCCATTGATTATAATGGGTCTGCGTATGTCAGTGATTCTGGTATGTTTAAAAAAAAAAGCACAAACGTACCAGAATCACTGACGTGTGAAAGGGGCCTTACAAAGTAAAATGCCTCCTTTTTGCACTCTAGGTGGTAAAATTGTCCCCTATAAAATGTTAATGCCTTTTGCAAGTTAAGTGTTCTAAAAAAAGTTACCACATTTCTGCATTAGAAAGTAATAATGCCCATGTGCACCTTTTCAGTCGGAATACCCTTAGTGCCCCATAACAATAATGCTTTTTAAGTTCCCACATAGCATTTAATAAAGTTTAAAATAAAGTTTACTTATATAGCATTAACATATTCTGTGGCACCCCTGAGGCTTCAGTCGCCACAGGGTATTGCATCTGCTTTAAGGTGCAGTACTTATCCCGGGTAAAAAGAGGTTAACCACTGGTGTTCATAGCTTACACAACATCGTGTGCTCATGGCTTACACAACACAGCCAGCCAGCAGTTACACAACACAGGTGGTCATCATAGCAATGGGTTTTTCCCGGACAGGGTGAGTCATCAGGAAGGTGGGGGCTGACTGGGGAAGTTACAGAACACACAGGAAATCTCTTCAGATCAGTCTGAGATGCAGGAGAAGCCAGGTCACTGAGGGGTGTGCTTCACAGCTCCCTTCATTAAGAGTGCCAGGACATCATGGCCTCGTAGGATCACGGCGGCGGAGAGGCGTGCTTCAGAGCTCCCTCCGTTAGGACCGGGCAGACTGGAAAGGACCGGACAGACTGGGAGAAACAGTAGATGACTGGGTGGAGTTGGTGAGACAGAGGAGCAACACGGTAGCTGGAGGGTGAGCCCCAAGTAGCTGACAGGGCCACAGAGCTGGGTCAGGCCAGTCACAGCAACCCCAAAATACCACTGGCCCAGTGACGGGTAGCTCTGCGGGCCCAGTTGGGCGCTACAATTCTGTAGCACTTTACAATTAACCTGGGGCATGTACAGACAATAAAAATTAAACAAAGTAACACATAGTTCAACAGTTACAGGAGAAGTGAGGGCTCTGCGCGCAATGTTACAGGGGGACTCAATAGGTAGAACATGCTTTTAGTGTCTGTTCCAGCAATCATTATGATAAATAATGGATTTCATATAAATTTGAATGATCCAGTCATCAGACAGTAACCGTTTAAATACACCTACATGTTATTGGTTGTATGGAGGATGTGAGGACAGAAATAGGAGAGAGGTGGTTATGAATAACATTTAGAAGGCGGGAACAGGGGAGAGTTAGGTTAGTTAGTTGAGATGATAAACTTGTCTAAAGAGATGTGTTTGTAACACATGTGTTACAGTTCGGATTCAAATCAGGTCCAGGGGCTGTAAAAAAAAAAAAAAAAGCACATTATTAAAAACCCTTATGAACATATACTTACAAGTATATGAATGCATTCATCTGCAGTTAATGAACCAAGGAGGAGTCATGTATGGTATTTCTGAAGCTTGTCTTAGAACCATCAGCGGAGCCTCAGCTTGGATTATTTTTGAGCCCGTCTAAACGTTGGTGAGACCATTCCTTTTTCTTCGTGAGATCTATTTATTTACAAAAATGGCTTCTTAGGCTGCTAAAATTGGTTTTGGTTCCTGCGTTTTTCCCATTTAATTTATTCCAAACCCTCATCCTGGGGGCGGTTCTTCCAGTTGTAAGATTTTGGATCTATTCCAACCAGAGTTTATGGTGGGATCTGTATATTTATATGGGAATATTTGTGTGCCTCACATGTGGCTTTGGTCCGTATGAGCTTAGTGACCATTGATCATATGTGTTATTTTTTACTTTTCACGTTTTTAATCAGTGATCCTTTGGTACTTCTTAAAGAGCACCCACTAAAGGTTAAGTTTTATTGTTTGGTTTCATTATGAACTAAAATAGAAAAAAGAACCCTGTTCTGCTAGTTTTGTACTCCTTTAACCACAGAGGGTTTATATTAGGAGGTATATTTGTTATATATTTCTGATACACTCATACGGGAAAGAAAAAGAGCAGAGAACAGAAAGTGGGAGGAAAAGGGCAAGATTTTATGTAATTTACCAACACTAATTAGCAACTATTTGTGAAGTATACAGAAAATGATATATGTTTTTCTAAATATTTGAAATATATAAATCTGAAAATTGGGACATGCATTTGTATTCAGCCCCCTTGAGTTAATACATTGTAGAACCATCTGTCGCTGCAGTTACTGATGAGTGTCTTTCGGGGTTTGTCTCTACCAGCTTTGCAAACCAAGAGGATGACATTTTTGCCCATTCTTCTTTGCAAAATAGCTCTAGCTCAGGCCTGAAACACACATCCGTTAAACACGTGCGTGCTTGGTCCGTCTCCGTATGTACCGGAGACACAGACAAACATTCACCAATGTTAATCTATCATTGAGGTCACACATGCGTTATTCCATAAGGTCCGTGTGTCCGTGTCCGTGATGCGTATGTGTTTCCGTTTTGCACGGAAGCATGTCCGTTTTTTGCACGGAACACGCACACACGGACCAATTCTAGCCTGTGTGTCAGCAAACATGAGCCACTATTTTCTCAGTCCTAATCGGACCGAGAAACCAATCACAACATGCTGCAACTGTAATGCGAGACTCTTTTTTTTCTCGCACCCATTCAAGTGAATGGGGCGAGAGAAAAATCGCACTGCACTCGCGGTTCACCGGTGTACCATGCATGCAGAGCGAGAATCGCAATAGCCGGCTACGGAGGAGAGAGGGAGATAAATCCCACCTTCCCCTCCTCCGTGCCAGCCCGCCCCTCCTGAGAGCCGGCCCGCCCCCCGCAGCTGTGGTCCGCTCGCACAGGATGACCGCAGACGCAGGGATACTAGCATGACACTCGGCTCCTGCTGTGCTGCCAGCATGAGCCGAGTGTCATGCGAGCATCGCAGTAGTGCCCTGTGTGGCCCCAGCCTCTCTCTCTCACACTCACTGACTCACTGACTCATTCACTCACTCACCCACTCACCGATCACGGGCGCGGTGCTGCACGGCTGTCACACTGCTGGCGGCTTCTCCTGATTTGAAAATGCCGGCCGCCCATTATTCAATCTCGTATTCCCTGCTTTGCCCACCCACCGGCGCCTATGATTGGTTGCAGTGAGACACGCCCCCACGCTGAATGACAGATGTCTCACTGCAGCCAATCACAGCCGCCGGTGGGCGGGTCTATACTGTGCAGTTAAAAAAATAAATAATTTTTAAAAAACGACGTGCGGTCCCCCCCATTTTGATACCAGCCAGGGTAAAGCCACACGGCTGAAGGCTGGTATTCTCAGGATGGGGAGCTCCACGTTATGGGTAGCCCCCAGCCTAACAATATCAGCCAGCAGCCGCCCAGAATTGCCGCATGCATTAGATGCGATAGTCCCAGGACTCTACCCGGCTCATCCCGAATTGCCCTTGTGCGATGGCAATCGGGGTAATAAGGGGTTAATCATGGGAGGCGTCTATGAGACACCCCCAATGATTAACCTGTAAGTGAAAGTAAATAAACACATACACCCAAAAAAATACTTTATTTGGAATAAAGGACAAAAAAACACCCTCTTTCACCATTTTATTAAAATCCCCAAATACCCCTCCTGGTCCGACGTAATCCAGAGAGGTCCCGCGACACTTTCAGCTCTGCTACATGAAGCTGACCGGAGCGGCCGTGGAACACCGCCGCTCTCTATCAGCTCCACGCAGCAACTGAGGGAGTCGCGCTGTCAGCGGTGATGTCACTGAGATAGTGTCGGGGTGTGCGGTGGTGATGATGCATGCGGGAGTGGCGGGGTGTGTGCGGGGATGATGCGTGTGGGAGTGCCGGGGTGTGTGCAGTGATGATGCGTGCAGGAGTGCCGGGGTGTGTGCGGTGATGATGCATGCGGGAGTGTCGGGGTGTTTGCGGGGATGATGCGTGCGGGACTGCCGGGGTGTGTGCGGGGATGATGCATGCGGGAGTGCCGGTGTATGTGCGGTGATGAAGCGTGCGGGAGTGTCGGGGTGTGTGCGGGGATGATGTGTGCGGGAGTGCCAGTGTATGTGCAGTGATGGTGCGTGCGGCAGTGTCGGGGTGTGTGCTGTGATGATGATGCGTGCAGGAGTGTCAGGGTGTGTGTGGGGATGATGCGTGTGGGAGTGCCGGTGTATGTGCAGTGATGGTGCATGCGGGAGTGTCGGGGTGTGTGCGGGGATGATGCATGCTTGAGTACCGGGGTGTGTGCGGGGATGATGCGTGCGGGAGTGCCGGGGTGTGTGCGGGGATGATGCGTGCGGGAGTGTCGAGGTGTGTGCGGGGATGATGCATGCGGGAGTGTCGGGGTGTGTGCGGGGATGATGCGTGCGGGAGTGTCGGGGTGTGTGCGGGGATGATGCATGCGTGAGTACCGGGGTGTGTGCGGGGATGATGCGTGCGGGAGTGCCGGGGTGTGTGCGGGGATGATGCATGCGGGACTGCCGGGGTGTGTGCGGGGATGATAAATGCGGGAGTGTCGAGGTGTGTGCGGGGATGATGCATGCGGGAGTGTTGGGGTGTGTGCGGGGATGATATGTGCGGGAGTGTCGGGGTGTGTGCGGGGATGATGCATGCGTGAGTACCGGGGTGTGTGCGGGGATGATGCATGCGGGAGTGCCGGTGTATGTGCGGTGATGAAGCGTGCGGGAGTGTCGGGGTGTGTGCGGGAATGATGTGTGCGGGAGTGCCAGTGTATGTGCAGTGATGGTGCGTGCGGCAGTGTCGGGGTGTGTGCTGTGATGATGATGCGTGCAGGAGTGTCGGGGTGTGTGTGGGGATGATGCGTGTGGGAGTGCCGATGTATGTGCAGTGATGGTGCATGCGGGAGTGTCGGTGTGTGTGCGGGGATGATGCATGCGTGAGTACCGGGGTGTGTGCGGGGATGATGCGTGCGGGAGTGCCGGGGTGTGTGCGGGGATGATGCGTGCGGGAGTGTCGAGGTGTGTGCGGGGATGATGCATGCGGGAGTGTCGGGGTGTGTGCGGGGATGATGCGTGCGGGAGTGTCGGGGTGTGTGCGGGGATGATGCATGCGTGAGTACCGGGGTGTGTGCGGGGATGATGCGTGCGGGAGTGCCGGGGTGTGTGCGGGGATGATGCGTGCGGGAGTGCCGGGGTGTGTGCGGGGATGATAAATGCGGGAGTGTCGGGGTGTGTGCGGGGATGATGCGTGCGGGAGTGGCGGGGTGTGTGGGGATGATGCATGCGGGAGTGTCGAGGTGTGTGCGGGGATGATGCATGCGGGAGTGTCGGGGTGTGTGCGGGGATGATGCGTGCGGGAGTGTCGGGGTGTGTGCGGGGATGATGCATGCGTGAGTACCGGGGTGTGTGCGGGGATGATGCGTGCGGGAGTGCCGGGGTGTGTGCGGGGATGATGCGTTCGGGAGTGCCGGGGTGTGTGCGCGGGGATGATGCATGCGGGAGTGCCGGGGTGTGTGCGGGGATGATGCATGCAGGAGTGCCGGGGTGTGTGCGGGGATGATGCATGCTGGATTGCCTGCGTGTGCGTTGATGACGGGGTCTATCCCGCTCTTTCAGCTTTAAAAAAAAAAAAAAAAAAACGGATCCGTTTTTTTACCGGATCCGTCGCATCAGTTTTTACACACTCTGACACGGATCCGTTGCATCAGGCACAAACCGGATTGCGCCTGATTGCAAAAAACTGATGTGTGAAAGTAGCCTAACACGGGCACAGAGTGATGGTAACATCTTCTTTTCAGTATACAGCAGTACAGCTGTGAATTCATAAAACCATCAATGAAATGTAGCTCCTGACACCAGCAGCTCTCATACAGCTCCACATACGGACTCTGTAATTGGCAAGTTTCATTGTAGGTGTAGCACCCACGGCGCAAGGGTTAACTTTACTCGGCGCCGGGCTGGCAATTTCGGGTCTCGGGATGTCACTGGTGGCCCTCCCTGGCTTCGTGGCCCCAAGGCGTACAATAAAAGGGAGGATGATGATGATTGTCTCGTGATGCCACCTGTGGTGTGCGGCTAGGGATTAGCCGCCGCTGCGGGTGCTGTCCTCTGGGGTGGATGGTGTCGCAGCTGGAATGGTTTAACTCCCCACAGGTGGAGCGGGCCCCTGGGATGGTGATAGGGTGGTAGTCTATGGTGTTGTACACTGGGATGCTTGGCTGAAGACGCCAACAGTAACTGGACGACACAGGCTGGTAGTTTCCTTTACCTTTTACTGGTCAGTTGTTATGGTCCCAGGTTACAGTCGTTTGGTCAACCGGGAAGCAATGAGGAATCCCTTCTCTGCCAGGTATGTTGGAGGTCTTCCTTAGTGTGCTCTGACTGTGGGTCACTGTGTCCTGGAACAGCACAGCGTCCCTCTTCCTAGATGTGATTTTCCTTATCCCTTGTGGTGGGCAGTGCGAGTCGGATGTAGGGCCCGCTGGTGTTTCTGCAGCCCCGGGCTCTATTATGTTACTTCGCCTTGGGAGTCTCTGTTGGGCCAGGCGGTGTGGAACCTCCTGTCCTCTGGGTTTACTGTTTGGCCGTTAGTACCCGACAGTCGAGTACCCTGGTGTCCTGATTCAGCACTCGGTCCTGGAAAGCTTGAGACAGCTCTCTAACAGTGACCATTCTCTTTCACTGCTACTAGAGTTCTGAGTTTTCTCTTCCTGTTCCTCTCTCTCTAACCCCTCCCCAGCACAGAAGCTCGTCCCAAACAGGACTTGAGCTCCACCTTCTGGCCTGGATTAGGAAGTGTGTGTTTGATTGTACCTGGCATAGAGGTGTCCCCGCTGCTTCCAGGCATAGCATTGCCCTCTGAGGACGAGAACAATAGCACTGTGGCTCCCATGACCACTGGGGTGCCACATAGGCACTATGAATTTTTCTAAATTCATTTTGAGGAAAATTTAGGAGATTCAACTTGACTTCGATCCTATGCAGATTGATTCGCTCGTCTCTAGTTATTAGCTTTAACCTCTACACTAATGTGTCTCAGCTTCTGCAAGTGTAACGTGGCACGGGGTATTAGTCATGGGCGAGGCAATCGTCTGCTGCACCCCAACACGCTACATGACAATGGAGGTCCGGGCTGGTGTGTTTTATTGTATTACAGAGATAATATGTCTTTGCAGGACGCACATGCGTCACATGGCCGCACATGTGTTACATGACGTTCAGCTCTAAACTCACCGCACCTTCATAGCACCTTCTCACTCTGTTCACACTGCAGAGTCTGACACGCCACCTGATGCTTAGAGTTGCTTAGTTAGAACCAGACGGCAATCTGTTGTGTGTTTTCTCGTGATTGGTGTAGCAGGAGTTCATTTCTGCTGGCTTGTCAATTGCTGCTTGGGTCACTGTTTTCTGGAGACCTATTACAGCCTCCTCAGCTTTGTAACCCCTTCATGACCGAGGACGTACCCATACATCCTAAATCATGAGTGGGTGATCACCGCCATCTGCTGTGTTGAGCCTGCGGTGATCCCCGCACATGTCACCTGATTTGAACAGCTGACACGTATGCACGATCCACCAGCTCCTGTTAATCCTTTAAATGGATTGAGCGGATAATGAGCACTTACCCACTAGCACTGGAAGCCCCATGACATGATCATGGGGAGCCAAGGGTTGCCATGGTAGCACAGGGTGATGTGATGACTCCTGTGCTATTATGACTCATATCCTGTTTCAGCCGGCAGACCACTGGCTGTTACAGAAGATGAGCATTTCTCCTGGTCTGAGCTGTGCAGCTCTGATCGGGAGAAAGGAATGAGCAATCAGACTGCTGATCCTTATAGCCCCCTAGGGGGACTAGTAAAATAAAAAAAAGTTTTAAAAAATTAAAAAAATAAAAAAAAATAAAAGTTCAAATCCCCCTCCATTCGCCCCATTGAAAATTAGAGGGTTAAAACAATAAAAAAATATGCACACATTTGGTATTGCTGTGTTCAGAAATGCCTGATCTATCAAATTATAAAATCAATTAACCTTATCGGTAAACGATGTACCGGCAAAAAAATTCCAAACGCCAAAATTACATTTTTGTTGGTTGTTGCAAATTTTGTGCAAAATGCAATAACAGGTGATCAAAATGTAGAATCTGCGCAAAAATGGCACCGTTAAAAATATCAGCTCAAGACACAAAAAGTAAGTTGTCACTGAGACCAAGATACTGAAAAATAAGAATGCTACAGGTCGCAGAAAATGCTGCAAAAAGTGCACCACTTTTTTAAGACAAACGTTTGAATTTTTTTAACCCCTTAGATGAAAGTAAACCTATACATATTTGGTGTCTACAAACTTGTACTGACCTGAGGCCTCACACTGACACATCAGTTTTATCATATAATGGACACGATGAATAAAATATCCCAAAAACAGTCATGCAATAGCACTTTTTATTTTGCACTTGGAATTTTTTAGACATTTTTCAGTACACTAGACTGTACACTAGAATGTTTGGCTTCATTTAAAAGTACAACTCATCCTGAAAAAAACAAGCCCTTATAGGGCAAAAGTTACAGAAAATTAAAAATGTTATGGCTCTCAGTCAGAAGTTTGAGAGCAAGAAAAAAAAGAAAAACGGAAAATCGCCACGGAATGAAGATGGTGGAATGTACTCCACCATGCTGATAATAGCTTTATGTTATTCTGGTCTATGTGCATTGTGCGACAGCTTCTGGTGAACTTCTGTATGCTACTCTAGTGTGTTGTGGAAATACTCTTGTCGCTTGATTATTTTCTTCCTTTGCTTTGTTTCCTCCTGAGCACATTTTGTCTAACCTCTGTGAGTGATTGCTGAACGTTTGAGTTTCATTTTCCCCCGTCTATCTCTCTGTGTGGGATTTACCACTCCAGTCCTGGTTCTCTCCTGAGTTGGGGGTGAGGGGGTATTAGACCTAGGGCTGATCAGACGTTTGGGGTACGCTGGCAGTCCAGACCTCTTCACCTTCAGAAGTACCTCTGGGATAAGAGACAGTTAGGTCTCCCTAATCTCAGGGCCAATTTAGGAGCCCTTATTCCCACTTACTACATTACTATCATGACAGCACATTGCCAAAGATTTCGACCGGCTAGTAACAGCACAAATCTTCTCACACATTTCAGTGTCACTAAGCATCATTAAGCACACATTCTTCACTTCAGTTGTTCCAACATCCATAATTCCTTTCCTTCCCAACACTACCGAACCTAGAACTACTTCAGAGTCCTTGGAAGTCATTCTTCTCCTCAAGGGTTCCAGATCTTTTCCCTCTTAGAGTGATATTGCCAATATGGCCAGACTGAGCTGTAAGCTACTGAAGACCACTAGGGGACACCCAATGAAGACACTCACTTGGTTCCTTGTCCTGCTCTGTCTTGCATTAAGAACCGTCTCTCTCGGTGACTCATTCCTTCGGTCAATGAGGTGACCCAGCTCCACTAGATCACTCTGTGTCACAGTCAACACCTTCTCTTTCTCTGCTGTTCCCTCTATTCCTCGGTCACGGTATCTTGTGTAACGGCCTCCCATTCTTTAGGACACCTAAGTCATTAGGCTCTGCCGCAACTTAGACCTGATGTCTAACAGTCTCTGTCACAGACTGGGCCCTATCTGAACACTAACTGGAAAACTGTCCTCTTCTCTGTACTCCAGTTCCTCCCCTCTTAACTTTCTGTCCCTGCAGTCAGCCTGTTGCTGAGCAGACCTCAACCTTTTGCCTACATTTCTACACAAAATTACTGCACACTATATTACCTTACCAACACTGCCATGCATTACTTTACTATGCCTCACTTTATACTACATTACTTCCTATATATCATAATATTATCACATCCTACACTATATTCTATCCATTATCACTTACAACATCGCTATACATTACCAACATTCTCTAAAACACTATGCATCATGCTTCACAATACAAGACACTGACGTGACTGATGTTTTCGAGGAAATGTGACAATGTCATCCTCTTTACATATATCAGATGAGGTAGTAAAATTGCTTTACATGTGACCCTGATCCAGGATCTTATAATGCAAATGTGAAGTAAGTTTAGTGCATGGCATGATGCTATTTGTATAGAAGACGAAGTTCTTGCATTGCTTTTTAGGTACATCTTTCCCATATCATAAATTACAATATAGTAGCTTAACATAATGTTCTGCCCTTTGTTCCATCATAGGTTTTTGTTTATCTCGCTCCAATAAGAAAAAATAAAACATGAAATACATAGAAAGATCCATTTGTATTGAACTTTGCTTTCGGTATTCTGAAATAGTTTGAACTTGGCCACCTTGAGCAGAGGAAAGCCTCAATAACTGAAATCTATATTTATTTTTTTACCTACTAATTACCTCCTTAGGGTAAGTTTGCTTTATGTATCCCATCCATCATACAGAAGAATAGCAAACATATCTGTTCTGTAAGGAGTCTAAAAATCAGTTACAGATTTTGCATTTGGGTCTCAAGAGGTTCAAGGTGCCATTTAGCCAGTATGTTATCAGAGCAGTACAGAGCTATGATTTTCATACTTCTCTCCTATAAACGGCCAGCATAATGTATTTTAGGGCTAGTGTGAGCATAGTCTCATAAAGCTACCCCCATAGGTCATTTGAATTGGATTTAAAGCTTATCTTTGAATAAGATATGAGTATATTACCCTTTCATAAGTGTAAATATATATACACTGATTCCCCAGTGTGAACTATGGAGAAAATATGATAAGGTTCTGCAGAAATATCAGTATTTATGAAAAAATCTTTAGAAATATAGACATCATTGTCAATTAATTTGAAAAATTATTCTAATATTTACTTTTATGTTTGTGCCTCATTCATTATTTAATTTGCGCCTTTTGTAAGTTGTTATGTTTAATTTTTGTATTTGTTTTTTTTTTCCTTTTGCTCTACAATCAGTGCATATCCATATTTTACCCTAATTCATCAGTTCTAAGTTTTCGAAACTGGGGAAAAAATGTAAAAACTTTTAGAGGAAAAAGTCAAATAATACTTTAACCCCTTCACGACCTAGGACGTAATTGTACGTCTTAAATCATGAAGGAGTGATCACCGCCAGCTGATGCGGTGAACCGGCAGTGATCCCTGCACATGTCTGCTGATTTGAACAGCAGACATGTGTGCCTCACAGGTGCAGGTGGATCCACCCGCGCCTATTAACCCTTTACATCGTGTTTTTCATTAAAATGGAACAGCGCAATTTAAATGGCCACAGTGGGGAAATCGCCTTTCCCCGCCACCATTGGAGGCCCCATGACAATATCACAGGGAGCCGATGGTTGCCATAGTATCGACGGGTCATGTGATGACTCCTGTCGCTATCATGACATAGTTCCTGTTACAGTTGGCAAAGCAGCGGCTGTAACAAGAATGCAGCATTTATACTGATCAGAGCTGTGCTGCCTTAATCAGCAGAAAAAAATGAGTCATCAGACTTCTGATCCTTATAGTCCCCTAGGGAAACTAGTAAAATAAAAAAATGTTTAAAATAAAAAAAACAAAGAAAAAAACATGTTCAAAACCAAGTTCAAATGACGCCCCATTCACTCCATTGAAAAGTAGAGGGTTAAAAAACCTAAAAATTTACACACAGTTGGTATCGCTGCATTCAGAAATGCCCGATCTATCAAAATATAAAACCAATTAATCTGATTGGTAAACGGCGTAGCAGCAAAAACAATCCAAATGCCAAAATTATGTTTTTTGGTCGTTGCGAATATGGTGCCAAATGCAATAACAGGTAATCAAAATATAGTGTCTGCATACCATTAAAAACGTCAGCTCAAGACGCAAAAAATAAGCCATCATAGAGCCCCAGATCCTGAAAAATAAGAACACTACAGGTTGTGGAAAAAGGCACAAAAGGTGAGCCACTTTTTTTGGAGAAACTTCTGAATTTTTTTAACCCCTTAGATAAAAGTAAACCTATACATGTTTTGTATTTACAAACTCATATCAACTTGAGGCATCACAGTGACAAGTCACTTTTACCATATAGTGAACATGGTGAATAAATTACCCCAAAAACAATCGTGCAATCGCACTTTTTTTGCAGTTTTTCCAAACTTGGCATTTATTTTTGAGGTTTTCCAGTACACTTTAAAACTCATGGTTTCATTTAAAAGTACAACTCATTCCTCAAAAAACAAGCCCTCAAAAGGCAAGAGTGACGGAATAATAAAAACGTTACGGCTCTTGGAAGAAGAGGTGCAAAAACAAAATTGAAAAACGGAAAATCGCCGGGCGGTACGGTACGGTACGGTCACTGTCTATTTTTATTTTTGCTTAGTTGAAGACAAATATTTTAAATTATTATTTGACTTTTTGCTCTAAAAAGGGCCAAAAAAGTAAAAGGCAAAAACAAGAGCATTTTTGATGTTACACAAAATTTAAGCGTCATGCGCCAATTTGAAGAATGTGGTGCAAAAAAAATCCAAGCAACAAATATTATAAAAAAAATGCTAAAATTAAATCAGGGCCATGGTCTTGAAAACTTAAGTTTACTGCATTACAGCATATACAGGCCATGTTTTACAGTATATGCGAGTATTTGCCCTTTTGGCTTATTATACTTTTGTGAGTGATTGCTTAAAGCAATAGAATGTTTCCATTATTCCAACAGACCTAGGAAATAATACTCCAGAGAATGCTACTAGGTAACAACATATGGCGGCTACATTTATATCAGCTGTAAACAAAACAAAGCAACATACCGCAATGATTATGTGAGTCGTAATCTGTCCAGCGTGGGCTATCTCTTTCGTTTGGTGCAGTGTTCGCAAAGCTCATTACTTTCAATAACTGCTTCCACTACTCTCAAATCTACTTTTTATGCTTGCAGGCTAATGCTAATTTGACAGAGCCTCCTTTGATATATTGATGGACATCTGGAATCTGGTAATTGCTTTTGATGGCAGCGCCAACTGGTTTATAAAATACTGCCAAAGGGATTTGAAAGCAAAATTTATTACTCAAAATTTCCCAAAACATATTTTAGAATTATGAAGTGATATAAATGTTAACTATATCTGTGTGTACATTTTTTTGAAAACTTCTTAAAGGGACAGAAAATTCTAAACCATAATCTCTGCTTCTGACAGATCACAGTGAAATACTAATCAGGGTTGCGTAAGAGTATGGAAAGCCATTGAGGTGTGAAGACGTGTGATCCTCCATGTCAACCAAAAAAAAGCAAGCTAGCCTACCCACATCAGCAATGAAATGCACTAAAAAAGGGCTACACAGATGCTCACAGTGTACCCTTATTCCTGGATGCTGGAAGACATCCAATCAGATCTTCTAAAAATCAGTTAGCCAGAAGCACTACTACCAGACTTTCAACCTGACCAGGTCAAGCTCAACATGTGTACAAGCAGAACGTGTCCCTCTATCAATAGGAAAGTGTGGCGCCCCTGAGGCTTCAGTTGCCACAGAGGTACTGCACCTCAGCCAGAGGTATGGTATCCCATCCCGGGGTAAGGAAGAGGTCATCCACCGGTTCACACAAAACACAGACACACTCACTTAGCAGCTCCTCACCGGGTCAGGGTTAGGGCTTGGTGTCACTAATGCTATGTATAGCCACCACTGGTGGTGGCACCTTCCTCTCCCTAATCCGACCTGGCTTGGGGGTGAGAAGTCATCGCAGAAAGACGACCAGGGAGAGGAATACACGAAGGGTGCACCGGTATTGACCTCCGAACTACCCGGGATCGGCTGGAGCCCATCACAGTGAAACCCAGCACTCCAAAGGTGGTCACTGACTAGTCGTGTTACCTCGGAAACTACTACAGTGAGTAAAAACCTTGAGCCTGCATCCCTGTTTCACTTCGTTATTTACCTGCGCCCGAGCCCTGCATCACTGCCATCATAGACTACTACTCTGTAATGCCTGATAGGAGCCACAGACTCAGACTGGCTGTAAGGGGAATCTAGAGAAAAGCCACTCACAAAGCAGGACCCCAAGAACTCTGCAACCCTTTAACCCCTTTACAGGGATTTGGAATTACACAGAGCCTCAGAGATCGCTACCTGTGGTAGACTATAGTCCGTGGTCGTCAGGCAGGATCAAAATCCAGGAGATGCAAAACAGGAAAAGAATCGGCAGGCAAGGGCGTAGTGAGGAGACAAAGCAGAGGTCAAATCCGGAACTGGCAGCAAGGTGCAAAAACGATAGGCAGGAGGGTAGTCAAACAACAAGCAAGGTCAGCGCACAGGAATCACAACACAAACAGCACATGAGCCAGGAGAACAGAACTATCACTGGCAGTGGTCATGTGACAGGAGGGGGAATAAGAAGGGTGTGGTGTCTTCCCATAGACTGCAGGTGAATGTTGGCCACTTCAGCCGGGAGACACACGCCACCTACAGTCAGCCAGTGGTACTGCAGGTTCCAGGGAAACCCAGCCTAGTGGATGAGCGAAGCCTGTGCTCCGCAGAGCCACGGGCACCGACTCCTCTCCCATCACCAGCACTATCCATGGTGGGAACATGGCGTTGTCTGGCGATCTGAGCAGAAGTCGCAGGAGCGGACTCCGATAGGGACGTGACAGTACCCCTTCCTCTATGAGGGGCCACCGGACCCTCAAAACCTGGCTTGTCAGGGAACTGGAGGTGAAAACACCTGACAAGACTTTTAGCGTGGACCTCACTTGCTGGGACCCATGATCGCTCCTCAGGGCCATAACCCTTCCAATGTACAAGATACTGCACCGCCCTTCTAACAATACGGGAGTCAAGAATCCTCTGTACTTCATACTCCAGGTTACCCTTGACCAAAACAGGAGGAGGGGGGGCCTGACTGGGTGAACGGGAACACAATATAACTTGAGGAGGGATTTGTGGAACACGTTCGATATTTTGAAGGACTGAGGGAGGTTCAGGCGGAAAGCTGTGGGATTGATGACCTCGACTATCTCGTAAGGTCCAATAAATCTGGGACCCAGCTTAGCAGAAGGGACCTTGAGTTTAATATGACGGGTGGACAACCATACCTTATCCCCAACTCCAAGGCTTGGTCCCTTGGAAGGCCTCTTATTAGCAGCTGAGGCTTGACCACCCTGTGCCCTCTTCAAGTTTTCTTTCACCTCAGACCAGATAACCTTCAGTTTGTTCACCATAGTGGAAGAAAAGGAGCCAAAACGTGGATGCAACCCGGAATTACAGAAAAAAGGGGTAGTCTGGATAGACTCCTGTGTTACGGGGGGGACCGGCAGATTAGGACCAGGGGGTATATATCCTAATCGCCAGTCGGGGCCCACCGTGCTCCAGATGACAATGGAGCTGCTGGCACCTGAGGGTTAGGCGGAGACTATAGAGCTGGATGGCTCTGAAATAACCCAGGAACTCTGGGAACCGGTCACGTGTGTTGGGACATGTCAGACCGGACGACAACCCGATTAGCGTTTTGGTGCACCTAGCACTACACCAACCACGTGTGCAGGAAACACGTCAGGCCGGGTGGTAACCAGGTAGCGTTGACCGGAAGACCGCCACAAAAGCGCCCTGTCGGCCACGTGTGTAGGACACGTCAGGCCGAGCGGTCCTCCGATTAGCGTTTCTGGCCACCTCTCGACTGGCCACGTGTGTGTAGGACACGTCAGGCCAGATGGGTACACCAGTAGCGTTGACCGGGAAGCCGAGGAAAATAAGGAACACCCTGTTAACTCCACAGGGGTCCTGGAGTACGCTGTCCGTGCGCGTAGGGGGCACAACCGGACAGGTGGCGCAGCACGTGCGTTGTCCGTGTGCGTAGGTGGCACAATCGGACAGGTGGCGCAGCAGGTGCGTTGTCCGTGTGCGTAGGGGGCATAATCAGACAGGTGGCGCAACAGGTGCGTTGTCCGTGTGCGTAGGGGGCACAATCGGACAGGAAGCACAGCAGCCGCAGCCCAGTTAACGCCACTGGGCTGCTATAGCAAGACTGGAACGGCAGGAGGGAAGCACGGCGCCTGACCCTGATGTGCCGAGCCACGAATCTTGGCGTGACAGGCACCGTTCGCCTAACCCTACCTACCGCTTCCCAACATAGGCTTATGCCGCAATGAGGCTCTAACATGGAGGTGTGCTCTGACTGAGCAAATGTGAAGACTGCGCACCTCCATGTTGTCTCCAGCCCTTTTTATAACCTGGGTCCGCCCCAAACCCAAGGTGGAACCACCAAGGTCCAATAGCAGAGTGCCATGTCATCAGTGACGTCACATGAGACCTATCCGGAACCGCCACGTCATTGATGACCTCATGGCAGCCACGCCCCAAACACTTCACCAGTCATCGTCTGACGACCAATACTGAGGTGCCAGATCATAGGGGCGGGCCTCTGCGAGCCAGTCCGGAGTTGCCACGTCATCAGGACACCTGACACCATCTGCCCTATCAGGACCTGCCACCTCACGGACATGCTCAGTGAGGTCCTTACCGGACCTAGCCTCTGGTGCACTAAGTGCCTGAGCATGCCCAGTAGCCTGAGCAACAGGCTCAGAAAGCAGACTATCAGTTTGAGCATGCTCAGTAGGCACATCCCAGAACTTAGACACAGCACGAAGTCCAAGTACCTGTGCAAAGAGGCTGTTAGGGTTAATTGTGGGAGCATGCTCAGTAGCCTGAACTGAGGACTTAGTCTCAGACATAACACAATCAGGCTGAGCATGCTCACTAGGCAAAACACCGGGCTTAAACTCTGGCTGGGGTAAATCGGCGCACGCATGCGCACTAGCCGCCTCTCCACACTTAGACGTGGTGGAAGGAACAGCCAACTGGATGACCCGAGGCACGGCCAAGAACGGCAGCCGGCGCCTGGGTGCAACAGGAACCACAGCAGGCTGCTTGCGGCTATGGCGGCGCTGGTTCGTAACAGTACCCCCCCTCTAGCGGCCCTCCCACTCGAATGGTCTATAGTCGCCACAGATACCACTGAGCGACGGGCGGAAGATGGAGACATGCAGTGGGAGCTACAAGACTCGCTCCACCGTGTAATCACCCCAGATGACCAATCGATATGTGGGGAATGTTGCTTCAACCAAGGAATACCCAGCAGAATATCATCTGCACCCTTAGGGAGAACCAGAAATGAAATGGTCTCCCTATGCCCAGATGACATGGCAAGGGTAATGGGCACTGTCCGCTGGTGAATTACCTTGGGCAACAAGGACCCATCCAATACACGGACTCTCACTGGCCTTGGCATTTGCACCAGTGGGATGGCATGCTGCCGGGCAAAAGAGGAGGAGATGAAACTATCCCCAGCACCTGTGTCAACACTTGCCCTTGTGGACCATGTTGACCCCTTAAAGGAAATGGACGCGGGAAACGTCACCCTAATGGATGACGCAGAGTCCAGTCTACCTTCACCTATGGTCACCAATCGCAGTCGCTTACCCTGACGCTTTGGGCAACGATTGGCATAATGACCATACTGCCCACAAGCGAAACAGGAAATGCCCTTGCGACTCGAAGACCTAGCAACACCAACCCTAGCGATGTCCATAGGGACAGAGATGTCCTCTAAGGGAGGTGCACTAGGAGAGACCACTACAGTGGCTGAATGACCCTCTGACCTGCGCTCCAGCTGACGTTCGGAGGTCCGCAGGTCAATGCGGGTAGCCAGAGTCATGAGGCCCTCAAGGGTAGTTGGTACCTCACGCGAAGCTAATGCGTCCTTCACGTGCGAGGCTAATCCCCTCCAGAACAGTGGAATGAGAGTCCTCTCTGACCACCCCAGTTCTGCAGCAAGTGTCCGGAAACTCACAGCATATTGACTTGAGGAGGTACGCCCCTGCTCCAAAGTCAGTAGCTGTAGGGCCGAGTCGTGAGTGACCTGAGGCCCCAGGAACACTTGTCGCAAGGACTCCAAAAACTCCTTAGAGTCCTGTACTACGGGGTCATTCCTCTCCCACAATGGTGTAGCCCACTCCAGTGCTCTATCAGAGAGCAAGGAGATGATAAACCCCACCTTCGACCTCTCTGTAGGAAACCGTGCAGCCAACAGCTCTAGATGGACTGAGCACTGGTTCACGAATCCCCTACATGCCTTGCTGTTCCCCATAAACTTGTTGAGCAGCGAGAGGTGAGGGAGGGTTGGAGTAGGCTTGGTGACTGACACCATTGCAGCCGCTTGAGCCACCACATCATCCATATCAGCAGCAAGAGCAGACTTCTCCAGAGACCTCACTCTGGCATCAAGCTGCAGCATGAACTGACGTAGCTGCTCCATCTCCGCCATGCCAGCCAGACCCTGGCGCAGTCTTACTGTTACGGGGGGACCGGCAGATTAGGACCAGGGGGTATATATCCTAATTGCCAGTCGGGGCCCACCGTGCTCCAGATGACAATGGAGCTGCTGGCACCTGAGGGTTAGGCGGAGACTATAGAGCTGGATGGCTCTGAGATAACCCAGGAACTCTGGGAATCGGTCACGTGTGTTGGGACATGTCAGACCGGACGACAACCCGATTAGCGTTTTGGTGCACCTAGCACTACACCAACCACGTGTGCAGGAAACACGTCAGGCCGGGTGGTAACCAGGTAGCGTTGACCGGAAGACCTCCACGAAAGCGCCCTTTCGGCCACGTGTGTAGGACACGTCAGGCCGAGCGGTCCTCCGATTAGCGTTTCTGGCCACCTCTCGACTGGCCACGTGTGTGTAGGACACGTCAGGCCAGATGGGTACACCAGTAGCGTTGACCGGGAAGCCGAGGAAAATAAGGAACACCCTGTTAACTCCACAGGGGTCCTGGAGTACGCTGTCCGTGCGCGTAGGGGGCACAACCGGACAGGTGGCGCAGCACGTGCGTTGTCCGTGTGCGTAGGGGGCACAATCGGACAGGTGGCGCAGCAGGTGCGTTGTCCGTGTGCGTAGGGGGCACAATCAGACAGGTGGCTCAACAGGTGCGTTGTCCGTGTGCGTAGGGGGCACAATCGGACAGGAAGCACAGCAGCCGCAGCCCAGTTAACGCTACTGGGCTGCTATAGCAAGACTGGAACGGCAGGAGGGAAGCACGGCGCCTGACCCTGATGTGCCAAGCCACGAATCTTGGCGTGACAGGCACCGTTCGCCTAACCCTACCTACCGCTTCCCAACATAGGCTTATGCCGCAATGAGGCTCTAACATGGAGGTGTGCTCTGACTGAGCAAATGTGAAGACTGCGCACCTCCATGTTGTCTCCAGCCCTTTTTATAACCTGGGTCCGCCCCAAACCCAGGGTGGAACCACCAAGGTCCAATAGCAGAGTGCCATGTCATCAGTGACGTCACATGAGACCTATCCGGAACCGCCACGTCATTGATGACCTCATGGCAGCCACGCCCCAAACACTTCACCAGTCATCGTCTGACGACCAATACTGAGGTGCCAGATCATAGGGGCGGGCCTCTGCGAGCCAGTCCGGAGTTGCCACGTCATCAGGACACCTGACACCCTCTGCCCTATCAGGGCCTGCCACCTCACGGACATGCTCAGTGAGGTCCTTACCGGACCTAGCCTCTGGTGCACTAAGTGCCTGAGCATGCCCAGTAGCCTGAGCAACAGGCTCAGAAAGCAGACTATCAGTTTGAGCATGCTCAGTAGGCACATCCCAGAACTTAGACACAGCACGAAGTCCAAGTACCTGTGCAAAGAGGCTGTTAGGGTTAATTATGGGAGCATGCTCAGTAGCCTGAACTGAGGACTTAGTCTCAGACATAACACAATCAGGCTGAGCATGCTCACTAGGCAAAACACCGGGCTTAAACTCTGGCTGGGGTAAATCGGCGCACGCATGCGCACTAGCCGCCTCTCCACACTTAGACGTGGTGGAAGGAACAGCCAACTGGATGACCCGAGGCACGGCCAAGAACGGCAGCCGGTGGCTGGGCGCAACAGGAACCGCAGCAGGCTGCTTGCGGCTATGGCGGCGCTGGTTCGTAACATCCTGATACTGGTTATTAATGGCAAACTCAGCTAGTGGTAGATATTCCACCCAGTTAGACTGATGATCAGACACATAAAACCGGAGATACTGTTCTAAGATTTGATTATAACGCTCAGTCTGACCATTGGTCTCTGGGTGATAGGCGGAAGAAAAAGATAACTCTATATTAATCTTTTTACAAAAAGCCCTCCAGAATTTCGAGACGAACTGCGTTCCTCTGTCAGAAACAATATTTACAGGAACCTCGTGTAACCGCACAATATGCCTAATGAACAACCTGCTAAGCGTTTCAGAATTAGGTAATCCGGACAACAGAACAAAATGGCACTGTTTACTAAATCTATCCACTACTACCCAGATACAAGTCTTCCCTTCTGAGGGTGGAAGGTCAGTGATGAAGTCCATGGAGAGGTGGGTCCAAGGACTTTCTGGAATAGGTAGGGACTGGAGAAATCCAGCAGGACGGGTACGGGGGTGTCTTGGCTCGAGCACATGTTTCACAGGTCAGGACGTATTCCTTACAGTCCTTTGCTATGGTTGGCCACCAAAAACTCCTAGTTACAAGTCAGAGGGTATTGCCTATACCAGGGTGACCTGCAAGGACAGAATTATGGGACTCCTGAAGTACCCGTAGACGAAGTGAGGAAGCGACAAACAGTTTACGGTCAGGAGTGGTTTCAGGGGCCTGGTCTTGGGCATCACGGATTTGTTCTATCAAATCTATGGATACCTATGATACCACAATGCCCTTACCTAAAATAGGGACTGGTTCGATGTTTTCTGACTGAGAGGGACAGAAGCTATGGGAAAGTGCATGAGCTCTCGTGTTCTTGGTACCGGGCTGAAACGTCACCACAAAATCAAATCTGGAGAAGAACAATGCCCACCTAGCTTGCCTAGGATTGAGTCTCTTAGCAGATTCCAGATAGGTGAGGTTCTTGTGGTCTGTGAAAACTGTGACCTTATGTTTGGCACCCTCGAGGAAGTGGCGCCATTCCTCGAAGGCCCATTTAATGGCCAACAGCTCACGATTACCAATATCATAGTTTGTCTCGGTGGGGGAAAATTTGCGGGAAAAGAAGGCACAAGGACGAAGTTGAGTGAGAGACGGAATACCTTGTGATAGCACCGCCCCCACTCCAACTTCAGATGCATCTACTTCTACAATAAACGGACGCATGAGGTCAGGCTGAACCAGAATCGGGTCTGAGGAAAAACATTCTTTTAATGTAGAGAAAGCATGGATCGCCTCTGGGTTCCAATTAACCACATCAGCCCCCTTTTTAGTCAAATCAGTGAGGGGTTTGGCAATCTTGGAAAAATCCCTAATAAATTTGTGATAGTAATTTGCAAACCCAAGGAAACGCTGCAAGGCTTTCAGGGACTTGGGTTGCACCCACTCTTTAATCGGCTGTAGCTTAGAGGGATCCATGCGGAAGCCTTCTGCAGACAATATATAACCCAGGAAATTAACCTTATCAACAAAAAAAAAACACATTTTTCATACTTAGCAAATAGGGAGTTCTCCTTGAGTCTCTGGAGTACAGTGCGGACATGTTTGACATGTGACTTAGCATCAGGAGAATAAATCAGGATGTCATCCAGATAGACCACCACATATTGACCACAGATATCCCTGAAAACGTCATTGACAAAGGCCTGAAAGAACGCGGCGCATTAGTTAACCCAAACGGCATTACTAAGTATTCATAGTGTCCCTCTGGTGTGTTAAATGCAGTTTTCCACTCATCTCCTTCTCTGATGCGGATTAGGTTATATGCACCCCTGAGATCCAGCTTTGTGAAGTACCGGGCTCCTGTGAGCTGATTAAAGAAATCGGGGATCAGTGGCAGAGGGTACTGATTCTTTACGGTAATGGCATTAAGTTTACGATAGTCAATACAAGGTCGGAGGCCACCATCTTTTTTCTCCACAAAAAAGAATCCAGCGCCGACTGGTGATCTGGATGGTCTAATAAACCCTCTCTGCAGACTGTCTGCTATATAATCTTTCATGGCCTGATGTTCTGGACCAGAAAGATTATAAATCCTACCCTTGGGGAGTCGGGAATTGGGGACCAAATCTATGGGGCAGTCATATTCTCTGTGTGGAGGTAATTTTTCAGAGTCAGAAACAGAGAACACGTCAGCAAAATCCCTGAATGCATGAGGTATAAGGACAGGTTCAGCTCTAGTCAGGTTAACAGATAACGACAGACACGTCTCCTGACACTCAGGGCTCCAGCGCACAATCTCACCCTGGTGCCAGTCTATGACAGGGTTATGCTTGTGCAGCCATGGCATGCCCAATACCACTGCTGCTGTCAGGTTCTCAAGAACAAAAAATGACACTGATTCTACATGCAGAGCCCCCACAAGCATGGAGATCTCTGTAGTTACAAGGTTAACCACACCCTGAGTGAGAGGGGTATTATCAATTGTAGAGATTTTAATGGGAGAGTTCAGTCTCAGCAAAGGCAAACCCAGCTCTCTTACTACATCAGAGTTTTTGAAATTAGCCGCAGACCCACAATCAATAAAAGCCTGTAGCCACACAGCTTTTCCCTGGTGAGACAATGAGACAGGTAATATTAACTTCATAGGGTCTGCAGGGAGTACCTGGGCACCTGAGTGAGTATCCTGGGGCTCAATCAGGTGCGGTTGCTGGTCTGGAGGCGATTGTCTCTGAGATCCAGGCTCTCCATGATGGTCTCCCCAATGTGATCTGCTCCCTTGATGTCGACGGGACTCTGGACATGATGAGGAAGGTGCTGCAGAAGCTTGGACCTGGGCAGACTGGAGCTCTTGCACCTGCTGTGCAAGTCCTTGAACCAAGCCAGACAGGGTCAGCACCTGGTCCATCACAGCTTGGAGAGGATCCATTTATTTTTTTTTTCTGTGTTAGTGGGCCAGTGATAATGTAATGCCTGACTCAGACTGGCTGTAAGGGGAATCTAGAGAAAAGCCACTCACAAAGGAGGACCCCAAGAAATCTGCAAACCTTTAACCCCTTTACTGGGATTTGGAATTACACAGAGCCTCAGAGATCGCTACCTGTGGTAGACTGTAGTCCGTGGTTGTCAGGCAGGGTCAAAAGGAACAGAATCGTCAGGCAAAGGCGTAGTGAGGAGACAAAGCAGGGGTCAAATCCGGAACTGGCAGCAAGGTACAAAAACTACAGGCAGGAGGGTAGTCAAACAACAAGCAAGGTCAGCGCACAGGAATCACAATACAAACAGCACATGAGCCAGGAGAACAGAACTATCACTGGCAGTGGTCATGTGACAGGAGGGGGAATAAGAAGGATGCGGTGTCTTCCCATAGGCTCTAGGTGAATGTTGGCTACTTCAGCCGGGAGACACACACCACCTACAGTCAGCCAGTGGTACTGCAGGTTCCAGGGAAACCCAGCCTAGTGGATGAGCGGAGCCTGTGCTCCGCAGAGCCACGGGCACCGACTCCTCTCCCATCACCAGCACTATCCATGGTGGGAACATGGCGTCATCTGGCGATCTGAGCAGAAGTCGCAGGAGCGGACTCCGATGGGGACGTGACATACTCCCATCGGCCCTGGAGCCCAGCTCTACCTGTGGAGAGCTATACCAAACAAGCTGCACCATTATCTGCCCCAGAGATCCCATCCCGCAGCGTCGGTTATCACTGTACCACAGTTGGAATCACGACAAACTACTACCTTATCATCCATAACATTTTTCCGCTCCATTGAATGCTTTTGGGACTGCTGAGTACAGAGCTTAGCTTTTTCCATAAGTGCCGTAAAAATGAGCGGACTACAGGCCAAATATGAGTGCCTCTGCTCAATTTAGGAAGGCACTGTAGAGCTTTGATCTTAGGATCACTATGATCAGCAAGTTATCTGTCAAACTTAATCACCAGCAATCAAATTATTAATACAATGTTCCTAGAGTCTCTCATTCCCCTTTACTTGGATGGATTTAACCATGCTTTCAGTTCAAACCCTTTTTCCTTCTCAATCAAAAGAAGTCCATGTTGTGGTCCATCCTAAGCATCTGTGCCAACTTCAAGCTCACTTCACTGCTCAATGTCGATCTGAAACTTTATGCCAATATAATGCAAAATAAATGACAACTAGTTATGATCAAATCGATTCAATGTGAAGAGGATTTTTATAGAATTTTATGAAATTTACAGGTCCCGGTGAATAGAGATGAGCGAACCTGAGGTTTGAGGTTCATGTTCGGAAACTGATTTCCAAAAAACAAGGTTCAAGTTTGAGGTTCGAGCGAGTAATGAGTACGAACCACTCAAGGGAGCAGCGCTGTTCTTGGGTATGAGTGATGCACAGCCACATATAGTGTTTGATCGGCTCACATTTGGTATAAAATGTGCGTGATCAGATGGTAGTGTACACATACAACCACACAAAAAAAAATAGATATAAACCCCACCCACACTGCTTCGGAAGTGTTTTTATGGGCCATTGGCAAAACACTTGCTGGGCAGGATGGGCGGGGTTTATAAAATTTATTTTTTTTGGAGGGTTTGTGTGTGTACACTACATCTGATCACGCAGATTTTACCCCAAATGTGAGCCAATCAAACAGTGCACGCAGCTCGCTCAGGGATGACCATCACTCATACCCAAGCACAGCACTGCTTGCATGAGTGGCTCGTACTCATCACTCACTCGAACCTCGAACCCAAGCCTTGCATTTTTTGGAAGTCGGATTCTGAACCCAAACCTCGAACCTCGAGCCTCATGTTTGCTCATCTCTACTGGTGCATTTGAAAATTTGTAGTTCGATTTGTGAGAATTGCCAAAACAAAAGCCATTTCACACATTGCAGAAGATTGTATCAGCCACAGGAGGCTGACATGACCTCAGGCATCACCATGCAGCTTCCTAGTAATGCCATGCAGATTTTATATCACATGGTATAGCACAGCTGATCAGGAAGAATTATGACAGCTTACATAAAAGTCAAGGCAGGAACTGCAGCAGACAATTTAGGGTGATTTTGGATAGTGAGAGGATATCAGAGCTCACAGTTCAGCAATAGAGATAGGAAGAGTGATAAAATATTGGACGAATACTGCAGACATAATTGTGTTATAAAGAAAGAACGATGGTCTGCACTCAGATTTATGATGATGCTGATGCAAGTGAAAATTCGGTCAAGGACCCTAGTATCAAATCCCAAACTAATTCACTGCACTCGATATATGTGATGCAAAATGTGACAAATGTTATTAAATAAGGAATTGCGACTATGCAATCAGACGTTTCGACCCGCCTGGGTCTTAGACAGGAGTCGCTATAAAAAACACGAAAAATAAATTAAATATACAATACAGATCATGCACAAAGAAAACTATACATAATATATACATAATTTACAAAATTTACAAACGATCAAATGTACGAGTCAAGGCCAATGATAGGAAAAAGTTGAATAAATTGTTGTTGTAAAAACGACCATAGGTTCTATTATTATGTATTCAGAGAGATTACATGTACAAAAAACAAAATGGTAATCTAGAGGTAAAATAAACAAATAGATCAATGTAATAAAATACATGGGGAGAAAAAAATATAATAAGCAGACAACAAGTAGAGGTGTAAATGATGGTGTAGTACACCGGCAAAGTTTACCTGTATAGTGGGTGTCTGGAGGATGAAAGATGAGGTGCACTGTAGCACTAATGCATAGAAGAAGGTGCCTAATAAGATAGAACATAGTACATGAATATATCATATAAAGATTAAAGAAAGCCAAAGTTAGACAGAGAAATGTATGATATAACAAATAATTCCTTGAGGATTGTACACAGGGTTTGCAGGCGCAGCAGTGCTGTTGCTATTGATATAGTGTATCCTAGGGCACTGACAAGGAGGGGGAGGTATATAACAGTGATTCAGTGTACAGGCAGCCAATCAGATGCTGCGTTTAGGTAGGTCTACTACACCATCGTTTACACCTCTTCTTGTTGTCTGCTTATTATATTTTTTCTCCCCATGTATTTTATTACATTGATCTATTTGTTTATTTTACCTCTAGATTACCATTTTGTTTTTTGTACATGTAATCTCCCTGAATACATATTAATAGAACCTATGGCCGTTTTTGCAACAACAATTTATTTAACTTTTCACTTTTATTGGCCTTAACTCGTGCATTTGATAGTTTGTAAATTTTGTAAATTATGTATATATTATGTATAGTTTTCTTTGTATATGATCTGTATTGTATATTTACGTTATTTTTCTTGTTTTTTATAGTGACTCCTGACTAAGACCCAGGCGGGTCGAAACGTCTGATTGCATAGTCTCAATTCCTTATTTAATAAAATTTGTCACGTTTTGCATCACATATATCGAGTGCAGTGAATTCGTTTGGGATTTGATAATTGTGTTATATAACTGCAATGCTGAAGGAGATGAGATTAGTAGTCTGGCAATAATACAGAGATTTAATTAATAGTAGAAGAGAGAGATAGAAGATGTGCCAGCAAAAGTGACTGACTCAGTGTAATTGATCAGTAATATGGTGTAACTGGTATCAGTCCTACTGCATTTGAATTGGAATTAGCCTAGGGATAAAAGGTGGCGTGTTGTGTGACACTGACATTGCAGTGTCACATTGTGACATCACATCTAGTGATTTCCTATAGCATCGCGTTTCGACGTAAACCTTCCTGCGACTGCGACACACAGTCACAAATGTTTCAAAATGAATTTGATTTTTTTGTCACTGTCACAACTTACACCCGATTCACTTGCCATAGACTTCAAAGCAAGTCCCATGTGACATGTGACTTGTCTCCAAGTATAGTGCCTTGAAAAAGTATTCATACCCCATGAACCTTTTCAATTTTTTTCACATAACACCCACAAACTTGAATGTGTTTTACTGGGATTTTATATGATATACCAACACAAAATAGCAAGTATATGTGAAGTGTAAAAGGAAATGATACATTGGTTTTCTAAATATTTTAAAAATATAATTCTGAAAATTGTGACGTGCATTTATATTTAGCTCCCTGTAGTCTGATACCCATAAATAAACCCCGAGTAAGCAATTGCCTCCAGAAGTTGCCTAATTTGGAGCCTGAGTCTATCAATGTGTAATTTATTCTCAGTATAAATACAGCTATTCTGTGAAGGCCTCATAGGTTTGTTTGAGAATATTAGGATCAAATAGTATCATGAAAACTAAACTAATGAACACACCAGACAGATCAGGGATAAAGTTGTGGAGAAGGGAAAAGAAATAATATCCCAAGCTCTGAACATCTCACTAAGCCCTGTTCAGGCCATCATCCAAAAATGGAAGGAGTGTGAAACAACTTCAAATCGACCAAGACATGGCCGTCCACCTAAACTGACATCCCAAGTAAAGAGAGCACTAATTACAGAAGCATCAAAGAGGCCCATTCTCACTCTGGAGGAGCTGCAGAGATCTACAGCTCAAGTGGGAGAATCTGTCCATTGAAAAACTATTAGTCGTAAACTCCACAAATCTGGCCTTTATGGAAGAGTGGCAAGTAGAAAGCCATTTTTGAAAGCAATAAGAAGTCCCCTTTGCAGTTTGCAAAAATCCATGTAGGGGACACAGCTAACATGTGAAAGAAGGTGCTCTGGGCAGATAAGACCAAAGTATAACTTTTTGGGCTAAAACCAAGTGCTTTGTGTGTGGCTGAGAACCAATACTACACATGACCCTGAAAACACCATACCCACCATTAAACATAGTGGTGGCAGCATCATGCTGTGAGGATGCTTTACTTCAGCAGGGACAGAGAAACTGATCAGAATTGATGGGAGGATGGAGGGAGATAAATATATGGCAATGTTAGAAGAAAACCTGTTAGGGACTGAAAATGACTTGAGACTGGGTAACTCGGTATAAAATTCATCATCATAGTATCATAGTATCATAGTTTTAAGGTTGAAGGGAGACTCTAAGTCCATCTAGTTCAACCCGTAGCCTAACATGTTGATCCAGAGGAAGGCAAAAAAAACCCCAATGTGGCAAACAAGTTCCAATGGGGAAAAAATGTCCTTCCTGACTCCACATCCGGCAATCAGACTAGTTCCCTGGATCAATACCCTGTCATAGAATCTAATATACATAACTGGTAATATTAAATTTTTCAAGAAAGGCATCCAGGCTCTGCTTAAATGTTAGTAGTGAATCACTCATTACAACATCATGCGGCAGAGAGTTCCATAGTCTCACTGCTCGTACAGTAAAGAATCCTCGTCTGTGATTATGATTAAACCTTCTTTCCTCAAGACGTAGCGGATGCCCCCGTGTTCCAGTCGCAGGCCTAGGTGTAAAAAGATCTTTGGAAAGGTCTCTGTACTGTCCCCTCATATATTTATACATTGTGATTAGATCCCCCCTAAGCCTTCGTTTTTCCAAACTAAATAACCCCAAGTTTCATAACCTGTCTTGGTATTGCAGCCCACCCATTCCTCTAATAATCTTGGTGGCTCTTCTCTGCACCCTCTCCAGTTCAGCTATGTCCTTCTTATATATCGGTGACCAGAATTGTACACAGTATTCTAAGTGCGGTCGCACTAGTGACTTGTACAGAGGTAGAACTATATTTTTTTCATGAACACTTATACCTCTTTTAATACATCCCATTATTTTATTAGCCCTGGCAGCAGTTGCCTGACACTGGCCACTAAAGTGAAGTTTACCATCCACCCATACACCCAAGTCTTTTTCTGTGTCTGTTTTACCCAGTGTTCTACAATTAAGTACATAATCATAAATGTTATTTCCTCTACCCAAGTGCATGACCTTACATTTATCTACATTAAACTTCAATTGCCACTTCTCAGCCCAATCCTCCAATTTACATAAATCTCCCTGTAATATAAAATTATCCTCCTCTGTATTGATTACCCTGCAGAGTTTAGTATCATCTGCAAATATTGAAATTCTACTCCGCATGCCCCCAACAAGGTCATTTATAAATATGTTGAAAATGTTGACCCAATGTTGGGTGAGTTGACCCATCTGTTTCTACATTACCTAAACTTTCTCTAACTTTTAGCACCATAGTTTGCTGTACGTAATATTCAGGAGATGTTGGTGTTGGAGCATTAAGTTTCATGAATTTATGTTCATTTAACGTTAACTTGCTTAATCCAAAGTTTAGCTACTGTTTTTTTTATCATTACAAAATAATTTGCTGCTTGATGCAGTGATTTTAATTTTTCAGTTTACTGCTCGATTCATTATTTCAATGTCTTATCTCAAGTGTCCAATACAGTCCCTAATGGCAGTTTAGAACAATTCAATTTAACAGATCAGAGACACATTTCACTGTAGACATTTATAATCCACGGCTTACAAATCAATTGGGATTTTTGTTTAAATTATGTGATTGGCATCTCTCTGCTGGTATCTCGCCGGCACATAAGGCAAAGCTTCTTTTCATTCTGGGTATTAGTTACAGATGTCTAAATATTCAGCACATGCCATGAAAGTGGAAGTTGTTGCAAACTGTATCAATAGAAATGATGTATTCATTAAAGTTACAGCATACGGATTCAATCCAATTTTCTACCAATTTACTATGCTAGGATAACGGAGATATAAATCATGAAGGTTTTTTGCCACCATTGAGCTGACATACAGTATGTAAGCATTCAAAATTCTCTGCCTGATCACTAACATCACTAACATCAACGGCAGATTACTTATACTTTTTTTTCACAGCCTGTTTATGGCCAACAGAGAGATGTTTATAGATTCTGTTGCAAGATTAGTAATAGGGATAAAGATGGCAAGCTTTTCTGTCTGCAATTAAAACTTGTTTTAAAAACATATCATCATTCCATATATTTTACTACTTACAGGAACTCAATTCTCCTTTACAAGAGTTTCTTAAAACATAAACAGTTAATGAAACATCGCGCCACCTAGTGGTATTTAGTGTTATGGGTGTACAAACCAATTGACTTAGGGAAGAATATCCCTTGGTTGAGATCTGATGGTGTGGCATAAATAATGGTGAGCTTAGATGTATTTAAAAATGTTCCTTTTAATTAACTATTAACCTTCGTCCGGCTGAATAGGTACAATTGTAACTATTCCCTTTTTAAATTGCAATAATTTTATTTTTTTTTTAAAAGCCGTAGAGGGCTGAAATTTCGTGACATCTCAGCAGTTTTGGTCCAGAATATATTGGCCAAATTTCAATAAAATATCTCCACCCCCCTTCCGAGATAAGGGGTCGAGAAATTTTGGCAAAATTATGCAGCCTGACAAAGGTTAAAATAAATCAAATAAGAGTACTATCACAAGCAAAAAATCAAAAAATGGTTGCTATAATGTTACTAAAACAACATGTTAAACCTTAAAAAGATAAGGGCTCATTCATACGACTGTTCCATTTGTCCTGTTTGGTTCCTGTTTTTTGAGTCTTAGGATACTCCAGTCGGAAGCATTGCCTCAGTCTAGCGCATATGCTCCTAATCCAGAATCGGGGAAGTCGGCGTGTGACGTGACTGGTGCCCACAGGAACCTCCAACGCGTTGCGAAGGAAAATGTCCTTCTTCATCAGGGATACTTTTTGATCTGGACATGACAAGTGTTGCTGCCAATCATGTAGTGTAGACTTCCTACCATTTCTGGAGTTAATACACTTGTGGGTGTAATTCTATATTGGTACAAGACTGCGGAGCTCCAGAAGCAATGACTAGGGGAAACTATATGCAGATGGGTAAGGAATTGGCTAAATGATAGGAATCAAAGAGTCATTGTAAATGGTACTGTCATAGAGGGGATGCCCCAGAATTACACTTGAAAGTAGTGATGTCTGAGCCCCCCGCCTCTCCCTATCTCCTGTCCTTGCCCTGATGCCAATGTCCCCTACACACCCACCACCCAAGGGGACAGACTGGGATAGGGAACTCCCAAACCCCACCAACAAATGACTAACAGAAACGGGGTAACAACTGTAACATTCTAACACCGAACCACAACAGGGAACAACTAAAGGTGTACCAGCAGTGGTAACAAAGTAAAGGGGGAAAGTAACTAAGCAGGGAACTCTCTCACAACTAAGCAAAAAATGACGACGACGACCGCGGCCGCAGCATCAGCAGACAATACCTCACCACTTCTGGCTTTGCTCCAAACTGAGCTGAATAACCACCACCTTCTGCAGTAAGCAGAGAGCTTTTATTCAAGCTGGAAGTGGTAATCAGCTGAGCAGAATAGTGAAGTCTGCTGCTACAACGGAAATAGAAGTTAACTCCTCATGTACCCAAAGGAAAAAACATTTAATGTGCATGGTCTCAGATGGTAAATAAAAACTAGCCCTAAGCTTGTCCCTAGTCACAAGACACATAGTGACAATCGTGACAGGTACATTCTCTAAATGGGCTATAGTCAACAATGAGTTACCGCAAGTGTCTCTGCTAGAATGATTCTTTTTAATCTCTTTATTAATGACCTTGTGGAAGGCATTGAGAGTAGAGAGTCAGTCTTTGCTGACGACATCAAACTATGTATGATATTAAAAACTGACCTTGATAGTACAATATTGCAAACGACCTGGATAAGATGTCAGAATGGACAGATACTTGGCAAATAAAAGTTAATGTTGATAAATGTAAAGTAATACACCTAGGATGGAGTAATCCTAATGCTGCATACAGGCCTGGACTGACCATAGGGCAATTCTGGCAAATGCCAGATGGGCCGGTCCCTGTAGTGGTAAGGTGCCTGTAGTGGGCCGATGTATCTGCAGTCACTGCCACGCTCCTCAGCAGTGTGTGCATGCCAGGCACACTAGCTGCAGCAGGACCAGGAGGCAGCGCGCTGTGCTGTGCCGGCCCTGCTGTGTGATAGTGTGCCCGGCATGCACACTGCTGAGGAGCACGGTGGTGGTGGTGGTGGTGACCGCAGCTTCCTCCTTCCTATTCAAATGTATTTGCGTCTTTCAGACGTAAATACATTTGAACAGTGCACCGGGACTGGGCAACGCCCCCGACGTGCAGCAACGTGATGAGATCAGCACCTTGCTGATGTCATCACAGTGCTGCGGACGCCACACAGGACACATCAGGCAGTGGTAAGCGCTCCATGGAGGAGCCGAAGAGACCGGTTTAATTAATGGGGATGAGTGGGGAGGGGCTGAGGACACATAACGGGGAACATTTGTGAAGGAACACAGCTTTGTGAAATGTAGAGGGGAAGTACTGTATTCCAAGGAAAGGGGGGGGAGGCATGATCCATGACTAAGGACGATCGCGTCTGAAACGCGTTGATCGGCAGAGCTTATTTTATACTATTTTTATTATCTGAATAAATGTGAAGTTTTATTTATACTTCTGACCATTTTTTTGACGTTTTTGTGCCGGGATCCGCTTTCAATGCATTGTATTGTGAGTATGTTTGTGGGGGGAGGGGTAATGGAGGGTGCTTTGTATTGTGTGTGTGTGTGTGGTGGGGGGAGTGGTAATGGAGGGTACATTGTATTCTGTGTGTGTGGAGGGGTAATGGGGGTGCATTGTATTGTGTGTGGAGGGGTAATGGGGGTGCATTGTATTGTGTGTGTGTGTGTGTAGGGGTAATGGGGGTGCATTGTATTGTGTGTGTGTGTGTGTGTGTGTGTGTGTGTAGGGGTAATGGGGGTGCATTGTATTGTGTGTGTGTGTGTGGGGGGGAGGGGTAATGGAGGGTGCATTCTATTGTGTGTGTGTGGGGGAGTAATGGGGGTGCCTTATATTGTGTGTGGGGGGGGGGAGGGGTAATGGAGGGTGTATTGTGTGTGTGTGTGTGTGTGTGTGTAGAGGTAATGAGAGTGTATTGTATTGTGTGTGTGTGTGTGTGGGAGGGAGGGGTAATGGAGGGTGCATTGTAGTGTGTGTGGGAGGGAGGGGTAATGGAGGGTGCATTGTAGTGTGTGTGTGGGGGGGAAGGGTAATGGAGGGTGTATTGTGTTTATGTGTTTGTGTAGGGGTAATGGGGTGTATTGTATTGTGTGTGTGTGTGGAGGGGGATTACAAAAGAGAAGTTTGGGGGAATATATAAATAAATAATAATAATCACAATAATAATAATAATAATAATAAAGGGGCAATATGGGGGGTATTATGGAGATAGGCAGTGTGGGGGTATATTAAGGAGAGAGGCAATGTGGGGGGATATTTTGTGAAGGAAGCACAGCAATTATTTATTCAGGGGCACAGCATGGGAGATATTTATATTTATGGGGCAGTATAATGATACTTTTATTTTTAAAGGTGGTGTGGGGGGGAAGTGCTGCTGAAGAATAAAGATGGAGGGCTTCAGAGACGAGCGGTGGGCACGAAACCTCATCATGGCGTCTGTACTGCGTGGAGACAAAAGGGATGGGAACGACTCAGATGATGTCACCTATAAAGGTACCTGGATGTAGATGATTATTTGTGATATTGCCTGCGTCTTATCAGTATTGTGGTTCCTGTATGGTCCGCAGTCTGATAACAACTCCCAGCATCTCCTTACCATTGTTAAGGACAAGCTGGGAGTTGTAGATTCCGGCATCTTCCGAGCCGTCCCATTGATCTGCATTGTAACATACAGAACGTTTTCCGAGTGGAAAACACCAGAAGAATGGAGCGGTCACTTCTTTTAATCACTTGGTGGTTTTAGAAACCTGAATTGGGTAAAAGATGCTCAAAATCCTGATCCTGTGCAAAGCGAGTAGATGCAGATGGTCATTCTAGTATTTTTCATAGTAGTTTCCATGGTGGGATCTGCCCCCAAAATATGTCATTGCACATTTCCTAAGTGGTATGTGTCCAAAATTATCACCAGTAACAACAGCTTCCCTGATCCCCTATCTGTAGAATAGGTCATCAATATTAGTTCAGAGGGATCTGATTTTATATCCCTGCCCATCAGCTATGTGACCGCAGCATTATATGGAGAGCAGCATCCTCTTCATTATCTGCGAGGCCCAGCTCTGTAGGGAAAATAGCGGCTTCGCCAGGTCCTGCTACTAAGAGCAATAAATAGGCCTGAGCTGTAATACTGGACGCAACCGTGACTACATGTTATATGGTCGTGTTACACAATCTACAAGTGCAGAAAGATATTACACATTCAACACGTGAAAAGTGGGCCTGTGCACCCCCAAATGCCAGGGCTGAATGTGAGGCCCAGTCTGGCCTTGGCTGCATATACATTCATGGAAGTAAATTCGCACTACATAACAGGACTTGGGTATTCTCATTACAAATAAGCTGAGCAGCAGCACTCAATGCCAGGCAGCAGCTGCAAAAGGAAAAAAGATTTTAGGGTGTATAAAAAGAGAGATTAGATCCTGTGATCTCAACGTATTGTTACCCCTCTATAAATCACTTGTAAGGCCCCATCTGGAATATGGGATCCAGTTTTGGGCTCCACATTTAACAAATTATATTCAGAAGTTAGAGTCAGTTCAAAGAGAGGCAACTAAATTATTACAAGGAATGGAAGCCTCCCATATGAGGTTGGAAAAAATGGACTTGTTTAGCTTAGAAAAAAGACGTCTCATTTATATGTATAAATACACATGTGGTCAATATAAAGGACTGGCACATGGCTTGTTCCTTCAAAAGACAAAACTAAGGACCAGGGGGCATTCAATGTAGGTGAAAGAAAGGAGATTCCAGCAACTAAATAGGAAAGGGTTATTTACAGTTAGGCTATGTGCGGACGTTGCGTCGGAGTACCTGCAGTTTATTCTGCACGTTTTCCTTCCCTTGGTTTTTGACCAAATGGCTTTTGACCATTTTTTAGCACTAAAAACGCATGCGTTTTTACCGCGTTTTAGTGCGTTTTTAGCGCTTTTTACCTGCGTTTTCACCTGCGTTTCTGCAGATGCGTTTTTGAGATCAAGACACTGAGAAATAAAGTTGAATTAGTCAAAAAGAATGAAAAAAGAGAAAAAAAGTATAAAATTAACTTTTAATAAAACGATATGGGAAATTATCATTTTTAATGAAAAAATAGTGGTTATGCACATTCTATCAGAAAAATAGGTGAAGTTTCTAATTTTTTAACATTCAAATTTTCGGTTATTGTGTGTGTGTAAAGGAACATTAGAACCCATTAAATTATGTCCAGAAAAGCATGCGTTTTTGGAGCCAAAAACGCAGTGGAAAAGCAGGTAAAAAGCATGAAAAACGCAGGAATTGTGATTTTGGTTGCTTTTTGCCATTTCTCATTGACTCCAATGTTAAGGAAACGCTGCAGAAATGGCAAAAACAACTGACATGCTGCTTCTTTTTCAGCATGGTTTTTGACCACAAATATGCAAATTAAACGCTGCAGAAAAAAAAGCAAAGTGCAGACAGGATTTCTGCTTTTCCCATAGACTTTGCTGGAAATCAAAAACGCATGCGTTTTGGCACAAAACCGCTGCAGCTAAAAACGCTGCAGAAACGCGGGAAAAAACGCAACGTGCGAACATAGCCTTAGAGCAGACAGACTGTGGAATGCCCTACCACAAGAGGTAGTAATGGCAGATACTATAATAGTGTTTAAAAAAGAGCTGGATGATTTCCTCACTACATATAACATTATCGGTTATAGATGATTTAGTGGCAAAAATGTATAATTGGTGGAGGAAGGTTGAACTTTATGGACCTAGGTGTTTTTTGTCAACCTATGAAATTATTTATTCATCTCAGTACCATTCAAATCAATGGAGCTGAACTGCAAAGCCAGGCACAACTAACGAATAAAAAATGCCATTGATTCTAATTAGAATCACTTATATTCTAACCCTTTACAGAAAAGCATTGAAAAGACATCGAATCTTGCATTTTTTGGTGTCTTAACACCAGTTTCTTCTAGCTGTGATAAAATGGGCGAATCTTTGGCAGGACGCCACAGCTCATCTAATTCAGGAAGTGCGCACCAACGAATACACCCGCATCCACGCGGCCCTGTTAGCAGAGGCCAGTTAGGTCGTAGCGTAGCATAGTTAGGGATCTACTTTGATTGTTTCGGACATACATTCTTTTGTTTGTGATAATTGAGGCAACGTTTGTTTGGCCCACCCCAGCTAGAATCTGAAACTTATAACATTTCACTGTTTCCACATAACATTCCCCTAATAGCTTGCACAGTTGTTGTATATCATGCTTGCAAATAAAGCATACCCTTGTTTCTGCGACCTCATCTTGTGTGTCGTAGTTGTACTTTATACCGTGGTGGTCCCTCAGTCATCACTACACCAGCACAGTTGGTGAAGGAGGGATTGTGCCGTTATGGATGCAGATTAGCAGATCAATGAATAACTGTACTACAATAGGAAGGGAAGGAGCCTTCCATCTCTTGTCAGTGTCGGCCCTGTAGCGAGGCCCACTGGGGCATTCCCCGATTTCCATGTGAGTCAATCCATGCCTGAAAGCCTCCCAAACACTATTTGTACGCACCTTAAGATGATGCTACTTAAAGGGAATCTGTCACCAGGTTTTTGCTACGTCATCTAAGAACACCATAATGTAGAGACAGAGACCCTGATTCCAGCGATGTGCCACTTACTGAGCTGTTTGGTGGTGTCTTGATAAAATCAATGTTTTCTCTGCTGCAGATCTAGCAGTTACCATATACAGAGCTCATGAATTTGCTGGACTACCTGGCAGCACGCCAAGTAGTCCTCTACTGATAATCTCCTGCTGATTAAATAGGGAATTATCAAAACTACACTAAGCAGCCCAGTAAGTGACACACTGCTGAAATCATGGTCTCTGCCCCTACATTATGTTGCTCTCAGATTAGGTGGAAAAAGCTGGTGACAGATCCCCTATACAGCATTTATTGATGCCTACCATGCAAGGCCCACTTTTATTGTTTCGGCAGTCACAGCTCTGTATGTGGTGTAATTGGCGGTTCAGGTGAGTCCTGCTCACCTTTCTATCATGCTTGTGTAAATATCTTGCTCTGGGTGCTATGTTTTCTAATGAAGATCTTTTTATATTTTTGAAGAAATTTTTGGATAATTTGAAGTTGTCATATCAAGTATTTTTAACCCCTTCACCCCCAAGCGATTTTCCGTTTTTCGGGAGTTGTTTGCAGCCCTTCTTCCGAGAGCCGTAACTTATTTATTTTTTCGTTAATCTTGCCATATGAAAGCTTGTTTTTGCAGGATGAGTTGTAATTTTAAACAAAACCATAAGTTTTACCATATAATGTACTGAAAAAAAGCAAACAAATTCCAATTGCGGAAAAATTGCAAATAAACCTGCCATTGCATGATGTTTTTGGGATACTTTATTCACTGTGTCACTATATGGTAGAACTGATATGTTGGTGTAATGCCTCAGGTCAGTACAAGTTCGTTAACACCAAACATGTATAGGTTTACTTTTATTTAAGGGGTTAAAAAAATTCTGGTTTGTCCAAAAAAAGTGGCGCACTATTTGTGCCATTTTGCCGTGACCTGTAGCGTTCACATTTTTCGGTATCTGGGGCTCAGTAATAGCTTATTTTTTGCATCTCGAGCTGACGTTTCTAATGGTACCATTTTTGATACTACAAACTACTACTGCAGATACTACTTTTTGATCGCCTGTTATTGCATTTTGCACAAAATTTGTGATGACCAAAAATATGTAATTTTGGCGTTTGGAATTTTTTTGCCGCTACACCGTTTACCAATCAAGTTAATTGATTCTATATACTGATAGATCAGGTGTATTTTTGTATACTTTTTTTTATTTTTTTAGCCTTTAATTTTCAATGGGGCAAATGGGTGGTCATTTGAACTTTTAGGCTTTTTCTTCTATTTTTTTACTTTTTTTACTCCTCCTCCTAGGGGACTATGAGGATCAGCATTGTTTATTCATTTCTCTTAGGCCCCCTTCACACGTCAGTGAAAAACACAGACGTTCTTCACTGACGTGTAAAACACACACATGTCCCTCCATGTTCCGTGATTCACGGCACACGTGGGTTGTCCATGTGCAATCCGTGATCCGTGATATAGTGTGGTCCGTGGGTCATCAGTGATGGCAGAAAAAAGAAACGGACTTGTCTCCTTGCAGAATCACGGACACACTTGTACGCTGCATGGAGACACATTCAGTGATCCGTGTGTGATCCGTGAAACACGTACCAGAAAAACACTGACATATAAAATAATAAACATTTTCAACTCACCTTTCCACCAGTGATGTGCTGTGCAGCCTGTGCTCTCTGCAGTTCCTGCCCGGCTCATGAATATTCATGAAAGCAGGAACTGCCGACCCGGAAGTAGCTGCAGAGAGCAGTGGGCGGACGCTGCAGAGCCGAGGAGTTCAGCACCATGGACAGCAGGAGCAAAGGCAGGTGAGTAATGTCCATTTGCAATCTTGGATCACTGATTGCACATGGACAACCCACGTGTGCCGTTAATCACGGAACACGGAGGGATATGTGCGTGTTTTACACGTCAGTGAAGAACGTCAGTGTTTTTCACTGACGTGTGAAGGGGGCCTTAATCAGAGCTGCACAGCTCAGACTAGGAGAAATGCTTGTCTCCAGGAAGTGAGTTATGATATCAACAGGAGTCATCACATGACCCTGAGCTATCATGACAACCATTGGGTCCCGAGATCACGTCACGGGGCTTTCGATGGCGGCGGGTAAGTGTACATTAACCACCATGGGCATTTGACAGCGTGATTTAAGGGGTTAACAGGCACGGGTGTAACGCTTATCCACCTGTGCTTGCTATGCACACATGTCTGCTGTACAAATCAGCAGACATGTGCGGGGATTTCTGCAGGCTCATCACAGCAGCCGGTGGTGATTACCCCTTCATGATTTAGGACTTATGGGTATGTCCTCAGTCGTGAAGGTGTTAATTATCTCACGATGAGACACTATGTGTACTATATTATCTGTACTAATGTGCTGTTGTGCCAGTGTAAATAATAAAGGGGGTGTGCCAGACCTTTACCAGTTAAATCCCTGAAAACCCTTGAACCCCTTCCCCCGGGCGATTTTACGTTTTCATTTTTTCCTTCCCTTCTTCCATGAACCATACGTTTTTATTTTTACCTCCATATATGAGGGCTTGTTTTTTGCAAGACGAGTTGTACTTTTCAACGCCACCATTCATTCTGCCCCATATTGTACTGGAAAACAAGAAAAAAATTCAAAGTGCAGTGAAATAGCAAAGAAAGTTCAATTCCACAATAGTTTTTTTTTTTGTTTTTTGTTTTTTAATTTACCATGTTCCGTATATGGTAAAACTGACCTGGTAATATGATTTCCCAGGTTAGTATGAGTTTGTGGATACCAAACATGTATACCGTAGTTTTACTTTTCTGTGTCTAGAGCTGATGTTTTTAATTATATCTTTATTTAGTAGATGGGATGTTTTGATTGCCTGTTATTGCATTTGAATGCATTGTTTTATTTTCAATGGGGCAAAAGGGGGGTGATTTGAACGTTTAGATTTTTGGTTTTTTTTTCATACTTTTAAAGGGGTTTTTTTTACATTTTTTATTGATTTTACTGGTTGCCTTAGGGGACTTTATGCCTGTACTACCCAATCACTGCTGCTGATAAGAGCAATGCTTCACCTGATCAGAAATGCTGATCTGCTGTGAATGCTGGCAGAGTGGAAGTGAGTCATGACAACGTCAAGGGACATCAGCTGACAATCCATTGGCGCCCCATGATCGCCGATGCACAACCAAGGACGTACAGTGCTACCTCGGTTTTCGTTGATCTCGGTTATCGTTGGTTTCGGTTTTCGTTGATTTTTTTTCACTAAAAATTTGCCTCGATTTCGTCTGTTTTTGTCTGCTTGCCCATATGACTACACTGCTATTTTTCAAAAACAAAGGGTGATCAATGCATTCTCTGGCTCTGGGTGACATTATGTGAGTGTCACACCGCTTGTCAGTTTCAAAATTTATGTAAGAAATGTAAGAAAAAATGTATTTATTCCTTACATTAGTGTTTTATATTCATTTAATATAACTTTTATATTCATTTGTTATTGTTTTTGGTATTAAACACTATCTTTATTCCCAATAAAATGTGCTTTTGGTATGTATTTTAGATGTCTAAAACGAATTAATTTGGATTTACAGTGATTCCTATGGAAATAATTGCTTCGGTTTTAGTCGGTTTCGGTTTTCATTGATTGTATTCAAACGGATTATCGACGAAAACCGAGGTATCACTGTATACCTACGTCTTTGGTACTGAAGGGGTTAAATTAAAAAAAAAAAAGCTAGGGTCACACAATCATATAAAAAATCGGTACGATTTTCATCCAGAAAAGTGGTAGGATTTTTTCTTGATTGTCTTACGTATACAATCCATTTTTTTATAGTAGCAGTTATTAATTCTTATGTTACAGAATTGTATCCGTTAAAGAGTGTGATTGTGAGCCCCAATAGGGACAGTGATGATCACGCCTGTATAACACTTTGGTTAAAATAAATAAATATTCACATGACATCAACATTCACATATCCTGATGACAATAAGTAGTAGAATGGTGACAAAATAATAATATTTTTATTCCAAAAGTCCATTCCTCCATTTTTGAGAAGTCAGCATTTAAATTGATATGCAAATGAGGCTCTAGATCTGAAGCCTCTGTCATTCCAGCTCTACTCCATGCCAGCACCGTCTCCTCCTGCTTGACTGACAGCTCCTGTAAACAGGCTGTCAGTCGAGCCGAAGTGACAGAGGCTTCAGATCTACAGCCTCATTTGAACTCCTTTAGCTTCCATTGTTTAATATCTACTTAAAACGATAAATATGGCCAATATGTTTGCTGACAACTTTTTAAGATCTTTCCAACTACTTCCAACTTTAAAAATGAACCTCATTTTATTATCCATACCTGCTGTATCTTTCCTATCTGTTACTGAGTGATCTATTTAATCCATATACTTGTTTAATTTTTTTTACTATATACCTGTTGGCAGAAGCATGTAGTTAACGCTTCAGCCATCAGATTAAAGTTCAAATGCCTATTGCAATTTTCCTTTGTATCCAAAGAAATTGGCCAGTAGGGATTCCCAAAATAAGGGACTTCAAGTGGTGCCTGAATTAATAACAAAGAATTATCTGCAGTTGGTTCAGCTTTTTTCTTCAGCTGTTTATTAATTTAATTGTATCTTTTATTAAAGAGAACTAGACAACTGATACATTCTGCCCAATCAGGGCTTATATAAAACAATTCTACATCTGTTGTCACCAAAGCACAATCATCCAGAATCTCAGAGTTTTAACAAATAGCTGTAACTTAAGATCACTGGATAGAATAGGCTTACCAGGGGGTATAAGCAAATAGTTGTAACCTTTACTAAGCAGAAAAATATGTGCTGGACAAAAAGTCCATCAAAATAACAACATTATTTTCCATACTACCACTAATTAACCTTAAAAATACAAAGGTAATCCTTGTTACCGAAACGCGAATCGGGATCTGCCTGCGTGACCCATTTTCTTGCATTGTGCAACCAGCATCTAACCCACCAAATGTAAGTGCAATTGGATAATGAAGGGCTATCTTGGATACTTTCTTATGCCTCCAGTTTATGGATTCTGACAATGGTGTTAACATTTGGGTGGGTCTTTGATATCTTTGGGTTGCTTTACAATATCTGCCTTAATTATCTGCCTCATATTGTGTCTTTCTCACCCCAATTTGTTGTTATCATGAATGCTTAATAAACTTTCTTATCTTGCATATATATGGGCGTTTGATCGTTTGTTTTCTCTTTGTTGCTCACTTATTAACCTTCTACTATTTTCATACCCCTTTCAATCTCTTTCCACCACATTTGCCGCTTTTTTATCTTTATTTTTTGATCTAAAAAAGTTTTATATCCTCTAATTTCTTCTATTATTTGATAATGTAGTTTTACGGCATGCTTCATCTCCATCACCAACGGAAAATTCTATATTCTATATATAACTGTCACGAGTGAGTCATGTCAGTATGTTACCTCGGAGGGATCTGGGATCTGGAGGGCTCAATGCTTAAATTGATTGCATTTCTTTTTGTGGTATCTACTTGACTGTTATCTTGTATTGGAGTGGATTTACTTTCATTTGATGCTCAAAAGGTGTCAGGACTCTGGTTTTTCTGTTTATCCTTTTTGGGCTTTTTGCCCTTTTCCGTCCCCTGCTTCATTCTTCTCCATGTGTTCTATGTCCTCTTGCCTTTATAATCCCAGTCCAGCCTCCAGTCCTCTGCTTGAGTATTTTGCCTGGTTTCCTACTCCTAGTGGCATCTCAAGTTACTTCAGGAAATCCAGTGTGAAATTCCTGTTGCTGCTCTTCAGAGGTTCTGCTCACCTGCTGCTGATGCTTAGCCCCTGCTGTGGTTCCAGCCTGACCTGCGTTGCTGTCACGTAAACTGGCTTACTTAATTAACTGCTCTGCATTTGTTTTCTGATCATTGTATACTGCTTTGTTGCTTCTACCATTGAATTGATGCAGTAGCAGAGCCCAGGATTGTTCTGGGTACTAGAAACTGCTCTGCATTTGGTTTCTGAACATTGTATACTGCTCTGCATCTCGCTTTGGACTTTCAGAGACTTCCTTATGGAGCTTCAAAGACTACATTGCTAAATCACATTATCCTGTGAGGTTTTCAAGAGACTTAAAGGCTTCATTTGATATTTTCACTGTGTGTTTATGGACTTGATTGTTTTTCCTCTGCACTTGTTTGCTTTAACTGTGTGTTACAATACAAACTTTATCACCTATAAACTGGGTTCAGTTGTGTCTTTGCTCCATGCAAATAGCTTCCTAAGTTATCTACTTTAATTATTACAAAAGGGTAAGGACCCTTTCCTTTCTTGTTGAGATTACTCAAAGCCTTCACACAGCTGCAACATCTTATCATCACTCCTTTCCACTATATTTACTTACTCCTGGCTTCACTCCATGCTGGTTGTAGATAACTCACTACTTTGGAGGAGCTTGTTTCTGGAGAAGATGAGGTGTTTGTTTTATTTGCAGCTGACAAGTTTCCTGCTGGAGAAGCTGAGGAGTGCTATTTGCTGTGTCTTTTCTCACTAGTTTGTCTTACCTTCCTCCTGTTGTTTTAATATAGTATCAAGTCTAGTGTCTCGCTGGCCTACACACTAGTCAGGGCTCCATCTAGGGAAGGACCCATCTAGGGAAGTTAGAGAGTGGAGGAGTCAGACTCAGGTGAGTGTTAGGAGATGACCCCATTTCCCTCCCCCTACTGCCAGGGCCTTCAGTTGTACTTCTTCCCTGTTTTTTTCCTTTGTGTTGTGCTGCTCACCAGGTATCTTTCTCCATCAGATGTACCTTTATTCGAATAAGTGTCCATTTAATTTCTCCTACAGAATATATTTCTACCTCATCCCATTTTTTCAACTAATTCTTTAGTTTCAATATCTTGTTGCTGCCAAAAGTAAAAACCTGTCCCTCAAAATAATGACGATCTCTTTGATATTTCCTTTCTTTCTTTCATTTACCTCTCGCTATTCTTTCTCAACTTTGCCCTGTTTGTTGTTCTTCTAAATCCAGATGTTCTTTGAAACCATTCATCTTTTTCCATTTTATCCTTTGTTAATTGTACTTATTGTGTCTACTATTCATCTATAATCATCTGCATCAAATTTGTGAAGTGTTTTTGTACCTATTATCCCAGCATGTCTTAAACGTCCTAGTGCGCAAATGACACCCTGCCATAATCTGTTTCCTCAATCCTCAATGAGTGATATTGGATTCAGAAAAAGCTTCTAAGCTTTTTCTATCAAAGCTATAATGTAGATGAGACACAGTTAATTTGTGGTGATTTTTGAACAGAATGAATAATACCCTTCTTTTTCTTATGGTAACTTGATTCGGTCACAATTAAATACTGCAACGAGTGTCGTAGCTTCCATATCATTCAATGTAAATACCATTTTCAAGACGTTACCTCAAAGGTTCTTCAACGTTCAAAGATATCCAAAATACACAGACCATCGAGACTGCACTTACTATAAGTATTTTCTGTGTGCAATCTTGAAGATAATACATTTTCTCTGTAATCAAAGTAAAAAAAAAAAATAAGAACAATGATTAACATTTTGTTTCCCATTTAAATCAAAAGATTTATTTTAGTCTCATCCATACATAAAACATTGTTTCAAGAGCCAACATGTCCAGGAGATCTTTAAAAAACTATAAATGGCAGAAATCCATTATTTTACTGTTATGGCTTTCTCCTTGCAATCCTGCCGCCCTATACTCTATTGTTGTTCAGTGTCCTCCTGTGGCGCCCCTGACCTGGTCAGGCACCACTGAGTACTGCACCCATGCTGGGGACAGTACAATACAGGTAATCCAGAAGGCTGACCGAGGTGTGACTACACAGGCGCATAGTGATCAGGTCTCACACATGTACCTTTGAGAGGACCCCTGGGGATCCCAGGAGGGGGCAAAGCCTTCACCTCCACTGGAATAGTGGAGGGGGTAAAACGCCTCCATCTCCACTCAAGGGGTGTGGTGGAGAGCCTGGTTGCTAGGTGGCGTAGGCAAGAACAGGAGAGGAGGAGCAGTGAGCCAGTTTAGTGCAGAGTTCAGGGGGAGCAGACGTCAAGAGCAGACCCCTGGGGCTGTTGCAGTCTAACAGCGCCCGCGCAGTGGCTACCGACGGGGGAGAACGGTCACCTAGGAGTGCTACCCGAAATCCATCTTCAGCTAAAGAGAGAGCACGGAGTGGGAAGTAAGGAGACTGCTAGGGAGTACCAGGCCCAAACGGGCGGCAGATCCCGGAGCGGGGATAGATCCACCTTTCCTTGCTAAACCTGCCGGTGTGGGGCCCTCAAAGCCCACACCACAACACCCAAAAGCCGCAGCCACGTAGCCACAGTTAGGGCCCATAGTTCACAGGAGGCAAGCAGCTGGAGTGATCTGGTCCAGGCGACAAGCAAACGGCAACCAAACGAGGGGAGCAGTTACTTCCCTGGGTGACCCCCATAGGGACTAAAAGTCGGGGTTACCCCAAACCACCAAGGGCTAAGGAAGGCGAGTCGGTAGTCACCCTCATCAGTCAGCCCGAAGGATACCTGGTTCCAGCCTGGTTCATCCCAGCTACACCCGGGTTACTCACTCTGCCACCTTCTGTGAGTAAAACCCCTGAAAGACATCCTGCTTGTGTGGAGTTATTCTGCGCCTTGTGGTTCTACACACCTACACAGGGCCCTGGGGCTTGCCTCACTCTCAGGAGGCTACTACAACTGACTGCACCCACCATCAGCTCCAGGCATCCCTTAATCTGCAGTGGCGGTCCCCACTGACCGCAATACTGAGAGTGGCGTCACGACAAATAGAAGATTTCCTACCTGTGACAAAGACCAGACTGTTCCATCCAAGTGGAGTCCCTGAAGGTAATGCACCGACACTGCACATGCGGGGCTTCACACTCCTACTTTAAGGACTCCTGAATATTAAAATTGGCTAATGTAAGAGGCCTTTATCTGCTTAGAGGTTACCTTGGGTTCCTTTGTGACCTCATGTACTATTCTACACCTTGTTCTTTCTGGTGAACCACTCCTGAGGAGGTTTATATTGGCACAAAAACAGAACAATGATTACAAATGTAGGAGGTGGTCAGGATATCTGCACTCCTGCTAGGTGTTGTATTAAGCCTCAGTTCCACTTACGTTTTGCACAGACTAGTGCAATCCAATAAAACATCACCAGTGCAAAACTATGGGGTAGTGTCCCTCTGCGATTGATTTCTCATGCCATATCAGCATAACAAATGAATCGCAACATGCTGCATTTGGCAGCGAGTCTTGGCATAGACTTGTATGGGTGCATGTGAAACATCACACTGCAATTGCATGTCATCCAACAGCAGTACGATGTACGCAGAGACAGGCAGCGGAGGAGATGGGGAGAAAGTGCTCCCTCCTTCTCCTCTGCAGCTGTGATACGATTGCAAGATCGCATCACAGTCGCATGACCCTCGGCTGACACCGGCAGCAGAGTGTCATTAGCATATCGCTTCTGATGCTCTCACATCGAAAGCTATGTGCAAGTATAACCAAGGCCTTAAAGTGTATTGCATAATGTGTGTTTTAGAATACTTTAAAGTGTAAAATATGGTGTGTCATAAATGTATTATAGTTATATGCATAGGAATAGATTTTTAGTGTCAGGAAGAGTAACATACAGGTGCTGGCAAGCACAGAACTGGATACTTTTGGTAACTAAGGGAACAGTGTTCCAGGTGTGTGTTGGACTGGCCGACGCCTCCTCTCCTCTGTACCAGGTGTGGTTTAACCCAGCAGAAAAAGTGCGGGAAAGAGTCTGTGAGGAGACAGACTTTTTTTGAGGGAGATATAGGAGTGGTTGTACTTCTGACATGGTTTAATCTTGTGCGACGCTACCTGAGGGGAATCTGATAAGCACGGAGTGAGAAGATAAACGTGCCAGCTGCGAGACGTCTGCGAGTTGGACTGTGAGAGAACAGTAATTTACTCTGCTCTGCGGTGGTCCCTGGGCCATCGCTTCACAAACACAACATACTAACTATAATATCAACATAATTGAATCGATGCTATATGGCTAAAATACATTCATCAAAAAGAAAAATGCACCAAGGAATGCATGCCTAACCAATATTAGTGCATTGCACAAAATCTGTCTGACTTTGCATTTCTGGAGTCCAAACTTTAGGCCTTGTGCATACATTGAGTATTTGGTGAATTTTCTACCTGAGTATTTGTAAGCCAATATCAGGAGTCAAACAACCAGAGGAAAAGTATAATAGAAACATCTGCTTTTTTATCCTCTCCTTGTTTTGGCTACAAATACCGAGGGGAAAAACTCATCAACATGTGCACGTGGCCTGAGAGACGGTTTTGTAACCCTTTTTTGCCTGATTGTAACAAACTCTTCTTTTGAGGTCCTCTGAAATCTCCTTAGTTCGTGCTATAATACACTTCCATAAACGTGTTTTGAAGATCAAATTTTGATAGATCATTGTTCTTTAACTCCTCCACGACCTTGAATGTAGTGGTACTTCCAAGGTTGCGTCCCTCCCTTTGATGCAGCCTCGCACATTGAGCCCACATGTTTCTATGTGTCACCTCATCTGAACTCTGATCCACCTGTGCTTGTTAACTAGTTAAATCCTGCTGTCAATCTCTAACAATGGGATTTAATGTGCACCGACAAAGAGCATATCATTCTCACCCCATCGGCAGCCCTGTGACATAATCACGTGGCGCCGATGTGTTGTCTAGACAGCATTTGTGCTGTAAAGAGGGGTGCTGATGCCCTGCTTTGTACAGTACAGTCGATCAGAAAATTATAGCTTCAAGTCTAAGGGGATTAGTAAAAACAATAAAATAGTGTAAAAAAAAAAGTTTTAAAAAACATGAAAAATTCAACCGGTCCAGTCCCATTATTGACTCCCACATTGGGGTCAGTCAACTCCGCAGCGCCCCCTGACCATCACTTGAGGCATCAGGTGGCTTGAGTTTTGTAGCATCCTGAGCCTAAGTGCTCATGCAATTATACTGAGCATGTGCGTGATGTCATCAATGACAAGGCGGCCACTGATTGGTCATCATGACATCAGCAATGACGTGGCAGCCTCTATATGGCTGCAGCCTTACGCCATTACCACATGCCACGTTGCCTGGGCCAGGAGGCGGCTATAAAAGGTCCGTAGCTCCGCCCATCGGCACGCAAGTGTCATTCTGCATGCTGATGTCACGGGCGGAGGAGGGGACGCGCGCTCACCCACTTCTCGGGTCCGGCTGCTGCTGCTGCTCGGTGGTGGCTCGAGCGGTGGGCCGGATCCCGGGGACTCGAGCGGCGTTTCTCGCCCGTGAGTGAAAGGGGGTGGTTTGGTTTAGGGATAGTGTCCGTGACGCCACCCACGGTTGTGGTGAGGTTGTGACACCACCGCTGCTCTGGACGGGGATCCCGGGAGCGATGACAGCAGCCTTGGATGTTGTTTCTCCCCTCCGTGGGTAAGGGGGTTGGTTGTCCCGGGGCCCGGAGAGGGGTTAGGGATGTCAAGCGGGTTACGGGGCCTGGTGAGGTGCAGGGTCGCGGGGGCAGCGCTGTGCCGCACGGCACGGTGGTACTCACTCAGCCAGTAATTTACACGGAGTCTCTGGTCAAACGGCTGGATGGACGGGTCCCACAGACGGCTGCGGTTGTTCTCCCGGTAGGTTGATGGTGACTGCCTTTCCCTGCACCTGTGTTGTGTTTATGGTTCCAATGGCTTCCCACCGGTAACCCGCTCCCCAGCTTGGATGGGTGCTGAAGGAGCTCCTTTTGCCCGCAGGCTCTGGCCCTGGGAACTGTAGCCTTGGCGGTGACTGTGTTTCCCTTTACGGTGTGAGCTGTTGCCTTCAATCGGGTCTTGATTGCTGGGAAACCCCGGAGGTTCCCTTCGCTAACGGATTTGACCAGTTTTACGGCGACTCCTAGCCTGGTCAGGGTCCGTAAGCCCTGCCGGATGGTGCTGGCTTCTCTTTGCTCTCCAATCCGGTACCGTCGGGCCACCGTCCGTCCACGGTCCTTACGGTTCGCTCCAATCGGCCTCTCCTGCAGACGGTCACCACCGTCTGCCAACTTTGCTGTTACGTCCAGGCCACACACCCGGACGCCTTCAGTCTCCTCTCCTACCACTTCCTCCTTCAAAACTAATCTCTCCCCTGCCTTCCTTTTCCCGCCTCCAGGACTGTGAACTCCTCGGTGGGCGGGGCCAACCGCCTGGCCCACCCCCTGGTGTGGACATCAGCCCCTGGAGGAAGGCAACAAGGATTTGTGTTTGGCTTTGGTGTGCCTAGCCGGGGTGTGGGGTGTGTTGGTGTAGTACCTGTGACGACCTGGCATGTCCAGGGTGCCACACTGACAGCTAAGACAGCTAACCTGGATGTAAGAGTGTGTGGGTTCCAGCGCCATTTACCTGCAATGCATGTGGCAGGCATTTACATAAAAGGACAGTGACTACTTCAGGGTTAGGCGACAGTGCCACGTATTTGTGCACACCCATAATTCGGTACGGTGAGGGTCAACCATTGTCTTTCCAGTCCTCAGGTCTCCAGTATCACTAGCTGGTTACCCTCCCCGCCTGACATGCCCCTTGCACACGTGACCAGTGGTCTGCAGTGCTTGTGGCAGACGTGTGTGTGTGTGTGTGTGTATGTGTGCCAGTCACTATGTACCTGGCGACGCCAACTGGGTAGTCCGCTCGGTCTGACGTGCCTCTACGCACGTGATTGATGCCTGTATACCTGTTTTACAGTCAGTCGTGCCCCATACGCATGTGACCGGTTCCAGATTTACAGTCCTGGTGTCCCAGTGAGTGTAACTGGGTCACCTGTTGGTCTGACATGTCGCTACTCACGTGACCAGCACACGTGTACCTGTGAAGTCAACAGGGACACACTACACATTGGGGTGGGCCCTTAACATCCCCTTTGTTCCTGTTTCAGTTCACCTGTGTTGCTGTGTGCGTCTGAGGCTAGGGCCCCACTTTGCGTTTCCACCTGCGTTTTAGGTGCTTTTTAGGTCCGTTTTGAGAAGCACCTTTTTCATGCCAAAAGGCATGCGTTTTGATTTACCAGCAAAGTCTATTGAAAAAGTGGATTTCCTTACCCCACTTTGCGTTTCTAAACGCTGCATTTAATTTGCATATTTTGTGGCAAAAACTATGCGTTCAAAGAAGCAGCATGTCAATTGTTTCTGCCATTTTGGGTGCGTTTTGCTAACATTGAAGTCAATGACAAATGGCAAAAACCAAGATTCCTGCAAATTCCAGCGTTTTACCTGCTTTTTCAGTGCAGAAAACATGCGTTTTGGACTACCAAAACGCATGCTTTTTGGACATCAAAATAATGATTTCATATGTCCCTTTACACACACACACGTAGTCCGACAATTAAAAATAAGAATTTATTAAATTGTTGCTATTTTTCCATTAAATATCATATTACCGCTATTATTTCATTAAAAGAATTTATTTCCATTATTTTTCACAAAAATATAGATTTGTTTCTTTTTTCCAATTTTTTAATTGAGTTTGACTATTTAAACTTTATTTATCAGTGTCTAGATGTTCAAAACGCATCTATCAAAACGCAGGTGAAAAAGCATGTAAAAAGCGCTGAAAACGCATCTAAAACGCGGTAAATACGCATGCGTTTTCAGCGCTAAATTTCAGAAAAAGGCAACTTTGGTCAAATCAATTAAGCCCAAAACGTGCGTTCTAAACTGCAAGTAGGAAAACGCAAAGTGGGGCCCTAGCCTTACAGTCCTGTTGTGGCCTTATCATCTGCCCGGCGGACTTCGGGTGATGATTGGTTCATATTATTTTATGTCCAATCATCCCCTCCATAACACTGACCTTTCACCCCACTAAAAAAAAAAAAATACCCAATCTATCAAAATATATAAGAAAAATTAATCTGGTAAATAGCATAATGAGAAAAAAAAACGTCAGAATTACGTTTTTTTGGATGCCACAACATTGCAAAAAAAGAAGCGATCAAAACATCACATCTACACCAAAATGGCACAATTAAAAGAATCAGCTGAAGACGCAAAAATAAACCATAGCTTAACCCCAGATCCCAAAAAATTGAGAACCTTACGGGTCTTGGAAAATTGCACTAAAAGCACAAATATATTTGACAAATTTCTGAGGGTTTTTTTAACCACTTAAATGAAAAAAAAATTATACATGTTTGGTATGTACAAACTCGTACTGACCTAAGGAATCACAGTTGTCTGCTTTACCCTCACCTCTTTTCAAAAATAGGTGGGAGCCCACGTATTTTTTTTATTTTTTTTTCCATTTATTCACTATCCACATTTGATTGCAGAGGAATTGCTCCCATTCCTATTGCAGTCCCCTAGCCCTTAACTATGACAATTTTACAGCACACAAGTTCAGGGCATTGACTTATATAGGGTTCGGCGTTCAGGGTCAAGATCGGGTCCAAAACTGAACTTCCAAGGGTCCGCTCATTACTATCTGTTAATCCTAAAAGTTCACATGCTTTTGACACTTACACAAGTTACATTACATCATTTACCTCTATAAAAAAATAAAAAGGGTAATATTTGTTTAATTTGGTTCTCTTTGTCTACTTTTAGGACTTCCGTGAAAATCTGATGTAGTTTTAGGTCAAATTGATGCAGAAATATGAAAAGTTCTGAAGGGTTCAAACATTTTCATGCACCATTGTAAATTCTCTGATATTTTATGCAAAAAAGTAAAATTGTATATAATCAGAGTACCAATAACAGAAATACAGTGCTGTGTCCAAAAATATAATGGAGCAAAGATTTATGCGAAACGATGAAACAATTCAAAGGGAATGTACTGGATCCAGGGTTTAGTTGGAAAGAAAGTCAAGTGTCAAATTTAGGGCATGTGCACACATTGAGAATTTGGCAGGGCTGTGGAGTCAGAGTCCATTTTGGTGGAGTTGGAATCCATTTAAAATGGACCAACTCTGACTCCTAAAATATATAATAAATTGGATATTTTTTCATAAGAATTTGGGAAAGTTCTGAAATGTCCTATAAATGTCTGTTCTATTCCTGATCAAAGAATTTAGGCTTTTAGTTGAGATGAATCTGTGCTGCACTTCAGCTCAATGATATAAGTAGTAATGTAATGCGCAGGCGTGAGGAAAGGCCAAAGGCCGCCCACTATAATACTTTGATCTGCACTCAGCAGGGCAGATCAAAGTGCACAAGCGCAGTAGCACAATAGAGGACTCTGTGTAGATGACGTAGAAAGTGTCATCCACACAGGGCTGGAAAGGAGGATGGTGATCGCATAAGATGGAGGAGGTACCGGACCCGAGAGAAGTGATGTCCATTGGACAAGAGACGCCTGAAGGTGATATAATAAAGGTGTTTTTTACGTTCTACACAGCGGCCTGGGCTCTTATATACAGTATTCTAGAACGCTGTATATAAGGGCTCCCTCGTGGTGACTGCAGGTTATAAGGGATAAACCTGGTGACGGGTTCCCTTTAAGTGATTGTTTCCCATTTTCTTAACTCTTTCCTATCTGACACATATATATGGTGGATGTCAGCTATGGTAATAGAGAGGGTCAGGTGATGAACCCATTACACACATAGCTGGCGCTGCTCCTATACAAGTAGTGATTGGACCATTCTGATTTTTAACCCCTAAGATGTCACTGTCAATCACTGGTTCTTGCTCAATATTCCCATGTGATATGATCCCTGGGAGTCAATGCGTTTCCATAGGAGATCAATAAAATGACAACAAACAGGAATGCAAAGTGTATTTAACAATGACTCAAAGGGCTAAAAAAGATTTTCAAAAATTTAGGGAATGTAGATCAAATTCTTTTTATCCTAATCCCATAATAAATAGCTGATCTTTCAAAGAAAAAAATATTTATCCATATTGTAAAACTAGAGAGGAAAAAAAAAAAAAATCGAAATGCAATGGAGGTTCCAATCAGCTGCCTGATGTGGTATTGGCTGTTCATGCACAACGACAATATTTATTTGGCCTACTTATAGGCTAATAGTTTATTACAAAACTGGACAAATTCCATATTTAGCCCCATTGGGATAGATGCTGATTTGCATGGTAACAGTCCCTGTACAACTTATCATACAAAATACATATAGAGTAAATAAATTCTATTTATTTACTCTGTATTTATTTGATATCATGTGTTCACTTATATCATTACTCATGAATGTTTTATTCACTATGCATTTGTTCTACGGAGGGGAGGTACCTTGTATTATGCCCGTCATTTCCGTATCATGGACACCTCTCGAACAACTGATATACTAATACCTATGAATAAGGACAGGTACGTCCGAAACGCGTAAGTTACCTTCCATGGAACTTTTTCATGGATTTTTCAGGAACTTTTTTTATGTCATTATATCATTTGAACAATCACAAAAAATTGAAGTTTTAACCACGTCAGCACTGGACCTCATCATCTTCCTCGTTTGCCTTGTATTTTCGTGGACACCAGCCACAAGGATCTGTGCACCGACATTGGAATCTCAGGACTATTGCGGTAAACTTTTTACTCGATTGAGGTGGTGAGCTGAGGCAAATCTTTTTGCTTTTTTATGAAAGACCCCAGAGCATATTAAACGTATTGTGTAAAAAAATTGAAAAATCATGCCGCTTGCGCTTGATCCCCCAGGCCTCTTATGCTGTGCTGGACTTCATAAGGCCTGCCTGAGGGTGCTGCTTAAGTGTGCAGGAGGTCACTGTGTTGTGACAATCAGATTTGCGCTATGGCCTATAACCTTTTTACCCTTTTGGCTCTGTGAAAGCCAGAAGTCCCAGCACAAATTGAGATGTCCAAAGATTCCAGCTTGTAGGGATCAGAAGATGTGGCAAAGATCAGACTGAAGGGTGGTGAGTATTGGAGGTGAATTAATTCGTTATTCCCATATAGATTTTTTTTCTTTATTCATTAAATATATGAAAAACACACCACAGTGTAAATATAAATACGGAAAGTGACCCAAAGGTCAATTCACAGTATCAATTGAACGTGCAATTGACGTCATGACGCCTCTGTGGACCGTGGTGGTGTTCATCTCTGCAGCATTGTCTGCACCACTGCTGATTCTGGTGGATTCCTGGCTCCATGGACCTGCATATCTGATGTTATACCTATTGGCCTCATGTTGAACCACGTTTATATATGTGGGGAAACGCATCGAGGTGGAGACTTATGTGATGATTGATGGTTCACGCTGCAATTGAGGATGCATGGACAATACTAGCATATAACTGCCTGGATCTATATGGCAACTTGGACCTCTTTTGGACTGTACAGTTTATTGAATCATCCAGTATATGACACAGCCTGATTACAGTCCTCAAGCTAACTTTTTGCTAGCTATGTTTACCTGCTATGTGAACCTTATACAATCAATCTATGTATTGTGACAATCAATCTACAGTTAGGTCCAGAAATATTTGGACAGTGACACAAGTTTTGTTATTTTAGCTGTTTACAAAAACATGTTCAGAAATACAATTATATATATAATATGGGCTGAAAGTGCACACTCCCAGCTGCAATATGAGAGTTTTCACATCCAAATCGGAGAAAGGGTTTAGGAATCATAGCTCTGTAATGCATAGCCTCCTCTTTTTCAAGGGACCAAAAGTAATTGGACAAGGGACTCTAAGGGCTGCAATTAACTCTGAAGGCGTCCCCCTCGTTAACCTGTAATCAATGAAGTAGTTAAAAGGTCTGGGGTTGATTACAGGTGTGTGGTTTTGCATTTGGAAGCTGTTGCTGTGACCAGACAACATGCGGTCTAAGGAACTCTCAATTGAGGTGAAGCAGAACATCCTGAGGCTGAAAAAAAGAAAAAATCCATCAGAGAGATAGCAGACATGCTTGGAGTAGCAAAATCAACAGTCGGGTACATTCTGAGAAAAAAGGAATTGACTGGTGAGCTTGGGAACTCAAAAAGGCCTGGGCGTCCACGGATGACAACAGTGGTGGATGATCGCCGCATACTTTCTTTGGTGAAGAAGAACCCGTTCACAACATCAACTGAAGTCCAGAACACTCTCAGTGAAGTAGGTGTATCTGTCTCTAAGTCAACAGTAAAGAGAAGACTCCATGAAAGTAAATACAAAGGGTTCACATCTAGATGCAAACCATTCATCAATTCCAAAAATAGACAGGCCAGAGTTAAATTTGCTGAAAAACACCTCATGAAGCCAGCTCAGTTCTGGAAAAGTATTCTATGGACAGATGAGACCAAGATCAACCTGTACCAGAATGATGGGAAGAAAAAAGTTTGGAGAAGAAAGGGAACGGCACATGATCTAAGGCACACCACATCCTCTGTAAAACATGGTGGAGGCAACGTGATGGCATGGGCATGCATGGCTTTCAATGGCACTGGGTCACTTGTGTTTATTGATGACATAACAGCAGACAAGAGTAGCCGGATGAATTCTGAAGTGTACCGGGATATACTTTCAGCCCAGATTCAGCCAAATGCCGCAAAGTTGATCGGACGGCGCTTCATAGTACAGATGGACAATGACCCCAAGCATACAGCCAAAGCTACCCAGGAGTTCATGAGTGCAAAAAAGTGGAACATTCTGCAATGGCCAAGTCAATCACCAGATCTTAACCCAATTGAGCATGCATTTCACTTGCTCAAATCCAGACTTAAGACGGAAAGACCCACAAACAAGCAAGACCTGAAGGCTGCGGCTGTAAAGGCCTGGCAAAGCATTAAGAAGGAGGAAACCCAGCGTTTGGTGATGTCCATGGGTTTCAGACTTAAGGCAGTGATTGCCTCCAAAGGATTCGCAACAAAATATTGAAAATAAAAATATTTTGTTTGGGTTTGGTTTATTTGTCCAATTACTTTTGACCTCCTAAAATGTGGAGTGTTTGTAAAGAAATGTGTACAATTCCTACAATTTCTATCAGATATTTTTGTTCAAACCTTCAAATTAAATGTTACAATCTGCACTTGAATTCTGTTGTAGAGATTTCATTTCAAATCCAATGTGGTGGCATGCAGAGCCCAACTCGCGAAAATTGTGTCACTGTCCAAATATTTCTGGACCTAACTGTATGTATTGTGTTTTTATGCACGTTCAATTGATACTGTGAATTGACCTTTTGGTCACTTTCCGTATTTATATTTACACTGTGGTGTGTTTTTCATATATTTAATGAATAAAGAAGAAAATTCTATATGGGAATAACGAATTAATTTACTGGCAATTTAATATTCCCGAGACCCTGAGTCTAATCCCTAAAGGCTACTTTACACACTGCGATATCGGTCCCGATATCGCTAGTGTGGGTACCCGGCCCCATCTGTTGCGCGACACGGGCAAATCGCTGCCCGTGCCGCACAACATCGCCCAGAGCCGTCACACATACTTACCTGTCCAGCGACGTCGCTGTGACCGGCGAACCGCCTCCTTTCTAAGGGGGCGGTCCGTGCGGCGTCACAGCAACGTCACTGAAGCGTCACTGAACTGACGCCCAATAGCAGCGGAGGGGCGGAGATGAGCGGGACGTAACATCCCGCCCACCTCCTTCCTTCTGCTTAGCAGCCGGGAGGCAGGTAAGGGGAGCTTCCTCGTTCCTGCGGCGTCACATGCAGCGATGTGTGCTGCCGCAGGAACTAGGAACAACTTCGTTACTGCTGCAGTAACGATTTTTAAGAATGGACCCCCATGTCGCCGATTAGCGATTTTGCACGTTTTTGCAACGATGCAAAATCGCTTATCGGTGTCACATGCAACGGCATCGCTAATGCGGCCGGATGTGCGTCAAAAATTCCGTGACCCCAAGGACTCCGCATTAGCGATGTCGCAGCGTGTAAAGCCCCCTTAAGGGTGGCTTTGCACGTTGCAACATCGCACGTGCGATGTCGGTGGGGTCAAATCGAAAGTGACGCACATCCGGCGTCACTTTCGACATCGTTGTGTGTAAATCCTAGATGATACGATTAACGAGCGCAAAAGCGTCGTTATCATATCATTGTTGTAGGCTCCGACTTTTTCATAATTACGCTGCCGCGACAGGTACGATGCTGTTCCTCGTTCCTGCGGCAGCACACATCGCTGTGTGTAAAGCCGCAGGAGCGAGGAACATCTCCTACCTGCCGCCGGCGGCTATACGGAAGGAAGGAGGTGGGCGGGATGTTTACATCCTGCTCAACTCCGCCCCTTCACCGCTATTGGCCACCTGCCGTGTGACGTCGCTATGATGCCGCATGACCCGCCCCCTTAGGAAGGAGGCGGGTCGCCGGCCTGAGCAACGGTCGCAGGGCAGATGAGTGCATGTGAAGCTGGCGTAGCGATAATTTTTGCTACGCCAGCTATCACAAGATATCGTACCTGCGACGGGGGCGGGGACTATCGCGTGCGACATCGCAGCATCGGCTTGCGATGTCGCAACGTGCAAAGCCCGCCTAAGAGTAGTGGAGGTGCCAGAGAGGTGCGCATCAAGGTAAGTATAATCTTTTATTTATACCTTTTTTTATAGGCTGATTATAGTTCAGAAATAAATGGCGGCCAGCAGGAGTGAATTAAAGCAAAATCCACATTTTGATGAGCATGGATTTTGCAAACTTTGAGTAGAATTCAATCCCACTCAATTTTATTTGCTCATCTTTACTGATGATCGATTTACACCAGGGGTCTCAAACACGCGGCCCGCGGGCCGTATGCGGCCCGTCGGGCTGCTTCGTGCGGCCCCCAGTCTCATGCCCCTGTTCACTATCGCGGCCGGTGCAGGGGCCGCAGCCACTGTCTGCACTTTGTTAGATGAGTGTTTTGCCGGCGCTGCGTTCTCAGAGGCAAGGACTGTGCGCGCGCAGCGCCGGCAAAACAACCATCTGATCTGACATAAATCGCTGCCAGGGGCTGCGGCCCCTGCACCGGCCGCAATAGTCACCGGGGCACGGCCTGCAGACAGCAAGAAGCAGAGATGAGTGAACGCGGGACAGGTGAGAAGAATGGTGTTTTTTTATTTTTTGTGTATGTGAAGGACGGCACATTAACCTCTTAGCGACCTATGACGTACTGGGTACATCATGGCTCCCTGGTACCTAAGGACCCATGACATACCCAGTACGTCATGGCAAAATCGCAGCCCCGGAGGCTGCGATTGCTGTTTGCATTGCAAATAGCAAATACCTTAGATTCGGGGAGGAGGGGACCTCAGGAGGGGTGGTGTCTCCTTCCCGGACCTACGGAGGCTGTGATTGGCTGTGCGGCGTTCGTCAGCCAATCACAGCCACTGTAATGTTCCAGCCATTGAAAATGGCTGTAACATTGAAATCCAGCCCTGATCAGTGCAGCTGTAGCACCGATCATTGGCTGGAGCTGGATGACCTCAGTTTCACCCACCCACAGCTCTGATTGGAGAGACCGGCCTTGTGACCGATCTGTCCAATCACTGTGGATCTGGGGCCAGAGACCGCCCCCTCAGCTTCACTCAGGAATCTGTGGGTGAAAGCCGAGAGCGATCGGTAAATTATCACCTTTCACCCGCCGCCACTGCCCCCCCATTACTACAGGATGGGGACATTACTATAGAATAGGGACAAGGTGGGCACATGTCTATAGGATGGGGACAAGGTGGGCACATGACTATAGGATGGGGACAAGGTGGGCACATGTCTATAGGATAGGGACAAGGTGGGCACATGTCTATAGGATGGGGACAAGGTGGGCACATGTCTATAGAATAGGGTCAAGGTGGGCACATGACTATAGGATGCGGACAAGGTGGGCACATGTCTATAGGATGGGGACAAGGTGGGCACATGTCTATATCATGGGGACAAGGTGGGCACATGTCTATAGGATGGGGACAAGGTGGGCACATGTCTATAGGATGGGGACAAGGTGGGCACATGTCTATAGGATGGGGACAAGGTGGGCACATGTCTATAGGATGGGGACAAGGTGGGCACATGTCTATAGGATAGGGACAAGGTGGGCACATGACCATAGGATGGGGACAAGGTGGGCACATGACTATAGGATGGGGACAAGGTGGGCACATGACTATAGGATGGGGACAAGGTGGGCACATGTCTATAGCATGGGGACAAGGTGGGCACATGTCTATAGCATGGGGACAAGGTGGGCACATGTCTATAGGATGGGGACAAGGTGGGCACATGTCTATAGGATGGGGACAAGGTGGGGACATGTCTATAGGATGGGGACAAGGTGGGCACATGTCTATAGGATGGGGACAAGGTGGGCACATGTCTATAGGATGGGGACAAGGTGGGCACATGACAATAGGATGGGGACAAGGTGGGCACATGTCTATAGAATAGGGACAAGGTGGGCACATGACTATAGGATGGGGACAAGGTGGGCACATGTCTATAGGATGGGGACAAGGTGGGCACATGTCTATAGAATAGGGACAAGGTGGGCACATGACTATAGGATGGGGACAAGGTGGGCACATGTCTATAGGATGGGGACAAGGTGGGCACATGTCTATATCATGGGGACAAGGTGGGCACATGTCTATAGGATGGGGACAAGGTGGGCACATGTCTATAGGATGGGGACAAGGTGGGCACATGTCTATAGGATGGGGACAAGGTGGGCACATGTCTATAGGATGGGGACAAGGTGGGCACATGTCTATAGGATGGGGACAAGGTGGGCACATGACCATAGGATGGGGACAAGGTGGGCACATGACTATAGGATGGGGACAAGGTGGGCACATGTCTATAGAATAGGGACAAGGTGGGCACATGACTATAGGATGGGGACAAGGTGGGCACATGTCTATAGGATGGGGACAAGGTGGGCACATGTCTATAGCATGGGGACAAGGTGGGCACATGTCTATAGCATGGGGACAAGGTGGGCACATGTCTATAGGATGGGGACAAGGTGGGCACATGTCTATAGGATGGGGACAAGGTGGGGACATGTCTATAGGATGGGGACAAGGTGGGCACATGTCTATAGGATGGGGACAAGGTGGGCACATGTCTATAGGATGGGGACAAGGTGGGCACATGACAATAGGATGGGGACAAGGTGGGCACATGTCTATAGAATAGGGACAAGGTGGGCACATGACTATAGGATGGGGACAAGGTGGGCACATGTCTATAGGATGGGGACAAGGTGGGCACATGTCTATAGCATGGGGACAAGGTGGGCACATGTCTATAGGATGGGGACAAGGTGGGCACATGTCTATAGGATGGGGACAAGGTGGGCACATGTCTATAGGATGGGGACAAGGTGGGCACATGTCTATAGAATAGGGACAAGGTGGGCACATGACTATAGGATGGGGACAAGGTGGGCACATGTCTATAGGATGGGGACAAGGTGGGCACATGACTATAGGATGGGGACAAGGTGGGCACATGACTATAGAATAGGGACAAGGTGGGCACATGACTATAGGATGGGGACAAGGTGGGAACATGACTATAGAATAGGGACAAGGCTAGGGTCATTACTATAGGATGGGGACAAGGTGGGCACATTACTATAGGATAGGGAACATTACTAAAAGATGTTGGTCAAAATTTCTATATAGTGATAATTGTAACACTATTAGTTACAAGAAAGGGATAAAATGTAAAAAAAAAACAAAATAAGGCATGACTTTTTTTTAACATCAAATTTTATTTTTTTTTAGATTTAACCAAAGAATGTGCACATTTGTTATAATAAATAAGTGAAAAATGTTGAAAATCAGTCATCCAAAGGTGTGTAAAAAATATATATGGTACCAATAAAAATGTCACTTTGTCCTGCAAAGAATGCAGCCCCCCAAATTATTTTTTTCCTCTGTGCGGCCCATACACCCAGCCGAGTTGGAGACCACTGATTTACACAAAGTTCCTCTGCATGTCATTTGCAAAATAAAGCACAAGAGGGTAGCAAAGCACTAGTTGACAGTGGATTAACTTCACCAATCTTCAGATGTAGCAGAGTTGACATGTAGGGGTATAATTATAATAGATGCAGTGGTCGAAGTTGTACCCGGGCCCTGGAGCCTTAAAAGTACCCCTACCCAATATGAAATCAATTCTAATGAACTATGATAGTTAGGGTCCTTAGAGATTTTGAGTTTTATGGTATGTCACTGTTGACTTGTAATACTTCATAAATAAAATTTTAGAAAAATAATTGAGTTATGTACTCAAAAAAATAAACATGAATGCTGGAATCTCAAAGCATCAGCTTTGCCTCATGACTATATAAAAGATTGGTCAGAGTTTCATCCAGAGAAGTAGGATGATAGTCTTCTCTCTAGTTACCCATGTACAATGCATTTTTTTTTACAGCAGCTATTAACCATTTACAGTTTCCTATGTTACAGAATTACAATGTATCTATAATTTGGCATCCGATTTTTTTCCTGCACCCATAAATTTCCAGAGGAAAATCATGCATGCTGCTTCCCACACAAATTCTGTCAGTGAAAGAAATCGGTCATGTATACTGCCTGTGAGAGCTGTTTGTTTTTTTTTAAGGATAACACTTGGACCGAAAATATGGTCATGTGAACAAGACCAAAGTGAGTTGTAGAACCACTGGGTGGCTGACTCCGAGAGGCAGGACATTAAAGCTCACCAATCACCAGGATTTTCATATATAACCTAAAGCCAGTACTATACTGGCACTATAAGGCTGAATCTATACATACCTTTAGTTGTCAGCTAGGATGTATAGTTTTTTTAATCACAAGCAAGTAAAGTTTGTAATATAAGCAGCTGTTTGATTTGCAGCAGCTGCCAAGCAGATAATAGCTGGAGTGGGTTTTCATAGTGATTCTTGCCCTCCTGCCTGTTGTCCCCCCCCCCTTTATGTGTTATTTATGCTCATTCCATTACAGAAACATTTTACTGATGGTTGTGACTAGAAGGACCTGTGCAGACGTCATACCCATGTGACCAGAAGGGGTAGGTCCTCAGACAACAGAAAATAATGTTGCTTCCTGGTATCAGCTATGTTGGCTGATGCCCCGCCCCTTCTGGTCACATGGGTATTATATCAGCAAGGTCCTTCTAGCCACTTTGATTTAGCCACAACCATTAGTAAAATGCTTCTATACTAGAATTAGCATAAATAACAAATAGGGGGAGGAACAACAGGCAGGGGGCAGAAAGCACTATCAAAACCCACCCCAGCTATTATCTGGTCTGCAGCTGCCAATCTAAAAACTTCATTTCGCAAACTTTACTTCCTTGTGTTTCAAAACCTATACATCCTAGCTGAGAACTAAAGGTATGTATAGAATCAGACTGATAGCGCCGGTATTGCACTGGCTTTAGTTTATATAGGAAAATCCTGGTGATTGGTGCGCTTTAATAAAGCAGTTTTTAATAGCAAAAATGTCAGCATTGGTCCTGATTTTTTTTGGAGGCTTCAATGGCTGGCACAATCTTATAGGAACATCCGTGGTTTGCTCTTTAGTAGCACATGATATTGAATCTATTGCCTGTTCAGGTGCCCGTGTATTGTGCATAGGTGAATATAAATAATGAATGTGCTGATTAAGAGCCTGCCTGCAATTTTTATTGTAAGGGGATCGCTTACATTACTGTATAAATCGGACGACTGCTTTGATTTTTTTATCGGATGGCACTTTGTCTAATGTAATTCTGTAGGACACTGCTGCTGATGACTGATATTTCTGACAAAATCTGGCCGTGAAAAAACTTTGTTTCTCCACTTAAAAAATAACTGCAGTTTTTTTACATTCATTTTTTTGTAGGCTCCACAGAGAAGCAGATAAAGAAAAAAAAAAGCACCAAAACTGCACAGTTTAGCAGTGTCTTTTCTGTCATCAGGAGTTTTCATGATATCACATACCCTATGCTTGGACTATTATAAACAGCAGAAAGTTTATGCAAAAAAAAGGCAGCAAAAAAAACCACAGCATTTACGCTACATTTGAACGCGACTTAAATGTCCCAGCAAAGTAGATGTGATTTCATGAAAACTCTTGTCAATAATACAGCTAAAGACACTGAAGAACTCTGCATTTTTTGTGACTTTTTTCTTTGTAAGCTTCTACACTGTGTGCAGAATTATTAGGCAAATGAGTATTTTGATCACATGATACTTTTTATACATGTTGTCCTACTCCAAGCTGTATAGGCTTGAGAGCCAACTACCAATTAAGTAAATCAGGTGATGTGCATCTCTGTAATGAGGAGGGGTGTGGTGTAATGACATCAACACCCTGTATAAGGTGTGCTTAATTATTAGGCAACTTCCTTTCCTTTGGCAAAATGGCAAAGAAGAGAGATTTGACGGGCTCTGAATAGTCCAAAATTGGGAGATGTCTTGCAGAGGAATGCAGCAGTCTTGCCATTGCCAAACTTTTGAAGCGTGATCACCGAACAATCAAACGTTTCGTGGCAAATAGCCAACAGTGTCGCAAGAAGCATGCTGGGCAAAAAAGGCGCAAAAAATAACTGCCCATGAATTGAGGAAAATCAAGCGTGAAGCTGCCAAGATGCCATTTGCCACCAGTTTGGCCATATTTCAGAGCTGCAATTACTGGAGTATCAAAAAGCACAAGGTGTGCCATACTTAGGGACATGGCCAAGGTAAGGAAGGCTGAAAAATGAACACCTTTGAACAAGAAACATAAAATAAAACGTCAAGACTGGGCCAAGAAATATCTTAAGACTGATTTTTTTTAAAGGTTTTATGGACTGATGAAATGAGAGTGACTCTTGATGGACCAGATGGATGGGCTAGAGGCTGGATTAGTATAGGGCAGAGAGCTCCACTCTGACTCAGACGCCAGCAAGGTGGAGGTGGGGTACTGGTATGGGCTGGTATCATCAAAGATGAACTTGTGGGACCTTTTTGGGTTGAGCATGGAGTGAAGCTCAACTCCCAGACCTACTGCCAGTTTCTGGAAGACACCTTCTTCAAGCAGTGGTACCGGAAGAAGTCGGTATCGTTCAAGAAAAACATGATTTTCATGCAGGACAATGCTCCATTACATGCATCCAACTACTCCACAGCGTGGCTGGCCAGTAAAGGTCTAAAAGATGAAAAAATAATGACATGGCCCCCTTGTTCACCTGATCTGAACCCCCTAGAGAACCTGTGGTCCCCCATAAAATGTAAGATCTACAGGGAGGGAAAACTGCACCTCTCGGAACAGTGTCAAGGAGGCTGTGGTGGCTGCTGCGCACAATGTTGATCATAAACAGATCAAGCAACTGACAGAATCTATGGATGGTAGGCTGTCGAGTGTCATCATAAAGAAAGGTGGCTATATTAGTCACTCATTTTTTGGGGTTTTGTTTTTGCATGTCAGAAATGTTTATTTCTAAATTTTGTGCAGTTCTGACATGCAAAAACAAAACCCCCCAAAAATTTTTTTTAGTAATTTCATAGGAAGAAAAAAATATGCCTTTTTTCCCCTCAAGAGTACAGGTAGATAGTGCATAAAAATACATTTCTATGTACAATGTATCTCTAACAGTGATGAACGAGTACTAAAATGCTCGAGTGCTTGGTACTCGAATTGCGCAAGTGGGACACTCAGATGGGCTCGACTCAAGTAATAAGTATAAAGGAAGTCAATGGGAAATTTGAGCACTTTTCTGGAAGGGCTGGGGGGTGCAGGAAAATCACTTAAATTGATGGACACTAGTGATGAGCGAGCATGCTTGTAACTACTCGGTACTCGCACGAGTATCGCTGTACTCGGGCTGCTCGGCGGGGACCGAGTAATCTCGCGATACTCGTGCTGTACTCGTGGTCTTCATTTCTGCATGTTGGCGCTCTTTTGAGAGCCAGCCCTCATGCAGGGATTGGCTGGCAGACCACTGCAATGCCACAGCCCTGTTAGTTGTGGAATTGCAGTGATTGGCCGGCCTGCACAGCGTGACCGAGCCTTTATACCGGCCGGCGCGCTGTGCTCTGCTCACAGCTATCCAGACATTCAGTGCAGGGAGAGTGTCGCTGATTCAGGGAAAGCTTTGTGGCCCTTTATAGCTTTTTCAGTTGCAGGGCTGCAAACAGTGTGACCAAAAGTCCTTCTCAGGACTATTCTAGTTGTATACAGGCAGGCAGGGTATAGCCAGGTCGGAGTACAGTAGCAGAGTCCTTCTCAGGACTATTGTTGCTATATACAGGCAGGGTATAGCCAGGTCTGAATACAGGCTAGTGACCAGAAGAGTCCTTGTCAGGACTATTGTACCAGTATACAGGCAGGCAGGCAGGCAGGGTATATATAGCCATTCCTAGTGGTGACCGTATACCAGCCTTCATCATATCTGGGGCTGGTGTACACAGTGTAAAACAGTCCAGATAGTGTCTGACTTGTCTGTAATTGTCGCTCCCCAAAAAACCTGTTAGGTTCTTATTGCGTCCGTGTTTGGTTTTTAAAACCGCATGTGTGTGCCTGTCGGTGGCAGCGTACAGGTGCACTTGTGTGCAATTTCCACAAACTTTGATATAACGCACAAGTAGTGAATATACACGTCAGCAGTGCACAGCATTGCAAAATGCGCAAGGGCATTGGCAAGGAACAAGGAAGTGGACGTGATGGTGGTGCAGGCAGAGGCCGAGGTCGTGGGCAAGCTCTAATTTCGCCACAACAAAGGGCCACATCTAGTCGCTCGCACGTCCTGTCCCAAATTCTTGGGGACCGCAGCAGTACACCGCTCTTGAACCAAGACCAGTGTCAACAGGTTGTTAGTTGGATAGCAGATAATGCTTCCAGTCAGATTGGCACCACCACAAACACTCTGTCTTCCACACGGTCAAGTGTCAGTAGCCGTGATACTGCACCGCACATTTCTGAACCTGATCCTCCTTCCTACCACCAGGCTGAGTACACGTCCTCCTCGGACATTAATGATCCCACACTTGGACACTCGGAAGAGCTGTTCACGTTTCCATTCACACATTCTGGCCTCTCGCCAGCTCATATTGAAGTGGGTCATGAGGAGATCGTCTGTACAGATGGCCAAATATTTGAGCAGCCACGTTCTCACGAAGTTGGCAACGTGTCTCAACAAGGGGTGGACGATGATGAGACACAATTGTCAGGAAGTCAGGAGGAGGAGCAGGGTGCGGAAGAGGAAGACGACGTGGTGGATGATCCAGTAACTGACCCAACCTGGCAGGAGGATATGCAGAGCGAGGACAGCAGTGCACAGGGGGAGGGAGGCGTAGCATCACAACAGGCAGTAAGAAGCAGGGTGGTGGCCCCAGGCAGAAGTCAGGCAACCGTTCCCCGGAACAACACGACGACACAAGGTGCCTGTACAAATGTTAGGTCTTCCCGAGTCTGGCAGTTTTTTAAGTTGGATCCAGATGATTCAAAAAAGGCCATTTGCAACACCTGCCGTGCCAGCATCAGCAGGGGTACCAAAACTAGCAGCCTGACCACCACCAGCATGATCAGGCACATGTCAGCCAAGCACCCGACTTTGTGGGAAGTACAACAGAGTCGAGGAGCAGTGCTTGCTGATGTCACTGCTACGTCTTCGCTGGTTGTGCATGCGAGCCAATCCCCTGTCCATGCTGCCTGCGAACAAGCCTCCTCCACTCCTGCACCTGCAGTTGCCTACGCAGAAAGAACACCATCATCAAGCACGTCCTTGTCCCAGCGCAGCGTTCAGTTATCCATTCAGCAAACCTTTGAACGCAGGCGCAAATACACTGCCAACACCCCACATGCCACAGTTCTAAATGCTAACATTTCGCGACTGCTTGCGCTGGAAATGTTGCCTTTTAGGCTGGTGGAGACAGAAGCATTCCGTGACCTGATGGCGGCAGCTGTCCCACGTTACTCGGTCCCCAGCCGCCACTATTTCTCCCGGTGTGCCGTCCCCGCGTTGCATAACCACGTGTCACAAAACATCACACGTGCCCTGAACAACGCTGTTTCACCCAAGGTCCACCTAACCACAGACACGTGGACAAGTGCTTGTGGGCAAGGCCGCTACATCTCGTTGACGGCACACTGGGTTAATATTGTGGAAGCTGGGACCCAGTCTGAGCGAGGGACGGAACACGTCCTTCCCACACCAAGGTTTGCAGGCCCTACCTCAGTCAGTGTTTCACCCACACTCTACAGCTCCGGAATGTCATGCTCTTCAGCCTCCTCCTCCTCCTGCGCATCCTCATCCACTGTACCCTCCACACCAGTCACAAGCTGGAAGCACTGCAGCACTGCCTCGGCGAAGCGGCAACAGGCTGTGCTGAAGCTAATCTGCATAGGTGACAAACCCCACAATGCAGAAGAGCTGTGGACAGCTCTGAAACAGCAGGCAGATCACTGGCTCACACCTCTGAACCTAAAGCCAGGAAAGGTCGTGTGTGACAATGGCCGGAACCTGGTGGCGGCTTTGAGGCGAGACCAGCTGACACATGTTCCATGCGTGGCCCATGTGCTCAACCTCGTGGTTCAGCGGTTTCTAAAGTCATACCCAGAGCTGTCTGATCTGCTGGTAAAAGTTCGCCGCCTGTCTGCACATTTTCGAAAGTCACCTACTGCTTCAGCCGGCCTTGCCGGCTTTCAGCGCAGTTTGCATCTTCCGGCTCACAGACTGGTGTGTGATGTCCCCACGCGTTGGAATTCAACTCTGCACATGTTGGTCAGGATATGTGAGCAGAAGAGGGCAGTTGTTGAGTACCTGCATCACCTAAGCCGTCGGGAAATGGGTCAAACTCCACACATAACACCTGAGGAGTGGAGATGGATGTCAGACCTATGTACCATCCTCCAAAACTTTGAGGACTCCACCAAGATGGTGAGTGGTGATGACGCCATTATTAGCGTCACCATACCGCTACTCTGCCTTCTAAAACGGTCTCTGCTAAAAAACAAACATGATGCATTGCAGGCGGAGCGCGATGAGTTGCAGCAAGAAACAGTAGTGGGTGTGGGTGATGATAACACACAGCCCAGCCTCGTCTCATCACAACGTGCAGTGGAGGACTATGACGAGGAGGACGATGAAGACATGGAGCAACTCTCCGGCCAAATTGAGGATATGACATGCACACCAGTCATATCCTCGGTTCAGCGTGGCTGGCCAGAGGACAGGGTAGATGAGGAGGAGGAGGAGGAGGAGGACAGCATGTTCAGTCATCTTGTTGGTCAGGCTACTGAAGTCCTGGCTGTTAAGAGTCTGGCGCACATGGCTGACTTTATGGTAAGCTGCCTGTCTCGTGACCCTCGCGTTAAGAACATCTTGGCCGACAATCATTACTGGTTGGTAACACTGTTAGACCCACGCTACAAGGAGAACTTTTTGTCTCTTATTCCCGTGGAGGAGAGGTCAACCAAAATGCAGCAGTTCCGGAAGGCCATAGTCACGGAAGTAGGCAAAGCATTCCCCTCACAAAACGCTAGCGGCATAGGTCAGGAATCAGTGGACAACCGAGGCGTACAGCCGAGAGAGGCACAAGTCCAATCCGCCAGAGGTAGGGGAACAGTCTTTAAGATGTGGGACAGTTTTCTCAGCCCCTCACGTACCACAGCCCCTGAGGTGCGGGGTAGTGCCACAAGAAATCCTAAGTTTGCCCAGATGCTGAAGGAGTACCTTGCAGATCGAACAACTGTACTCCGACATTCCTCTGTGCCTTACAATTATTGGGTATCCAAGCTGGACACGTGGCATGAATTGGCTCTCTACGCCTTGGAAGTCCTGGCCTGCCCTGCTGCTAGCGTTTTGTCAGAGCGTGTTTTTAGTGCCGCAGGTGGAATCATTACAGATAAACGCACCCGCCTGTCAACTGAAAATGCTGACAGGCTGACTCTGATCAAGATGAACAAGGGTTGGATTGGGCCAGACTTCACCACACCACCAGCAAATGAGAGCGGAATTTAAAGTTTGCCATGTACCTCCACTCACCCATGGGTACACACTTCTGGACTTTGGATAATCGCTGGACTGCTCCTCCTTCTCCTCATGCGCCACCATGATGATGACCGTTACAAATTGCAATACTTAGGCCTTTGTTTCAGGTATACCCCCAGTGGTAAATTTTTTCGCCCATTCTTTGCAGAATGGACATTACAACGACAGGAGACCCGCTCCTTTGCAATGGGAACAATGTTTTGAGGCCCTCATGCACGTCTCTATCCAGGGACAACGTGGAGCCTCCCAATTTTTGGCTGCCCTGCCTAAGGGCTATACTATAATACACCCACTTCCTGACAATGGACACTTAATGTTTTGAGGCCCTCATGCACGTCTCTACCCAGGGACAACGTGGAGCCTCCCAATTTTTGGCTGCCCTGCCTAAGGGCTATACTATAATACACCCACTTCCTGACAATGGACACTTAATGTTTTGAGGCCCTCATGCACGTCTCTACCCAGGGACAACGTGGAGCCTCCCAATTTTTGGCTGCCCTGCCTAAGGGCTATACTATAATACACCCACTTCCTGACAATGGACACTTAATGTTTTGAGGCCCTCATGCACGTCTCTACCCAGGGACAACGTGGAGCCTCCCAATTTTTGGCTGCCCTGCCTAAGGGCTATACTATAATACACCCACTTCCTGACAATGGACACTTAATGTTTTGAGGCCCTCATGCACATCTCTACCCAGGGACAACGTGGAGCCTCCCAATTTTTGGCTGCCCTGCCTAAGGGCTATACTATAATACACCCACTTCCTGACAATGGACACTTAATGTTTTGAGGCCCTCATGCACGTCTCTACCCAGGGACAACATGGAGCCTCCCAATTTTTGGCTGCCCTGCCTAAGGGCTATACTATAATACACCCACTTCCTGACAATGGACACTTAATGTTTTGAGGCCCTCATGCACGTCTCTACCCAGGGACAACATGGAGCCTCCCAATTTTTGGCTGCCATGCCTAAGGGCTATACTATAATACACCCACTTCCTGACAATGGACACTTAATGTTTTGAGGCCCTCATGCACGTCTCTACCCAGGGACAACGTGGAGCCTCCCAATTTTTGGCTGCCCTGCCTAAGGGCTATACTATAATACACCCACTTCCTGACAATGGACACTTAATGTTTTGAGGCCCTCATGCACGTCTCTACCCAGGGACAACGTGGAGCCTCCCAATTTTTGGCTGCCCTGCCTAAGGGCTATACTATAATACACCCACTTCCTGACAATGGACACTTAATGTTTTGAGGCCCTCATGCACGTCTCTACCCAGGGACAACGTGGAGCCTCCCAATTTTTGGCTGCCCTGCCTAAGGGCTATACTATAATACACCCACTTCCTGACAATGGACACTTAATGTTCTTAATGTTTTGAGGCCCTCATGCACGTCTCTACCCAGGGACAACGTGGAGCCTCTCAATTTTTGGCTGCCCTGCCTAAGGGCTATACTATAATACACCCACTTCCTGACAATGGACACTTAATGTTTTGAGGCCCTCATGCACGTCTCTACCCAGGGACAACGTGGAGCCTCCCAATTTTTGGCTGCCCTGCCTAAGGGCTATACTATAATACACCCACTTCCTGACAATGGACACTTAATGTTTTGAGGCCCTCATGCACGTCTCTACCCAGGGACAACGTGGAGCCTCCCAATTTTTGGCTGCCATGCCTAAGGGCTATACTATAATACACCCACTTCCTGACAATGGACACTTAATGTTTTGAGGCCCTCATGCACGTCTCTACCCAGGGACAACGTGGAGCCTCCCAATTTTTGGCTGCCCTGCCTAAGGGCTATACTATAATACACCCACTTCCTGACAATGGACACTTAATGTTTTGAGGCCCTCATGCACGTCTCTACCCAGGGACAACGTGGAGCCTCCCAATTTTTGGCTGCCCTGCCTAAGGGCTATACTATAATACACCCACTTCCTGACAATGGACACTTAATGTTTTGAGGCCCTCATGCACGTCTCTACCCAGGGACAACGTGGAGCCTCCCAATTTTTGGCTGCCCTGCCTAAGGGCTATACTATAATACACCCACTTCCTGACAATGGACACTTAATGTTTTGAGGCCCTCATGCACGTCTCTACCCAGGGACAACGTGGAGCCTCCCAATTTTTGGCTGCCCTGCCTAAGGGCTATACTATAATACACCCACTTCCTGACAATGGACACTTAATGTTTTGAGGCCCTCATGCACGTCTCTACCCAGGGACAACGTGGAGCCTCCCAATTTTTGGCTGCCCTGCCTAAGGGCTATACTATAATACACCCACTTCCTGACAATGGACACTTAATGTTTTGAGGCCCTCATGCACGTCTCTACCCAGGGACAACGTGGAGCCTCCCAATTTTTGGCTGCCCTGCCTAAGGGCTATACTATAATACACCCACTTCCTGACAATGGACACTTAATGTTTTGAGGCCCTCATGCACGTCTCTACCCAGGGACAACGTGGAGCCTCCCAATTTTTGGCTGCCCTGCCTAAGGGCTATACTATAATACACCCACTTCCTGACAATGGACACTTAATGTTTTGAGGCCCTCATGCACGTCTCTACCCAGGGACAACGTGGAGCCTCCCAATTTTTGGCTGCCCTGCCAAAGGGCTATACTATAATACACCCACTTCCTTCCAATGGGCACTTCAGGTTTACAGGCCCTCATGCACGTCTCTACCCAGGGACAACGTGGAGCCTCACAATTTTTGGCTGCCCTGCCAAAGGGCTATACTATAATACACCCACTTCCTTCCAATGGGCACTTCAGGTTTACAGGCCCTCATGCACGTCTCTATGCAGGGGCATTGGTGAACCTCACAATTTTGGACTGCCCTGGCAAAGGAAAATACTACAAAGACTCACTTCCTCAAAATGGGCACATTAGACTCAAGAGGCCTTCATGTACGTCTCTTCTCAGGGACATCGGAGTGCCACACAATGTTTTCACGTAAAATCTTTCATGTATTAATCTCAAAAAGTAACATACACCAGCTCTATCTCACTATTGGGTATGTGCCCTTAACATTTCTGCCATGAAAAATCATTTTGGGGTCATTTTGGAAGGTTTTCTGGTGAGTCCGTAAAAATGGCGTGAAACGCGGACAAAATTGTTCACAGCTGGGACTTTTGAGTGATAAATGCTTCAAGGGGTCTTCCCCATGCTGTTGCCATGTCATTTGAGCACTCTTCTGAGACTTTTGTGACATTTTTAGGGTTTCTACATGCTGCCGGTGGTCATTTCACAAAAATACTCGGGTCTCCCATAGGATAACATTGGGCTCGTTGCTCGGGCCGAGTACACGAGTATCTTGGGAGGCTCGGCCCGAGCTTCGAGCACCCGAGCTTTTTAGTACTCGCTCATCACTATTTACTACCTATTGTGGTGTGTGTGACATGGTCATATGCGTCCTGTTTAATTTATGAAAGAGGGATTCAGAAACTCACATGCCTATGCAGACTATTCTAGAACTGCCAAAAATTAGATGGAACTTTAATATACCCTCTGATATACCCTTTATTAGGCATTTTGTTAAAATTGTTAGCTAGTGGGGCTCCTAGACTCATAAAGCCCATGCTTTAACTGTACGGGCTGCCAAAACTTAGAAGAAGAGACTGCAATACACCCTGGAAGAGAGGGAGAGAAGGGCCTCAGAAAACATTGCAAGAATTAAGGGAAAGGCAGCACAACATAAACTCAGCCATGTTTGCCAAACTCCCAACAGGCAAGACTTCTCTGTCCCTACCAGGAAGATGACTCTCCATCTCCTCCTTCTCCCCTTCTCCTCTCTTTCTTCTTCTACAGCGTATTCATGTTGAACAAAAGGGATTAAGCTGCTGTGGCTAGCACCCTCTGTAACGCAAACAAGTATCTCCTGTTCCTCCTCCTCCTTGTCCTCAGCCTTCACTTCACTATCCCTCGATCCGCGCTGAGAAAATGGGATGAGGCTGGTTTTGTGTATAACCCTGCGTACTTTCTTCCTCGATTTCCACCTGCAAAGCTTCTTCCTTAATTGCAAGCAATTTGAGTAGACACAGAAGCGGAATGGTTCCTTTGATTATGGCATCATCACTGCTCAAAATTTTGGTTGATTCCTCAAAGTTTTGTAGAACTACACAGATGTCAGATATCCATGCCCACTTATCGGTTCTTATGTGCGGAGTCTAACCAGAATACCAATGGGTATGTTATAGCTGGTATTCAGCTACTACCCTCTACTGCTCACAAAGCCTTGACAACATGTGTAACATGGAGTTCCAGCATCTGCTCACATCATACACCAATCGGTGAGCTGGCAAGTGGTGCCGCTGCACTGCCAGCCTGGCGACAGCTGTAGCTGACCTGCGGAAATGAGCTCACATCTGGTCTACTTTGATATGTAGCGTAGGCAAACCTAGGTAGGTTTTGAGAAATTGCTGAGCCACTAAGTTGAACACGTGGGCCAGGCATGGTACATGTGCGACCATGCCTGATTGTATGTTCAGTGTCAAGAGCCACAGATCTGGATGGTCTGTTATAGATTTCTACAACTCTGTAGCAGTGTGCTCTTTGTCACCTAAACAAATTAGTTTCAGCACAGTCTGTTGCCATCTCACTGAGGCAGTGCTGTAGTCCTTCAAGCTTGAGACTAATTTGGACAATGTGATACGAAATGACAATTCGGAGATGGGGGTTGAGGAGGACTGGGTTCAGGAACTGGTGTAGGAGATAGAGGAAACTCTAATGGAATTTGGGCCCATAATCCTTGGCGTGAGTAGCACATGTTCCATCATGGGGTCCGACTCGGTCCCGGCCTCAACAAGGCTCAACTAGTGTGCCATCAGGCAAATGTAGCATCCCTGGCCACAAGCACTTGCCTACTTGTTATTTGTTAAATGGATCTACCCAGTAACTGTGTTGGTCATGGTATGGGTGATGTTATGGTAACCATGCTGGTGTAAGGTGGAGATGTAGCACCCAAGGGGCAAGGAGAGTCAGGCACAGGGTCTCGTACCTGAGTTACTCATCACCGAGCCGGTGAGGTGGTCGGGGATGTTGCGGTGGCTTGCCCGGCTTCATGCCCGAAGTAGTACACCAATAAGGAGGGAGGATGATGGGGGTCATAGTAGGATAATCATCGTGACGCCACCTGTGGTATGCCACCAGAGATTAGCTGCCGCTGCTGTCGCTGTCCTCTGGGGTGGATGGTAATAGCAGCAAATATGGCATTGCTCCCCACAGGTGAAGCGGGCCCCGGGGCAATGATAAAGAGAGTAGTGATGGCGATGGACATGGGGCGGCACCGTCGGTAATAAGAGTTCGAGTCAGTCGCTGCGTTTCCAAGTGTCTTTACTCACACTTTGTGCCGCTTGCCCAGGTAGTACTGGTCACCCGCTGTGATGGGTCCCGTCGAACCCGGATTTCTTTGGAGGTCAGTCCGGTCTGGTGCTTGGTGGGCCCCTTCCTCCTAGCGCCTTGTGTGTTGGATCCCCATAGCTTAAAGCTACTTGGGGACCCCAGTCCGTCTTGAGTAGTACTCTTGTCCCTATTTGCGGGTGCCACGGCTCCGCAATGGGGCTTGGCTCTGTCCAAGGCCCCGGATCCTATTTGGCACTGTGCTTTCAGGCTCTGTGTGGCCAGGGAAGCTTGTAACCTTCCCGTCCCTGCAGATTCTGGAAAACCAACTTGGAGAATGATCTTCCCTAGGGTCCTGCACCCTGCGTGGTGCCGCTTCTGAGGGAGCAATCAAGCTCTCCACTCAGCAACCGCATGAACAATTCCTGCATCCCACCAGAGCACACTTAAGACACGTCTCCTCCTGTTCCCTCCTGCCGGAGAACTCTCTCTAACTGTTGTGTCGGTTCCTAACTCCCCCTAAGTGGTTTCTCCTCCCATGGGTCCCTGTCACTAGTGGGTGGTGTGCCCCATGTTTGAGGGCAACCTTAAGACCCTACCCTAGCCTGTTCTCCATTGGGGAGGGCAACCTGGTTTTGTATTTGAATATGTAAGTGGGGAAACCGGCACTGACCTCCTCTGGATCCGGGTTAAGCACTACACCTCAAATGAGGTGCAGTACTCTGTGGTGACTAGAGCCTCAGGGGCACCACAAAGATGGCAAACCAGTTAAAATAAGGCAGCTGGGGACCAAGTACTGAGGGACAGACGCCACCATAAGGTTGCAGTAAGCCTCAGTGTCCACAAACCTAAACTGCAACATTTCCAGGACAAACAGTCTGGAAATTTGCCTGTTTAGTGTTTGGGCCTGTGGGTGGATAGGTTGGTATGTACGCCTTCCAGGCCTAAGGTAGAGACATGGGTAATGAAGTGCTTGGACAAAATAATCGGATGTGGTGCTTGTGAATGTGCAACATTAGGTATAGGGCGGGAGGCATCTGTGCCTGTGTCCTGCACATGTAATTTGCAAGCATGTAGAACAGGGATAAAGGCAGTGGTGATTGTGGACCCAGTGTAATGGTGTTTATAGAGAGCAGGGAACAGGGGCTCTATGACTGGCCATCATGCTAGGGGACGGTAGCTATCCCTAATCCCTTAGTTATCTCTGATGGTGAGGATATGTGGGCCACCTTCCTTGCCCTGATCCTGACCAGCCGTGATCTTATACACCGCCCCCCCAACCGCTGGAGAGGGCCAGGGCAGGAGTGATAGTCAACTAAAATAAACAAACAGGGAAACCAAATCTCTACCTCACGACACACGCACACAGAGGTATAAGAGAGAAACAGCTTAGGAGGAAAAGAAGAGCAGGGAGGAAACAATGGGAGAACTCCAGACCAACTCCAAGCACAAAGTAATACAATCACCAGTAGGACTGGGATACAACAGCACACAGACTGGTTTAGCGAAAACTATAGTCGGCATGGGAAGACAGGCTCCTACATCTTAAAAAGGCTGGGAGTGGCTCTGATAGGTCTCCCACCTCTTCTTCCAATTCCGCACTCTGAAACTCCTGATTTGTTGACTGAACAACATCAATTGTTGGCAACTGTATCTTTTCATCATCTACCTCTTGAAACACTAACTGCCATTCCCCACCGTTGTCTTGTTCTGACCGTTACTTCTCAAATATTTGGGCATTACTACTAATGGTCTCCTCATGTCTTTCTTGAAACGTGCAAGGCAATAGGCCAAAATCAATAAATGGAAATGTAAACATCTCCTCGGGGTGTCTGCGTGTAGGATCACTTTGTCTTTTGGGACTTGCCATGGTGGAAGTAAGGAGGATTAGGGTGAGGATTATGTGGTCCGGTATTAATAGGTAAAAAAGATTATGTAGCCCTGAAAAGGACTTTTATTTTTAGGTAGTAGCAGCAGTATAGCTATAGAAGGACAGTAAGGCAATAAGTCCTACCTATATGCCTCAAATCCAAAACTATCCCTCCTCCACCCGCTATCACTACAGTGAATGCAGGTAACAGTGGTTTTAGTAATGAAAGCTCTGAAAAGGACTATTGTTTCAGTGGTGAAACGGGCATACAATTACTGCAATAGCAATTAAACCCTGCCTATATGTCTAAGCCCTCCCTCCTAGATCAACTGTCCCGGAACTGCTTCTAGAGAGTGTTCCTGAGCATGGCATCACCGGATCTTATATGGAACCCAGTGACATGATGTGGCCGGCCAATCACCATAATGTCAGTAGCAACATGGCTACGACATTACCGTGTATGGCAGGCAATCCCTGCATGCTGATTGGCTGTCTAACAGCTGAAAACATGCGGGGCGGGGACTCGAGCATGGTGCCCCCGCTCCCATGATATTCGATAAAGTAATGAGTGTACCTGCATTCTGCTCGCTCAACGCTATAATATAAAAAAATATGGATAAACTAATTACATTTCTTCTATATCAACCACAGCTTGTTGTTATTTTTGCTTTTCTCCATCTTTATTGTTCTGTTCTACAAGAAGAGTGCTAATCTTTACTATATCTTTATATATATAGTATATCTTTACTATATCTTTATTGTATTTTTTGTTTATATAGTAAAAAGTACAAAATAGTACAAAACTTAATATTCCTTGTGCCCTCCTTAGAAAAAGTGTGTTGGTGCATGGAGAATTACTGGGAGGGGCAGAGTGACCGTGGCCCCTCCTGTCCCATTGAAAACACACACTCTTAATGCCCCTTCTATAGAGTCCTCTACTGGTGCTTTCCAACTTGTCTGGTAAGACTCCTTGTTTACTTCTTATATTACTGTAATTTTCTAACATTGTGTTGCTTAGAGTATTGTCTTTTGTATTGGTTTTCTAATGTTAGTGTATTTCACAGATAATACTGTAAAGATTTCATACTATATGTACTTATAATTAATATAAATGTCTTAAGTGATTTTCATATCTGAATACAAATCTTACCATTAGTGCAGACTTGTGCATACCTTCTATCACGTATAGTCATTTTTATTTAGTACTGTCAGTGGGATTTTTTTTTGTTCACATTTTAGATTGTTTTTAAATGTATAATGTTCTTTTTGGTATTCTCCAAATGAGCTTTGTAGCTTCTTTATATGCTCAGCATGTTTGATAAAAGTGTGATTTGCAAGTGAATACTTGCGTTAGTCATTTGCATGTGCTTGTAAATCTTTAAAGACTTTTTTTTGTTTTCCATAAAGCTCTTCTATTCAGCTCCTTCAAGTATTCGGTTATAGATTACACTGTACATAAGCTCCAGGACTCTTGGAATACTCTAATATCTCTTGTTTTGTGAGCCCTTGTTTCACAGCCAGTGCCCAGTAATTGTCTATGTTTTGACTCACCCACTTTTTATTTTTCTGCCCCTGACTTTCAGGAATTTTCGAATGCCAAATAGCTTCTCCTCCAGAACTTGTACGGATTATTAATGCTTGGACGCCCTTGAATTACAAACCATCCAGCAACACAGACCTAATGAGATGAGGCTCTCCAGTGTTATTTCATTAATTTTTTTGGTGCAGTGCCTGAGCGTTTTACAACTAGCGTACGGCAAAAATGTCAAAATAGCCAGCAAGAGGGGAGAGACACAAGCTATTCTGCGGGCAGGGCAATTTTTAACCAAACACAAACATGATTGCTCTTGGGAAATTGTTGGAAATGCCACTGTAAGCCTCTCGGTAAACTGTAAATTGCCGGGAAGCAACACGTACAATTGTACTTATGAAGGGGAGCCACAGAAATGCCCTCTATATGCCACAAAGGCTAAGCAATACTGGAAACAGATCCTTGGTAAATTGAAGAAAATGAAACATGTCTGTGAGGATAAGACATTGAAGTCACGTTTGTGTAAAAAAACAGAAGCAGTAGAGTCACAACTTCAAAAATTAGGAGGCGATGTGGACGAAAAAGCCAAAGGGAATAGTCGCATTAAAGAACATGGAAAGGAGCCAGAAGTAAAAGCAAGAGATCCAGACGAGAATGAAAATGTAGGTGCTGGGAAAAAATCTGGAAGCAAAAAGAAGTCCGACCATAAATCCAACCAGAAGACACATCCTTCACCTTCACCATCTGGACTTGATCTCACCACAGTCCGGGAAGTAAATGATGATATAATAGAGATGAATGAAAATCTGTCAGAAACCTACTGTGATGAAAAGTGGCATTCAGTGTGTTCTTTCTTTGTTAATTTCTGGAATGGCTAAATCAAAGCTCTCCGTGTGGTAGAAGTGTTAGAGTAGGGCTGTTTAATACAACGCTCTAATGCAGGAATTTCTGTCTAAATCCTTTGAACTGTTTGATACTTAACACAACTGACAAATCCCCAATACTAAAAAAAAACAAGTGTAGACTTGTCTGAATTCAGTATTTGACCCCAGAATATTATGTGTAGGGTGTGTTTTACACTAGGACATGGAGATCATAAAATATTAATATTTCTATTACTTTATTATGAATACTAGCTTCTTCATAGAAATAAATTGCCTTTAGAATCTTTTGTATTCTATAGTTTTGTTCACACAACAATAAAACAGTTTTTGATATATATAGCACTGGCTTGTGAGCATTTCTACATCGTTCTACATAAATCTGCATTTGCTTTGTTACATCCCATACTATACCCTAGAGCTGTATTCATACTTCTACTTTTATTAGAAATAGCCAGGAAGCTTGCAGACAGACAAGTAAAAAGAACCACATCCAATAATAATGCCACTTGACACTATAAGACTCACATCTAGTATGCTTAAAGTGCACCAATCACTACGATTTTCCTAATATAACCTAAAGCCGGTGCTATACTGGCACTATCATGCGGACTATACATACCTTTAGTTTTCAGCTGGGATGTATAGGTTTTGAAACACATTCAAGTAAAGTTTGTAAAATGAGCAGCTTATTGAATGACAGCAGCTGTCGGTCAGCTGATAGCTGGGGTGGGTATTCATAGTGATTCCCAGTCCCCTGCCTGTCGTCCTCCCACTGTTATTTATGCTAATTCTATTATAGAATCGTTTTACCAAATCACTAAAAGTACCTGTGCTGATGTCATACCCATGTGACCAGAAGGTGCGGGGCCTCAGCCAACAGAAAAATAATGTTGCTTCCTGGTATCAGCTATGTTGGCTGAGGCTCCGCCTCTTCTGGTCACATGGGTATGACTTCAGCACAGGTCTTTCTAGTCAAATAGTAAAACAATTCTATAACAGAATTAACATAAATAACAGGGGGAGGACGGATAGGCAGGGGGGCGGGAATCACTATGAATACCCACCCCAGCTATCAGCTGATCAGCAGCTGCTGTCATTCAAGAAGCTGCACATTTTACAAACTTAAGTTGCTTGTGTTTTAAAACTTATACATAATAGCGGACAACTAAAGGTATGTATAGAATCAGCCTGATAGTACCAGTATTGCACTAGCTTTAGGTTATATAGGAAAATCCTGGTGATTGGTGAGCTTTAATGGTAGCAGCAGTTTAAAGAGGTCCTGTCACCAGGTCACTATTGGTCAAAATTGGTCAGTCTTTTATTCCCTCTGATCCCCTGAGTATTCCATTTTTTTTCTTTTATCAATTCCGCCATATGGTTTCAAAGATTTGTTCCTTTGTAATTAGTACAAATGTTTTTGATCTGTACCAAGCGTAGGTAAAACAAGGTACCGTATTTTTCGCTTTATAAGACGCACCGGATTATAAGACGCACCCCCAAATTTGGTGAAGGAATAGAGAATTTTTTTTAAATAAATGGGATCTGTCTTATAATGCCAGTGTCCGTCTAACAAATCATATAGGGTATATGCCCCTCATAGCCCCCCCATCCTAAAATTAACCCCCTTAATCTGGATATGGCCAGCTTATATTGAATATAGACCCCTTGTGCTGGCACACGCCCCCTGTGACTGCCACACACTGCCCCCCTGTGGCTGCCACACACGGCCCCCCCTTTGGCTGACACACATGGCCCCCCTGTGGCTGACACACACGGCCCCCCTGTGGCTGACACACACAGCCCCCCTGTGGCTGACACGGCCCCCCCTGTGGCTGACACACACGGCCCCCCCTGTGGCTGACACACACGGCCCCCCCTGTGGTTGCTACACACATGGCCCCCCCTGTGGCTGACACACACGGCCCCCCTGTGGCTGACACACACGGCCCCACTGTGGCTGCCACACACGGCCCCCCTGTGGCTGCTACACATGGCCCCCCTGTGGCTGCTACACACGGCCCCCCTGTGGCTGCTACACACAGCCCCCCTGTGACTGACACACACTGCCCCCCTGTGGCTGACACACACGGCCCCCCTGTGGCTGACACACATGGCCCCCCTGTGGCTGACACACACGGCCCCCCTGTGGCTGCTACACCCGGCCCCCCTGTGGCTGCTACACACGGCCCCCTGTGGCTGCTACACACGGCCCCCCCCCTGTGGCTGCTACACACGGCCCCCCTGTGGCTGACACACACGGCCCCCCTGTGGCTGACACACACGGATCCCCCTGTGGTTGCTACACACAGCCCCCTGTGGCTGACACACACGGCCCCCCCTGTGGCTGCTACACACGGCCCCCCTGTGGCTGCTACACACGGCCCCCCTGTGGCTGACACATACGGCCCCCCTGTGGCTGACACACACGGCCCCCCCTGTGTTAGATATCGCCCCCAGGCTGCTGCTTTTAGTAAAATAAACTCTGTCCTTAGCTTCTCCAGCGCTGTGCTCCCTCGTGTCCCCCTCCTCAGGGTTGAGCTCCGGCCTCCTGCCTGCATTTCCTGGTTCACGGTCCGGTTATGTGATCAGCACTGCAGAGTGAAATCTCTGCTGCCTGATCACAGCACCAGGACGGAGACACGCTGGAGGGGGTAAGTAAAGAGTTTTTTAGTTTACTATGGGCAGCAGCACGGGGGCCATAGCTAACCCAGGGGGGATCATGTGCGATCACAGGGGGGCAGGCAGATATAATATGCCCCGCTGCCCCAGCCCCTCAGCGTGGGCAGCGGGGCATATTATATGAGCGGGTTTCAGCACCACGCTGCTGGACAGAAGCTGTGCATATTATATGAGCGGGAGCAGGAGATCAAACGCTGCCGCTCGCAGCTGTCACCTGCCCCCAACAGCCCCCAGCACCGCTCCAGAGCGGACCCTGCAGTATATATATATATGTACACCTCCCCCCCCGTATATTCGGTTTATAAGACGCACCCCCTACTTTCCCCCAAAATTTGGGGGAACAAAAGTGCGTCTTATAAAGCGAAAAATACGGGTAATTATGCAAAGCAGCCTAAAGACACACCCCCAGAGAATATTGTAAGTCACGCCCCTTTCCTAAAGATCATAAAAATTAGCACTGAATTAAAACAAAACATCTCTGGAGCGTAAAGTGGAATTTAAAAAAGGAAAGAGCTGAATACTCAGAAGAGTAGCAGGGATAAAATAAAAGCAAAAACTGCCACTTTTGACCTGGTAATAGATCCTCTTTAAGTGGTACTTCTCTTTTTTTATTCTTGTGAATATGCTATAAATACCTAGTTAGCAGATCCCATCTCTAACGGTACGTGCTCACGACTCGGGTGCGTTGTGTTCTGGACCCAGCGTGTCTTCTCTTGCGAAGATTAGTATTCTCCACAGGAGGATGCGGCAACCGTGCCCACGATTAGGGTTCTGGGTGCAGCGGATTTTCACCGTGTTCTCTCACCGAGAACACTCTTGTCTCTGCAAGCATAAATTGACATGCTGCAGCTTGAAAAGCCGTACCGTAGGTCAGTTTACGCTCTAGAAAAAAGAAGCACCGTGGGCATTGTATTTCTATAAATCCATTCCACTGTGCTTGTACTGTACAACACAGCATTTTGGACGCAGGGAAAACACCTGGCGTCCAAAACACTGCTAATTCTGATCGTGGGCACTTCACTCCTTTCTCCAAATAGGTAAGAGCCCCAGAGGTGATTTAAACCTGCCAGACATTTATGACACATCCTGCATATGTCAAAAAATACCATTTATACTTCTGGGCCTACGGGTGTCTTTTTTCTTTACTCCTCAATTTCTGCAGCTGCTATCCTCCTGGCTTGGTTGATGCGGATGACATCCACAGATTAAAACAAATCTTATACCTGCATAGTTGAAGTGAACACCTGCGCAGAGCTCTGTCCCCTATCTTACTTAGGGAAGAGCAAAGTCCTATGATGTGCCGACATCTATTACCCCGGAAATAAAGTCAATCCCGGTGCAGTACAGGATTTTGTTCTGCCCTCAGTAGAGCAGAGCATTGAGTGCCTGCGCAGGGACGGTGGTCGCATTTCCATAGCGCTATGCCATAAACTAGATCCAATTACTTTTGTGCATGTCTGAAGAAGGTCATTTAGACAGAAACATTACATAATTGGCAGATTATTGGATTGTACTTTATACAATAAAAATTCACATTCCCATTGCTTAGTATTAAAATTGCATACATATAGACTTGTATAGGGTGCCGTTCACACATGTAGGTGCACACTGTGCACTTACATGTGTGAACAGTGCACTATGCAAGTGTATTTGTATGAAATTTTAATACTGAGGCTACTTTCACATCAGTGTTTTTTTGCCTGTAGGCAAAAAAACGCAAACCGCATATGACCGGATCCTATGGATTGAATGTGCAATGCATGCAACCGCAATTGTTGTTTTACCGGATCCTTCTGCAGCGGGACACAAAATGTATTGGCCAGCACTGGAGTCAACTGATCGGGAGTCAGCTGAACTCCTGATCTCACAGCCCGCACACGCTGCGATGGATGCAGGTTAACAGCAGTCAATGCCTACTACCGATCACGTGTGACCGTGTGCGGGCTGTGTGGTCAGGAGTTCAGATCAGCTGAGGACTTCAGTGTCGGCCGATTATTTGTTCTGTGTCCCCCTGCATGCATCGCAGAGTGTGCGGGCCGGAGTTCAACTGAGTTCAGATCAGCCGACTCCAGAACCGGCCGAACTCTGCTGATCTCACAGCCCGCACACACTGCAATGGATGCAGGGGGACACAGAACAAGTAATCGTCCGACACTGGAGTCAGCTGATCTGATTACTTGTTCTGCTGGCTGTGTGGTCAGGAGTAGGGATGAGTGGGCAGTAAAATGCTCGTGTGCTCGATGGGCGAAGCCCATGTCTATTTTTTTTTTTTTAAATTCATTAAAAAATAAAAAAAACTCCAAACACATAACCCTAACCCTAGGGTTAGGGGTAAAAAAAATGTGTGGAATCCCACTGCATTTTTTATTGATAAGGGTAACCCAAGCAGCTACTGGCTGCTAACCCCCACTGCTTGATGTTAGCTTCACTGGCAATAGAAAATCCAGGTGAAGCCCTTTTTTTTTAGGGTTTTTGCCCAAACACTAAAAAAATGACGTGGGCTTCGCCTTATTTTTATATGTTATCCAGGTGCAGTAGGCAGGTACGGGCTGCCACCAACCCCCAGCTGCCTATTTATAACCGGCTGGGAACCAACAATATAGGGAAGCTCTTTTTTTAATTATTTCATGAAATAATTAAAAAAAAATGACGTAGGGTTCGCCATATTTTTGTATGCTAGCCAGGTACAACTAAGCAGCACAGGGTGGCCAAAGCTTTCTGCCCCCCCTCCCCGCTATGAATTGCAGTCCGCAGCTGCACCATAAAATGGTGCTCTCATAGAAGCGCCATCTTCTGGCGCTGTATCTAACTCCTCAGCGGCTCTGGTGCCAGGTGGCACGCTGGGTAATAAGGGGTTAATACCAGTCTTGTTTTACCAGCAGATATAAAGCCCGAGATTCTTAATGTCAGGTCAAGTTTGACCCGGCCATTAAGAGTCTCCAATAAAGGGTTAAAAAAAAAGACATCACACAGAGAAAAAATATTTTATTAGAAATAAATACACAGACACACTTAGGGACTCCATCTTTATTACTCCCTCTCCCCCCTCCACGATCCTTGTCTTCTGTCTGAGGCCTAAAACACACTTCCACAAAAAAAGTACGTGTCTTACGGTCCATTTTTCAGGTCCGTGTTCCGTTTTTTTGGGGCGTTTCTCCGGTATGTATGGCATCCGTGTGATGGCGTATGCGAGCCGTGTGTACGTGTAAAATGTCCGTGTTTGTGTGTAAAATGCCCGTGTATGTGTACGTGGAATGTCCGTGTGGAATGTCCGTTTGTGTGTTGCACAATGTCGTTGATACATGTTGGCTGACAGCAGACAGAGTTGCGCGATGAGAATGAACTCGGGTGAACTTCACCCGACTTCATTGTCATGTCGCGGCTCTGTCTGTGTGCCGCGTACTGATTAGCGGTCACCTGTGAAGGATTCACCAGTAACTGCTAGTCCCCCGAGTGACTGAAGTGAGCAGCCCTCTCTCATACTTACCGCTCTCCGATCACCAGCTGAAGACACCGCCGCTCCAGTCAGCTCCACGCAGCTAATGAAGGGAATAGCGCGATCAGCTGTATTCAGCGTTGGCCGCGAGTAACCTCATTGACAGCTCAGCTGATCGCGCTATTCCCTTCATTAGCTGACAGGAGCGGTGGTGTCTTCTGCAGCTCCGGTCACCTTCATGCAGCAGAGCTGGATGCGACGCTGGACCATCCTGGAGTACGCCGGACATGGAGGGCTTTTTCAGGCTTATTAAATTGGTGAACAAGGCAATTTGTTAGTGGGTTTTTTTTTCTAATAAAGGATTGTTCGGGTGTGTGTGTTTATTTACTGTAATTTACAGATTAATCATGGAAGGTATCTCGGGGAGACGCCTGACATGATTAATCTAGGACTTATTGGCAGCTATGGGCTGCCAATAACTCCTTATTACCCCAATTTGCCAATGCACCAGGGCAAATCAGGAAGAGCCGGGTACAGTCCCAGAACTGTCGCATATAATGTATGTGGCAATTCTGGGTGGCTGCTGACTGATATTGTTAGGCTGGGGGGCTCCCCATAACGTGGGGCTCCCCATCCTGAGAATACCAGCCTTCAGCTGTATGGCTTTATCTGGCTGGTAATAAAATTGCGGGGGACCGCACGCCGTTTTTTTTAATTATTTATTTATTTTACTGCACAGTATAGACACGCCCACCGGCTGCTGTGATTGGGTGCAGTGAGACACTTGTCACTCAGCGTGGGGGGCGTGTCTTCTGACTGCAACCAATCACATGCGTCTGTGGGTGGGGAAAGCAGGGAATACGAGATTGATTAATGAGCGGCCGGCATATTCAAAGTAATTGTTGCCGCGCATTCTCTGCACAGCTGTTCCTCGCCGTGCTGGTAATCAGGGAGCGGTATGAGCCGGGGGTAGAAAAAAACCGAGTGCCAATGTAAGTATGACTGAGAACAGCAGAAAAAAAGGTAAGTATACTGAATTTAATTTAAAAAAAAACAAAAAATAAGATCGCTAGTGTAAAAACGCACACGCACGAAACGTGTATGTCCGTGTACGGTACGTGCAGGCACGGACCCATAGACTAAAGCGGGTCCGTGCCTGCGTGCTGCCGGCCACAAACGGACATGTTGTCCGTGTAGAAAAGCGCATACACGTACTTACCACACGGACACACGTTCCGTGTGATTTTACGTGTGTGTGCCATCTACCATAGAATAACATGGGTCTCCGTGTGTACGTGTCTCCGATACGTGCAAATACGTACCGCACACGTACAAATTAAACGGATGTGTGTTGCGGGTCTGAGAGAAAGAGAGAGATTTCTGTACTGACCATGCCAGGCTCTGCTTTCTGGGTATGCTCATTACAGAAAACAGGATCCTGCCTACCAGAATGCGGTGACTTCTTGTAGAGCAGAATCCGGCTCATTGAAGTGTATTGCAGGTACCGCCGCAATATGAAGGATCCGGTGAGATGCAGTATTTTCTTGGAGGTCAAAAATGCTACAAGTAGCGTTTTGAAAAAAGATAAAATACCACATCCCACCGGATCCAGTGTGTGCCGCACGCAACCGCAAGTGACCGCATATTGCCACAATTCCATTGCAAATGCATTGAAATGACAAAGCATTTGTAAAGGATCCAGCTTTGCGGCAAAAAAATCTATTTGTGCCACAGTTCAAAAACGCTGATGTGAAAGTAGCCTAAGCAGTCACCTGCTCCATGGAGTGGCAGTGTGTGAATGTTTGCTACATCAGTGTTTGCACCAGTTGCCTGCATCTTTATTAAGGGGTTTTGCTGCATCTTGTTAGTGCATCAGATTCTGTGGCCTGAGCAGGTAAACACTGTTGCCCTTTTATTGCTGTTAATTATTCTTGGAATTTTGGGGGAAAATGTAATTCCTCTTTGTGTTTTAGCTTTCACACCCATTATTGAAGATTTGAAGATTCTTGAATCTCTAGTTCTGCCATAGGCCCCAATATCAACAATTACAAACCTGTCTATGCGGTCAACCATGAGAAACAGCACTACAGAAAAGTACTGTTTGTAATTGTGATTTTCGGCGGCTTCTTGACAAACATGTGTTTCCAATCCAGTGCACATATGCAGTTTGGGAACTGGCATTTTTCTATAAATCCATGGGCAATCTGTTCCCAGTTTTGCGGCTAACTAATTGTTGGAGTCAGTTCCATATCTCATTACATGTGGCTCGAACAATTCATGAGAAAGTGGACTTACCCAGAAGGAACTCCAAATGTAATGCTGCATATTAAAACCCAGTGGATAGAAATGTAAAGGGGAGCAAGAAAAGAAAAAAACATAAGTAACTTAAATTAGTATGTGTATCAAGGTAGTCATTGGCCATTCTGTGAGAAAAACAATTCTGTCCTTCATGCAACAGTGACATCAGTCAAATGAAAAGGTATATTTTCCCTTCCCCATGACAGCACCGTACATGAGAGCGTCCTGAAACTGCTGGGGTCCGAATACCAACAAGGCCATTGGGCCGAGGAAGATCCTGCTATGTCGCCAGGGTGCTCCCCGATTGTTGTGGAAGTAGAGACCTACTGGAGAGCCTTTCTCTGGATCTCACGCCGGCAATCCAGAGCTGTAAATGCAGTGGCATCCCTGGCTGCCACTTCCGGGTTCAGAAGGCGGAGCTGGAGTCGTGTCACGTGCGGGAAAAGGCACACAGATGTGTGACCAAACGTGGGTCCCCTGTCACTTCCAGGGCATAGGGGACCGAATGTGACATTGCATGCCGCAAGGGAGGCGGCCTTCGAGTTCGGAAGAGAGTTATTGACATTGCAGCAGGATATTTAAAAGAGCCAGGGGCGTAACTACCGAGGTCGCAGAGGTCGCGAGTGCGACCGGGCCCTGCAGATTTTAGGGGCCCGCTCTGCAGATCAGCAAGCAGCTCCTTTCTGTGAGAGGAGCTGCGCTGATCTGGCGCAGACCACCCGGCCGCTGTATGACCCGGTGCCTCCGCCGCTGACAGCGGGCCCCCCTGCCCATTGTCAGCGGCGGCAGCACCGGGCCCCCCTTCCCCGTCATCACGCAGAGCAACAATGAAGGAGCGTGGAGTGGCCCGTGCAGCTCCACGCTCCTTCATTCTCCCTCTGTGCCTGCGCGGTGACGTCACTCCTGTGCGTCCGCTGTGCTCAGAGCACAGAGCGCAGGGCGGGAGGATGCCGACCGCAGCTGCAGGGCAGCGGAGGAGAGATGAGGATGGAGCAGCGGCGAACGAGGACACGTGAGGACAGCAGTGGGGGAACGAGGAGAGAGGTAAAAACCGTGTTTTTTTTTGTTTTGTTTTTTTAAATCAGTGCATGGCCAGGGAAGCATGGGGGAGGCTGCCAGCGGTATACAGGGAGCATGGGGGAGCTGCCAGCAGTATATAGGGAGCATGGGGGAGGCTGCCAGCGGTATATAGAGAGCATGGGGGAGCTGCCAGCAGTATATAGGGAGCATGGGGGAGGCTGCCAGCAGTATATAGGGAGCATGGGGGAGGCTGCCAGCAGTATATAGGGAGCATGGGGGAGGCTGCCAGCAGTATATAGGGAGCATGGGGGAGGCTGCCAGCAGTATACAGGGAGCATGGGGGAGGCTTCCAGCAGTATATAGGGAGCATGGGGGAGCTGCCAGCAGTATATAGGGAGCATGGGGGAGGCTGCCAGCAGTATATAGGGAGCATGGGGGAGCTGACAGCAGTATATAGGGAGCATGGGGGAGGCTGCCAGCAGTATATAGGGAGCATGGGGGAGCTGCCAACAGTATACAGGGAGCATGGGGGAGGCTGCCAGCAGTATACAGGGAGCATGGGGGAGGCTGCCAGTGTAACGCCCTGGCACAGCCAGGTTGTCACAGAAAGAGTTAATCCTCCTTGGTAATCTGATCTCACACCGGTGCAGCAAGACAAACCACATCCCCCAGGGTAGGAGAAAAGCAGAGCAGAGGGGAGGGGCTGGAGCAGAGTGTTTGGAGAGGAGACAGAAGTGGAGCCTGGAGCTGTAGCTCCCAGGCTGAAAGAAAAGCGTGCTCCGAGAGGGCCGGGACAGGCTGTAGTGAGGAAGGGGCCAGAGGTAGCCGGAGCAGGGTAGTGGCCCCTCGGTACCTGGGTACCCGGATCACTACAGGGGAGTGGATTCCCCGTTCCCAGCTGAGGAGAAAGAGGAAGAGAGTGGAGAGAAAAGGCACCTGGCTGCAGGGAAAGAACAACAAGGGCTGCTGCACCGTGTGTGGGACACTAACACCCCCATACCGAAAGCTGGGGACACCGGCAATTCCTAGTTTACCAGTGACTCCGTGTGACTTACTTGTGAGTACACCCGTGCCCTCGGGCATCGCACCGCAGCACCGCGCCCTGCTCCCTGCTTACCCCTTCACCGGGCCCCGGGACAACCAACCCCCTACCCACGGAGGGGACATAACAACTACGCTGCTCCCTGTCATCGCTCCCGGGATCCCCGTCCAGAGCAGCGGTGGTGTCACAACCTCACCACAACCGTGGGTGGCGTCACGGACAATCTCCCTTACCAAATCCCCTTTTACTGTGGAGCCTGGGATCACAGACCGGGTCACGCCACCGTGATACCCACAGAAGTGACCTCGTGGCCCGGATCTGAGTACCCCCCTGATCCCCGGGCGACTCACCAGCAGTATACAGGGAGCATGGGAGAGGCTGCCAGCAGTATACAGGGAACATGGGGGAGGCTGCCAGCAGTATATAGGGAGCATGGGGGAGGCTGCCAGCAGTATATAGGGAGCATGTGGGAGCTGCCAGCAGTATACAGGGAGCATGGGGGAGCTGCCAGCAGTATACAGGGAGCATGGAGAGGCTGCCAGCAGTATACATGGAGCGTGGGGGGGCTTGCATTATACATGAAGCATGGGTGGCTGGCTGCATTATACATGGAACATAGGGGGGCTGGCTGCATTATACATTGGGGGCTGGCTGCATCATACATGGAGGCCTGGGGTGACTTATAATATATGGAGGACTATGGGGCGCAGTATAATATATGGAGTATTATGGGGTGAATTATAATACATGGAGAACTATGGGAAATGCATTATAATGCATGGAGGACTAGGGAGCTGCATTCTAATATATGAAGGGTTATGTGGGACCCTTTATACTATTTGGAAGGCTATGTGGGGTTATTATAGTATTTGGAGAACTTTATACAACAGGGGACAAAGATACAAGCATGGGATGGGAATGTTTTGTGCTGAGGGAAAAGGGCTCTTTCCCTCAGCACCCAGCTTTCCCATGCTCTGCTATACATCTCTCAGCACCCAGCTTTCCCATGCTCTGATGTGCATATAGCAGAGCATGAGGAAGTTGGGTGCCGATGACAAGATGGACATCAGAACATAGGGAAGCTGGGTGCTGAGGGAAAGAGCCAAGTATCAGCATCATTATCCCATACCCCAAGTGTCGGTGTACGTAGGGGGGGGGGCAGGTCCGAACTTTGCACCGGGGCCCATCAAACTCTAGTTACGCCATTGAAAAGAGCCAATGCCTGACAGTGGTGGCAGTGAGTGACTCCAAACATGGAAAATACTACAGTGCCTAGCAGCAATGCAGAGAATCACAAGCCTGCTCCTAGCGCGGTAGTTTCTAGGACTCAGGACAGGTAAATGCTTTCCTTATTAAATTTTATACTGATCTTGCTATATTACTGTTTTTAGGGCAAAAAAGCACTTGCAAAAACCAAGAATAGGGAGTTCTTGCTAATGACTCGCCCACCCCAGGGCTATGGGACACCCGGTGCCGGGCCGGACCAGTCTGGTGGCAGTCAGTGGTGGCTGGGCCCGACTCCGTGGCCCTGGTGGGTGTCAGTAGAATATGTGGCTTAAGTTAAAGTTTGTGTTCGTGACGCCACCTGTGGTGTGCGGCTAATAAGCCGACGCTGCTGTGTGAGGCCTCCGGGATGATGTTATGGCAGCAATGATAGTACTGCTCCCCACAGGTGGAGCAATGCCCGGGGCACAGTTGGTGCTTGTAAATGTCTATGCAGATGAAATAACTGAGGCAACTTCAGAGGTGCAGTTCAAGTTCTTTTACTCACAGTTCTTGTCAGGGCAGGCAGAACCCTTGGACTGCTGGGACCGCTGTCAGGGACCTCCGTCTTCTGGGTGATTCCGAGTGTGAAATCCGGTACCCTCTCTCTTAGTGTCTCTTTCTCTGCTGTCTTCACTAGCCTTGCCTTAGTTAGATGGACTTGGCTTGGCCTCCATTACAGCCTCCAGGCTGGGGGGTCACCTGTCGGCTGATTACCCCTTTTCTGAAGGTCTGCTCTGGGTTCTGGCCCTGGGAGCTTGCAATTCCCTGGGCCTCGGTTTTTACTGTCTGGAGATTGTCTTTTCACTCCTCCAGTTTCTAGGGACCGTCCCCTGTCGCAGCTAATCACTCCACCGATGTCACTGTGGACCAGGCCACCGCAGCCTGCAGCTACTCGTAGCGCCTCTGGGCCCTCGGCTTCGGTACCCAACAAGGACAGCTCGTGGTACCTACAGGACTACCCGCGGCCCTGCGACCCTTTCTTTCCTTCTCTTCCTTCTTTCTCCTTGCCTGCCTCAGCAGGCCTCCTCCTCCCTCCTTTCTCTCGTTCTTCTCCTCCAACTACATGCTGCTTCTCTCACTCCCTGAGGTAAACTGAAACTAACTTGACCTTCCTTTCTCTATCTGCTCTCTGGTGGCTCCTCCCACCTCCCCAGTTGCTAAGCTACCACCCTATGGGAGCAGGGATGGGTCTTACAGCCCCTCTCAGCATGCAGCATGGGAGGGTTGCCTGCCACTTTCCCTGGTCCTGTGTGTCCCTAGCAATGGGTGTAGTGTGGATTTACCAGGGGACCGGAGTTCACTCTCTTCCTCTCCCAGAATGGGGCATCACACCGCTGATGGGGTGCAATGACCTGTGGCGACGGAAGCCTCAGGGGCGCCACACTCCCCCACAGCAAATCCCAGCACGTCCTCGGGCTGAAAAACAACAAAAACATGTGGAGAAACTGCAAAAACATTTTTGTATGCAATAACATAAAACAGTAAAACATTTCTTCCCTTTATGGGAGGCACATGAAAGTAACGTTGCAAACTTCTTATAAAGAAAAATTCTAAGTGTGCACTTCCAGTTCATTGCACGGTTCAAGCAAATCCCCCATAATTCTGGTAGGGGGCACAACAGGTGCAACTAATTACATTTTTGGCTACAACAAGTCCAGTAGCCCGGCAGTTCGTTTCTTTCAATCAAACAAAATGACATAATCAACCAGCCATTAAGTCCAATGGCCTGGTTACATAGGACACATAAACAACATACCAGCCACTAAGTCCAGTGGCCTGGTATGACATGCCACATACACTTCCACCGGGGCCCACATTCCAGTTCAGTGGCCCGGTAGCACATAACATGGGGGGTGACGTCTTCAAAAAGAATAAGGGGCAAAACACAGCAGGAAAGGGTGTCGTCTTCGAAAAGAATGAGGGGCAGACAGGGGCTATCTACAGTTCAGCATCTCTTCATCTTTACTTGTAGGGATTCTTCTCTGGCTCCCCACCTGGCAGCAGGTAGACAGCGGTCAGCACAGTCTGCGTCTGCTGGTCTTGGCGGGCCGCGCCTGGCATGGCGGCGGCCTGTATTGGAGTCGCTGCTGCGGTGTGGATGGGCGCCGCTCCGGCGGCAAAATCTTGGCGGGCCGCACCTGGCGTGGCTGCGGCCTGGATCGGCGTCGCCGTGCCGGGCGTCTCTCCAGGGACCGCGGGCATGGCAGCGGGGGTTGGGGCACCCGCGCCGGCAGGGGCATTAAATGACTCACCCCTCAGTAGCATCTCCGGTGTTCTGGCGGTCGCTGCTCCGCGCGTCGCTTGCCGGATCTGCTGCATCACCTTCGCTGCGATAAGGTACATTTTCTTTATCTGCTGGTCTGGCATTTAGACTCTCTCTGCCAGCCTGCCAGCTTATCTAGTCGCCATTTCTTCTTCCTCCGCCTTCCATGGCGGGCACTGCTTCGCGCTCTTTTCTTGGACAAGGGGGCGGGGCTTATCTTCGCGCCCTTTCTTCTTTCATGCCCCCCTTCTTCCCGCGCTCAGCAGCGCTAATGGCGGTGGTTTCTCAGTAAAGTACACAGTCTGTCACACGGTTCTTCAGGCGCACAGTACCCGGTTAGACCGGGCACGAAATCCTGTTCGTGACGCCAAAGTTGACTCGCCCACCCCAGGGCTATGGGACACCCGGTGCCGGGCCGGACCAGTCTGGTGGCAGTCAGTGGTGGCTGGGCCCGACTCCGTGGCCCTGGTGGGTGTCAGTAGAATATGTGGCTTAAGTTAAAGTTTGTGTTCGTGACGCCACCTGTGGTGTGCGGCTAATAAGCCGCCGCTGCTGTGTGAGGCCTCCGGGATGATGTTATGGCAGCAATGATAGTACTGCTCCCCACAGGTGGAGCAATGCCCGGGGCACAGTTGGTGCTTGTAAATGTCTATGCAGATGAAATAACTGAGGCAACTTCAGAGGTGCAGTTCAAGTTCTTTTACTCACAGTTCTTGTCAGGGCAGGCAGAACCCTTGGACTGCTGGGACCGCTGTCAGGGACCTCCGTCTTCTGGGTGATTCCGAGTGTGAAATCCGGTACCCTCTCTCTTAGTGTCTCTTTCTCTGCTGTCTTCACTAGCCTTGCCTTAGTTAGATGGACTTGGCTTGGCCTCCATTACAGCCTCCAGGCTGGGGGGTCACCTGTCGGCTGATTACCCCTTTTCTGAAGGTCTGCTCTGGGTTCTGGCCCTGGGAGCTTGCAATTCCCTGGGCCTCGGTTTTTACTGTCTGGAGATTGTCTTTTCACTCCTCCAGTTTCTAGGGACCGTCCCCTGTCGCAGCTAATCACTCCACCGATGTCACTGTGGACCAGGCCACCGCAGCCTGCAGCTACTCGTAGCGCCTCTGGGCCCTCGGCTTCGGTACCCAACAAGGACAGCTCGTGGTACCTACAGGACTACCCGCGGCCCTGCGACCCTTTCTTTCCTTCTCTTCCTTCTTTCTCCTTGCCTGCCTCAGCAGGCCTCCTCCTCCCTCCTTTCTCTCGTTCTTCTCCTCCAACTACATGCTGCTTCTCTCACTCCCTGAGGTAAACTGAAACTAACTTGACCTTCCTTTCTCTATCTGCTCTCTGGTGGCTCCTCCCACCTCCCCAGTTGCTAAGCTACCACCCTATGGGAGCAGGGATGGGTCTTACAGCCCCTCTCAGCATGCAGCATGGGAGGGTTGCCTGCCACTTTCCCTGGTCCTGTGTGTCCCTAGCAATGGGTGTAGTGTGGATTTACCAGGGGACCGGAGTTCACTCTCTTCCTCTCCCAGAATGGGGCATCACACCGCTGATGGGGTGCAATGACCTGTGGCGACGGAAGCCTCAGGGGCGCCACACTAATAGGACAGAAGTATGGTAAAGAGGGAAATTCGCCTTATCGGGGCACCCTCCTTGTCCTCGAGTAGACGTTAGCCACTCTCTGAGGTCAGCTCCCAGGAAGAAGGGGAGGAACTGGGAAAGTTAGTTATTACTTCAGATTCTTCTTCATCTGATGAAGAGTATGACTAGGCGTGTTTTCCAGCTGAAGACACAGGGAAACTCCTGAAAGTCATTAGAGCCACTATGGGGGTAGAGTATCCTGAAGAACAAGTTCTGTCAGACATGGGAGCAGTTGCCAAAAATAGACGTTGCTATTGGTAAAATTTCATAAAATGTAGCCCTGCCATTTGAGCACCTAGGATCATTGAAGGACCCCCTAGATAAAAAGGCAGATTTCCAGGGACTACAGTGCTCAGGCGGCAGCCACATTTTGTTGGCTGCTGGCCTTTTAAACCTTCCATACAAAGCATGCCCACCAACCTGGATGAAGCCCATGCATTCTAGGCTCAACCATGCATACACTGGAAGATTACTTTGTGGGTGGGGTAAGCCTGCAATGCCCTCTCATCCCACAAAAGAGGATTAGCTGCCCCAGCATCTCCCAGGTTTGTTTGTGCCCTCAGGTCTGTCGTAGCCCCTCCAGCCTCTGCATGCCTCTGTGTGTGCCCCTGCAGCCTCCACAGGCCTCTGGGTGTGTCCTGTATCCTCCCCATGGCATCTGTGCATGCCCCTGCAGTCTCCCCAGGCCTCTGTGTGTGCTCCTCCAGGCCTCTATGTGTGCCCCTGCAGCCTCCCCAGGCTTATGTGTTTGGCGCTGCAGCCTCCCAGGCCTCTGTGTGTGCCCCTCCAGCCTCCCCAGGCCTCTGTGTATGCCTCTCCAGCCTCCCCAGGCCTCTGTGTTCCCTTCCTGCCTCCCTAGGGCAGTGTGTGCCCCCCAGTGGTGTAGATACCACCAGCGATGTTTGTGTCCTCCCAACTATGTCTGTTCCCCCTAGTGATGTATATGCCCCCAGAGATGTCTGTGACCCCAGTGATGTTTATGCCCACCAGCCCTAGTGATGTATATTTCTCCCAGCCCTCTCCAGTGATGTATATGCCCTCAATGTCTACTGTGAGGTCTAGGAACCCCAGCCTCTCCAGTCGTGTCTATGCTCCCCCATTATGTCTATGCTCCACAGCCTCCCCAGTGGTGTATATTCCTCTCAGCCCTCCCCAGTGATGTATATGCACCCAGCAAGTCCTGTGATGTATATGCCCCCAGTGTCTCCTGTGATGTATATGCCCTCAGCTGTCCCAGGTGAGACAAAGCTGGTAAAGTAGTTGTGATAAGCAACAAGATCAATATCGCCTAATATCACAGCGGCTCCAAAGAGAAGCATCTCCAACTGCAACAGTGAATTCATTGTTTGACCAAATATAGTAGGGTAATTCTCAAGTTGTGCTGCCCCCGAATGATGGTAGAAATTTTCAAATGGCACCGGGCAGAATAATGGTTCCCCACCCATGCCTTACAGAAAGTAGCAGACAGTATAAATAATTTTCCTCTTCCTCGCGTACCTAGGGTCGGATGTAACTTTCAAGCTATGGAAAGTAGGGGAGGAAGGAAGAGTCAAAGGGTAGATAACACAAGAAGTCGCACTTGGGGTAGAGATAAGGGAGAGACCCAAGGGTTTCTTTTTAATAAGGCCCCCTTTAAGGGAGGACCCAAAAGGAAATTATGCCAGACTTCAGGTGGTGGTGGTGGGGGGGGGGTTTAAAACATTTTTGCTCCAGGGGGCTGCTCTCCTGGTGCTGAGTGGGTGCTAAATACCTTGTTCCTGAGAGTCAAATTAACTTTTTCCTCCCTTCCTCCTCAATGGATAATAAGTTCCCACATAGCCTTAACAAAACCAAAAAAGCTCTGGAAGAGGAAGTGCTGCTCTTATACAAGAAGTAGGTGTTGACCAGGGTACCAGAGTCAGAGGTGAGAAAAGGGTTTTATAGCATCCTATTCCTGGTAAACAAAAGAAACGACAGCTCAGATTCATCTTCAATCTAAAATCTCTGAACCACTACATAATTGTAATGGAAACCCTAAAGTCGACGATTCAGCTCCGTCTTCCATGTTGTTACAAGGCAGTAATGTATTTAAAAGATGCCTACTGCCACATCCTGATCCACAAAGACCACCAAAAATACTTCAGACTAACAGTAAAGATCGGTGGGAGCCTGGTTCATTTACAATGTCATTGTCTCGCATTTGGTCCACGGGTTTTCACCAAGATTGTGGCAGAGATGACATCATATATAAGGAAAATAAATATCTTAGTAATTCCCTATTTAGACAACTTTTTAAAAGTGGGCAAGTAAGAAAGAGACAGTTCAGTAGCAGTCAACCAGGTTTTCTCAGTTCTGACAAAATTAGTATGGCTAGTAAACAAGGCCAAGTCAAGGATAGTTCCTTATCAGGTACAGATTTTTTTAGGGATCCATCTAGAGTCAGTCAATCAATATTGTTTTCCTCCAAACAAAAAAATATTCAGAGTAAAGCATAAGGTTGTAAGGGTCCAAAGGCAGCAAGAAACGTCTCTAAGAGAAGCAATGTTCCTGTTGGGCACCCTGACCGTCATGATTCCGGCTGTTCAATGGGCACAATTCCACACAATAGACCTTCAGTGGCAAGTTCTATCAGTATAGTTGGCAACACTGAGTCATTTAGATTATATGTTCCGGCTATCAGCAACGGTTCGGGTTCGCTGGATTGGTGGCTAGAAAAACAAAACCTTTTAGGCCTAAAACACACTTCCGCAAAAAAACCGTACATGTCTTACGGTCCGTTTTTCGGGTCCGTGTTCCGTTTTTTAGGGGCGTTTCTCCGGTACGTATGACATCCGTGTTGATGGCGTATGCTGTCCGTGTGTGCGTGTGGAATGACCGTGTATGTGTACGTGGAATGTCCGTGTTTGTGATGCACAATGTCATTTATAGATGTCAGCTGACAGCAGACAGAGTTGCGCGATGAGAATGAACTCGGGTGAACTTCACCCGACTTCATTGTCATGCCGCGGCTCTGTCTGTGTCACGTCCTGATTAGCGGTCACAGCGATATAGTCACAGGTGACTTGCTATCACAGTTGGAGGATCCAGCGGTGGCCGCGAGTTACCTCAGCGACAGCTCAGCTGATCGCGCGGCTGTCTTCAGTTGCTGCATGGAGCTGACAGGAGCGGCGGTGTCTTCTGCAGCTCCTGTCACCTCCATGTAGCAGAGCTGGATGCGACGCTGGACCTCCAAGGAATACGCAGACATGGAGGGGTTTTTCGTGCTTAATAAAGTGGTGAACGAGGGTATTTGTTAGTGTTTTTTATTGCAAATAAAGGATTTTTTCTGGTGTGTGTTTATTTACTGTAACGTACAGATTACTCATGGACGGTATCTCGGGGAGACGCCTGCCATGATTAATCTAGGATTTAGTGGCAGCTATGGGTTGCTGCCATTAACTCCTTATTTTATTGAAAAGCATAAAATAACTCCATTCTGTGGCATCACATTGTTTTAAGATAATGAGGAGTATGCATATATTTGGTAAGACTGGGGGATCATTACGTGAGAACACGAGGTTGTAACATGGTTCATTGTGACTCCCCCTTATTCATGAAAACTGTTATAATAACATTAACTCCTTATTACCCCGATTGCCAACGCACCAGGGCAAATCGGGAAGAGCCGGGTACTGTCCCAGAACTGTCGCATATAATGTATGCAGCAATTCTGGGCGGCTGCTGACTGATATTGTTAGGCTGGGGGGCTCCCCATAACGTGGGGCTCCCCATCCTGAGAATACCAGCCTTCAGCCGTATGGCTTTATCTGGATGGTATTAATGTTGTGGGGGGCAGCACGCCGTTTTTTTTAATTATTTATTTATTTTACTGCACAGTATAGACACGCCCACCAGCTGCTGTGATTGGGTGCAGTGACACAGCTGTCACTCAGCGTGGGGGGCGTGTCTGACTGCAACCAATCACGGGCACCGGTGGGCGGGGAAAGCAGGGAATACGAGATTGATTAATGAGCGGCCGGCTTTTTCAAAGTAATTGTTGCCGCGCATTCTCTGCACAGCTGTTCCTCGCAGCGCTGGTGATCGGTAAGTATGAGCCGGGGGAAAAAACAGACCGAGCGCCAATGTAAATATGACTGAGAACATCATGAAAAAAGGTAAGTATACTGAATTTAACAAAAAAAAAAAATAACATCGTTCGTTTAAAAACGCACACGGACGAAACGTGCTGAACACGGACATACTCCGTGTGCGGTCCGTGCAGGCACGGACCCATAGACTTTAGCGGGTCCGTGCCTGCGTGATGCCGGCCAAAAACGGACATGTTGTCCGTGTCGAAAAGCGCACACACGTACTTACCACACGGACACACGTTCCGTGTGATTTTACGTGTGTGTGCCATCTACCATTGAATAACATGGGTCTCCGTATCTCCGTGTCTCAGGTACATGCAAATACGTACCACACACGTACAAAAAAAAACGGATGTGTGTTGCGGGTCTTAAAAGGAGTTTCTTGGGCTACTGAAAACCCACTGCTTATTACCACAGATGCCAGCCCAGTCGGCTGGGGACCCCACTTACAAGGTCAATACTTCCAGGGAGGGTGAGGACCCAGTTTCAAGGACAGCTCCTCAAATCTAAATGAATTGGTAGTGTTCCGCCCCGGTGTTGGTTGGGCTGCTCGGATCCAGGATCGTGAAGGCTCGAGGGTCCCGGACTCAGGTTGGCGGACACTTTCATCCGTGAAAGGGGGTATTTACAGGGGATACGTTCGTGACGCCACCTGTGGGTTGCGGTAATGGGAGTACTCCCGTTGCTGTAAGGAATACCGGGGTTAACTTCAGGAGTATGGCGTTAAGCAGCCTGATGTTAGTCCCTCCACAGGTAGGGATGGCCTCGGGCTCAGGGGTGTTGGTGATTATTTGGGAGAGCAGGGTGCAAGGGACCAGGGTACTCATTGTGGGTAGTCGTGTGCTGGATGAAGATTATAAAGGAGACACACACGCTGCAAGTAGACCAAATTCTATGTGTGCCACTGCGGGAAGCCCGTCAAAGTACCCTGTCCCACCGGTGTCGAATAGTAATCCGGAGCCTACGTCCGTGCACAGTTTCGTGTCCGTGTGGGTCCCTCTAGCCTGAAACTATGAGGTCCCGCTCTTCAGTTTTTAAGTGAAGATGTGCTCCCAAGGGATGGCACTTGGGACCTTAATGGGTTGCTTTCTCTGGAAAACCCTGTCCCCCACGGTGTGCTGTTGGCCTCAGTCTCTGAGCTCTCTGGGAAGGTCCCTGAAGGTACCCTTCCTCTGCAGGTTAATTGCCAGGACATTGAATCGACTCCTGACCTAGGGTCCTGTACCCCGTCGTCCTCGGTATCGGTCAGTTCTTTTGGGCTTTCACGTGCCGACAGTCCTCCTAGACTATGTCCGTCTCACCCTTTTCCAATGTCACTGCCACCGGTCCCCGACTCCTCTGGTCCCAGACTACTGTTTGCAACCCAACCACAGTCGTTCTAGCTCCCCGGGAGCTCCCACTCCCCAGCTCCTCTCTCTTTGAGGGCTCTCACTCGACTCCTTTCTTCCCTCCCACCAGTCTGCCTGACCCCTAGGTGGGTGGCCCTTTTCCAGCTGAACCAACCCTCTGGTGTGTCTGACAGGTCATGATATGAGGTGTTAATTGGAATTTGTGGTGCTGATGGAGTTGACACCGGTTTCTGGGAGCTTAGAATCGGGGGGGGGGGGGTAGGTCCTGCATCCTGATCCTACACCCACGAGTTCAGAGACTGCATCTAACAACATGAAACTTGAAATGAAACTCCTATCAGCCAGAGGATTCTCACGGAATCTAGTTGCTACTCTCCTTCTGAGTAGAAAGAAAGGGACTTCCATTAAGTATACCAAGATATGGAAGAAGTTTCTGAAATTCTCAGTTCTCACAAGTTATCTACTGAACACCAGCAGGTTCCTCTGACAGAGATGCTAGAGTTCCATCAGAAGGAACTGGAGAGGGGTCTCTCCACCAGCACACTAAAAGTGCAAGTGTCTGCCCTGATGCACTATTCGATAAAAGGATCGCTGACCACCCATGGGTTCACAGCTTCATCAGGGCATCTTTTTCTTCTACACCATTAGCTGGAATAAAGTTGGCCCCCTGGAACCTAAATTTTGTCCTTAATGCCCTTACAAAGGCCCCCTTTAACCCTATTTCTTTAGCCTCCATTAAGTCTCTCAACCTGAAGGTGGTGCTCTAGGTGGCTTTAACATCTGCCAGACATGTACGTGAATTACAGGGTCTCTACATTTATCCACCCTTTACCACTATCTTAGAGGATAATACTGAAGCCAGACCAAGCTTTCCTGCCAAAATTCTAAATTCTACAGGGGGCAAGAAATAATACTGTCATCTCTTTGCAACAACCCTAAATCCCAGGGGGAGCAGGTTTTCCGTTCTCTGGATGTTAGATGTATCATTAAATATCTCAAAGTAACCAAAGCTTGGTGAAAATCTCCGCCATGTTTATCTTGTTCTTTCGGCCAAATAGAGAGAAAGTAGTTACTAGGGCTACTATCGCTAGATGGATAAGAGGAGCCATAAGTTTAGCATACTCTGCCTTGGGTCAGGATCCCCCTCAAGTCCCATTCCACTAGGGATATAGCTACCTCCTGCTTCTATTGAACAAATTTGTAGAGCTGCGGTTTGGTCATCACTGTGGTTATTTTAATTAAACACAACTGGTTAGATTTGGGGCTTTCAGACCTCTCCTTTGGGAGGAAGGTGCTCTCCATCTGGGTTCTACCACAGAGGTTCTTCTGTTTTATTCTCTCATGTACGGCGCTGTCATGGGAAAGGGAAAAGATGGCAATTACTCACCAGTAATTGGATTTTCCCGAGCCATGACAGTACCGTACTAGTTCCCTCCCTTGTTTGATGTTTTTTTAGTGGTGGATATATAATAAGGAGGCTAGCTCTTTTGCTCTAAAAGCACACAGGAGCTTTGGAGATGTGTCACCCCTTTTATTTTCAGTAGGTTTCCTCTTCCTGGGAGCGGATACTCTCTCTCATGTTCAGTGCTGTCATAGCTCTGGAAAATCCAATTACTGGTGAGTAATTATCATCTTTCTATATCAAACAAAGGAAACCAGACCCTAGGAAAATAATGTAGAGAATATCCTAATAATATTATGGATGTGCTCCCAATGTGGGGACTTGTGGAGTGTGCTTTTATAGGGTTAGCATCTAACAGGCCCTTAATTTTTATTGTGTATTTGACAGAAAACGCAAGATTGGAATCGCATTACATAACGATTTTACATGGATAGCATATAGATAGTATGTGAGAAACAAATCGCATATCCCTATTGCACTTTCATTACAAATGGAATATCATATGGATTTTACTCGTACCACTTTTCTGGATGAGAATGGGACCAATTTTTTTACATGCTCGTGTGACTTCAGCCTTAGGCCTGTTTCACACGTCAGTGATTCTGGTACGTTTGTGCTTTTTTTTCTACATACCAGAATCACTGAAATACGCAGACCCATTATAATCAATGGGTCTGCTCACACATTAGTGATTTTTCACTGACCTTGTCTCCGTGCGGCGTTCCCGCATGTCCGTGATTGCCACACGGAGACATGTCCATTTTTTTCTGGCATCACTGATGTCCCACGGACCACGCAGTGGTGTGATCCGTGAAACACGTGCCAGAAAAAAACGTGCATATAAAAATAAAAATCATTTTTACTCACCCGGCTTCAGCGGCGCTCTCTGCAGCCTGTTCTGCCTGCTGCTTCTGAGCCGGCTCATTACTGTCGTGCATATTCATGAATGCACGACACATCCGACCCGGAAGCAGCTGAAGCGGAGCTCAGCGCCGGCCGGATGCTGCACCGCGGGAGAGTTCAGCACCACACCATGGAGAGCGGGAGTGGGCACAGGTGAGTTAATCTCTATGTGCAATCACGGACCACGGAGAACGGAGCCCGGATTGCACTTAGACAACCCACGTGTGCCGTGAATCATGGCACACGGAGGGACATGTGCGTGTTTTACACGTCAGTGAAGAACGTCTGTGTTTTTCACTGACGTGTGAAATGGGCCTTAATGTGAGAGCAGTAGAGGAAATGAGATGAGACACAGACAATGATTTTCTCCTATAGGTCTTTTAAAACAAAGTCTGACTCCTGATAATTCTTTTATGATGTAGGTTCTTTATGCAATGGTTTGTCCGTTCTTGATTTCTTGGAAAGACTAATACAATATAAAATATATAATTTCATTGGAGTCACCTATTTATTACAAAATCAATCTTAACAGTTTTCTAATATATTTTACATTGTTCAGTTGGTTCACGTTAAATGATTTGTGGAATTACCGATTTCTTAGAAATATTAATGCAGCAATGAAGATACAATCTGATAGGACACAATGACCTGCTTGTTACATGATCAATCTAGATTAATGGTGATAGATTCACAAAATGCTCAGATAACCTCAAGCAATGAGACATACACAGGGTTATGCTGCTCAAGCAGAAGAGAATCTCTAACCAAAATTTCAGGTTGATCGGAGGCCTCAGGCAAAAATAGAACTTTTTACAAGAAGGAAACTAGTTTACATATATCCTCCGGGTACAACAAGAAAAAAATTCAAGTCATGCCATCAGATAATGAGCTTCTGCCTAATGACGGTGACCTTCTGCCGTCGTGCTAAGGGATACATAAATTACAGTGTACACCAAAATAAGCCTTGACACCTTGTTCTCTACTTCCCAGGGGCTTTAAACAAAAATGTACTTCAAGATTTTTTCTTTAGAACACCATGAAATCCCTGTGCATCCAAAGATACCCTATGGTTTATTATGCTGCATTTATTATCATAATCTTACTGATTTTAACCTCTTCCCGCTGCAGCCAATGTTCATTTTTGCGCATTCATTATTTTTCCTGATCATCTTACATGTGTAATGCCCATGCCAACGTCCCCGCACTGTTCTGCCCCTCTCCTCCAGGGGGACGTTGTGCCTCCCTCCTTCCTAGCCGCCAGCGATGGCTGCCCCACCTCCGATCCATGCTGCTTTCTCTCAGGGCCTGCACACACCACACAAGTCTCCTTAGACTGTCTGGAAGGTACGCTCACAGATACACCCATTTTCTTAAAGGACCAGTGCACCCTAACCAAGAAGTGGTTCTCAGGTCAGCAGTGAGGCTTAACGTATTTAAGGTACCTTCCCCTTAAGGGAGGTGCCTGGGCAAGGAGTTCCTAATGTTACTGGTTCTCAGGTTCCATTGTGCTGCGATTGTTGTCATTGAGCTGTATTCTGCTGCTGATTAAATAGCTGTGTTTCAGTTCATTATCAATCCACTGCTGCTGCAACCATCCATATCCATGCCTACCTAGATACCTGCTGCCACAAGTATCCTCATCGGCCACTGCTACTCCATCCATTCATTCATCCATCCATCCTGGCCGAATCCATAACACCTGCTTCTGCTATTGCTCTTATCATAAGAAACTGTCTGTGTCCATACCACTGGGGTCAGCCAACACATCATCAGTCTTAAAGAATTGCAGCTTGTCTCACACATGCAGTGCAACACCGTAACCATTAGATGCTCTGGAGAAAACCAGGTGTGGTTCTAGAGTCAAGCCCCTCTGGGTTTTCTGTGTGCTGTGGCCCAGTGGGTCCGCTAATCCCTTGCTTGCCTTGTGAGCATACAAGTTTGCCCAGGCCATGGACTCTGCTGGCTCCAATGCTGCCCAGTTGGCCAGAGTACAACAGGAGCTTGTCCACCAAGGTGAGACTAAGACCCGGATGCTGGCATTTATGGTATCAGTAGATACCCTCCTGAAATGACTGCAAGAAACCATCTCTCTGGCTGTCATTCAGGATGTAGTTCCAGGTACAGTGGTCAGTTCTGCCTCTGACTCCAGTCTCCTTCTCGTGCATCCTCCTCAGTTTAATGGACATCCGAAGTTATGCAGAGGGTTCCTTATCAATGCTCACTCCATTTTAAGCTTCTTCCTCACCACTTTGCCTCGAATAAGGCCAAAGTGGCCTTCCTCATGACCAGGGCCGGCGTCAGCACCCGGCATACCCGGGCAAAGGCCGGGGCCCTGGAGATCTGGGGGGGCCCACTCGGCCTCGTCACTTCAGCTGCTACGGGCCCTGCCTGCTCTCCTTCAGTTCTGCTGCCCCCGGGCCGAGTCCCGGGGACCTCAGTCGTCAGTAGGAAACTGTGGCTGCCGTCCCTTAGCTAGTTTCACACTTGCATTGCAAAAAGTGTGATAAAAGGCCACGGATTCCAGTGAAATAATGCCTTGCGTTAAGTTTTCTTTAGCCAAGAGAGAGCCCTCATCATCACCGCACACATCCCGACATTACCGCACACATCCCGACATTACCGCACACATCCCGACATTACCGCACACATCCCGACATTACCACACACATCCTGACATTACCGCACACATCCTGACATCACCACACACATCCCGACATTACCGCACACAGCCCGACATTAACGCACACATCTTCACCGCACACATCTTCACCGCATACACCCCGACATCACCGCATACACCCCGACATCACCGCACACATCCCGACATCACCGCACACATCCCGACATCACCTCACACATCCCGACATCACCCCACACACATCCCGACATCACCCCGCACACATCCCGATCCCGACATCACCACACACATCCCGACATTACCGCACACATCTCGACATTACCGCACACATCTCGACATCACCGCACACATCTCGACATCACCGCACACATCCTGACAACACCGCACACATGCCGACATCACCGCACACATGCCGACATTACCGCACACATCCCGACATTACCGCACACATCCCGACATTACCGCACACATCCCGACATTACCACACACATCCTGACATTACCGCACACATCCTGACATTACTGCACACATCTTCACCGCACACACCCCGACATCACCGCACACATCTCGACATCACCGCACACATCCCGACATCACCGCACACATCCCGACATTACTGCACACATCCCGACATCACCGCACACATCCCGACATCACCGCACACATCCCGACATTACCGCACACATCCCGACATTACCGCCCACATCTTCACCGCACACATCCCGACATTACCGCCCACATCTTCACCGCACACATCCCGACATGACTGCCCACATCTTCACCGCATACATCCCGACATCCCCGCACACATCCCGACACTACAGCCCTCATCATCACCGCACACACACACCGGCATTACCTCAGTGACGTTCCCGCTGACAGCGCGATTCACTTCAGTTGTTGCGTGGAGCTCACAGGAGCGGTGGTGTTCTACTGCAGCTCCTGTCAGCTTCATGTAGCAGAGCTGGATGCGGGACCTCGTGTGGATTACGCCGGACCTGGAGGGGTATTTGGGGATTTTAATAAAGTTGGGAAAGAGGGTGTTTTTTTTTGTCTTTTATTCCAAATAAAGGATATTTTCGGGTGTATGTTTATTTACTTTCACTTACAGGTTAATCATGGAAGGTATCTCGGGGAGACGCTTGCCATGATTAACCTAGGACATAGTGGCAGCTATGGGCTGCTGCCATTAACTCCTTATTACCTCGATTGCCACCGCACCAGGGCAATTCGGGATGAGCCGGGTTGAGCCCCGGGACTGTCACATCTAATGGATGCAGCAATTCCGGAAGGCTGCTGGCTGATATTTTTAGGCTGGGGGGCTCCCCATAACGTGGGGTTCCCCATCCTGAGAATACCAGCCTTCAGCCGTGTGGCTTTACCTTGGCTGGTATCAAAATTGGGGGGGACCGCACGCCATTTTTTTAAATTATTTATTTATTGTCCTGCACTATATAGACCCGCCCACCGGCGGCTGTGATTTGTTGCAGTGAGACAGCTGTAAATCAGCATGGGGGCGGGTCTGACTGCAACTAATCACAGGCGCCGGTGGGCGGGGGAAGCAGTGAATACGAGATTGAATAATGGGCAGCCGGCTTTTTCAAAAGAGGAAAAGCCGCCGGAGCAGTGTGAGTGTGTCTGTATGCATGCATCAGAGCAGTGTGTGTCTGTATGTATGCAGCAGAGCTGTGTGTGTGTCTGTATGTATGCAGCAGAGCTGTGTGTGTGTGTCTATATTTGCAGCAGAGCTGTGTCTATACGTATGTATGCAGCAGAGTAGTATGTGTGTGTCTGTATATATGTATGCAGCAGCAGTGTGTGTGTCTGTCCGTATGTATGCAGCAGAGCAGTGTGTGTGTCTCCTGTATGTATGCAGTAGAGCAGTGTGTGTGTGTCTGTATTCAGCAGAGCTGTGTGTGTCTGTCTGTAGGCATGTATGATGTGTATCTATGTATGTCAGTGTATATGACTGTATAGATTTGTCTGTTTATATGTATTTTGTGAGTTTATCTTTAAATATGTATATGAATATATCTGTGTATGTGTGTGTGTGTCTGCGTGTTTATGGGGCTCACTGGGACTCTTCCGCCCAGGGCCCACAAAAACCTGGAGCCGGCCCTGCTCATGACCCACCTAGAAGGAGATACTTTTGAATGAATGAATCAGTTATGGGAGAGGAACGATTCAGTTACCTACAACATATGGGTCTTTCTGTAGAAAGAAAGCAATCCAGTGGGTCCTTGGTTTCACCAACTATTATCATCAGTTCATCCCCTGGTTCTCGGCCCTGGTTCATCCCATCCCGGCCTTGATCCACAAAGGGGCTAATCTGAAAGAGTGGATTCCAGAAGCAGAAGACATCTTTATCTCCCTCAAACATGCATTCTCTTCAGCACTGAGGCACCAGCAAGCAGTTTATTATCCTGGAAGTGGATGCTTCATCCCCCGATGCCAGTGCAGACCTCACACAGAAGTCGGCTATGGAAGAAGACTGTAACCTGTGGAGTGTTTTCCACAGCCTTCTCATCAGCCAAGTGCAACTATTCAATTGGAAACCGGGAACTCTTGATGATCAAAATGGCTCTTGAGGAATGGTAATATCTGGTGGAAGGAGCAATGCACCCTGTCATCATCTACATCGACCACAAGAACTGGCCTACCTACAGTCGGCATTAAAATAAATAAATCTTTATTTTTTTTATATAGCGCTAACATATTCCTCAGCGCTTTACATACATCAGGAACACTGTCCCCATTGGGGCTCACAATCTAAATTCCCTATCTGTATGTTTTTGGAGTGTGGAAGGAAACCGGAGTACCCGGAGGAAACCCACGCAAACACTGGGAGAACATACAAACTCCTTGCAGATGGTGTCCTTGGTTGGATTCGAACCGAGGACTCCAGCGCTGCAAGGCTGCAGTGCTAACCACTGAGCCACCGTGCTGTACAGGCTTTGAGGTTAAATTCGTGCCAAGCCCGGTGGTCATTGTGCATCACCCATTTCAAATTTGTCTTACATTTCCGCTGGCTGAAAAGAACATCAAGGCCGCTGTCTAATTCATTCCTTTCAGCCAACCAAGAGGAGGAGCCTCAGCATATTATCGAGCCTTCAAGGATGATGTTTGTGGTTCTTATTGACTTGTCTCGAGATTCTCCCAGTAAGACGTTCGATGCTGAAGCAGATAGGAGGAGAGCTCTTCAGTGGGGTCACTCCTCCAAGCTTGATGGTCACGCTAGACAGAAGAAATTCCTTCAGCTGATCTCTCGGCATTATTGGTGGCCAATGCTGCGGCAAGATGTCTTGGAATTTGTTTCAGCTTGTCCTTAATGTGCCTGCAACAAGACCCCAAGATTCCTGCCATCCACTCCTTTGCAGCATATAGCGTGTTGGGTGCCAAGGACCCCTTTTGAGGTATAGCCACAGATTTTCCTTGATGTTTAGGTCAGGGGACTGTGAGGGCCATTGTGAAACCTTCATCTTGAGCATTTTCAGGTAATCAAAATCCACAATAGAGTACCTCAAAAGGTTCAAACTGAAGGTTTTACAATGGCCCTCACAGTTCCCTGATCTGAACATGATTGAAAATCTGTAGCTAGACTTCAAAAAAGCAGTGCATGCAAGACGACCCAGGAATCTCATAAAAGTAGAAGACTTTTCCTAGGAAGAGTGGATGAAAATTCCTCAAACAAGAAATGAAAGACTCTTTGCTGGCTACAAGAAGCATTTAAAAGCTGTGACACTTGCCAAAAGAGGTGCTAATGTTGCGCCCCTGAGGCTTCTGGTTGCCACAGGGTACTGTGTCTCATTTAGGGCACAATATCCATCCCGGGTATGGAGAGGTTAATGTCTGGTATGTCTCACTGAAACCACACAGTCAGAGAATGAGTCAGCAATTTCCTTGCATAACACATACAGCAGATGGCTTCTCACTAATTAAAGCAGGGGTGATCACCATGACAACTGGATAGCCCCTAGCTTGGTGACTCATCCAGAGGGAGGGGGAGCACAGGAAAATATAGGAGCAGAAACAGAAGGACTTCAGAACGTCTGGAACACAGAACAACACGGTCATCCGCAGGGAGTGTTTCAGAGCTCCTGTGGATAGAATTGGTCAGACCGAGGCAGGCTGGAGACACCGGGAGGAGAAGGAGGAGTCCAGTATCGGTAGATCTTGTGGGATAAAGGAGTTCAACAAGGGTCGCTGGGGAGAAGCAGGCGGCTGCTTCCACAGGGCCAGTGCTACTACAGGGTGCAGAGTCCTAGGTCAAATTATACTTCACATTGGCTGCAGGATGGAAAAATTTCAAGTCTCCCGTCCACCACCCAAATAGCTCGAGGCACAGTGATACACTGGATCCGGGACGGAGTTCATCAGCTCGTCCCAAGGCGAGGATCCACTTCACCTGCGAAAGAGCTGGGACACTTAAACAACCAAGGGGGTCCCCAAGGTGCTTCATGCCATGGGGATCGACACAGTGCATCTTAGAGAAGGAGAGACCCACAGAGACTGACATACATACCGGCCCTAACCTCTGACCTACCCGGGATTGACCTGAGCCCAGCATGGTGGAGACCACTACCCGGGGTGCGGCGTTGAACCAGTGAGTAAAGACCTGGAACCCGCACCTATTGACTCTGATTGCCGTCGTCCTGCGCTCCAGTGCTCCTGGGGACTGCCGTGCCCCCGCCATCCTCCCGGGGCCCGCTCCGCATGTGGGGAGCGACACCATCCCGGCTGCACCAAACATCTGCCACAGTGTGAGACATTGCAGCGGTGGCCCCCATCCATGGCCGCGTACCACAGGTGGCATCACGATCCTAATAGACTTTCCTAACCTCAAACTACTACCTCCATCCTCCCTACCACCCTCCAACCCTCCTTCCTGTACGCCTCGGTGTAATGGAAGCGGGCAGGCCACCCCGTGACAACGCAGAGGATCTGCATCCCCAGCCCAGCAACGAGTAGGATAAAACACCTTCCCCGTGGGGCGCTACACTACAAGGCACTAACCATGCAGGGTGCCTAAACTTTTGCATTGGTCCATTTTCCTTTTTTGTTAATTTAAAAATGTAGAAGATGAAAATATCGAGTTTGCGTATAATACAAAGGAAATGTGTCATCTTGAACTTTATGCCTTTTAGAGACCATTTCATCTTCAACTTGCTTAAGGCTGCTTTCACACCTCCGGTTTCTGCAATGTGGCACAATCCAGCACTTTGCAGGAAAATCGCAACCGTTTTTTTTTGCTGCCGGTTGCGTTTTTTCTGCATAGACTTTAATTAGTGCCGCATTGTGCCGCATGGGCTCCCGTTCGGTCCGGTTTTTGCCGCATGCGGCAGATTTAGCCGATGCGGCGGCCGGATGGAACGTTGCCTGGCACGTTTTTTCGTGCGGCAAAAAAAAACCGCATCGCGCCACATTCGGCCGATGCGGCGCATTTTTCAATGCATGCCTATGGCGGCCGGATGCGGCGCGATGCGGCAATAACCGCATCTGGCCGCCGCATGTGGTTTTTGCCACTGCGCATGCTCAAGCGGCAAAAACCGGACTGGCCGCAAAGGAAAAACGTATGCAAAGGATGCGGTGTGTTCACCGCATCCGTTGCATAGCTTGCACAGCCGGATTGAGCCGCAGAGCTCAAGCCGGATGTGTGAAAGCAGCCTAACTGTTCACAATAACAGTCATTATTAACAGGGGTGCCGAAACTTTTGGATGCCACTGTATAAATGAATGTTTCTTTTTTTTCACAGTTATAAAAAATATTGCTAAATCCCTTTTCACAAAACAGACTGAAATGTGGATTATGAACTGACCACTTGAAAGATGTTCTTGTCTATTTTTTTTTTTTTACAGTTTTAACGATGGGAAAATAAATTCTTAACAAATAAAGATTTCTTATGCGGAACATAGGCCATTCTCATATTGCAAAAGGTCAAATCCCTGATGTAGTCCCATAAAGTCATGAAGGACTTAATATTAATATTTCATAAATATTTTATAGTTTCAGTGAAAGATAATGGATGTATTTATTAGAATAAAATGAATGTGTAAAAATTACGAACAATAATATGATGCTTAAAAATTATTACATTAATCCATATTTACCCGTTCTAACAGTATGTAAGGATGTGGTCATTTGACAATCTCAATCCAGCAAATCAACATGGGATACACTTCATATTCCATTTTTTATTTGAAATAATTGTTAGCATACACTTAGAGGTTGTCCACTAAATTACATGTGCTGCAAGTCAATTAAAATTACTAAAATAACCACTTGCTTAAATACCTTCTGCTGTCCTTTCAGCCACTGAGGGGAGCTATCCCTGCGCTCAGTGCTGATCACTTTGCCCTGAATGCTAGAAGTGCTCATATCCTGTGATGTCACGTCTACTTCTGGGCTCTAGAAGTTGATGTTGCATAACAAACACATGACCTAGTTTCACTTAGACTGCGGCACTTCACCCTGATTGACTAAGCTATGGGTGGGGTTTCACTGCACCTGACAGCTCGACAGCAAGCGCACAACAGGGACAGAGTGTCAAGTCTTCAGTAGAGCTAATCTTGTGAAGGGATGATGTCACATGAGAGCCCGGGCCCTCCACCTCCAGTGCAGACCCAATACCAGGAAGCAGCGTCCTGCTGTAGCTACTGGAGAAGAGTTGTGGCTCGTAGAGACCAAACCCAGAGAGGACCAAAGGGCTATAGAATGGAGCAATTTGGCATTACTAATGAAGAATTTCTTTCTTTTTGTTATAGAACTTTTGGAAATGGGGTAATGCATGTTAGGGGCACTGTGCGAAGAATGTGGTGTTGCTGCATGCTGAGAGGGGTTGTGCGGAGAATGGGATGATGTTGCATGGTAGGGTGTTACGGGGAGCTGCGTAGGGAAAGTGGTGATGTCATTCATGTGGAGCTGCATGTTGAACAGCTGTGTGAGAAAGAGGTTGATGTGACTCAAGTGTTTTTTGCTTTGATCAATACTTATCACCAATGTGGCTTAATTGTACATATTCATTTGTAAAGTTCATTGTTCTACATTTGTACTGTACATATAAATTTATTTAGATATTTCTCCTTTTTACTAACTTATTTATACAAGTGCATCTCAATAAATGAGAATATCCTCAGAAAGTTATTTCAGTAATTCAATATAAAAAGGGAAATGCATATATTATAAAGTCATTACAAACAGTGTTTATTTCTGATAATGTTGATGATTATGGCTTACAGCCAATGAAAACCCAAAAGTCATTATCGCAGAAAATTAGAATAATTACCACAAAACACCTATAAATGCTTCCTAAGCATTTAAAATGGTCCCTTAGTCTGGTTCAGTAGGCTACACAATCATTAGGAAGACTGCTTACTTGACAGATGTCCAGAAGGCAGTCATTGACACACTTCACAAAGAGGTCATTGCTAAAGAAGCTGGCTGTTCACAGAGTGCTGTATCCAAGCATATTAATGGAAAGTTGATTGGAAGGAAAACGTGTCGTAGGAAAAGGGGGACAGGCAACCATGATAAACCGTAGCCTTGATAGGATTGTTAAGAAAAGGTCATTCATAAATTTGGGGGAGAATCAGAAGGAGTGGACTGCTGCTGGAGTCAGTGCTTCAAGAGCCACCACACCCAGACATATCCAGGACATGGGCTACAGGTGCCACATTCCTTGTGTCAAGCCACTCATGACCAATAGACAACGCCAGAAGCGTCTTACCTGGTCCAAGGAGAAAAAGAACTGGACTGTTGCACAGTGGTCCAAGGTGTTGTTTTCAGATGAAAGTAAATTTTGCATTTCATTTGAAAAATCGCGGTCCCAGACTCTGGAGGAAGAGTGGAGAGGCCACAATCCAAGCTGTTTAAGGTCTAGTGTGAAGTTTCCACAATCAGTGATGGTTTGAGGAGCCATGTCATCTGCTGGTGTAGGTCCACTGTGTTTTTTCAAGACCAAAGTCAGCACAGCCATCTACCAAGAAACTTTAAAGCACTTTATGCTTCCCTCTGCCAACAAGCGTTTTGGAGATGGTAATTTCATTTTCCAGCAGGACTTGGCAACTATCCACACTGCTAAAAGTACCAATACATGGTTTTATAACCACAGTATCACTGTGCTTGATTGGCCAGCAAACTTGCCTGACCTAAACCCCATAGAGCGTCTATAGGGTATTGTCAAGAGGAAGATGAAGGACACCAGACCCAACAATGAAGACAAGCTGAAGGCTGCTATCAAAGCAACATGGGCTTCCATAACACCTCAGCAGTGCCACAGGCTGATCGCCTCCATGCCACGCCACATTGATGCAGTAATTCATGCAAAAGGAGCCTCGACCAAGTATTGAGTGCATTTACTGTACAGACATTTCAGTAGGCGACAACATTTCTGAGTTTAAAATCATTTTTGCAGTTGGTCTTATCTAATATTCTAATTTTCTGAGATAATGACTTTTGGGTTTTCATTGGCTGGAAGCCATAATCATCAACATTAACAGAATAAACATTTGAAATAGATCACTCTGTGTGTAATGACTCTATATAATATATGTGTTTCCCTTTTTTGTATTGAATTACTGAAATAAATTAACTTTTTTATGATATTCTAATTTATTAAGATGCACTTGTATGTGTGTTTTAATAAAACTATTTGAGAATATTTGTAAAAAGTAACCACGAGTTGTTGTGTATAAGGTGGTGTTCACATATCGCAATTTGTTGGGTAAATTATCTGCAGGAATGTCCTCTCCAGTAGACCAACACCAAATGATTCATATCTTGCTGACAATTTCTTTCCTGTCTTTAGCAGCTTTTGAAGCTCCACTCCAGCATTTACTTTTAACTTCATCACTGGAGTGGTGCTTCTAATAATCTAAGTCCCCTGTCCCTAGTCTCATACTTATCCACCGCTGTCTTCACCTTATATTGCCACGGCTTTTGTCCAGTGTTTGCTGGAGCGCGTCAGAGGTCACTTTTTAATACAAGTCTGTGAGAGCTGCTGTAGTCAGGTAAAATAGTCCACCCCCATAGATCCCTTCCTATTCTAGGTAGCACAAAAGTACTCAAATTTATTTACCCCCTTTTTTCCACCCTGACAGGCTCCAGGCAAATCCAGCCATCTACCGATCACTCCCCCCAGTATCCCTACCTAGGTACATAAATTATTGAACAACGCACATTGCCTCAATATAAGTAAATTGTGCAGAAAAGCCACTCCATTATAGCATGAATAAAAAGAAGAACCAGGAGCATTAATGGCAAAATACAAAAATACTTTATTTATCAAAAATTCAAATTTAAAAACTAGTTCACACAAAGATACAGAGAGTAGTGGAAGAGCTGAGGTGGTATATATGGATGAAAACCCACAGACATTTGAGGGGCAAAAGGGAAAGACTAAAATATCCACCAGACCCAGGGGAGCTTTAACCTACACAAAGTGCAATGTAATAGCACATAGAGTTAATCGCTAGTACAATATGTGGACATAGACGTGGTTTAGGCAAGGTTAAAAAAAATTATAACAGCTTACCCACGGGTGGAAATATCTGCCTTGTGCGCCTCACAAGTGTGATAACAAAACCTCCGACGCGCGTTTCGCGTTAGTAGTTGTTCGCTTCCTCAGGGAATGTACCCAGGTACATAGACTATTGTGTTGTCACATGACACTTTTATTCAAATTTGAAATAAATTATATATTTTTAGACATGTGCTATCTCTAATCCTCTTTTTTACCCACATCTATATATTCCTACATTCAGGTACATTAGTTCACCACAGGTCCCTTCCCATTCAGGTAGCGCGGTAGTTCTCAAAGTTACTCTTAGTGTTTCTTACTCTGACAGGTTATATGAGGACCCTGCCAACTACCTGCAGCTCCCCATCGCTATCCCTGCCTGGTTACATGACCATTGTGTTTTCTTATGACACTTTTATCCAATTAATATCATGTTTTTATAATTTATAAAATATTTATCATGTCTGATCCTCCTTTTCACTTATTTATATATCTTCCTATACCCATAGCTAGGTTTTTTTTAGACATATATATTTTATACAATATATTTTTTTATTATACTTCACATTTTTAATTAAATATATATATTTAAGGACCCACTCCTGTCCCTCAACCTTGTATCCTCTCGTTCCTACACTCAGCTATTGCACGCTGGGTGCTTAGGCTCCCAACGTTTGAGCGCTAGTGTCCATTCACAATCTGATGACAAAAGTCAACAATATTCATGCCATTGGCAAGAATAATTATTCATGGTGATTTCGACCCTTCCAAGTCTTTCTCACTATTGTCACTGTGACTAAAAAGGAACAACCATAAGGCATTATGTATATAATAATACAACATAATGGCATCTAGAGATGGGTTAATTTGTATAGCAATGTGTAATATAGCAAAATAAATTTTAGCACCCAGTAGTAGCTTCTGAAATCTCTATCTTGATTCCACTTTCTGCCTATTCTAATTTCTTAGGTTAAAAAGCTAAATTTTTCCTTCTCTATATTAAGTAATTTCTTAAAACGATATATGTACACTATCAAGGGTTCCCACCGAGATTCTCTTAGCCCACTTGGATTTGAATAGCCTCTACATAGATACCATCCCCCATGATAAGGCACTCAAGACAACAGAAACTTGTTAAGCAGCACACATTTCACTACAGATTCAGTGAATTTTTCCTGAATGTTACATATATTATATGAGAACTTTTTGCTCTATGAGGACAATTTCTATATCCAGATTTGGGTATCGCTATGGGCTCCAATGTGGCTCCTTGTACACTAACACCTATATGAACACCTTTCAGGACCATCACATATACACAAATTACCTATATAACCAATATGTTACTTGTTGGTTAAGTTATGGGCTGGCCTGTTTGATACTTTGATATCTCTTTATTCACTTAAAGGGAACCTGTCAGCATGATTTCACTCCCCAAACTATTTATATGCACATAGTGATCTTTCAAAGACTCTCAGTACTTCCTTCTCTTGCTTGAAAGACAGCTCTTTTACTTGAAATCACAAAGCATAGAGGCTGTCAGTCAATCAGGAGGAAGAAGATAACTGAAGTGAGCACTAATATATATATTATGAGTGCAAGCCAAAAATTACATACTATATACGGATAAGGCTGCACATCAAACTTAGATAATGGTATAATGCCTCAAGCATATGGACAAATATTGGAATATACAATGAAAAATGCTACTTGCTAATTTGAACATGTGAATAATGAATTGCATACCTGCCATGAATATTAGGAAAAAGGAGATATTTAGCAATCGCATTGATCAATGTAATTGAGCCCCAAGGCCTCGTCAAGGCATATCTCTATATTGGGGGTCCCTAGCTCTGTGACCCTAACTGTGTGTCATCTCATTGCAATTAAAAACTGCTATGGGTGGAGAGGGGTAACTAAGGACTTTCTTATATAGGAGATGGAAAAAACATGGCCGAAAGGGGTGGAGCTGTGTTCACATTCAGAAAAAAACTACATATAACTGAATAGGATAACTGAAGTGAGCACTAATATATATATTATGAGTGCAAGCCAAAAATTACATACTATATACCCAGTCATGGCGAACCTTTTACAGGCCGAGTGCCCAAACTGTAGCCCTAAACCCAATTTTTTTTCTGAAGTGCCAACCAATCCTATTATATAAAGAATTGATTGTAATCTTACCTTTGCCGTCTTCTCCTCAGCAGGGGGTATCACGCTCATGCTTACCACACATGGAAGCTGAGCCCCTGCCCTTTCCAGACACAGCAGTTGGATTGATCTTTCTGGAAAAAAAATTGCAGCATATTAGACAGAGATTTTAGCTGGAATGGATTCAGAGGTCACCCTTTAATCCACATCTACATTTCAAAGTCTGAACATCTCAAAATCCCATAAAGACGTACGAGTTGCTCCCCTCCCCTTTCATTGTGTAGTTCTGTCCCCCTTCCTGGCCACTTACTGGTAAACATGTCTCCCATCCTGATATAGATTTCCTACATTCTGGTATATTTGTCCCCATCATGGCCCCATCCTGGTAAATGTCCTCCATCCTGGTAAATGTTACCCATTCTTGCATGTTCCCCCATGCTTGTAAATGTACCCCATCCTGACATCTTGCCCATCCTTGTAAATGTTCCCCCATCCCGGCATGTACCCCATTCCTGGTAAATGTTCCCAATCCTGGTTAATTTACCCCATCCAGGTAAATGTACCCCTTCCTGATACATGTACCCTATCGTGGCATGTTTCCTCCATCCTGGCAGGCATGTTTCCTCCATCCTGGCAGGCATGTTTCCTCCATCCTGACATGCATGTTTCCTCCATCCTGGCAGGCATGTTTCCTCCATCCTGACGTGCATGTTTCCTCCATCCTGGCGTGCATGTTTCCTCCATCCTGGCGTGCATGTTTCCTCCATCCTGACGTGCATGTTTCCCTCCATCCTGGCATGCATGTTTCCTCCATCCTGGCATGCATGTTTCCTCCATCCTGACGTGCATGTTTCCTCCATCCTGGCATGCATGTTTCCTCCATCCTGACATGCATGTTTCCTCCATCCTGGCATGCATGTTTCCTCCATCCTGGCATGCATGTTTCCTCCATCCTGGCACGCATGTTTCCTCCATCCTGGCAGGCATGTTTCCTCCATCCTGGCATGCATGTTTCCTCCATCCTGGCATGCATGTTTCCTCCATCCTGGCATGCATGTTTCCTCCATCCTGGCAGGCATGTTTCCTCCATCCTGGCATGCATGTTTCCTCCATCCTGGCAGGCATGTTTCCTCCATCCTGACATGTATTCTTTCCTCCATCCTGGCAGGCATGTTTCCTCCATCCTGGCATGCATGTTTCCCCCATCCTGGCATGCATATTTCCTCCATCCTGGCATGCATGTTTCCCCCATCCTGGCATGCATGTTTCCCACATCCTGGCATGCATGTTTCCTCCATCCTGGCATGCATGTTTCCTCCATCCTGGCATGCATGTTTCCCCTATCCTGGCATGCATGTTTCCTCCATCCTGGCATGCATGTTTCCCCCATCCTGGCATGCATGTTTCCTCCATCCTGGCATGCATGTTTCCCCCATCCTGGCAGGCATGTTTCCCCCATCCTGGCATGCATGTTTCCCCCATCCTGGCATGCATGTTTCCTCCATCCTGGCATGCATGTTTCCTCCATCCTGGCAGGCATGTTTCCTCCATCCTGGCAGGCATGTTTCCTCCATCCTGGCAGGCATGTTTCCTCCATCCTGGCAGGCATGTTTCCTCCATCCTGGCATGCATGTTTCCCCCATCCTGGCAGGCATGTTTCCCCCATCCTGGCAGGCATGTTTCCTCCATCCTGGCATGCATGTTTCCTCCATCCTGACGTGCATGTTTCCTCCATCCTGGCATGCATGTTTCCCCCCATCCTGGCATGCATGTTTCCCCCATCCTGGCAGGCATGTTTCCTCCATCCTGGCATGCATGTTTCCCCCATCCTGGCAGGCATGTTTCCTCCATCCTGGCATGCATGTTTCCTCCATCCTGGCGTGCATGTTTCCTCCATCCTGGCATGCATGTTTCCTCCATCCTGGCATGCATGTTTCCCCCATCCTGGCAGGCATGTTTCCCCCATCCTGGCAGGCATGTTTCCTCCATCCTGGCAGGCATGTTTCCTCCATCCTGGCATGCATGTTTCCTCCATCCTGGCATGCATGTTTCCTCCATCCTGGCATGCATGTTTCCTCCATCCTGGCTTGCATGTTTCCTCCATCCTGGCATGCATGTTTTCTCCATCCTGGCATGCATGTTTCCCCCATCCTGGCATGCATGTTTCCCCCATCCTGGCATGCATGTTTCCTCCATCCTGGCATGCATGTTTCCCCCATCCTGGCATGCATGTTTCCTCCATCCTGGCATGCATGTTTTCCCCCATCCTGGCATGCATGTTTCCTCCATCCTGGCATGCATGTTTCCTCCATCCTGGCATGCATGTTTCCTCCATCCTGGCATGCATGTTTTCTCCATCCTGGCATGCATGTTTTCTCCATCCTGGCATGCATGTTCCCCTCCCATGCTGGCATGTGCGTTCCCCCTCTCCGACCCCACGCTGCCATGTGCGTTTCCCCTCTCCCACCCCCCCCCCCGCTGCCATGTGCGTTCCCCCTCTCCGACCCCCCCGCTGCCATGTGCGTTCCCCCTCTCCCACCCCCCCGCTGCCATGTGCGTTCCCCCTCTCCCACCCCCCCCCCCCCTGCCATGTGCGTTCCCCCTCTCTGACCCCCCCGCTGCCATGTGCGTTCCCCCTCTCCCACCCGCACCGCTGCCATGTGCGTTCCCCCTCTCCCACCCCCCCCGCTGCCATGTGCGTTCCCCCTCTCCCACCCCCCCCGCTGCCATGTGCGTTCCCCCTCTCCCACCCCCCCCCCCCCCCGCTGCCATGTGCGTTCCCCCTCTCCCACCCCCCCGCTGCCATGTGCGTTCCCCCTCTCCCACCCCCCCGCTGCCATGTGCGTTCCCCCTCTCCCACCCCCCCGCTGCCATGTGCGTTCCCCCTCTCCCACCCCCCCGCTGCCATGTGCGTTCCCCCTCTCCCACCCCCACCCCCCCCGCTGCCATGTGCGTTCCCCCTCTCCCACCCCCCACGCTGCCATGTGCGTTCCCCCTCTCCCACCCTCCACGCTGCCATGTGCGTTCCCCCTCTCCCACCCCCCACGCTGCCATGTGCGTTCCCCCTCTCCCCACCCCCCACGCTGCCATGTGCGTTCCCCCCGCTCCCCGCTTCCCCCCCCCGCTCCCATGTGCGTTCCCCCCGCTCCCGCACCCGCTCCCGCACACGAGTTATAAAAAAAAAAAAAAAAAAAAAAAAAAAAAGCAACACACAACTTACCTGCACACGCTCCCCCGCTGCGCGCTGCTGGGTCCTCAGTTCCCACGCGGCCAGCAGACGGCGCCGGCGCTGCTCTCTGACGCTCCTCCGTCTCCTAGGCAACACACTGCAGCCTAGGGGAGGAGGAGTGTCAGAGCGGAGGAGAAATGTCTCCTCCGCTCCAACACAGGTTTGATCTGCCGGCGCGACTGCACTAGCAGATCAAAACTGCAGGGTCGGGCGACAGCACACGTGCCACCAGAATGGGCTCAGCGTGCCCATGGTGGCACGCGTGCCATAGGTTCGCCATCACTGCTATATACGGATAAGGCTGCACATAAAACTTAGATAATGGTATAATGCCTCAAGCATATGGACAAATATTGGAATATACAATGAAAAATGCTACTTGCTAATTTGAACATGTGAATAATGAATTGCATACCTGCCATGAATATTAGGAAAAAGGAGATATTTAGCAATCGCATTGATCAATGTAACTGAGCCCCAAGGCCTCGTCAAGGCATATCTCTATATTGGGGTCCCTAGCTCTGTGACCCTAACTGTGTGTCATCTCATTGCAATTAAAAACTGCTATGGGTGGAGAGGGGTAACTAAGGACTTTCTTATATAGGAGATGGAAAAAACATGGCCGAAAGGGGTGGAGCTGTGTTCACATTCAGAAAAAAACTACATATAACTGAATAGGATAACTGAAGTGAGCACTAATATATATATTATGAGTGCAAGCCAAAAATTACATACTATATACGGATAAGGCTGCACATCAAACTTAGATAATGGTATAATGCCTCAAGCATATGGACAAATATTGGAATATACAATGAAAAATGCTACTTGCTAATTTGAACATGTGAATAATGAATTGCATACCTGCCATGAATATTAGGAAAAAGGAGATATTTAGCAATCGCATTGATCAATGTAACTGAGCCCCAAGGCCTCGTCAAGGCATATCTCTATATTGGGGTCCCTAGCTCTGTGACCCTAACTGTGTGTCATCTCATTGCAATTAAAAACTGCTATGGGTGGAGAGGGGTAACTAAGGACTTTCTTATATAGGAGATGGAAAAAACATGGCCGAAAGGGGTGGAGCTGTGTTCACATTCAGAAAAAAACTACATATAACTGAATAGGATAACTGAAGTGAGCACTAATATATATATTATGAGTGCAAGCCAAAAATTACATACTATATACGGATAAGGCTGCACATCAAACTTAGATAATGGTATAATGCCTCAAGCATATGGACAAATATTGGAATATACAATGAAAAATGCTACTTGCTAATTTGAACATGTGAATAATGAATTGCATACCTGCCATGAATATTAGGAAAAAGGAGATATTTAGCAATCGCATTGATCAATGTAACTGAGCCCCAAGGCCTCGTCAAGGCATATCTCTATATTGGGGTCCCTAGCTCTGTGACCCTAACTGTGTGTCATCTCATTGCAATTAAAAACTGCTATGGGTGGAGAGGGGTAACTAAGGACTTTCTTATATAGGAGATGGAAAAAACATGGCCGAAAGGGGTGGAGCTGTGTTCACATTCAGAAAAAAACTACATATAACTGAATAGGATAACTGAAGTGAGCACTAATATATATATTATGAGTGCAAGCCAAAAATTACATACTATATACGGATAAGGCTGCACATCAAACTTAGATAATGGTATAATGCCTCAAGCATATGGACAAAAAGTCCTTAGTTACCCCTCTCCACCCATAGCAGTTTTTAATTGCAATGAGATGACACACAGTTAGGGTCACAGAGCTAGGGACCCCAATATAGAGATATGCCTTGACGAGGCCTTGGGGCTCAGTTACATTGATCAATGCGATTGCTAAATATCTCCTTTTTCCTAATATTCATGGCAGGTATGCAATTCATTATTCACATGTTCAAATTAGCAAGTAGCATTTTTCATTGTATATTCCAATATTTGTCCATATGCTTGAGGCATTATACCATTATCTAAGTTTGATGTGCAGCCTTATCCGTATATAGTATGTAATTTTTGGCTTGCACTCATAATATATATATGAGTGCTCACTTCAGTTATCCTATTCAGTTATATGTAGTTTTTTTCTGAATGTGAACACAGCTCCACCCCTTTCGGCCATGTTTTTTCCATCTCCTATATAAGAAAGTCCTTAGTTACCCCTCTCCACCCATAGCAGTTTTTAATTGCAATGAGATGACACACAGTTAGGGTCACAGAGCTAGGGACCCCAATATAGAGATATGCCTTGACGAGGCCTTGGGGCTCAGTTACATTGATCAATGCGATTGCTAAATATCTCCTTTTTCCTAATATTCATGGCAGGTATGCAATTCATTATTCACATGTTCAAATTAGCAAGTAGCATTTTTCATTGTATATTCCAATATTTGTCCATATGCTTGAGGCATTATACCATTATCTAAGTTTGATGTGCAGCCTTATCCGTATATAGTATGTAATTTTTGGCTTGCACTCATAATATATATATTAGTGCTCACTTCAGTTATCCTATTCAGTTATATGTAGTTTTTTTCTGAATGTGAACACAGCTCCACCCCTTTCGGCCATGTTTTTTCCATCTCCTATATAAGAAAGTCCTTAGTTACCCCTCTCCACCCATAGCAGTTTTTAATTGCAATGAGATGACACACAGTTAGGGTCACAGAGCTAGGGACCCCAATATAGAGATATGCCTTGACGAGGCCTTGGGGCTCAGTTACATTGATCAATGCGATTGCTAAATATCTCCTTTTTCCTAATATTCATGGCAGGTATGCAATTCATTATTCACATGTTCAAATTAGCAAGTAGCATTTTTCATTGTATATTCCAATATTTGTCCATATGCTTGAGGCATTATACCATTATCTAAGTTTGATGTGCAGCCTTATCCGTATATAGTATGTAATTTTTGGCTTGCACTCATAATATATATATTAGTGCTCACTTCAGTTATCCTATTCAGTTATATGTAGTTTTTTTCTGAATGTGAACACAGCTCCACCCCTTTCGGCCATGTTTTTTCCATCTCCTATATAAGAAAGTCCTTAGTTACCCCTCTCCACCCATAGCAGTTTTTAATTGCAATGAGATGACACACAGTTAGGGTCACAGAGCTAGGGACCCCAATATAGAGATATGCCTTGACGAGGCCTTGGGGCTCAGTTACATTGATCAATGCGATTGCTAAATATCTCCTTTTTCCTAATATTCATGGCAGGTATGCAATTCATTATTCACATGTTCAAATTAGCAAGTAGCATTTTTCATTGTATATTCCAATATTTGTCCATATGCTTGAGGCATTATACCATTATCTAAGTTTGATGTGCAGCCTTATCCGTATATAGTATGTAATTTTTGGCTTGCACTCATAATATATATATTAGTGCTCACTTCAGTTATCCTATTCAGTTATATGTAGTTTTTTTCTGAATGTGAACACAGCTCCACCCCTTTCGGCCATGTTTTTTCCATCTCCTATATAAGAAAGTCCTTAGTTACCCCTCTCCACCCATAGCAGTTTTTAATTGCAATGAGATGACACACAGTTAGGGTCACAGAGCTAGGGACCCCAATATAGAGATATGCCTTGACGAGGCCTTGGGGCTCAGTTACATTGATCAATGCGATTGCTAAATATCTCCTTTTTCCTAATATTCATGGCAGGTATGCAATTCATTATTCACATGTTCAAATTAGCAAGTAGCATTTTTCATTGTATATTCCAATATTTGTCCATATGCTTGAGGCATTATACCATTATCTAAGTTTGATGTGCAGCCTTATCCGTATATAGTATGTAATTTTTGGCTTGCACTCATAATATATATATTAGTGCTCACTTCAGTTATCCTATTCAGTTATATGTAGTTTTTTTCTGAATGTGAACACAGCTCCACCCCTTTCGGCCATGTTTTTTCCATCTCCTATATAAGAAAGTCCTTAGTTACCCCTCTCCACCCATAGCAGTTTTTAATTGCAATGAGATGACACACAGTTAGGGTCACAGAGCTAGGGACCCCAATATAGAGATATGCCTTGACGAGGCCTTGGGGTTCAGTTACATTGATCAATGCGATTGCTAAATATCTCCTTTTTCCTAATATTCATGGCAGGTATGCAATTCATTATTCACATGTTCAAATTAGCAAGTAGCATTTTTCATTGTATATTCCAATATTTGTCCATATGCTTGAGGCATTATACCATTATCTAAGTTTGATGTGCAGCCTTATCCGTATATAGTATGTAATTTTTGGCTTGCACTCATAATATATATATTAGTGCTCACTTCAGTTATCCTATTCAGTTATATGTAGTTTTTTTCTGAATGTGAACACAGCTCCACCCCTTTCGGCCATGTTTTTTCCATCTCCTATATAAGAAAGTCCTTAGTTACCCCTCTCCACCCATAGCAGTTTTTAATTGCAATGAGATGACACACAGTTAGGGTCACAGAGCTAGGGACCCCAATATAGAGATATGCCTTGACGAGGCCTTGGGGCTCAGTTACATTGATCAATGCGATTGCTAAATATCTCCTTTTTCCTAATATTCATGGCAGGTATGCAATTCATTATTCACATGTTCAAATTAGCAAGTAGCATTTTTCATTGTATATTCCAATATTTGTCCATATGCTTGAGGCATTATACCATTATCTAAGTTTGATGTGCAGCCTTATCCGTATATAGTATGTAATTTTTGGCTTGCACTCATAATATATATATTAGTGCTCACTTCAGTTATCCTATTCAGTTATATGTAGTTTTTTTCTGAATGTGAACACAGCTCCACCCCTTTCGGCCATGTTTTTTCCATCTCCTATATAAGAAAGTCCTTAGTTACCCCTCTCCACCCATAGCAGTTTTTAATTGCAATGAGATGACACACAGTTAGGGTCACAGAGCTAGGGACCCCAAAATAGAGATATGCCTTGACGAGGCCTTGGGGCTCAGTTACATTGATCAATGCGATTGCTAAATATCTCCTTTTTCCTAATATTCATGGCAGGTATGCAATTCATTATTCACATGTTCAAATTAGCAAGTAGCATTTTTCATTGTATATTCCAATATTTGTCCATATGCTTGAGGCATTATACCATTATCTAAGTTTGATGTGCAGCCTTATCCGTATATAATCAGGAGGAAGAGGCGCTGGGTAAGTAATAGAGCTGGAGTGACAGAAGCCTCAGATCTTCATCTTCATTTACATACAGTTAGGTCCAGAAATATTTGGACAGTGACACAAGTTTTGTTATTTTAGCTGTTTACAAAAACATGTTCAGAAATACAATTATATATATAATATGGGCTGAAAGTGCACACTCCCAGCTGCAATATGAGAGTTTTCACATCCAAATCGGAGAAAGGGTTTAGGAATCATAGCTCTGTAATGCATAGCCTCCTCTTTTTCAAGGGACCAAACGTAATTGGACAAGGGACTCTAAGGGCTGCAATTAACTCTGAAGGCGTCTCCCTCGTTAACCTGTAATCAATGAAGTAGTTAAAAGGTCTGGGGTTGATTACAGGTGTGTGGTTTTGCATTTGGAAGCTGTTGCTGTGACCAGACAACATGCGGTCTAAGGAACTCTCAATTGAGGTGAAGCAGAACATCCTGAGGCTGAAAAAAAAGAAAAAATCCATCAGAGAGATAGCAGACATGGTTGGAGTAGCAAAATCAACAGTCGGGTACATTCTGAGAAAAAAGGAATTGACTGGTGAGCTTGGGAACTCAAAAAGGCCTGGGCGTCCACGGATGACAACAGTGGTGGATGATCGCCGCATACTTTCTTTGGTGAAGAAGAACCCGTTCACAACATCAACTGAAGTCCAGAACACTCTCAGTGAAGTAGGTGTATCTGTCTCTATGTCAACAGTAAAGAGAAGACTCCATGAAAGTAAATACAAAGGGTTCACATCTAGATGCAAACCATTCATCAATTCCAAAAATAGACAGGCCAGAGTTAAATTTGCTGAAAAACACCTCATGAAGCCAGCTCAGTTCTGGAAAAGTATTCTATGGACAGATGAGACAAAGATCAACCTGTACCAGAATGATGGGAAGAAAAAAGTTTGGAGAGGAAAGGGAACGGCACATGATCCAAGGCACACCACATCCTCTGTAAAACATGGTGGAGGCAACGTGATGGCATGGGCATGCATGGCTTTCAATGGCACTGGGTCACTTGTGTTTATTGATGACATAACAGCAGACAAGAGTAGCCGGATGAATTCTGAAGTGTACCGGGATATACTTTCAGCTCAGATTCAGCCAAATGCCGCAAAGTTGATCGGACGGCGCTTCATAGTACAGATGGACAATGACCCCAAGCATACAGCCAAAGCTACCCAGGAGTTCATGAGTGCAAAAAAATGGAACATTCTGCAATGGCCAAGTCAATCACCAGATCTTAACCCAATTGAGCATGCATTTCACTTGCTCAAATCCAGACTTAAGACGGAAAGACCCACAAACAAGCAAGACCTGAAGGCTGCGGCTGTAAAGGCCTGGCAAAGCATTAAGAAGGAGGAAACCCAGCGTTTGGTGATGTCCATGGGTTCCAGACTTAAGGCAGTGATTGCCTCCAAAGGATTCGCAACAAAATATTGAAAATAACAATTTTTTTTTTATTCAAACCTTCAAATTAAACGTTACAATCTGCACTTGAATTCTGTTGTAGAGGTTTCATTTCAAATCCAATGTGGTGGCATGCAGAGCCCAACTCGCGAAAATTGTGTCACTGTCCAAATATTTCTGGACCTAACTGTATAAATTAAAATTATTTTTTCTCAGTGAAGGAGGAGCGGACTGGCTATGTAATGTAAAGGTATTGCTGGACTTGTCTTTGAGAAATCTACATATGCATATAAATATTTTGAGGGGAGAATTCTTACTGACAAATTCCCTGTAACAACATACAGGAACTCGGTTGCACACTGACTCAAAGCACAATCCAAATTTTCTTTCCCAATGCCCTGATATTGATTGATGACGAGGGCTTTCTTAGCACTAATCTTTACTCAAAGCCCATAGATATAAATGCAACAATGTAGAGGTGCAGCACTAACCGCATGCCACTAGCTCCACTTGGCAACAATGTTACTGATAATAAAAAGAATGTGGTGCGCTGTAAGGCTATGTGCCCACGTTGCGTATTTGCATGCAGTTACGCTGCGTATTGCACTGCAGCGTAACTGCATGCGTCCTGTGTACCCTGCACAATCTATGAAGATTGTGCATAATCCATGCCCATGTTGCATTTTAGAACGCAGCGATTTGCATGCTGCCAAATCGCTGCGTTCTAAAAAGCAACATGTCACTTCTTTCATGCGCTTTGCATGCTGTCTCCATTCTGTCTATAGGGAGAGGCAGCATCCAGAGCGCACGAATTCTGCAGTCACCAAAGTTTCAGAACGGAGCTTTTCAGCTGCGCTCTGAAGCGGACAAGCAGTGACTTTACGCTGCGGTGGAGAGCGCACACACATGGACACATAGCCTAAGAGTAAAAACTCATGACAATGCAAAAATAAAAAGAATTGAAGCAGTAGCACTCACCATTTGTGTCCACGATTCTATATTTTATATCCATAAGATCACCAAATTGTGGGGTGCAGGTGTGGTGCCCTTGAGGCTTCAGTCGCCACAGGGTACTGTATCTCACTTAAGGTGCAGTACTCATATCGGGTAAGGAAGAGGTTAATTGCTGGTGTTCACCACATTCACAAACCACACATAGTCAGGTGTTTTCCCACTGGGATTGGCCTAGGGTAGACAGGGAAGTGGTCATCATGAGGCATGGGACTTTCACGGTCACTAGGACAACTACCTGGGGGCAGGCACCACTTGGGGAAAAGGAAGTAGCATCTTCACACTTAGTTAGTTAACCCAGGGCACAACTTGTGGTAAGGCGCACAGTCAGGACCTCGGTCCAGGCATTTTCTTCTTCACAATTCTGGAGCACTGCAAGACCCATGGTTTGGAGCAGGTAGCTCAGGCTCTACACATCTACAGGGGATTCCAGGGTCTGCAGAGAGTGCAGGAATCACCCGCAGTCAGTTCCACATTCCATCCACGGGATTGGAGGGACCCCAACCAGAAAGGACACACAGTAGGAACACCGGCGGGGACCTCTGAATTATCCGGGATCGGCTGGGGCCCATCACGGCAGAGACCGGCACTACAAGAGTGACAACCAGAGTGTGAGTAAAAGACCTTGAACCGCAACCACTGTGTCACCCCATCATTGCCGGTGCCCCGTGCTCCAGTGCCAATGGCCACTACCTCTCCATCATCCTCCCTGGGGACTAGCTCTACCTGTGGGGAGTTGAACCATCCCAGCTGCAACAGCATCCGCCCCAGAGGACAGCACCCGCAGCAGCAGCTAATCCCTGGCCGTGTACCACAGGTGACGTCACAAGACAATTACTACTCCCAATATCCTCAACCCCTTCATTCTTATCCACTTTCCCTTTCGTGGACACTTACCCATACTTTCCCCTATGCTCCCACTTATCCATACTGCCCCCCATGCTCCCACTTATCCATACTGTCCCCCTATGCTCCCACTTATCCTTATTGTTCCATGGTTCCATTTATCCATACTGTCACCCATGGTCCCACTTATCCATACTGTCCCCCATGGTCTCACTTATCCATACTCTCACCTATGGTTCCACTTATCCATACTGCCCCTATGCTCCCAGTTACCCATATTGTCCCATGGTCCCACTTATCCATACTATCACCCATGGTCCCACTTATCCATACTGTCACCTATGGTCCCACTTATCCATACTGCTCCTATGCTCCCACTTGTCCATACTGTCCCCCCTATGCTCCCACTTGTCTATAATGCACGTGATATGCTGCCACTTATCCATACTGCCCCTATGCTCCCACTTATCCAAACTGTTTCCTCTATGCTCCCATTTATCCATACTATACCCCTATGCTCCCACTTGTCCATACTGCCCCCTATGCTTCCACTTATCCATACTGTTCCTCCTATGCTCCCATTTATCCATACTGTTCCCTCTATGCTCCCATTTATCCATACTTCCCCATATGCTCCCACTTATCCATACTGTCCCTTAGGTTCCCACTCATCCATACTGTCCCCCCAAGTTCTTACCTCTCCATACTATTTCCCCCTTCTTCATACTGTGCCCCCTATTGCTGCTCTATGTCACACTGGTCCATAATGTGCTCTCAGTTTCTGCCTCCAGTCTGTCATTGCCACCTATACAGCACAGGATGATGCAGTACGCAATGACTACCATTAAGCATCACTGCTATGCACCGTGTGCTGACGGCAGCTCCAGGAACACGCACACAACTTTTGATAGGCTGGCAGCCAGTAAATGTCTCTGCTTTGCACTGCATGCTGACGTCACCGTGCGGTGCATAAGTGACGTTTGATATTGCATAGGCCTTTTCTAACAACCATGGAGCCCACCGAGGACTTGGGAACATCGGGGGATCCCCTGCTGTGCCACCAGGCCAGTCAGACCCTGGCTACGAGAGACCCCTTCCCCTCTGAGCCCCGGTGCAGTTTCAGCGACTGCACCGGCTATATGTCCACCACTGCTGTGATCACATCCCCTGCCATGCTAATGTAGTGGGTGAGCCTACCCCCTACCAGTACCAGCATAGATAACCCGGAATTGTAATTAATAAAAATGTTGACTTTTATTATTTTATGTTGTGATAGGGCACCCCTAGTGGCCGGGTGGGACGGCTGTCGCCACCGGGGAGGAGGAGCCGGCTGAATCACAGGGGAGTGTGTGTGTGTGTGAGAGGGAGTCGGATCCGGGACGGGAGAGTGTGAACATCGAGGGGCAGAGTGTGTGAGCGGGACCACCAGGGGGCGCCGGAGAGCAGGGAGGAGAACGTAACCTCAGGGTGTGAAGCAACTGGTGTGGGTCCGGTGTGCATGAAACCAAAGTGTGGGAGCCCGGCGAAGTGGAGTACCCCGGGCATATCCCCACCAGAGGGTGCGTTAGGGCAGGCTGCCCCCAGCTCCACCGAAAGTGCCTGATTTTACTGCCGGATCGTGTTGTACAAATAAAGGATGTCGTTTGTTACCAGCACCCTTTGTCTGAAGATCGTTTGTACATCGTCCGGCGAATGCACCATCACACTCTGCCCCACCAAGTCAGTCCCCGACCGTGAAGTAGTGGTGAAGCCGGGGACCAGCCTGAAAACTATAGCCACGACTACAAGGCCTGAGGCTCCCCTGGCTCATCACTTCATGTGGCGTAGTCGGCAGGATACGAATTCCCTGCCAGGGACCCAAGAAGCCGGAGATCAAGTGGTGCCGAGTGCACCGTATCCGGGCTATGAGAGAAGATTTCCAGTCCCATGGTGGGAGGAAGAAGTGCCTAAGGCGTTGGACCGGGCACAAGATGGCGGCAAAATGGCCGCCGTCTGTGAAGCTGAGGAAGAAAGCACGCGCAGAATTGGCGCCAAAAGAAGAGCCTGGGGCTGGCCGGTGCCGAAGAAGAAGTACGGAGTACTCCGCCCAAAGAGGGGAGGCGTCAGTCCCAGGGCACGAAGAAAGAAACATGAAGTGGGCGGTATTTTCAGGAAAAAGAAGAACTGCCGCGGAGGAGTCAAGATGATGTGTGAGGCTGGGGGCGGAGCTTGTCCAGGAGCGGGAAACATAGACCCGCCTCCACTTCCTCCAGTCTCAGCATTGACCCCGCCGCCATTTCTAGCAACACAGCAAGAGAAAGAGATGGAGACTTCCGGCCAACAGCAGGATCTCGCCACCGCTATGGCTCTGACCAGCCTGGGCCGGGAGCGCCCCAAGCACGCTGCCGCAGCGTGTGCATCTCTGCTTGACATTCCGACCGGGCCAGGAGGCCCAGCACGTCCGGAAAAGGTGACCTGGCTGACCACCTGGGACGCGACAACCGGAGGCACGACCACTGAGGTACGGGCAACTTATGCCACCCAGCTACCAGTGGGGAACCGGCCCATGGGGATTACTTATTCCCCCTTGGAAACACCTCAGGCCGTCGTCACAGCCGCAGCACCATCTGTCCCCGTGAGGGAGCCGGCCGAAGTGCTTGCCGAACGGCTGGAACAAGATCACCGGGGCTTCTTTTGGGACCCTGTAACCCCGTCTTCCATACCGTACCCAAGGGCTCCGTCTCCGGTACCAGACCCCGTCCAAGAGCGGCTGCTTGCGGAGACCATCGTCCGGGAAATGTTGTCTGGTCCCGGCGGTGAGGAGCTGGCCCTGCAATTCACCACTGGTATAGTGGTGAAATTCAACCAGCAGGAGGGCTACGGGTTTATCCGTGAAGCAAGCACCGGAGACGATTATTTTTATAATCGGGTCCACCTGGACGTGGAGGGGTAACCGAAGAGGCTTCACACTCTTTATCCGGGAGAGAAGGTGCAGTTCTTACCCGAGGCGGGAAGTCGCGGCCTGTTCGCGGTTGGAGTGACCCGGATGCCGACCGCCCGGGAAGCGGCCCAATGGCAACAAGAGCTGGAATGGGAGGAGCACCAGGAGCGGCGCCGGAGCCAGCCAAAACCGATGCCGACGGATGCCTCCCATTCCCGGCGCACCTTGGCGGTCCCACAGGAGGTGCAGTCTGCCCCGACCGCTGACCCGGAAAAGGGTACCCCGGTGGTGGCGGTGAATCAAAGCGTCACCAATCGTCCGGTGATCGTTCTGGACGTGCCACAACCTGTGCCTCAACCACCCCGGGTAGCGACCCCATCGCCCCCGCCGGGAACCGAAGAAGCCACGCCATCAGAGCCTCCTTTTGCTCCTGTATCGTTCCGGAGGATCCGCCGCCAACCTGGGCAGTCCCTGGGCGCCTACATCCAGGCCCAGGCGGCCGAATGGAAGCGGTCCTGGCCTCCGGAATAGGCCACCTCAGTAGACTTGTTTGAAGACCGGTATTGTTGAAAGACCGGCAGAAGTTTGTGTTCAGTTGATAAAACCCGGAGGGAGCTCGCTGTCAGACTGAGTCAGGAACTCCTCCGCAGGGCGAAGTATTTGCAGTTGTTATAAGTTTATATGCCTGTTGCTCGCCATCACAAGACCGGGAGCGCTGTTGAGCCTCCGGGCGCCATCACAAGACCGGGAGCGCTGTTGAGCCTCCGGGCGCCATCACAAGACCGGGAGCGCTGTTGAGCCTCCGGGCGCCATCATAAGACCGGGCGCGCTGTTGAGCCTCCGGGCGCCATCAAAAGACCGGGAGCGCTGCTAAGCCGCCGGGCGCTGGACTGGTGCCCTTATTCTTGTACGCGGTGCCTGTTGTGGACTGGGCTGAAGGGTATTTTTTTATGCTATGTTCATGTTTGTCAGTTATGTGCTTATAGACAGAGCCTTGCCGGGAGGCTCGGATTTTAAGAGGGGAGGCATGTAGTGGGTGAGCCTACCCCCTACCAGTACCAGCATAGATAACCCGGAATTGTAATTAATAAAAATGTTGACTTTTATTATTTTATGTTGTGATAGGGCACCCCTAGTGGCCGGGTGGGACGGCTGTCGCCACCGGGGAGGAGGAGCCGGCTGAATCACAGGGGAGTGTGTGTGTGTGTGAGAGGGAGTCGGATCCGGGACGGGAGAGTGTGAACATCGAGGGGCAGAGTGTGTGAGCGGGACCACCAGGGGGCGCCGGAGAGCAAGGAGGAGAACGTAACCTCAGGGTGTGAAGCAACTGGTGTGGGTCCGGTGTGCATGAAACCAAAGTGTGGGAGCCCGGCGAAGTGGAGTACCCCGGGCGTATCCCCACCAGAGGGTGCGTTAGGGCAGGCTGCCCCCAGCTCCACCGAAAGTGCCTGATTTTACTGCCGGATCGTGTTGTACAAATAAAGGATGTCGTTTGTTACCAGCACCCTTTGTCTTAAGATCGTTTGTACATCGTCCGGCGAATGCACCATCACACTCTGCCCCACCAAGTCAGTCCCCGACCGTGAAGTAGTGGTGAAGCCGGGGACCAGCCTGAAAACTATAGCCACGACTACAAGGCCTGAGGCTCCCCTGGCTCATCACTTCACTAAACACACATTCAAACAGTACACTTGCTGCAGAGCAGGCCAGCACTAACAAGTTCCAAGGCTTAAAGGGCAAGCACAGGCCATGTGTCCAGTTTTGAGATACAGAAGTTAAATGTGGCAGATCAATCACTTAGTACATGAAGATGAGTGGACACATATGTGACGGGGTGTACATCAGAGCAAAGAGAGACAACAGGCCGAGGATGATCCAACAGGTTTACTAACAGGAATACAGGAACAGCACACGACAAGTCCAAATAAAACAGATTCGGGGGCACCTCCCGATAATCCAAAGTGCCAGATCACAACGTAATAGTCCTTTTCAGAGTCCCAGAAATCCCACACAATCCACTGGACGGCGAGGTCTGTCCGCAGATTCAGATCTCGCTCCCTTCCTCTTCAAAAACTCAACTCCCAACTGCATTTAGAAACAGGAGTGAATTGTTTGAGCTCGTGGGCCCGCCCCTCAAGGGTAGGGGTCTATGCAATGGTTGGGCCCACTAGAAGATTCTAGAAGGTTGGCTCCGAGATGTCTACAGGTTTGTGTAGTTGGCGTTATCCACTGCTTACGAAACAATGAGAAGTTCCCCTGGCTGTGTGGACAGGAGATAATTGCATTATGGGCCCAGAGACACAGGAGATGGGGGGAAGGTATGGTTACTTACATCCCAAGACATTTCAAAGTGTTCAGTAAGTACAACCAAAGGAAAGTGACATCACATCCTGACATAGTATTACAGCAAATACAGTGAGAAGGTAAAATACATCATGACAATTCCTTCCCCTCCCAACTTGTGTACGTACTAGGGACCTCTACAGGTCGCTGGTTAAGTACACGCAGGCATGGCTGACAGGACTCAAGGCTCCTCTTGCCTGGACAGTCCATCTGCATTTTGGTGTTGGCTGCCCCTTCTATATTGTATGGTAAAGTTATAGGGCTGCAGAGCCAGGCTCCATCGCAGTAAGTGTCCATTGTCCCCAGAGACTCTGTTCAGCCAGGTGAGGGGATTGTGATCAGTAACCACAGTGAATTCCCGTCCATACAGATACGGCCGTAGTTTCTTAAGGGCCCACACTACAGCCAGACATTCCTTCTCAACAGTTGCATAGGCCACTTCTCGGTCCAGCAGTTTCCGGCTGAGATAGGCGATGGGGTGCTCGTCCCCAGCTGCATTCACCTGGCTGAGGACAGCTCCCAGTCCATAAGCAGAGGCATCCGTTTGCACAATGAATCTCCTCTTGTAGTCTGGAGCAGCCAGGACAGGATCGCAGATCAAAGCATCCTTCAGCCGGTTAAAAGCCTCATCACAGGCTGGAGTCCAGATCACCAGCCGGGGCATTGTTTTCTTGGTCAGGTCGGTAAGAGGCTTGGCCACAGTACTGAAATGAGAAACAAATTTTCGGTAATAACTGGCAGTGCCCAGAAAAGCCATAACTTGTTTCTTAGTTTGGGGTACAGGCCAGTCTCTAATAGCCTGGATTTTGGCAGGCTCAGGTCGGAGCTTCCCTCCTCCCACTCTATGTCCTAGGTACTGGACTTCCCCCATCCCCAATTGGCATTTATCGGGTCGAATAGTTAGGCCGGCTGCAAGAATCAGGTCCAAAATAATGGCTACTTGATTCAGATGTTCCTCCCATGTGTGGCTGAAGACGGCGATATCATCCAAGTAGGCACAAGCAAAGTCATCACATCCCCGGAGGATCTGATCCACCATTCTCTGGAAGGTGGCCGGGGCATTTTTCATTCCAAAAGGCATGCTTAGAAATTCATACAGACCAAAGGGGGTTATAAAAGCGGACCGTTCTCTCCCTTCATCCGTTAGAGGGATCTGCCAGTATCCCTTACTGAGATCCAAGGTAGTGACATATCGGGACCCAGCCAGTCAGTCTAGAAGTTCGTCAATACGAGGCATTGGGTAAGGATCGCTGACGGTATGGTCGTTTAGTCGCCGATAGTCCACACAAAATCGAGTACTCCCATCCTTCTTGGGTACTAACACCACAGGGGAGGCCCAAGGGCTATGGGAGGCCTGGATTACCCCAAGCTGTAACATCTCCTCCAGTTCGTGCTGCATGGTGTTTCGAACTGATTCAGGTACCCGGTAAGGAGCCAGTTGTATGGGACGGATGCCCTGAGTGTCCACATGATGTTGGGTGACGGTGGTTCGACCTGGTTGGGATGAGAAAGCAGCCCGTCTCTGTTGAAGCACTTCCAGCATCTGGATTTTCTGTAAGGAGTCCAGGTAATCTCCCAGGGGAACCTGTTCCACAGTGGATGGGGCTCTCGCTGCTTCCACGAGATCAGGTAGAGAGTCCTCATCCTCTTGACCATCTTCTGAAGCCAACCGACAGCTTGCTATCATTGGAATGTTCCGGTCATGGTACTCCTTAATCATATTCACATGGACAGTCTTTTGCCTTAGCCCCTGATCATCTAAAGCAAGAAGGTAATTGGTATCATTCAGTTTTCTGAGAACCCGGAAGGGACCCTCCCATGTGGTCTGCAGTTTATTCTGCCGATGGGGAACAATCATTAAGACTTGTTGTCCTTCTACAAACTCCCGATAGCGTGCGTTACGGTCATACCATGTCTTCTGTCTGGTTTGAGCCATACGCAAATGACTCTGTGCAAAACTAGCAAGTTGGGCCAAGGTTTCTCGCAGCTTTAGGACATAAGGGACAACAGGGGTTCCTGTATCTTCAACTTGCCCCTCCCAGTATTCCTTGAGCAGGGTTAAGGGTCCTCGGACCTTTCTTCCATAGAGTAGTTCAAAGGGGGAGAACCCAGTGGACTCCTGGGGAACTTCCCGATAGGCAAACAAGAGATGGGGTAGGTACTTCTCCCAGTCTGAATCTCGGTCCGTGAAGGCCCTCAGCATATTCTTCAGAGTGCCGTTGAATCGTTCACAAAGTCCATTTGTTTGGGGATGATACGGGGTCGTTCGGATCGCTCGTACTCCACAGGTGCGCCACAGACACTGGACCAACTCTGACATAAACTGGGAGCCTTGGTCCGACAAGATCTCACTGGGGAATCCTACTCTGGTAAAAATAATAACCAAGGCCTCGGCCACCTTGGCTGCAGAGATACTTGACAAGGCCACGGCTTCTGGATATCGGGTGGCGTAGTCCACAATAGTGAGAATGTACTGCTTTCCAGATTTACTTGGTTTAGCCAGAGGTCCAATGATATCAACAGCTACTCTTTGAAAGGGTTCTTCTATTATAGGGAGCGGTTGCAGGGGTGCCTTTGGGTGATCTCCGGGTCGCCCTCTACGCTGACATATGTCACAAGTTCGGCAGAAATGCGCCACTGCTTGGGAAATCCCCGGCCAATAAAAAGTTTGAGTCAATCGTCTCTCGGTGCGGGTTTTGCCTTGATGGCCAGCCGTAGGAATGTCATGAGCCAGGTGTAATAGGGGAATTCTGTACTTCTGAGGAACAATCAGCTGTTTGCTATAAGTCCAGGGCTTATCTAGGGAGTCGGCATTGGCAACCCGATACAGAAGTCCATTTTCTCTGATAATTCTTTCTCCGTTTTCCCCTAGCTGCCCTATTTCAGCCCGAGTTCTAAAACTAGCAAGGGTGGGGTCAGTCTCTACTTCTTGTCTAAACTGAACTTTATCCCAAGTAACATTCATATTATCCCCACAAGAAGAATCACTCACCGGCTGTAATGGCAGTTCTGGTGGCCTCAGTTCCATGGATGGGTTGTACACGTCCACATGGGCTGCTCTCTTGGCTTGACTTCTGGTTACCGCACCGACAAAGTGGCAATGAAGATTCCCCACATCATTTCCTAGAAGAACGTCTGCAGGGAGGCCGCTCATCACACCGACCACACATTGTTTTGCCCCAAAGCCATAATCCAGGGTCACACTCGCTCTTGGAATATATCTCTGGGTACCTCCTGCCAGTTCAATGGCAATTCCTGGTCCCTTTTGAATTGCTTGTGGTTGAATTACTCGGGGATCGGCTATGGTGAGGAAAGCCCCAGTGTCACGGAAGCCAACAACTTTTTGGCCATCCAGCACGACCTCCTGTAGATGTTTGTCCTGAAGATCAGAAGAACAGGTGGCTGGAGCTCGCACCCCATAGACTCCGGGTAGGGGAGCCAGGATATCTGAGTCACTTGGCAAGTCATCAGGCACAGAATCCAGCTCTTCTCCTGGTGAAGGTGTCTGTAGGTAATGAACAGGCAAAGGCGGTCTGTAGCTGTTCTGTCTACGAACACCTGGACATTGGAATTGCATGTGCCCAGGCTGCCCACATCCATAACACCTGCGCTCTGGGATTCTTCCTCCGCGTCGTATTCCCAAAGGTGGAGCATGAGTAATGCGAGGCACAGTCACACGAAGGTCCCCATGAGTTGACGGTCTAGGGTGATGGTGAACATTGGGGCCAGAAGGACCAGGGGCCACCAGCGTTGGGGGGTTGGTGTTTTTTTTCTCACTGGGTAGTAGTTTTTTCCACTGAGGCTTGATGGTGAGAGCCTCATCAGCTAGAGCTGCAGCTTCCTCCACAGTGGCTGGTCTCCTTTCACGCACCCATTCCCGGATCTCAGCGGGGCACTTGAAGTAAAACTGCTCTTTTAGGAGGACCTGGAGGACGGTCTCCAAGGTTAAGGCCTCCTCTGCCTCCAACCAACGATGCCACAGATGTTTGAGTTTGTGGGCATACATCTTGAAGGACACTTCCTCATCACATGCTAGAGTACGGAACTGAGTCCTGTAAGTGTCTGGCGTTACAGCATAATGTTCTAGAATAGTCTGTTTAATATCCGCATACTCACAGTTCCACCGAGGGTCCATAGCTCTATAGGCTGCAGCAGCTCCACCCTCTAAGAGCCCAACCAGATGCCGGACGCGCTCCCTTTCTGGGACTTCCATTAATCGACACTGATGCTCAAAGTCCTGGAAGAAGCCCTCAATGTCACCAGCAGCCTCATTAAACTGCTTGAAGTCTTTGCGGGACACTCTGGGAAGTTCCCTCATGATGGGTGCTGGGGTTACAGTCTGTCTGGAACCTCTCGCGGCTTCCACAGCGAGCTGCTTATCCAGCAATGCCATCTCCTCCATCCTGCGCTCCTTCTCTTCAGCTCCACGCATGGCCTCCCTCTTATCTTCTATGGTGGCCTCATCTCCAAGCAGTGCCATCTTTTCCTTGTACCACACAACCCATTGAGTTTTTTGGGTATTCACCTCCGGCTCCCGTCTTTGCTCCCCTTGCTGTGGAAATTGTTCCTCGGTGCCATCTTGCAGGCAAGCGTGTTCCAATGCCTCAATTAGTTGCTCCTTAGAGAGTCCTTTGTAGCCGACACCTAATTCACGGGCCTTTGTTTGTAGACTCGCCACAGTCCAGTTCCTGTATCCTGAGGTTCTGGTTTCAGACGTCGATTGGCTGTTGTCCTCCATTTCTTCTGCTCTGATCCCGCCGCTGCCACCAGTTTGTGACGGGGTGTACATCAGAGCAAAGAGAGACAACAGGCCGAGGATGATCCAACAGGTTTACTAACAGGAATACAGGAACAGCACACGACAAGTCCAAATAAAACAGATTCGGGGGCACCTCCCGATAATCCAAAGTGCCAGATCACAACGTAATAGTCCTTTTCAGAGTCCCAGAAATCCCACACAATCCACTGGACGGCGAGGTCTGTCCGCAGATTCAGATCTCGCTCCCTTCCTCTTCAAAAACTCAACTCCCAACTGCATTTAGAAACAGGAGTGAATTGTTTGAGCTCGTGGGCCCGCCCCTCAAGGGTAGGGGTCTATGCAATGGTTGGGCCCACTAGAAGATTCTAGAAGGTTGTCTCCGAGATGTCTACAGGTTTGTGTAGTTGGCGTTATCCACTGCTTACGAAACAATGAGAAGTTCCCCTGGCTGTGTGGACAGGAGATAATTGCATTATGGGCCCAGAGACACAGGAGATGGGGGGAAGGTATGGTTACTTACATCCCAAGACATTTCAAAGTGTTCAGTAAGTACAACCAAAGGAAAGTGACATCACATCCTGACATAGTATTACAGCAAATACAGTGAGAAGGTAAAATACATCATGACAACATACTCTTCCACTATGTTGTTGAAATGGACCATATCAGATGTTGATACTGGATGTTGTGGCGTGCTGAGGAAGTTTTTCCAAATTTCAGCCAGGCTAACTTTCCCTTCCAAGGTGGTTCCCGTGCCCCAGCCATATTGGCGACTTCCTCCTGCTCCTCTGCTTTGTGCTTCTATTGAGCCTCTGCTGTCAGTAGTTCATCTACCAGCTTGCGCTTGTATTTAGAGATTAGCAAACCTGTTCGATAAAGGTTTGCCAATTTCAAATTCGGTACGAGCTTTAGTCTGTTTGGCTCGGCCTCGGTAACCCGAGCACTTTCCCCAAAAGTTGGTAATGTTCGGTTTTGTTCGATTACTGATCATGTTTTCCAAAAATGCTTTTATAATAACATGCTTTGCCTTTGGATAGGATTATGGTTCTGTATGATGAGTGGGGGGATGTATTTAATGAGTAGAGGGTATGGGGACTCAGGAGAAGTCCGAGGCATGAGGCGCCATTTTTGTTTTCTTAACTTTTATTTGCGGATGTACCTGCAGCCAATCACAGCGCAGCAAACATCCACAAGGTTCAGACACTTGTGTTACTGGCTGCCTCAGTCACATGTCTGTCTGCATACAAAATGCGGGCATGTGGCGTTGGCGTCATTTTGTGAATGTTAAACGTTAGAGAGGGTGCTGCCGCCAGTGTAGCTAGACAGTTAGCTTAGCTAGAGTTTTAATGATAGGTAGTTCAGATAGATAAGAGAGCGATAGTGCCGAATAGGGATGTGCAGTGTAGGGAAAGCTGTGAGCCACAAAGCGAAACGCGTCGAGGTGCAGGGCTGTGTGGTCTGTGTACTCTTGCTACTGCAGGTCTGTACCTATTTCTACTGACCAACCTATGTTGTTGTAGCCTGAATACATGTTTAGTACCTGTGAGTCATTGGGAGGTTATGTGAGGCTGCACATACATCTGATGAATAAGTGCCTATATACTGGTACTCCCAGTGGGTGAGGGTAGTTATGCACTATATACAAGCACTTTATATATGTATTTATGCTTAGTAACTCTTTTGTGCATATCCTCGTCTTTGCTGTATGATATTGTATCTGTGTCCTTACTGATTTAGCATGCTACTTTGTGGCTGTATATACATTTTATGAATGAGGGCCCACATTTTGGTACTTTCCAGTGTAAGGGGGGAATTATGTACTATACAAAAGCACCTTATGTGTGATATTCTCATGTTGTATTTATTCTACAATTAGATAACTTTGTATATGATCTCCTTACTGCTGGATGATGTGGCAATTTAGTCCTTATTGAGATCCTGTTTTGACCACACTGCCATGCGTGTGCTTTTTCAATTGTTTTTATGAGGTTCACATTCTGCACTTTGTGTTCTGTCGGTTTAATAAACAATATTTTTCAGCATAAAAATCAATTTGGATATTATTAATTTGTTGTTATTATTGAATACTACGGATGATATCTTTATCTGGGTCTTCAGTAGTAATATATTGTTTGTACCATGGGTCTATGGATTCAAAGTTGGCTCATATTGTGTTTCTCTTTGGTGAACCTAGGTTCTGGCATGGATTTTCGCAGCCGTGACGCCAATTGGATCACGCAGTTAGCAGATGTGTTCGGTAATGATGGTAACATGGAAACAAAGTCACCCCGTTGCAATGCCGTGAATTACAAGTAAAACTTAAAAATTTTCTTTTTAAACACAATAAAACGTGGTGGAACAAAGCCTCTCTGAAGCAATATTTGAGTAAAGAGATCACCCCTCGGGACTTTGCGTATACAAGTCTTCCCCTCATCCTCAGTGGATGACGACACTTTTAAAATGAGATGGGAAGAGGCTTGCAAATTATGTTCACGCACTATGATAGAATAACTAATTCACCTGGATAAGCAGCGATTGGAGGACCTGGAGAAGGAGATTGAGGCCTTAAATGTAGAAATAAAACAACAATTATCCAAAGATGCCTTGGCATCATTTGAAATAGAGATGGAGGAAGAATTTGATAAATGGGAGACTAACATCAAACATGCAAAAATGCGAAAGTTTCAGCGGGATTTAGTGGACCATCAAAATAATATTCAAATGATATCATCATCAATATAGTAATTATTATTATTATTTATTATTATAGCGCCATTTATTCCATGGCGCTTTACAAGTGAAAGAGGGTATACGTACAACAATCATTAACAGTACAAAACAGACTGGTATAGGAGGAGAGAGGACCCTGCCAGCGAGGGCTCACAGTCTACAGGGAATGGGTGATGGTACAATAGGTGAGGACAGAGCTGGTTGTGCAGTGGTGTACTGGACTGAGGGCTATTGTAGGTTGTAGGCTTGGTGGAAGAGGTGGGTCTTGAGGTTCCTCTTGAAGCTTTCCACGGTAGGGGAGAGTTTGATATGCTGAGGTAGAGCGTTCCAGAGTATGGGGGAGGCACGGAAGAAATCTTGTACGCGATTGTGGGAAGGGGAGATAAGAGAGGAGTAGAGAAGGAGATCTTGTGAGGATCAGAGGTTGCGTGCAGGTAGGTACCGGGAGACTAGGTCACAGATGTAGGGAGGGAGACAGGTTGTGGATGGCTTTGTATGTCATGGTTAATGTTTTGAACTGGAGTCGTTGGGCGATGGGAAGCCAGTGAAGGGATTGGCAGAGTGGCGAGGCTGGGGAATAGCAAGGGGAGAGGGGGATTAAGCAGGCCGCAGAGTTTAGGATATATTGGAGGGGTGCAAGAGTGTTAGAAGGGAGGCCAGAGAGCAGGAGGTTGCAATAGTCGAGGCGGGAGATGATGAGGGCATGCACTAATGTTTTTGCTGATTCTTGGTTAAGGAAAGCACGGATCCGGGAGATATTTTTGAGTTGTAGTCTGCATGAGGTAAAGAGGGCTTGGATGTGTGTCTTGAAGGATAGAGCAGAGTCGAGGGTTACTCCAAGGCAACGAGCTTGTGAGACTGGGGAGAATGAGCAACCATCAAGTTTGATGGAAAGGCTTGTTGGAGGAGATGAGTGAGGAGGAAGAATGACAATGAACTCTGTTTTGTCCATGTTAAGTTTTAGGAATCGCGCAGAGAAGAAGGATGAAATAGCGGACAGACATTGTGGAATTTTGGTTAGTAGAGAGGTAATGTCAGGTCCAGAGAGGTAGATCTGTGTGTTATCGGCATAGAGATGATACTGAAAGTCGTGGGACTCTATGAGCTGTCCCAGGCTGAAGGTGTAGATGGAGAACAGCAGGGGTCCAAGAACTGAGCCTTGGGGGACACCGACAGATAGGGGTCGAGATGAGGAAGTGGTGTGAGAATGGGAGACGCTGAAAGTTCGGTCGGTTAGGTATGAGGAGATCCAAGATAGCGCCAAGTCTGTGATGCCCAGAGATGAGAGAATTTGTAGTAGGAGGGAATGGTCTACTGCAGACCTGGGCAAGGGGCGGCCCGCGGGCCACATCTGGCATGCCTACTCTCTGTGACCGGCTCGCCCGTCTTCAGCCGGTGCAGTGGAGCCGGGCTGCAGCGTGCCGAGCAGGGAGAGATCCTGTGCAGGTCCGCACAGTAAGTGCAGGCAGCGGAACGCAGGAGTCTTTCCTCTGTTCCCTGCCGGCACTAATTGTCAGTGACACACGCGCGCGCTCTGACGTTGTCAGTACTGCGCTGCGTGTGTCATTTCAAAAGTTCCCGCCCTCCCTGCAGGAGAAGGAGCAGCACAGCAGACGGAATAATTCATGCTGCAGGACCTGCGATGACATCACGCCCATGTGACTGTGTGGGAGGAGACACAGGATGCCAGGCAGAAAGCAAAGATACTGAATCCTGAAGGAGATGTGGACACATGATAACTGGTAATAAGAAAAGAGGGGACATGAGAGGGAGGGGGCTGCAGGGTAAGTGCATATGAGGAAAGATGGAGCTGCAGGGTGAGTGGCATATGAGGGAAGATGGAGTTGCAGGGTGAGTGGCATATGTGGGAAGATGGAGTTGCAGGGTGAGTGGCATATGAGGGAAGATGGAGTTGCAGGGTGAGTGGCATATGAGGGAAGATGGAGTTGCAGGGTGAGTGGCATATGAGGGAAGATGGAGTTGCAGGGTGAGTAGCATATGAGGGAAGATGGAGTTGCAGGGTGAGTGGCATATGAGGGAAGATGGAGCTGCAGGGTGAGTGGCATATGAGGGAAGATGGAGTTGCAGGGTGAGTGGTATATGAGGGAAGATGGAGTTGCAGGTTGAGTGTCATATGAGGGAAGATGGAGTTGCAGGGTGAGTGGCATATGTGGGAAGATGGAGTTGCAGGGTGAGTGTCATATGAGGGAAGATGGAGTTGCAGGGTGAGTGGCATATGAGGGAAGATGGAGTTGCAGGGTGAGTGTCATATGAGGGAAGATGACGTTGCAGGGTGAGTGGCATATGAGGGAAGATGGAGTTGCAGGGTGAGTAGCATATGAGGGCTGCAGACTGACAGAAGGATGTGAAGGGGTGCAGAGTGTTTGAGAGGGGTAAGTTGGTGTACAGGCAGGGTGAGATATGTGGGCAGGGTGTGTAACATATCGTGGTGTAGTGTGTGTGATCTGGGGGGTGCAGGTTGTATGGGTAGCAGAGTGTGTGAGATATGGGGGTGCAGGTTGTATGGGGAGCAGGGTGTGTGACATATGGGGGTGTAGTGTCTGTGATATGGGGGTGCAGGCTGTATGGGGTGTAGTGTGTGTGATATGGGGGTGCAGGCTGTATGGGGAGCAGGGTGTGTGACATATGGGGGTGTAGTATATTACAGGTGTGCTATATGGAGGTGTATATAGTGGTGTAGTATATGGGGGGTATAGTGATGTAGTATATTACAGGTGTGCTATATGGAGGTGTATATTACAGGTGTGCTATATAGGGGTGTAGTGATGTAGTATATTACAGGTGTACTATATGGGGGTGTACTATATTACAGGTGTAGTATATGAGGTGTAGTGATGTAGTATATTACAGGTGTGCTATATGGAGGTGTAGTATATTACAGGTGTGCTATATGGAGGTGTAGTATATTACAGGTGTACTATATGGGGGTGTACTATATTACAGGTGTAGTATATGGGGTGTAGTGATGTAGTATATTACAGGTGTATATAGGGGTGTAGTATATTACAGGTGTACTATATGGAGGTGTAGTATATTACAGGTGTACTATATGGAGGTGTAGTATATTACAGGTGTACTATATGGAGTTGTAGTATATTACAGGTGTGCTATATGGAGGTGTAGTATATTACAGGTGTACTATATGGGGGTGTACTATATTACAGGTGTAGTATATGGGGTGTAGTGATGTAGTATATTACTGGTGTACTATATGGAGGTGTAGTATATTACAGGTGTACTATATGGAGGTGTAGTATATTACAGGTGTACTATATGGAGGTGTAGTATATTACAGGTGTGATATATGGAGGTGTAGTATATTACAGGTGTAGTATATGGGGTGTAGTGATGTAGTATATTACAGGTGTAGTATATAGGGGTGTAGTGTAATGATGTAGTATATCGGAGGTGTATTATATAGTGGTGCAGTATAATACAGGTGTATATGGGGGTGTAGTATATTACAGGTATATGGAGGGAGTGTAGTATAATACAGGTGTAGTATATAGGGGTGTAGTGGTGTAGTTTATTACAGGTGTAGTATATGGAGGGGGTGTAGTAATGTAGTATATTGGGTAGAACTGAGGTAATTATATTAGTCCGGCCCTCTAAACCAATCCCAATTTCTCATGCGGCCCCATGGGAAAATTAATTGCCCACCCCTGGTCTACTGTGTCGAAGGCAGAGGACAGGTCCAGGAGGAGGAAGATAGAGTAGGGTCGCTTGGCTTTGGTGGTTAGTAGATCATTGGTGACTTTGGTTAGGGCAGTTTCAGTAGAGTGATGTGGTTGGAAGCCAAATTGTAGGTGGTCAAAGAGGGAGCAGGAGGAGAGGTATGAGGGCAGTTCAAGATGGACTTGCTGTCCAGTAGTTTTGAGGCATAGGGGAGAAGGGATATGGGGCGATAGTTTAACACAGAGGATTGGTCAAGGGAGGGCTTTTTGAGGATGGGTGTAATGGAGGCATGTTTAAAGCAAGAGGGAAATACACCACTTGTTAGTGATAGGTTGAAGAGATGGGTTAGGGCTGGGATCAGTACTGCAGTGATGTTGGGGATGAGGTGCGATGGGTGGTTAGATGTGATCTTGAGAGTAGAGTGGAAAGATTGTTTTCTGTCATGGTGGAGAAGCTGGATTTGGAGGAAGAGGGCTGAGTAGCTATGATGAGGGGCCGTGGTGATTGTGGGCCAAAGCTTGCTCTGATGTTGTCAATCTTCTGCTTGAAGAAAGAGGCAAAGTCTTCAGCTGAGAAATATTTCCCCTCTAGTAGCCACTGTAGAGAAAATGTGCGGCCGCTGATCACTAGGTTTGTGGCATCTGACAACTAAAGCTGTTAGCCTGTAAGTCTTCAGCTGAGATGAGAGGAGAGGGAGGTGGTGCTGGAGGATGGAGGAGAGAATTGAAAGTGTTGAATAGCTGTTTAGGGTTGTGAGAGAGAGAGGATATGAGGGATGAGAAGTAGGTTTGTTTTGCAGCAGTGAGTGTGGACTTGAAAGTGGTGAGGGACTCTTTATATGCAATGAAGTGCTCAGTGGAATGAAACTTCTTCCATCTGCGCTCAGCAATTCTGGAAGCCCATCTCAGTTCTTTAGTCTGACTCATGTGCCAGGGTTGCCTGTTGATTGTGCAGGTTTTGGTGTGTGTGAGGGGGGCAGCTGATTTGAGAGCTGCAGAGATTGTAGTGTTGTATAAAGTTGCAGCAGCATCTGCATCGTGTAAAAATGCAATGTCTGTGAGAGGGAGAAGGGACTGAGAAAGTGGGTGTAAATATCAAGGTGTTTGATATTTCTGCGAGGGTGTGAAAGTTTGTGGAGGGGGGGTTGCGTACTTGGAGAAGAGAGGGAAGAGAATGTGAGTAGGTTGTGGTCAGACAGGGGGAAAGGTGAGTTAGAGAGGTTACATATGGAACAGAGGCGAGTGAAGATGAGGTCCAGCGTGCGGCCATCTTTGTGAGTAGCTGCAGAAGACCATTGGGTGAGGTCAAAGGAGGAAGCGAGTGTTAGACGTTTGGAGGCAGATGAGTGGGAAGTGTCAATGGGGATATTGAAATCACCCATTGACACACATAGTACACGAGGATCCACCTCTAGATCCACATCACACTCTATAACTGACTCGGTATCGTCAGGTGAGGGTGGCTCTAGTCTAAGAACAACAAATGGAAAATTTAATAGATATATTCCATCACGGAGAGGAATTGAGACTGTCAATACCGCTAGAAAAAGGCAGAATTAGGAGAATCGCAGGAAGGATTTTTATAATTCCAAAGATGCCTTAAAGGTAATTAATTTGACTGATAAGATACTCTCAGAAGATCAATTACATGTACTTCAGTTGGGACTATCATTTTCTCCAGTGGCAAAATTTGATGTCTTCACTGTTATAAAAGATATTCAGCTCTTTGGTTGCAAACTCCTTCTCAAGACATATTTTGCCTGAAAAGATTCTAGTATCCCTTTGAGTTTCTCGAAAGAGGAACAGGAAGCCTTGCACACATTAGAGTCTTTGTTGGCGCTCAATGGCGTGAAATGATTAATGTGTTCAAGAAGTATTGTCCAATATTGTTGTCTCACAATAATCTTGCATCCAGTTTGACACCTAAACCAGCTATCACCTCAAAACGTTGCAAAACAATCAAAGATCTAGTAGTTAGTAGCCATTATATTCCACCTCCCCATAATTTATTTGGAATGAATAGGGGTCCAAGGATGGGCTCATACCCGTGTGGCGACTGTGGTGCATGCCCACAAATGGAGCAGTCTTTCGATTTTTATAACTCTTCCAGTTCTACTGTATATAAGATCTTGCATTTTATTAAATTCGATCTACTGGTGTCATATATTGGGCTACATGCCCATGCAACTTGATCTAAATCAAATCAAATCAAATCAAATAGGCTTTATTGGCAGGACCAAAAAACTATTAGCATTGCCAAAGCAAAAAAGAAGTGTGAAAGGGGAGTGGGTTAGGGTTGTGGGGATGGGGTGTTGGGGCCACAATTTAGGGAGTGATGGCCCATTTGGAGGTCTTTAGTACCCCTCATCTTATGACAAGTGGAGACATATTGGGCGGCGATCTCCACCATTGATTCCTCTTCCCCCAGTAGGATGCGGAGTTTCCTCTCCTCGTCCATGGATGGAAAGTCCGGGATATGAGCGGTAAGTTTCTGGAAGTGGGAGGCCCTCACTGCTGAGTATTTGTCACAGTGCAGCAGGAAATGCGCCTCGTCCTCCAGAGCCCCCTGCTGGCAGTGCTGGCACAGTCTGTTCTCCCGCGGCTTGTATGTCTGTCGGTGCCGCCCTGTTTCCACCTCTAGGCTGTGGGCACTCAGTCTGTACAGGCTAAGTGTCTGCCTGTCTTTGGGGTGGCGTAACCTTTGCAGATATGGGGCCAGAGTGTAGTCCCTCCGCAGTGACCGGTAGATGGTGAGTTTCTGGGCGTTCTCTAATTCACTCTTCCAGACCTCTATGTATTGCATCTTGCAGCTCTCTGAGACCTCTTTTATTTGGCCTTTTGTCAGGGTGCGTTGCTGACTTTGGCTGTACTGGCTGCCGGGGTTCCTGGCTTGTTCTGGGCTCCGGCTCAGCAGGGCTTTATGATGGTAGGAGCTGGGGTTGCTGTTCTGTATGTGTGCCTGGTGTGATAGTGCCCGCTTGTGTATACTGAGCCATAAAGGGAATCGGCCCAGCTCTGCCCGACAGGCTATGTTTGAGGTGCTGCGATGGACTTGGAGGAGATATTTGCAGAACTCCAGATGGAAGACTTCAGTTGGGCTGGAATCCCACTTTGTTTGGTCTGGATAGGTCACTGGGCCCCATACCTCGCTGCCATACAGTAGTATAGGGGTGATGACGCTGTCGAATATCTTGAGCCAGACTCTCACCGGTGGTTTGAGGTGGTATAGTTGTCTTCTGATAGCATGAAAGGTTCTGCATGCTTTCCCTTTCAGGGTCTCTGCTGCTTGCTTAAGGCTCCCAGTTTGGCTTAGCTCCAGACCGAGGTAGGTATAGCTGCTGGTCTTCTCCAGCGTGGTGCCATTTAGTGTGAGGGAGGGAGTAGAGGTTTCGTTATACTTCCTCTTCTGAAACACCATGACTTTGGTCTTCTTTTGGTTGATGGGCAAAGCCCATGTGGTGCTGAATGTTTCTAGCACAGCCAGACTATCTTTGAGGCCTTTCTCGGATGGGGAAAGCAGCAGGAGGTCATCTGCATACAGCAGGAACTTCACCTCTTGGTCATGCAAGCTGAGACCTGGGACGGGGGAGGATTCCAAGGCTGAGGCTAGTCCATTTATGTAGATATTGAATAGAGTTGGGCTCAGGCTGCAGCCCTGTCTTACCCCGCGGTACTGCCCGAAGAAGGCCGTCCTCTTTCCATTAACCTTCACACTGCATCGGTTCTCAGAGTATGAGCTCTTTATCACGTCGTAGGTTTTGCCACCTATTCCACTCTCCAGGAGTTTAAGGAACAGGCCTGGGTGCCACACTGAGTCAAAGGCCTTCTTGAAGTCCACAAAACATGCAAATATTTTCCCCTGTTTTTTGTCGTGGACGTGGGTCTTGATGAGGCTTTGCAGGGTGTAAATGTGGTCCGTGGTGCGATGGTTTGGCATGAACCCAGCTTGGCTTCTGCTGAGGGTGTCCCGCTGGGTGAGGAAGGTGATGATCCTTTTATTAATAATGCTGTTAAACAGTTTTCCCAGAATGCTGTTAACACAGATCCCTCTGTAGTTTGCTGGATCATATCTGTCTCCATCCTTGTAGATGGGCGTTATGAGACCTTGATTCCAGCTCTTTGGGAAGTAGCCACCACTCAGGACATGGGTGAATAGTTTAGCCAGTGCTGCATGAATATCTGGGGAACTGTATTTGATCATCTCTGGCAGGATGCCGTCACTGCCCGCGGCCTTCTTGCATTTCATAAATTTGGTTCTGTCTTTTATTTCCAGCACACTGATTGGTATGTCCAGAGGATTTTGGAAGTCTTTGATTGTTTCCTCCATGTCCCTGAGTTTAGTGGTTAGGTGCTCCTGTTCTGGAGTTAGGTCTTCTTCTGGTATATTCTTGTAGAGGCCTTTAAAGTAGCTGTGCCAGATGTTGCCATTTTGGATGTGGAAGGTGCTATGCTTGGACTTCGTGCCAATATGACTCCAAGTTTTCCAGAATGAGTTGTCCTGGAGGGAGTCCTCAAGCTTCTGTAGTTCTTGGGAGATGTGCCTCTTTTTTTTCTCCTTGAGAATGCGCTTGTATTGCCTCTGTAGGGTGTCATAAGCTGCTCTTAGGTCCCTGTTTTTGGGGTCTCTGTGTTTTTGGTTTGAGGCTACCCTTAGGGAGTTGCGCAGTGACTTGCATTCTTTGTCAAACCATTTTTGGCCTTGTTTGTTTGAAGGTTTCTTGGGGTTGGTCTTTCTGACGCCTGCTAACTCTGCCATGATATATAGGATGTTGTTAAAGTCATTCACTGCCCGGTTGACTCCTTGCTGGTTTGATGTATAGCGTCTTGTGTTGAAATTTACAAGTAGCTCTTGGATCTCGGTTCTGTTGCTCATGTTGGTGTATTCAGTGGATAACTGTTTAGGCCATTTGTAGGATGGTGTCAGGTTGTGGAGACCGGTCAGGTGGGGCTTATCTGTGTATTGCTTGTCCGTTGATCTCATGTACAGCAGTGTCTGGTTGTGGTCTGACAGGTGAGTTTCGGGGGTAACTATGAAGGCATTTATTTTTGCTGGGTCCATGTCTGTTATTGCATAATCCACCACACTGCTGCCAATGTGGGAGTTTAGTGTAAATCTCCCTAATGAGTCCCCCCTGATGCGCCCATTTACTATATATAACTCCAAGCTCCGACACAGGTTCAACAGGGTTCTGCCGCTTTTATTCACCACTCTGTCAAAGCTGTTTCTTGCTGCCTGTACTGAGTCACTGTAGAAGGGCCCCTCTCCCATTACATATGTATTTCCGTCAGGTGACAGGTAGTCCTTCTCTGTACCTGTCCTGGCATTGAGGTCTCCGCAGATGAGAACTCTGCCCTTGGACTGGAATTGGGCTACCTCCCTCCGTAGGTCCTCATAGATGTCCGGCTTATAGTATGGGGATTCTGATGGAGGGATGTAGGCTGCGCAGAGGTAGATGTCCTGCTGAGAGGATTAACCTCTAGAGAGTTAAGAACAAGGGTGCTGGAACATATTAAGGGCGCTTTACACGCTACAATAAATCTTACGTTGTGTCGGCGGGGTAACGTCGTAAGTGACGCACATCCGGTAAGTATGATTGTAGCGTATAAAACCTCCGTGCAATTGCGATTGAATGAAAATCCATTCATCGCATGCACGTCGTTCATTCCTCAAAAATTGAACGTGCAGTTGTGCAATGTTCCCGAGGCAGCACACATCGCAGTGTGTGACACCCCGGGAACATTGAACGACAGCTTACCTCCATCCGCGGCTCCCGCCGACAATGCAGAAGGAAGGAGGTGGGCGGGATGTTTACGTCCCGCTCATCTCTGCCCCTCCGCTTCTATTGGCCGGCTGCCGCGTGACGTCACTGTGACGCCGAACGTCCCTCCCACTCCAGGAAGCGGATGTTCGCCGCCCACAGCGAGGTCGTGTGGACGGGTAACTACGTGTGACAGCTTTTAATCGATTGTGTGGCACGGTCAAAAAATTGAACGTGCCCACATACGATGGGGGCGGGTCACATCGCATACGATATCGTATGCGAAATTGAAAGGTGTAAAGCAGGCTTTAGGCATGTAAAAAATGCTGACAGTAAAAAAAAAAAAACAGAAGAATTTGAGGCATTTAAAAATATCCCCAAACATTTTAAAGAGGTTCACAACTTTAATTGGAGAATATTAAAATTTAGGGGGATTGACAAAGTCCACCTAGGGGCAAGAGGTGGATAATTGGATATCTCAAAAATGCCCTTGCTCAAAGGGAGGCTCATTGGATAACGTTATTGGATACAATAAAACTGAAAGGGTTGAACGATGTAGTGATTTTTAAGCCCTTTTTGAAGTAATAATTATTTATTTTTTGTAATGGGGGGGATGAATTTCTTTGTACTTTTATTATTACATTGTATAGACACCCATTTGTGATCACTGTAACAATCAGACCAATTCAGCGGGCATTGCACAGGCACTGCAGCATGTATTCACTCATCTGTACCAGTAGGATGTGTATCGTCTCTGTCCTCTGTATCTTCCCAGCCACGCTCCAGTGATGCCCCTGAGCCGCTTTGAGTGCAACCGTGCTGTGAACATGGTTCCTCCTCATCGTCCTCATTCTCATCCTGAAAAACTGTTCCCTGGCTGGACAATTACTGTATTTTCCAGATTATAAGATGCACTTTTTTCCCCAAAACTGGGGCTAAAATGGGGGTGCGTCTTATAATCCGTATATGGCTTATCGGAGCGGTGGTGGTGGAGTGGGGTCACAGGAGGCAGGGTCGGCGATACTGAGTGCTCGGAGGAGGGGGTGTCACTGCAGTGGAGCAGCTCAGTAGGGTCACAGGACAGAAGTTTGGTAATACAGCACGCCTCATTGATCTGACAGTAGGCCGCATTGAATCACCCAGGGTTGACACTATGGACTTCAAGAAAATGGCCACGGAGGCGGCGTGTGCACAGCCTGATGCGATGGACTTCAAAAAAATGGCCGGGGAGTCCTATCTGTGCACGCGCCGCCACCGCAGCTATTTTCTTGAAGTCAATCTAGTCAACAGCGGGTGATTCAATGGAGCCTGGAGTCCGCCAACAGATCAATGATGCCTGCTGCCGTGACATCCTCGAACCTGCAGTATCACCAACCATCCGTTTCACTGACCCTCCTGAGCCACAACACACCCTCCTCCGAGCCCGCAGCATTGCTGACCCTTCCTCCTGTGACCCTCCTGAGCCACTCCACCACCGCTGCTCCCTCCTGGTGAGAGATTAATAGATGCAGTAGTATTGTAAGACAGACCTTCATTTTAACGTTAAAAAAATATTTTTCTTTAAGGTGCATCTTATAATTCGTTTCGTCTTATATAACGAAAAATACGGTATATGCATTGCCGCTGTTGGTACAAGAACCCACCCTTCGAGCCATGTATGGATGACTGGCCTAATAATCTTGTGACTAATCCCTGTTCCTCATCCTCTTGCTCCCGTGCCACCACCTCATCTATTATTGCCTGAAGTGTTTTTTTAAAGCAAGCATATAAGAAAGAGGCATACAAGTGGGAGAGTAATGCTAATGATGGAGTCACTTCAGCGGTACCAACCACTCATTGTTCTGTTGCATGATCCCTGTCCACAGCTCCTGCGCAGCGTGGGATTTTTACCCCAAACAGATGAGTTTCAAAACAGCCTAATGTCGTTTCACCATGGCTGTACTGAAGTTGGCTGTGCAGGTGTTAACACTGGCTGGATGAGAAGGTCATGGAAGCTGAGTGGGAGGAGGAGGTAACATGAACAGAGAAACATCCAGCAATTCTCGGTGGTGGTAAGGCATGCCCCAAAAATCTTTCTGCCCCAGACTCAGATGCCACTACATTTACCCTGAGGGCAGTTAGGGAGATATAATGTCCCTGCCCATGCCTACTGTTCCACGTGTGAGAGGGTTTTGTGGACATTTTCACTAATGGTGCACACCTGATTTTGTCCACAACTTGTTCATGTAGGACAGAGATAGCCCGCCTGGAGAAGTAGTGGCGGTTGGGAACCGTGACAGCTACCGCCATAAGTTTTTTAAAAGTGTATGGCTCCACCAGCCGGAATGGCAGCATTTCAAGGGTCAGGAATTTGGAAATGCTGCCATTCAGGATCAGGGCTCATGGGTGGGTAGGGGGGTACTTCCTCTTTCTCTCCATTGTTTTTCTCCAGTGTTTTGGAGGATGGACAGCTGAACGCTTCCATGGGATGGTGTGGAGATACTCGGTGACACTGCTGGTGGTGGTGCTGTCACATCCTCTCTTTGCGAGGAACCAGTTGGCCCAGTTGCTCGAGAGTGGGAGGACTAAAATTCGATTCTTCATAGATTAAATAGCTACTATTGCTAATTATCACTTATATCAATATTTTACAGTTGTGCATATAATAGAATATTACTAAAGTGACAACTGTTTGTTTCTCCGGGAAAAAAAAAGTCACTTTCTGAAGCTCATTATCGATCTTATTCATGTTGGCAGATGCTTTTATGCAACAGGCAGCAGAAGAGAAGCGGCACTTTTTGGGTTACTAGTACAGACTTGTGTGGGATTCTCTCATACTAGGAGCTAGAGAATAGGCTTCCGCCCAATTAAGGACTGGCATACCAGTTCAAAGGTTTCTGGCTGTGTGGCATAATGCCTGTCCTCATTTAACTTTCATGCTCAATGAGAAAGCACAGCTCACATTCCAGCCTTTCATCTGCTATTTGACAGTAACAGGACGAGAAGGAAATATACAAACAAGAGTCCTGTCAATAGGGGAACAAAACACCATCATTTACCACCGACATTTCTCATGTTGTTTGTAATATTATATTCAAATAGACAAAGTGATATTCTTGGTAGCAAAGCAGCACAAAATATTACATAAGAACAGATCCAAAAACCTGTCATTCCTAACAAATCTTTTTTTAATATCTTAAAAAATTCATAAAAATTTAAAATGAAAAATAAAAGGCACACCAGTGGGTGGTCTAGCTGGAACAGGGCCACCTGCCTAGGGGTCAGGCAGACTGGTGGGAGGGGCTGAGTCAGAACAGTGGTAGACCTCAGAGAGTGACGAGCTGGAGGGAGTTGGAGCTCTCTGGGAGACGTTGGCTATTACAGAGGGGTGCCAGACTTAGTTTGGGAGAACGATTGGCACTGGAAAACCTAGAAACCGAACCGGTACCGAGCACAGCGGGGTACTGGACCCTAGATCAGGGAGTAGCTTCACGCAACCTGATAGTCTCTTTATGAACTTTCCCTAAGAGCTCAGAGATCAAAGGCATTAACACAATGAGGGGGATAGGGCTTTCCAACTTACGCGGCCCACTGAGATCCCAAGTGTCAGTCACCGAGAGCACAGCTCCTCTAACTAACCATTGGGAGCGAGACCCCGAAAGCTTCAAAGGAGGGGTCACTCAGAACACTATGAATTAGTGCATGGAGGCAGGTCCAGAACCATCAGCAATACCCACGGGGACGCTTTCCTGGACGAACTCCCCCTGAAGCGGCAGCAGCACCCAGAGATTTGGTTTACTTCTGTGTCAGAGTCTGCTTAATGGTCGCACCAACATCCATACAGCCTGAGAGAGTACGCTGTTCTCCCCTGAATCTCCCTGCATGGCCTGCACCACGCTCCCCTACGCCTCCACCGTCCAGAGTCCCAGGGCCTCCCCTACCCTTGGAGGGAACGTCATCTGGCTGCCCCACTCCATCTCCCCAGGCTACTCGCATCGGCAGAGGCAGTACTCCCCTTACCGTGAACTACGGGTGGCATCACGAACATTAATCCCCTGTAAATAGCCCCCTTTCATTTTCGGGTGACCCCGAGCCACGGCAACCCCGGATCCGAGCAGTCCGACTGCTGCAGGGGCGGTACACTTGCAGTGCTCTGCAATAAAGGGAGAGAGTGTGCAAGACGCTGGGCTGTGATGAGCGGGGAAATGCTGCCCACAGCCCAGTCACTCAGGAAGACTGTGATACCCCTTAGTTGACATGACATCACCAAACATCAGAGGTCACGGAACCCAGGGATTGCGAGAAGGGAGTAAGCAGACCACAATAGCGGCGCTCACAAGCAATATTGGCGGCACAAGGTATTTGAGACAAACCTTGCTTCTCAACATATCAATCTGGTCAGTAATGAAAAGGGGCAAACCACCCCTTTAAAGTGATATAATGAATCCAGAATAATTCTTTGTTACGATTGGTGGCCACCACTGGAAACCACATTGATTGTGAAGGATTGGGCTGCAATAGTGATTAAGCACTGTGTACTCTTCTAAGGTATTCCTGCACAGTGAGCTCCAGATGTGCCCGGAACTGCATTTGGTCCCATTCACTTGACCGAAGCCATCCAGAGTTTCTCTGATGGGCTGGTGGCCAAAGAGTAAAGAGGGCAAAGCACTAAATCAGCGCTGTGATCTCTTTCATTCTCAGGATTGCTGGAGGTCCCAGAGGTCAGGCTGCCACTGATCATAAAGGATAATCATATCGTAAAATGTGAATACCCGTAGTATAAGACGTTAAAAGTTAATGTGATCAAGTAGAGAAAAAAATGGAGTGAATATACAGATGCATGTGACATCAAAGACTTCCATTGGCCTGAACAGTCCAGCGGGTGTGGAGGGCTAGAGGTGACCCAAGGTATGGATCAAAAATAGATCAACAAACCTCTGTCACACCTTCAACCTGCGGCTTCATTTATATGAGAAGGTAGAATTTTATATATAAAAATGATACCCACTAACATCTGCAATGAAGTAGAAGAAGGACATGTGCAGATGTTATTTGATTTTTCTGCTACAAATACCAGTGTTGCAAGAAAAAACTGAATAAAATACAGTGCCTACAAGTAGTAGTCAACCCCCTGCAGATTTAGCAGGTTTAGGCTATGTGCGCACGTTGCGTACAAGCCCTGCAGAAATTTCTGCAGCGATCTGAAGAGCACATGTGCGCTTTAGATCGCTGCAGAAATGTCTGTAGTGAGCGCCGATTCCATGCGCTCTGCCTGCAGCTCCTGCCATAGACAGAGCAGGAGCTGCCGGCAAAGCGCAGGAAAGAAGTGACATGTCACTTCTTTTTGCGCAGCGCTTCGGCAGTAGCCGAAGCGCTGCGCTCTTAAACGCCACGTGCGCACGGCCCCTGCACAGTCTCCATAGACTGTGCAGGGGACGCAGGACGCATGCAGTTACGCTGCGCTACAAAGCGCAGCGTAACTGCATGTTTTTACGCGACGTGCGCACATAGCCTAACACATTCGGAATTAACTTGGCATTGTGACATTTGGACTGTAGATCAGCCTGGAAGTGTGAAATGCACTGCAGCAAAAAGGAATGTTATTTCTTTTTTTTTCTTTTTTTAAATTGTGAAAAGTTTATTCAGAGGGTCATTTATTTTTCAACCCCTCAAACCACCAGAATTCTGTTTGCTTCCCCTAAAGTATTAAGAAGTATTTCAGGCACAAAGAACAATGAGTTTCACATGTTTGGATTATTTATCTCTTTTTCCAGCCTTTTCTGACTAATTAAGACCCTCCCCAAACTTGTGAACAGCACTCATACTTGGTCAACATGGGAAAGACAAAGGAGCATTCCAAGGCCATCAGAGACAAGATCGTGGAGGGTCACAAGGCTGGCAAGGGGTACAAAACCCTTTCCAAGGAGTTGGGCCTAACTGTCTCCACTGTTGGGAGCATCATCCGGAAGTGGAAGGCTTATGGAACTACTGTTAGCCTTCCACGGCCTGGACAGCCTTTAAAAGTTTCCACCCGTGCCGAGGCCAGGCTTGTCCGAAGAGTCAAGGCTAACCCAAGGACAACAAGGAAGGAGCTCCGGGAAGATCTCATGGCAGTGGGGACATTGGTTTCAGTCAATACCATAAGTAACGTACTCCACCGCAATGGTCTCCGTTCCAGACGAGCCCGTAAGGTACCTTTACTTTCAAAGCGTCATGTCAAGGCTCGTCTACAGTTTGCTCATGATCACTTGGAGGACTCTGAGACAGACTGGTTCAAGGTTCTCTGGTCTGATGAGACCAAGATCGAGATCTTTGGTGCCAACCACACACGTGACGTTTGGAGACTGGATGGCACTGCATATGACCCCAAGAATACCATCCCTACAGTCAAGCATGGTGGTGGCAGCATCATGCTGTGGGGCTTTTTCTCAGCCAAGGGGCCTGGCCATCTGGTCCGCATCCATGGGAAGATGGATAGCACGGCCTACCTGGAGATTTTGGCCAAGAACCTCCGCTCCTCCATCAAGGATCTTAAGATGGGTCGTCATTTCATCTTCCAACAAGACAACGACCCAAAGCACACAGCCAAGAAAACCAAGGCCTGGTTCAAGAGGGAAAAAATCAAGGTGTTGCAGTGGCCTAGTCAGTCTCCTGACCTTAACCCAATTGAAAACTTGTGGAAGGAGCTCAAGATTAAAGTCCACATGAGACACCCAAAGAACCTAGATAACTTGGAGAAGATCTGCATGGAGGAGTGGGCCAGGATAACTCCAGAGACCAGTGCCGGCCTGATCAGGTCTTATAAAAGACGATTATTAGCTGTAATTACAAACAAGGGTTATTCCACAAAGTATTAAACCTAGGGGTTGAATAATAATTGACCCACACTTTTATGTTGAAAATGTATTAAAATTTAACTGAGCAACATAACTTGTTGGTTTGTAAGATTTATGCATCTGTTAATAAATCCTGCTCTTGTTTGAAGTTTGCAGGCTCTAACTTATTTGCATCTTATCAAACCTGCTAAATCTGCAGGGGGTTGAATACTACTTGTAGGCACTGTATGTGCAATATGTGAATTTTTTTTATGTGTTTTTACATGCATTTTTTCTCATTTATTTGAATGGAAAAACACTGCAAAAATGCTGAAAGGGTTATTTTTTTTTTTCAGTAAAAATGCACGGCAAAATCGCAATGTCTGAATAAGCTTTAACGACAACCGTACGGACTAAAATGGTGGTAGAAGAGGGTACTTATTCCGATCTGCCCTTTTAAAACGGCGGTCAGAAAAAGTAAATAGCGCCCCCCAGCATCGGAAAATCTCTGGAGTTTCAGCTATCGGGGGTAGCTGAGACCCTGGTGATCACAATTCGGGTTGTTTTTTTTCCTGTCCCTGGTCACGTGATCACCGGTACACACCAGATAATCGCGATCATGTTGCTGAAAATGGAAGCGCCGGTAAAAAATGATTTATCTCCCACCTGGCATAATCAAACATGTCAGATGGGAGATAAATCTCCTCCCCCAGTCCCCCGGTTTGACAGAGTATCCCCACCCCCGATCAACCCCCCCTAACCCCACAATCGCCCAAAATGGCTGTCGAACGTGTTGCACGCATCCTCCTCCTCTGATTCCTGCCTCATCTGACATGTCCCCGGTCCCTGGACATATCAGATGAGGCAGAAAAGTCGTCTCCAGGTCCATCCAGGTCCAACCAGGACACCCACTGTCAATCCCCGGTCCCCTTGGTCCAGTCAGTACCTCTTGCAGCGTCAATCCCCTGCCACCCCTCTTTCTCCTTGTCATCAGAAGAAATGCTGGCCGCATGCGCAGACAGCGGCTTTCAGGCTGCTCTGCACTCAGTGACATGGAGCTTACTGCACTCACATTACTGTGCTCTGGAACCGGGGAGTGTGAGTGTAGTATTCTCAGGTCACTGCAGCCACACTGCTCACATGGAGAGCCTGCTCTTACAGAAAATAGGGGAAGCATTCTCTGAGCATGCCCCCCTTATTCTGGAATGAGGTTACTGCAGGTCATTCTGCCTTCGGTTGGACCGGGGCAGTGTGAGTGTAGTATTGTCAGGTCACTGCAGCCACACTGCTCACATGGAGTGCCTGCTATTCCAGAAAATGGTGGATACATTCTCTGAGCATGCACCCCATATTCTGGAAAGTCAACAGTCGTTGTGGGACCTCCAAAGTGGATTACGGCGGACCATATTTTTTTTCCAATAAAGTGGTGAAAGGGGGAATGTGTTGGGGAGTACTTTTTCAAATCCATTTTTTTTGTCTACTTTTCTTTTTTATTACTGACTCAGTTTGTGATGTCAGGTATCTGATAGACGCCGTGACATCACTAACCCCAGGGCTTGATGCCAGGTGACATTACACAGCTGGTATCAACCCCATATATTACCCGATTTGCCACCACACTAGGACATTGGGATGAGCTCTGGTGAAGCGCCAGGATTGGCGCATCTAATGGATGCGCCACTTCTGGGGCAGCTGCAGCCTGCTATTTTTAGGCTAGGAAGGGCCAAATACCCATGGCCCTTCCCACCATGTGAATACCAGACCCCAACTGTCAGCTTTACCGTGGCTGGTGATCCAATTTGGGGGGACCTCACATTTTTTTTTCAATTATTTATTTTTAAATAATTTAAAAAAATACAGCGTGGGGTGACCTCCAAATTAGATCACTAGCTAAAGTAAAGCTGATAGCTGTGGTCTGCAGGCTGGACCTCACGTCGTTTTTTGTTTTTTTTAAATAATTTATTTATTTTTTGGCTAAATACATGACTAAACACCCTTTAGTGTCAAATGAAAGTCACTAAAGGGTGCAAGATTACAAAATGCATGGGAGTGAGACATTATATATGTGTTTTACCTCTGTCTGTCTATCCATCCATCTATCTTAGCTTTTTAGGTTATGTGCCCATGATCAGGGTTTGCAGCATTTTGGATGCAGAGTGTTTTTGCTGTGTCCATAACGTTGCATTGTGCAGTACAAGTGCAGTGGAAGGATTTTTAGAAATCTCCTGCCCACTGCGCTTCTTTTCTCTGCAGCATAAACTGACCTGCGGCGTTCTTCCTGAGCCGCAGCATGTCAATTGTTTGCTGTGGAGACAAGAGTTTTCTCTGAGGGGAGAATAGAGCTAAAGTCCGCAGTAGCCCGAACCCGGATCGTGGGCACAGGCAGATGCATTCTCCCATGGACAAGACTCCCTTCTCTGCAGAAGGGCTGGCACTAGATGCAGTGTCGTCAGATCAAAAGCACTAAAAGTGAGAAATTTGTTCCAAAGTACCTGTGGTTTAAAAATGCTTACTATACTCCTGAATAAAATCTTTAAGGAGTCTAGTTTCCAAAATGGGGTCACTTGTGGGGGTTTCTGCTGTATAGGTACCCTAGGGGCCCTGGAAATGCGAAATGGTGCCCGCAATTTATTTCAAGTTTTCCAAAATTCAAATGGTGCTCCTTCCATTCCAAGCCCTCCCGCTTGTCCAAACAGAGGTTTTTAACCACATATGGGGTATCCCTGCACTCATAAGAAATTGGATAACAAACTTTGGCATCCACTTTTTGGTGTTGCTACTTGAAAACGTGAGAAATGTGGTGCTAAATCAACATTTTTGTGAAAAAAAAAATGAAAATTTTCAATGTGACAGCTTAATATCAAATTCAGTGAAATACTTGTAAGTTCAAAATGCTCACTATACCCCTAGATAAAATCCTTGAGAGGTCTAGTTTCCAGAATTGGGTCACATGGGGGAGGTTTCTGTTGTTTAGGTACCTTAGGGGCCCTGGAAATGCAACATGTTGCCCGCAATCTATTTCAGTCAAATTTGTGTTCCAAAATTCAAATATTGCTCCTTCTATTCCGGGCCCTCCCATTTGTCCAAACAGAGGTTTCTGACCAAATGTGGGATATCAGCGCGCTCAGAAGACATTGGGTAACAAATTTTGGAGTCAATTTTGTTGTGTTATTTCTTCTAAAAGTGAATAAATTGGGTCTACATCAACATTTTAAGGTAAAATTATATTTTTTTTTCTCATTCCACATTTCTTTAGTTCCTGTGGAGCACCTGAAGGGTTAATAAACTTCTTGGATGTGGTTTTGAGCAGTGAGGGGTGCAGTTTTTTGAATGGTGTCACTTTTGGGTATTTTCTGTCACTTAGGCCTCTCAAAGTCACTTCAAATGTGATGAGGTCCCTTAAAAAAATGGTTTTGTAAATTTTGTTGAAAAAATAAGAAATTGCTGATGAACTTTGAACCCTTCTAACTTCCTAACCCCCAAAAAACTTTGATACAAAAATTGAGCTGATGTAAAGTAGACATGTGGGAAACGTAATTTATTAACAATTTTATGTGACATAACTCTCTGGTTTAGGCCTAAAGGGGGCTTTACACGCAGCGATATCGCTAGCGATATTGCTAGCGCGCGTACCCACCCCCGTCGTTTGTGCGCCATGGGCAAATCGCTGCCCGTGGCGCACAATATCGTTAGGAGCCGTCACACGGACTTACCTGACTAGCGACGTCGCTGTGGCCGGCGAACCGCCTCCTTTCTAAGGGGGCGGTTCGTGCGGCGTCACAGCGGTGTCACTAAGCAGCCTCCCAATAGAAGCGGAGGGGCGGAGATGAGCAGCCGTAACATCCCGCCCACCTCCTTCCTTCCTCATTGCTGGCGGCCGCAGGTAAGCTGTAGTTCGTCATTCCCGAGGTGTCACACATAGCGATGTGTGCTGCCTCGGCAACGACGAACAACCTGCGTCCTCAACAATCAACTATTTTTTGAAAATGAACGACGTGTCAACGATGGACGGTTTGGTGAGTATTTTCCATCGTTAACGGCCGCTCATTGGTGTAACACGCAACGATGTCACTAACAATGCCAGATGTGCGTTAAGGAATCCGTGACCCCGACGATATATTGTTAGATATGTCATTGCGTGTAACAGGGTCTTTAGCCAAACGGCATGAAAATCGTAGTGAGTGGAATACGATAAAACATCGCATTCCACTAGGACCAATATTAACCTATGTGCCAGCACACATGAGCGATTATTTCATAGCCCTAATCGGACCGAGAAAACAGTCACAGCATGCTGCAGGTGCAATGCAATCTTTTTTCCTCTCGCACCCATTCAAGTCTATAGGTTGAGAGAAAAATCGCACTGCACTCGCATTACACCGGTGTAATGCGAGTGCAGAGCGTGAATGGCAATAGCCGGCAATGGAGGAGAGAGGGAGATAAATCGCTACTTCTTCTCTACAGCGCCGGCCCGCCCCTCCTCAAAGCCAACCTGTCCCTCCTCAGTGCCGACCCACCCCTTCTAAGAGCCGGCCCGCCCTTCCTCAGCGACTGCCCTCCCCTTCTCAGTCGGCCTGCCCCTGCTCAGAGTTGGCCCGCCCCTCCTCAGCGGTGGCCCTCCCCTCCTCAGTGCTGGCCCTCCCCTCTTTAGCGCTGGCTCGCCCCCCGCAGCTGTGGTCCGATCGCATGATCGGACCTCAGTCGCAATGACAGTCGCAATGACACTCGCATGACACTCAGCTCCCACTGTGCTGCCAGAGTGAGCCGAGTGTCATGCAAGGATCGCAGTAGTCCCTGTGTGGCCCAGCCTTAAGGACATATGTGCCGCCCCGCGTCAGCAGCCGGGCTGCTCGGATCCGGATCCGCGGTGGCTTGAGGGATCTCCAGACCCGGCGAGTCGGGGTCGCACGGCCACTTGGAATAAAGGGGGAATATTTACACGGGATGTTTTTGTTTGAAGTTCGTGATGCCACCCGTGGTGTGTGGTAAGGTGGAGTACCAACGCTGCAGTTGGAAGTACCCGGTGGCGATGGTGTGGGCACCCAGGTGTTTAACCCCTCCACGGGTGAGGGGAATGCCCCGGGACTCGGTGAGGGTGACGGGGAGGTGCTGTTTGGGCGGTAAGGGGCACTTATGTACTCACTCAGTCCAATAAACGCTGACACCGACAACTGTGGTAAACCAAAGTTCTTGACACCGCTGCCACTGGGAGGGAGCACGCCTGGATCCCGTGCCCGTTGGTGTTGCCTGTTAGTCTGTGACCTTTGCCTTGGCACCTAGTTTTTCTGGTTGGTTCCTTGAGTATAAAACTGGTCGGGTCCTGCTCACCAGTATGGCTAACTGGGTGAGCTTGCTCTCAGTGTTCACGCTTGGGATTTCCTGGACCATATAGTGGGAAAGTCCTATCCCCCTCATTGCGCTAGTACCCCGATTTTGGAGCCGGTGGAGAATGAAACTTGAAGGCTCAGTCCTCCTCGGGTAAATTGCCAGGATGCCTGAAGCTACTTCCTGGCCTAGGGTCAACGTACCCCATCGTGCCCTGGCCCCTGCCCGGTGATGGCACAAAGCCACCGGCTGTCCTCCTCGACAGTCCGTGCCCCTTGTCACGATCCCCTGCGACCGGGGTCCAGCTCCTACCAGGCCCAGACCAATGTCTGCCACCTAGTAGTCTCAAGGAGCCCAGCCAAATTTGACATTGACAAATTCTGCCAGAGGATGCGTTTATTTCTGCAAGGTGCAGAACGCAACGTGCGCACATGCCCTAAAGATTACAAATGCACACGTTTCTCTTTATAAAATCTTCCCCATGCTACCATTCCAGGGTCTCATCCCTATTTAATAATTTTAATTTAATAATAAATTAAATTAAATAATAATTTAATAATTTTAATTTAATTTTTTTCTTTATTCTCTTGATTTCACCTTTATTTTACTTTTAATTTTATTTTTTATGTCCTCTAGATTTTGCCTAATTTATTTTCCTATTTTTTTTATTTTTTTTACTTTATTCAATAGCACACAAACACTGTTCCTGTTTGGAAGACACCCTATGGGGTTTCTTTATTGTGGTTTTGTCTTGAAATAGGAGCACCATTAAATCACCATCAAAGTTTTTAGGCCAAGGAATATGACAGCTTTGATCTGTCCTTGTAAATGCAACATTATTTAAAAAAATATACATTGGTAAGCATGTCGGGTTAGTCATTGCACTATGGGCAGTATTGTGACTGTGGCAATGTTTACTTACAGCTTAAATAGTAGCAGTACCATTTTTTAAGAAACTGAGATTTCAAGACTTAAAAAGATCATTTTAAGAATATGTAAAACAGACGTGGTACAACTCACTTTGAGACAAATGGAGCATTGGGGACACGTTAGTCATGGGAAGTGCCTTATATATGGGACACCTTCAATAAAAAATGCAATATTCATGACATGGTCCCCACGAGAAGCGTCTTGTGCAGGAATGTCAAGAAAAGAAGTTACATATTTAAGCGGTTACAAAGAAGCAGTGGCATACAGCCCCGGCATTCAGATCCCTCCCTTCCCCCTCCATCTAGAATATTTTCCAAAGTACAAGCTCTTGTCTTGCCCCTGGAGAAGTAAATGTCTGTTATAGACATTGTTCAAACAACAAAAGAACGTATTGATCAAAGATATGGGGCCCACCAGCTAAAAGAATTCATGGAGTGACCACCCAGCATACAGCTCGCAGCTGTCTACCAGGCGGAAAGATGTCTCTTGTAGAGACTGTCTAGATGGAACAACACTTAAAGTCTTGAGATAAGATAAAATATGTTTATATTGTGGCCAGTATTTATGTGGATTCCTGTGTGTATTAGCATTCCCTTGCATTGATCTTTATTAACCCCTTAAGGACTAAGCCAATTTTGTCCCTAATGATCGGGCAATTTTTTTTATGCAATTGTGACCAGTGTCACTTTATGAGGTTATAACTCTGGAACGCTTCAGCAGATCTCAGTAATTCTGAGATTGTTTTTCGTCACATATTGTACTTTATGACAGTGGTAAATTTCGGACAATAATTTTTGCTTTTACTTGTGAAAAAATCAGAAATTTGATGAAAATGTCATGGTTAAGGGCCAGTTCTATGTTAGGTCTGAAATGCGTAGACCTTGTCTACACGCTGAACTTTTTATCCACTGTATGTTTTTTATGGATGTTTCACAATAAAGCTTCAGAGTTTTTCCAAGATGGTTGCTGGCTTTTTCCACTTCTCTTGATCATTATTATGTCTTTACTTTGTGGGGATCCTCAGACATGGGCATTTTCTTTGCCTCAGGATTCTCCAATATTTACCTCTGTAGACATTTTATTTTCTGCACTGGTTTCATTTATGATGACCCCGATAAGGTTGCAGTTGCTGAGTCAGCGATCCACAGTTTGGTTCAGGGTAATCTTAAAGTTGAGGATTATTGCTCCCCGTTCAGAAATTGGGCAGTAGACACCTCCTAGAATGATTCAGCTTCTGCAGTCAGTTTTGTCAGGGACTTTCTAGTAAGATCGGAGACATGATGGCTTATTATAGTCCCTCCCTGTCATAACTCAAAGAGGCAATTTCACTGGCTATTAAATTAGACAGCTATCTTCTCATTCTATGGATACAGATGAACCTATGCAAATTGGGGCCTGCTGAGAGTCCAAGGAAGGAACCGAACTGGGAACCTCTGCTCCTTTTTGCTTGTATTGTGATTGTTCTGGTCATATTGTAATTCAGTGTTTTAAGTAAAATTGCTTTTTTCAAAGAAAAAAAAACAAAAAAGGGATTTTAAAGGTGTAATAACACAAGTTATAAGGGCCGCTTTACACGCTGCGACATCGCTAGCATTTGCTAACGATGTCAAGCGCGATAGCACCCGCCTCCGTCGTATGGCCGATATGTGGTGATCGCTGCCGTAGCGAACATTATCGCTACGGCAGCGTCACACGCATATACCTGTTCAGCGACGTCGCTGTGACTGCCAAACAATCCTTCCCTCAAGGGGGAGGTGCGTTCGGCGTCACCACGACGTAACTAAGCAGCCGGCCAATAGAAGCGGAGGGGCGGAGATGAGCGGGACGTAACATCCCGCCCACCTCCTTCCTTCCTCATTACCGGCGGACGCAGGTAAGGTGAGGTTCCTCGTTCCTGCGGTGTCACACATAGCGATGTGTGCTGCCACAGGAACGACAAACAATATCGTACCTGCAGCTGCAACAATAATTGAGAATGGACCCCCATGTCACCGATTAGCAATTTTGAACGTTTCAAAATCGCTCATAGGTGTCACACACAACGACATCGCTAACGCGGCCGGATGTGCGTCACAAATTCCGTGACCCCAACGACATCGCTTTAGCAATGTCGTAGTGTGTAAAGCGGCCCTAAGAGTCTGAAATTATCTCTCATGCATGCATCAGGGTTTTTTTCTCTACAGGTCTCTCTTTCTGTACTAAAGTTGGGTTCATTATCACCTCTGCATTTGTAGATTCAGGCTCTGCCTTACATCTTATTGACAGTGATTTCGCTATTGCATGTGGGTACAGTGTTTCTACTTTCGGGTATCATAATCAGGTGTCAGCGATTGATAATTCTCCCTTTGCTCAAAATCATGTTATTTTCATGGTCGAGAATGTGTGCATGAAGGGAGAGTTAGGCCTAAGACACACGGCATGAAAATCGGACCGAGTGGAATGCGATAAAACATCGCATTCCACTTGGACCAATATTAACCTATATGCAAGAGGAACAAACAATGAAAAAGAAGCAGGAAAGCCACTGCATGGCACCTGTCTGAGCACACTCTGAACATCAAACAAAGACTGGAGGACAAGGAGTAAAGTGCAAATATGTTTAATAAATAGCAACGGGCACAAAGGAATCAGCGGCAAAAACAGGCCGGCAGATACAATATAGATGTACTAGATGACAATTACATATAGGGCACAAGTAAAAATGAATGAATAACAGACTGGGTCAAAAACATGAACAAGGCATCCTGCACATAAAGAGCATGGTGTAAAATTTTTGACAATTGTTACACATAGACAGATGGAAAAACCCAGCATTGGATAAGCACAATGATAAAAGTGTATACTCTGAAATAACAGAGATATATAAAATAGGATCCAAGTCTCACTAATCACTAATAAACAGTGCTTGATACAGATGCTGGTGAAGCAGCAACTTCTGAGGTGACAGAGTCAAATAGTTAAACAGTCAAAAACAGATAAACAAGTTTAGCCACCATGAGGTGCTAATTAGATGCCAATGAACAGTCAGATTAAGTACAAAGACATGAATGCATGAATAGAATCCCAGCAGGTTATATAAACATACCCATAAGTGCCCAAAGCTGGCCTGATAAGCAGCAGAGCAGACAACCCCTTCCCCCCTCCCGGAGAGAGCCCCAACATATATGTTTCACAATCTCAGCTATAAGATTATTTCATCAGGGGGAGGTGGCCTTGTGCCAGTTGCTATTTATTAAACATATTTGCAATATTAACCTATGTGTCAGCACCCATGAGTGATTATTTTCTCGGCCCCAATCGGATCGTGAAAACAATCACAGCATGCTGCGATTGTAATGCGATCATTGCTTCTCTCGCACCCATTCAAGTCTATGGGGCGAGAGAAAGATCGCACTGCACTAGCAGTACACCGGTGTACCGCGAGTGCAGAGCGAGAATGGCAATAGCCATCTACGAAGGCCATCTCACCCTATCTTATTTTCTTTAAAACAATTATACCTGCTGATTCCAGCTCTTTCTGTAGTTCTCCACAGGTAGTTCTTGGCTCTTGGAAAACTCTTCTTATAATTCTTTCACTTCTCTGTCTGAAATGTTGCAGAGATCACATGGTTGTGGCCAGTTTATGGTGAAATTATATTTTTTGCACTTCTTGACTATGGCTCCAACAGTGATCACTGGAACGTTCAGTAGTTTAGAAATTCTTCTGCAACCAATGCCATCAGTATGTTTTCAACAATAAGGTTGCAGAGGTCTTGAGAGTCACAGCTCACTGGTTTTACCCATCAGGAAATGTTTCTTGTGGAGCACCTTGGTAATGAAACACCTTTTTATAGGCCATCATTTGAACCAGATTATATTATTTTTCACTAAGTGGCAGAATTGCTTTGTAATTCCTGATAGGTGCAAAAGGCAATGGTAACTCATGATATCAGCTGAAATCTCTCTTCCTTCATGTGTTCAATACTTTGACCTGTGTCATTTCTCATTAATACATGTAACTTAATTTTTACCCCACATAGTTTTTTGGCCCCATATTATATCCCCTTCACGGTGTATAATGCCCAGAATACATTTCCCACGAAGAGCATAATCCCACCATTTTCCCAGACATTAAGATGTTACCATAACTCCACATTATTGTATGCGGTACACAGTATCCCAACATACAGTATGACATCCCTACAATGACCTTCTCTAGTATCTCATTTGCCTGTGTGTTCTGTGACATCCCTGCTCCTCTGCTATTCAGTTGGCCTTTGCTTCTCAGTCATGTGGTTTAGGAAAGTCCCAGGACAATAAGATCCTTGAGGTTCCTTCAGGCTCTACCAAAGACAGAATGGTGGAGCAGGGATCTGATGGCTCCTGCTCCACCAATATGTTCAACTGTAACCTTGACCTGAGGACACTTATAAAATTGTCTGAAACTGGGACATATTACTGACTTCCCATAACAGCTCCCCAAATATGGAACTAGAGGTACATCACTGTAATGATGACATTGAAAAACAGCCAGACATAATAGAAAAAAACCTGTGAAATATTCAGATGCGATAAGAATATTTTTGCACTTATTATAAGAGGACATATAAACATAGTCTTATAAGGTGGCGACACATAAGTGCTATGAAGACAAATCTCTGCTACCAAAGTGTCAGTTGCTAAACCTAAAAGGGTATGCATTCAATTCTCAGAATCTAATACACTGAAATTGTGCCTGAAAGATCTGTTTAAGGCTGAAATACGATATGTGTGAAGTTCTTTGAATCAGTGTTATTCCCTGTAAAAGACCGTGGGAAATGTTATTTTGTTGTCAGGCATTCTGATGGTTAATAATGCTTGTGCCTTCTAGGATAAGGACATGGGGCTGAACTAAGTCCCCATAACTCAACCCACCCCCTACTCCTATGAATAGACAAAATGGCCTGATTAGTATGGTGTGATTTTACTCATCAATGACCACCCCTTAGATCAGGAAACTCCACCTTCTCCCAACACAACAGACTGAGCTGGGAACACACAAAATTTCCTTGCTCGGCATATTCTCCAGAGATGTCCTACCAAAAGCGTAAACACGAAGGCAAAACACAAGAACAACACTAAGAGACATTTCATTCCAAAAAATAACCTCTGATTGCATGCCCTGAAGTATATAGTGTGCGGTAAAATAATATCATGTATCCATCCTCAAGAAAATGATTCCATTATTTACATGGCTCCTCGAAACTTATCCCCTCTACAGTATAATGTAAGAAGAAATGATTGGCATTATTAGCCATGAATGATATTATGGGAAGATGAACTCTTTGTTCCAAGACATTTAGTAGAGTAGTGAGCGGAGGCTAACCCTGTGTGTGACTGCAATCAGTGATGAGGAATAGCAGCGTCTTCCCCACAGACATAAGAAACGGATCTGCTTAGCATAATCAGAGAATTAAAATGCTGCTGCTTTCGCCTTGAGATTGCACTGAATGTAAAATGTACATTTCTAGTTTTTATAGAAATAGTAGTCTGTTTGTAAAAGTGCACATAATAAGGTAAGAAATAGAATAGGATAGATGGATAGATGGATGGATGGGTGGATGGGTGGATGGGTGGATGGATGGGTGGATGGGTGGATGGATGGGTGGATGGATGTGCGCCGCCCCCGCGTCGGCAGCCGGGCTGCTCGGATCCGGATACGCGGTGGCTCGAGGGATCTCCGGACCCGGGGGCCGGGGTCGCACGGCCACTCGGAATAAAGGGAGGATATTTACACGGGGTGTTATGTTTGAAGTTCGTGACGCCACCTGTGGTGTGTGGCAAGGTGGAGTACCACCGCTGCAGTTTGGAGTACCCGGTGGCGATGGTGTGGGCAGCCAGGTGTTTAACCCCTCCACGGGTAGGGGGGATGCCCCGGGACTCGATGAGGGTAACGGGGAGGTGCCGTTGGGACGGTAAGGGTCACTTGTGTACTCACTCAGTCCAATAACGCTGACACCGACAACTGTGGTAAACCAAAGTTGTTGACACCACTGCCGCTGGGAGGCAGCACACCTGGATCCCGTGCCCGTTGGTGTTGCCTGTTAGTCTGTGACCTTTGCCTTGGCACCTAGTTTTTCTGGTTGGTCCCTTGAGTATAAAACTGGTCGGGTCCCGCTCACCAGTATGGCTAACTGGGTGAGCTTGCTCTCAGGGTTCATGCTTGGGATTTTCTGGACCGTGTGAGTGGAAAGTCCTATCCCCCTCGTTGCGCTAGTACCCCGATTTTGGAGCGGGTGGAGAACGGATCTTGAAGGCTCCGTCTTCGTTGGGTAAATTATCAGGACGCCTGAAGCTACTTCCTGACCTAGGGTCCACGTACCCCGTTGTGCCCTGGCCCCTGCCCGGTGATGGCACAAGGCTGCCGGCTGTCCTCCTCGACAGTCCGTTCCCCTTGTCACAATCCCCTACGACCGGGGTCCAGCTCCTACCAGGCCAACGTCTGCCACCTAGAAGTTCCAAGGAGCCCAGCTCCTGACCTCCTCTCACTTTCACCTCTAACACTACTCTGTTCTGCTCCTGACACTTCTGACATTTCCCTTAACCAACCCAAGTGGGCGACCCTATTTCACTCAGGCTGTCCACTGGTGTGTCTGGTGGGTGTGGTGCAGAGTGTTCCTAGGGTTTTGATTAGCTTGTTCTTGGCAACACCAAAGGTCAGGGACCCGTAACCAAGGAGGAGATGGATATTGTACAGAAGGGCAGATTGCACAATACCCTGTGATGACCTGATAGGCCAGGGCGTCACAGATAGATGGATGGATAGATAGATGGATGGATTGGTGGATGGATGGATGGATGGATGGATAGAGGAACAGATGGTTGAATAGATGGATGGACGGATATAGATAGAGAGGTGGATGGATAGATGGATGGATGGATGAAAAGATGACTGGATAGATGGATGGATGAATAGATGTATGGCTGGATGGATGGATGGATGGATAAAAAGATGGACGGATATAGATCGAGGGATGGATGGATAGATAAAAAAAAATTAAGTTATCACAACCATATAAAAAATTGCCAGTTTCATCCAGAAAATTGCATACAATGTGCTGTCTGTATGCAAACAGCTTTTTTTTCTACAGCAGAATCTATTAATCATTTACAAGACCATTTAGTTTCATGAAACAGAATTGCAATGTATCAGTAAAAAAATTCTGTTATACGTATGGCATCCAATTTTATTTGTGCATCCATAGAATTGAATAATCGAGTTTCATCTGATTTAAGAAAGAAACTAGAGCATGCTGAATTTGATTTTTACATGCAGATTCAGCCAGTGAAAGAAGTCACTCGCCTGCACTACTCCATTGAATAACATTGATCTGCATGTGGTCCTTTTTTTACAGACAGCACTCAGACTGAAAATACAGTTGTGTGAACAGGCCCATTTGATTCCTTGGAGTGCTGCGACGTCTTCAATTGCAGCATTTTGCTGCAGATAGATAGATAGATAGATAATGCAAAAAAGATGGAGGCAACACTGTTTGTTGCAAAGATGGTGTCCTTTAATGGCCCATTAGTGTGACAGCCACATTTCGGTTCACCAGGAACGTTTCTCAAGCTAGAACCAAAACCTGGCTGTCATACTAATGAGCCATTAAAGGACACCATCTTTGCAACAGAGTGTTGCCTCCATCTTTTTGCATTGTATAACTGTATTGGAACGGTTACCCGGGAGGCTTGGCACTCACACCAATAACATGGATGCCAAAGTGCTGCTCTAATGTTCTATTTAGATAGATAGGTTGATAGATGCTTGAGAAAGGCTCACTGTCATTTTTCTGGAGCCGAAACATTGCATTAACATGGGTCAATAAAGTACCCCCACCTTTTTGTACACTTTAACATTGTGGTAAATTGCTTTGAAAAGTTGCAAAAGTTTTGCGACTTTAGGCATATTCACATATTTCTCGCAGCTATGGAAAAATGGGTGGAGCTGGTGGATGACATCTTGGATCATTCAATTCGTGATGACCTGTGTCGTTGCTTACACAGGAAGTCTTGCACCATTTATGGACTGGTGTAGGAGTTCTGAGCCGGGGCACAGAGGCGCACACTGCTCGTCAGACGATCCTGATTGATGAAGAGGTGCTCACCTCTTGAAGAATCAGGAATATCTTACTCCACCTCGCCCGCTCATCAAAGATTACCGGTCTTGATGAATCAGCTCTTTATTTGAAGTGCTGTCTACTTTTTTCTACTTTATTCAGTGGAAGCTGTTTGAGCTAGAAAAAAAAACAGCATTTTAACAAAGTACACAATGTACGCTGTGGGAAATTTCATGTCAACCACATGTCTGGAACAAAGACCTCAAGTAACATACTTTAAATGTTCCAATTAAATGTGTAATTCTAGTAATTAATTTTGCAAATGATGCACCAACACGGTCTGTCAATGTCTTATAAAGTTAGTTCTCGGGTTTTATGGGCATGCATAATCACAAGCAGAATTTTATTTAACTTAGGGGTACTTTACATGCTGCGACATCGCTGACGATATATTGTCGGGGTCACGTTGTTAGTGACGCACATCCGGCGCCGGTAGCGACATCGCAGCATGTAACACAAATGAACGACGATCAACGAGCGCAAAAACGTGCAAAATCGTTGTTCGTTAACACGTCGGTCATTTCCATAATATCGGTGCTGCCACAGGTACGATGTGGTTTGTCGTTCCTGCGGCAGCACACATCGCTATGTGTGACGCCGCTGGAACGACAAACATCTCCTTACCTCCGTCCACCGGAAAAGGAGGAAGGAAAGAGGTGGGCGGCATGTTCCGGCCGCTCATCTGCGCTCCTCCTTTTCTATTGGGCGGCGGTTCAGTGACACTGCTGTGACGTCGCTGTGATGCTGAATGAACCGCCCCCTTAGAAAGGAGGCGGTTTGCCGGTCACAGCGACATCACAGAGCAGGTATGTGCGAGTGACGCTGCCGTAGCGATAATGTTCGCTTCGGCACCGATCACCACATATCGGCCGTGCGACGGGGGTGAGAGCAATCGTGCTCGACATCGCTAGCAAATGCTAGCGATGTTGCAGCGTGTAAAGTACCCCTTAGGATTCATTCTAACATCCGTGTGAAGTGTCAGTGTGGTGTGTTCTCTCATTTTTATAAGACAATACCCAGATCCACTGAGCACGTCCTGATCCTCAACATTGGATCAGTATAAGGACATGAGGACATGCTCCGAGTTTCACAGATCTCACTCTCTGATCCGGGAGTTTAATAATGTCTGAATAGATTTTACTCAATGGATCCATTTGCTGTCTGATAGATTGAACAGCACATGGATATTTCACACGGATGTGAGAATGGAGTCAGAGGCCAGGGTCACACAGGTGCATATTCTATCATGCGAGAGAATTGGGTGCGATATCCTAATGACACTCAGCTCAAATTCTGCTGCGAACGTGGCCGAGTGTCATTGTGATCCGATTCTGTCACATGTGAAAATCAGAGCAGAGATGAGGAGAAGATGGAGGGATTAATTTCTCCATCTCCTCCCTTGTCAGAGTCAGTGTATATCAGACTGGACTAATGACATCTGAGTGCAGTCCTATGTTTCACATGCACCCATAGACTTGTAAGTGTGATGCCCTAGACTAGCCAGGTAGTCACAGATAGCGCCCCGGACAACACCAGTACCACACAAGGAAACACCAGCCAACCACATTAAATCCTAGTCACCTCCCTCAGCGCTTAATGGACACACCGGGGGGCGGAGCCAGGTTGTTGGCCACACCCACCGAGGAGTTCAGAGGGCCTGAGGCAAGAAGTGCAAGTCAAGTCAAGTTCAGTCTAGTTCAGTAGTCGGTGCAGTTTGAGTGTTGAGGAGTGAGGAGGTCAGGCCCGTGTGACAGGCCTGTAACAGACTGACAGGTGTGAGGGTCGTAGCCTGCACACCTTGGCTAGGCAGCATATGGTGGCCAGGCCTGCAGGAGCCGGGAAGACGGCTTGGTGGAACTATGGTGTACCGGGACAGGGTTAGTGGCTTGCCGGTACCGACCCGGGGAACCGACTGGAAACCGGAGCACACAGGGGGGTACTCGGACCTTGAAACGAGGTCCAGAATCCATTGGACTGAGTTAATTCACTGATTGCAGTCTGGACTATAGGTCCTTTCCCACCCAAGTCCCGACTGAAGACAACAGCCCACCGAGGGGGATAGCAAGCCACCGCACATGCAGAGAGATCCCACGGGCCAGCGAACTGCGGGCAAACCGGCTCCTCCGATATATACAGCCGGGGAGCGGACTCCTGTCGCTGAAGCGCAGGCAGTCTACACATACATTACATGGTACAGGAGAAAGGCAAACCAGACGCAGCCGGCTGCGGGCACCGACCACCATCAACTTTGTTTACCAGAGACTTGTGTGTGTCAATAACAGTGAGTACAACAGTGCCATCCGGCCGCGCACCGCCCTGCACCACCCAGCTACTGTCCCCAACGGGTCCCGGGGCCATCATCCCTGTCCATGGAGGGGTTAACATCTTGCTGCAGCACCATCTCCCCCGGGTGCCCCGTAACCGCAGCATGGTGTCTACACCTTCACCACATCCCGTGGGTGGTGTCACGAACTCAAACACGGCTCCGGCCGTACACGTACCTACCAACCCCCTAAGTAGCGCCAGCACCCTTTCAGAGCGAAGTGACCCCGGATCCGGAGGCGCTCGAGCCCCCCACCAAGCCCGGATCCAAGCGGCTCGGCGGCATCCGAGCGCGGGGTGGTACATAAGGATATGCGTTGTCCGAATACGCTGCCAATCGCAGCTTGCGGCCAGTTTTTTCTCATTACAAATCAGCATTAGAAAAAAAAAATCGCTGGTAGGCACTGCCCCATAGAATAACACTGGAGCAAGTGCTATCAAATAAAACATCAGATAGCAATCAGCCGATGTATTCGCCAGTGTGAGTGAGCCCTTAGGCCATTCTCATTTTCTCTTTTTCTTAGGCTACGTTTCCACAATGAGTTTTTAGTAAGTTTTTGAATCTGCATATTTTTGTTACATCAAAAACACACCATGGATTTACAGAAATCTCCGGCCCACTGGGCTTCTTTTATACTCAGCAGAAACTGACCTATGGTTTAAAATCCACATCTCAGCTTCTTTTGCAGGTGAGCTGAGTTTTCTGTGCAGATTTTCTCCATAGGCTTGCATTAGATGCTGAAAAAATGCAGATAAAAAAATGCACATGCGTTTTTAGTGCGTTTCCACTGTGGAAATGTATCAAAAACGCATGTAATCTGCACTTAAGTATATCATAAAGTTTTGTCAAAGCCAAATAGCAGGAAGTAACAAACACAAAACAGCTTTATTTAAAACATGATCAATTTCAAAAACTATCCCACCATGTAAATTGAAGGGTTTAGAGCAGGGGTCTCAAACTCGAGCCACACATAGAAAAAAAAAAAAATTTAGGGGGCCGCATTCTTTGCTGAACCCAGTGACATTTTTAGTGACCTCATATTTTTTTCTATACACCTTTGGATCACGTTTTTTTGAACATTTTTCACTCATTTATTATAACAAACGTGCACTTTTTTATTTCAATTTATATATAAGAAGTATTTTTTAATGGAAAAATAAAATCATTTTTTATTTTGAATTTTTTTTTTTACATTTTATCTCCTTCTTGTAAGTAATATTGTTTTTCAATTACCACCATATAGTAATTTTGGCCAATATTTTGTAGTAATATTTTCATCCTGGTCCTCATCTTTTAGTAATGTCCCCATCCTGTAGTAATGTGCCCATATTGTCCCCTGTGGTAACAATGTGCCCATATTGTCCCCTGTGGTAGTAATGTGCCCATATTGTCCCTTGTGGTAATAATGTGCCCATATTGTCCCCGGTGGTGGTAATGTGTCAGTATTGTCTCTTTGTAGTAATGTGCCCATATTGTCCCCCGGTAGTCATGTGCCCAAATTGGCTCCTGTGGTAATGTGCCCATATTGTCTCTTTGTAGTAATGTGCCCATATTGTCTCCTGTGCTAATGTGCCCATATTGTTTATTTGTAGTAATGTACCCATATTGTCTCCTGTAGTAATGTGCCCATATTGTCTTTGTAGTAATGTGCCCATATTGTTTCTTTATAGTAATGTCCCATGCTGTCCTGTAACCTTGTAGTAATGTCCCATATTGCCCCCTTGTAGTAATGTGTCTATATTGCCCCCTTGTAGTAATGTGCCCATATTGTCCCCTTGTAGCATAATGTCCATATTGCCCCCTTGTAATAATGTCCCATATTGTGCTCTTGTAGTAATGTCTCATATTGTCCCCATCTTGCAGTAATGTGCCCATATTGTGCCCTTGTAATAATGTGCCAATATTGTGCTCTTGTAGTAATGTCCCATCCTGTAGTAATATCCCCTGTTATGATGCTTTTCACATACAAAAAGCAAAAAAAGATTTTTCTCACCTTTCCTCCGTTCCCTCGGTGTCTTGCAGCCCGCAGACACCTAGACCATGTGAGGGCCATGACGATTGCTGTCTAGTACACGGGGCCGCCGCCATCAGCGTTTTTATTCTGGGTAACGATTTACGGCACTGCTGCTCTATTCACATCCTTACTATTGGCAGCCGCACCGGCCAATCAGAATACGCCCATGTTAGCTGCTGGCCTCTGATTGGCCGGCAGCAGCTACCATTAGTAAAGCTTTGTGGAGACGTGCTGTTCTGCGCGGTGACGCAAGTTATATTCATCTGAAGGAAACTGCTGACGGCGGCAGCTCCAAGTATGTACCGGGCCGCAATCGTCACGGGGTCTAGCTGTATGCGGACCGTAAGAAGTAGACTCGGGCCGCATGCGGCCCGAGGGACGCGTGTTTGAGACCTCTGGTTTAGAGAAATGAGGTACAGAACCTGTCTCTTTATACAGGAAGTGTGTGCAATGTGCACAAGCATCTACGTAAATCATAGAGTAACATTATTTGTCTTCAGCAAAGGCTTGAAATACCGTGAACTTACCCTAGAGATTGTATAAGATGTACCTCAATCATATGCTAAATGCTCAAAAGACGTTATGCAAAGAAAGGCGCAAAAACCTGCGTTTTCCAGGAACTGATTTGCTGGGAGCCCATGAAATGACAAATTGCGGTAACCTGCATCACCGAGCAGTTGCACTGTGCCAGAATGGCGGGACTCATAGCACAAGAATCCAGACTTTTAGGCCACGTGCACACGTTGCGTATTTGGTCAGTTTTATACCTCAGTATCTGTAAGACAAAACACGAGCACCACATCTGCATTTTTTTACCCACTCCTGCTTTTAAATAAATAAAAATGTAAATCTTTATTTTTATATAGTGCTAACATATTCCGCAGCGCTTTACATACATCAGGAACACTGTCCCCATTGGGGCTCACAATCTAGAGTGCCTATCAGTATGTCTTTGGAGTGTGGGAGGAAACTGGAGAACCCGGAGGAAACCCACGCAAACACGGGGAGAACATACAAACTCCCTGCAGATGTTGTCCTTGGTGGGATTTGAACCCAGGACCCCCAGACTGCAGTGCTAACCACTGAGCCACCGTAGCTTTAAGCTACAAATACTGAAGTAAAAAAACTCCCCAAATACTCAATGTGTGCACGTGACCCTAGAGACAAGCAGGCACAGTATACACAGCATTACTATGTGCATAAGGAAGGATATAGAACTTTTGCTCATATTTCAAGACCTTGAAAAAAGAAAAGTATCTAAATTCAGCAAAGTGCAAATATGAAATAATCAAGTCAGATAGATACACTTGTTCCTGAACCCCTGGAGAACGGACGTTTGGCTGATCATAAATGATTCCGTGAGAGTCCACAACACGGCCATCAAGCTGATTAATCACAACTCAAGTGTCCAATCATGGAGTTCTCATGAGGGCTGCGTCCTTGAAAAAGTACATTGCAGTCTGTTGGCTGGTGAGTAACTAGTTGACCACCTGCAATTCACTTTATCTAGTGCTATTTACTTGAAGGACAAAAATGTTTTGATTTCTGAACAGAAGATAGCGCCTCGTTTTCTCCCTGCGCTATTAAATATCGCCACCTAGTGCGCAATAAAGGAATTCATGTTGGAGATCTGTGTGCGTCCATCCAGCCTATACGTCGTTTTATTTATTTTATTCACTTATATAGCGCTATTAATTCCACAGCGCTTTACAGATCATATTCACACATCCTTGGCTATTTTTACATCTGAATATTTTTCTACACTTCTTGTTTTGCAACTTTTTTTCTCATCCGTTTTCAAAAATCTAAAAGATGAATTGTCTGAACTTGTTTTTATCCATTGACTTAATAATGTATGTTTAAAACAAATGAAACTTAGGTGGAGCTCCGAAGTACAGATCGTCTTTTTAGTTACATCCGTGTCTCGTGGATCCCCATAGACTTTAATGGCCAAGTCTGAACAGCAGAACGGATGAGAATTGGACATATGCTCGGAGTCTTACGATCGAGAGATGAAGACTCATTTTTCAAACCGATGATTTCTGGAAGATAATTAGTGATGAGCGAATTTCCTGGTGCATTCCGAACAGGGGGCTCATCAGTAATTATTATATCACCAACTAGTGAAAGGAGTCAGGAATTACAGATGCCCCAAAAGAGAAATCTCATATGTAAGCAACTCTTTCTTCTTAGTTCTAAACCATATTGAAAAAACTATGTAGAATTCTGCAATCAGAAGAATAGTTTGGGCGTCTTGGTATATGCAGGCTTTTCACAGCTATATTTGTAAGTAGGCTGACATGGGTTTGCGACCCTCTTACCAATATCACAGACTGTGGCTGTGTCCCCCATTGCTCTTTGTTTAAGGCTATGTGCGCGCTAGAAAGTGCCTTTTTCTTAATAAAACTCCAGACCCTCTTAAAGAATCCCGCACCCACGGTAAAAAAACGCAGCGAAATCCGCATGCAGTTTTACCACGGTTTGCCATGGATTTACCGTGGATTTTCTGCAGGTTGGTCCCTGCAGATTTTTACCATTATCTATTGCAAAAAACGCAAGTACCTTCGGAAAAGAAGTGACATGCTCATTAATTCTGCAGTGGAAAATCCGCAAGTATAAAAAAAAAAATGCAGTGTGCGCACAGCATTTTTTAAAACCCATAGGATTTGCTGGGGAATGACTGCAGCAATGTTAGACACATTTTCTGCGGCAAATCTGCAGCGTGCGCACAGGGCCTAAATGTGCCAAATCCATATTCTGTTTTATGTAATACAATGTGTTATACTATGCCGAGTGTTTATGTATAAATGCTGCAACAGATCCAGTAAAGTTCCACATGTGTGATGTCAGGGACTGGTGTTTTGCGCATCAGTACATTTTCTGGATCCTGTATACTGTAAAGCATGTATCCTGTATGTAACAGCATGTATCCTGCATGTAACCTGTATCCTGTAAAGCATGCGCACAGTGTGCCACTGAGTGGCAGGAGTGAAATCTGTAGTGAAAGATATGCAGCATGAAAAGTTAACACACTGAGCGGCAGTTTGAACTACTGAGTTATGGAGAGTGTTGATTTAGCATTTGCAAGTCTGCACAGGGCCCATGGATGTCTACAGAGTGTGGTGGGAAGATTTTTAGCTGCAGAAAAATTTTCAGAGATGGCAAAAATTTATCCCATTGTAGTCACATACATTTAACAGAACGTGCTTTGCATAGGGTAGATTAGTGATCTGATCACTACCATATCAGGGAGTTATTTGCACCAGTGATGTCATGTGTACTGCTGTCAGTGAGTTCCACCTGTCTTAAGGCCCCTTTACACACTGAGACTTTCAGCGATCCCACCAGCGATCCCAACCTGGCCGGGATCGCTACAATGTCTCTGGTGAGTCTCTGGTGAGCTGTCAAACAGGCAAACCTGGCCAACGACGCAACAGCGATCCGGACCTGCAGAACGACCTAGCTAGTCAAACACTGGAAACGAGTGATGTGTCACAATATCTGTCAATCACTATTCTCTGTCAGTCGGTCTCTCCCTCTCGGTTTCTATTCTCTCTCTGTCGGTCCGTCACTATCTCTGTCCCTCTCTCACAGTCTGTCGGTCATTTTCCCCTCCTCTCTCATACTCACTGATCCCCGGCGCGGCACTGCACGGCATTCACACTGCTGCGGCGGCTTTTACTATTTTGAAAAAGCCGGCCGCTCATTAAACAATTTCGTATTCCCTACTTTCCCCGCCCACAGGCGCCTATGATTGGTTGCAGTGAAACACGCCCCCACGCTGAGTGACGGGTGTCTCACTGCACCCAATCACAGCAGCCGGTGGGCGTGTCTATACTGTGCAGTGAAATAAATAATTAAATAATTAAAAAAAACGGCGTGCGGTCCCCCCCAATTTTAATACCAGCCAGATAAAGCCATACGGCTGAAGGCTGGTATTCTCAGGATGGGGAGCTCCACGTTATGGGGAGCCCCCCAGCCTAACAATATCAGTCAGCAGCCGCACAGAATTGCCGCATACATTATATGTGACAGTTCTGGGACTGTACCCGTCTCTTCCCGATTTGCCCTGGTGCGTTGGCAAATCGGGGTAATAAGGAGTTATTGGCAGCCCATAGCTGCCAAGAAGTCCTAGATTAATCATGGCAGGCGTCTCCCCGAGAAATCTTCCATGATTAATCTGTAAATTACAGTAAATAAACACACACACCTGAAAAAAATCATTTATTAGAAAAAAAAAAACACAAACACATTCCCTCATCACCAATTTAATCAGTCCCAAAAAGCCCTCCTTGTCCGGCGTAATCCACGGACCTCCAGCGTCGCATCCAGCTCTGCTGCATGCAGGTGACAGGAGCAGCAGAAGACACCACCGCTCCTGTCAGCTCCACGCAGCTAATGAAGGCAATAGCGCGATCAGCTGAGCTGTCACTGAGGTTACCTGGATCCAGCGGTGGATGCAGCGGTGGCCACGGGTAACCTCAGTGACAGCTCAGCTGATCGCGCTACTCACCTCAGTTGCTGCGTGAAGCTGAACGGAGCGGCGGTGAGTAGCGCGATCAGCTGAGCTGTCACTGAGGTTACTCGTGGCCACCGCTGCATCCACCGCTGGATCCACCGCTGGATCCAGTGACAGCGGGTAACCTCAGTGACAGCTCAGCCGATCGCGTGGCTGTCTTCATTAGCTGCGTGGAGGTGACAGGAGCGGCGGTGTCTTCTGCTGCTCCTGTCACCTGCATGCAGCTGAGCTGGAAGCGATGCTGGAGGTCCGTGGATTACGCCGGACAAGGAGGGCTTTTTGGGGCTTATTAAATTGGTGATGAGGGAATGTGTTTGTGTTTTTTATTTCTAATAAAGGATTTTTTCGTGTGTGTGTGTGTTTATTTACTGTAATTTACAGATTAATCATGGAAGGTATCTCGGGGAGACGCCTGACATGATTAATCTAGGACTTACTGTCAGCTATGGGCTACCAATAACTCCTTATTACCCCGATTTGCCAACGCACCAGGGCAAATCGGGAAGAGCCGGGTACAGTCCCAGAACTGTCGCATATAATGTATGCGGCAATTCTGGGCGGCTGCTGACTGATATTGTTAGGCTGGGGGGCTCCCCATAACGTGGAGCTCCCCATCCTGAGAATACCAGCCTTCAGCCGTATGGCTTTATCTGGTATGGTATTAAAATTGGGGGGGACCGCACGCCGGTTTTTTAAATTATTTAATTATTTATTTCACTGCACAGTATAGACCCGCCCACCGGCTGCTGTGATTGGGTGCAGTGAGACACCTGTCACTCAGCGTGGGGGCGTGTCTCACTGCAACCAATCATAGGCGCCTGTGGGCGGGGAAAGTAGGGAATACGAAATTGTTTAATTAGCGGCCGGCTTTTTCAGAAGAGGAAAAGCAGCCGCAGCAGTGTGAATAGAGACCGAGAGGCAGAGACCGACTGACAGAGAATAGTGATTGACAGATACTGTGACACATCACTCGTTTCCAGTGTTTTAAGTCCTCTTTACACACTGAGACTTTGCTGCACAGCGGGAAATGAAGGACCAAAGAATGGTCCTGAACGATTTGTAGCGATCAGCAACTTCACAGCAGGGGCCAGGTCGCTGATGTGTTTCACACACTGCAATGTCGCTGGGGAGGTCGCTATTACGTCGCAAAACCGGTGACGTTACAGAGCTGTCGTTTGCAATGTTGCAGTGTGTAAAGCCACCTTTATTCTGATGATCTCTGACTGTAGACTTACAGCTGCACTGATTTTGTATGCTATCCTTCTGATTGAGTGACTTTCCTCCCACACTCCAAAGACAGACAGCTGGGGAATCACAATTATGAGACCCAATGGGGACAGTGATAATAATGTATGGAAAGAGCTGTGGATTAATAGCGCTATATAAGTGGGTAAAATACATAACATTTAAATGATCCTTTTCCCCATGTGTAATATGGATTTCAAACTATTGACCTATTTGTTACTTGTCTACCGGTTAACGGAATATTGCTAGCGTTCTCCAGTATAATTGCTTATTGAAGCACTGTGCTGGTAATTTACAGCAATCAGTTTTTACTGCTGTTAAATTTGTGCTAATAAAAGTTACTTTTTGGATGGAAAACATCTTGTCTGGATTTCTTGCAATTCATTTCAAAACTAAGAACATATTTTTCTTTTTTGATTGCATAATCAAGAGTTACAGACAGTGCCCAGCTGCATAAAAAAGAGAATTTTGTTTACTTACCGTAAATTCTTTTTCTTATTTATTGGGAGACCCAGACCATGGGTGTTTAGCTTCTGCCTCCGGAGGACACACAAAGTAGTACACTAAAAAGTGTAGCTCCTCCCTCTGAGCTTATACACCCCCTGGTGAGCAGACCCAGCCAGTTTAGTGCAAAAGCTGAAGGAGAATAGCCACCCACAAGTAGAACAGAGCAAGAGCCGGAACAACCGGAGACTCTGTCCACGACAACAGCCGGTGAAAACACGCGGAACAAGGAAATTGCCAACAGGCAACAGGGAGGGAGCTGGGTCTCCCAATACGGAACTATAAGAAAAAGAATTTTCGGTAAGTAAACAAAATTCTCTTTTTCTTTATCGTTCCTTTGGGAGACCCAGACCATGGGACGTTCCAAAGCAGTCCCTGGGTGGGAAATAAACAGAATAAACTAAGAAGTAGGCAGAACCTAACTTCACAAATGGGCGACAGCCGCCTGAAGGATGCGTCTGCCCAAGCTCGCATCTGCCGAAGCATGAGCATGCACTTGGTAGTGCTTCGAAAAGGTATGCAGGCTAGTCCAAGTGACAGCCTGACAGACTTGTTGAGCCGTAGCCTGGTGCCTAAAAGCCCAAGAGGCACCGACAGCTCTGGTCGAATGTGCCTTGATCCCCGGCGGGGGAGGCACCTAAGTACTCTGGTAGGCGTCTGAAATGGTCGATCTAATCCAACGGGCTAAGGTTGGCTTAGAAGCAAAGAGACCCTTGCGCCGACCTGTGGTTAGCACAAAAAGAGAAGTGCACCGCCTAAGTGCAGCGGTGCGAGACACATAGATCCGGAGAGCACGCACCAGATCCAGAGTATGCAGCGCTTTTTCAAAGCGATGAACAGGAGCCGGACAAAAGGAAGGTAGGGTAATGTCCTGGTTAAGGTGGAAAGGAGAGAACACCTTAGGAAGAAAGTCCGGAGTCGGACGGAGAACCACCTTGTCTTGATGAAAAACCAAAAAAGGTGACTCCGAAGAGAGCGCAGCCAAATCAGAGACTCTCCTGAGGGAAGTAATGGCCACCAGAAAGGCCACTTTCTGTGAAAGACGATACAAGGAAACTTCCCCAAGAGGCTCAAAGGGGGGTTTCTGCAAAACCGTGAGGACCAAATTAAGGTCCAAGGGATCCAAGGGCCGCCGGTAAGGCGGAATGATGTGAGACGCGCCCTGCATGAAGGTGCGGACCTGAGCCAGCCGAGCGAGACGCCGCTGGAACAGAACAGACAGAGCTGAGACTTGTCCCTTGAGAGAGTTGAGGGACAGACCTAGCCGCAGACCGGACTGTAGAAAAGACAGAAGGGTCGGCAAGGAGAAAGGCCAAGGAGGATGGTCGGTAGAGCGACACCAGGATAGGAAAATTCTCCAAGTCCTGTGATAGATCTTAGCGGAGGAAGACTTACGGGCCCGAGTCATAGTGGAGATGACTTCAGGAGGAATACCAGAAGCCGTCAAAATCCAGGACTCAAGAGCCACGCCGTCAATTTGAGAGCCGCAGAATTCAGGCGGAAAAACGGACCTTGCGAGAGAAGGTCTGGACGGTCCGGGAGATGCCACGGCATCTCTACGGACAGATGGAGCAGGTCTGGATACCAAGCTCCCCTGGGCCAGTCCGGTGCAATGAGGATGACTCGACGGCCCTCCATTCTGATCTTGCGCAGGACTCTGGGCAAGAGAGCTAGAGGGGGAAACACGTAGGACAGACGAAACTGGGACCAGTCTTGAACCAGAGCGTCCGCGGCGAATGCCTGAGGATCGTGGGAGCGAGCCACGTAAACAGGAACCTTGTTGTTGTGACGGGATGCCATTAGGTCCACGTCCGGAGTGCCCCATTTGCGGCAGATTGACTGAAACACTGCCGGGTCCAGGGACCACTCGCCGCCGTCCACGGTTTGACGGCTGAGATAATCTGCCTCACAGTTTTCCACGCCTGGGATATGGACTGCGGATATGGTGGACTTGGAGTCCTCCACCCATTGAAGGATTCGTTGTACCTCCAACATTGCCAGGCGGCTGCGTGTCCCGCCTTGGTGATTGATGTAGGCAACTGCTGTCGCGTTGTCTGACTGGACTCGAATGTGCTTGCCCGCCAACAGGTGGTGAAAAGCTAGAAGAACTAGAAGCACGGCTCTGGTTTCCAGCACATTGATTGAAAGGGCTGACTCGGACGGAGTCCAAGTGCCCTGCGCTCTGTGGTGGAGACATACCGCTCCCCAGCCGGATAGACTGGCATCCGTGGTGAGGATCACCCAGGACGGGGCCAGGAAGGAGCGCCCATGGGACAGAGAGAGGGGCCGAAGCCACCACTGAAGAGAGCTCCTGGTCTGTGTCGACAGAACCACCAGCCTGTGTAAGGCGGAAGGCCGCTTGTCCCAACAGCGGAGAATGTCCAGCTGCAGGGGACACAGTGACACAGATGGAACTGGGCAAAGGGAACAGCTTCCATTGACGCCACCATTTGACCCAGCACCTGCATCAGACGCCTGAGGTTATAACGGCGGGGCCTCAGCAGAGAGCGCACTGCCAGTTGGAGGGACTGCTGTTTGACTAAGGGCAACTTCACAAGTGCTGGCAAAGTCTCGAACTGCATCCCTAGGTACGTGAGACTCTGGGTCGGAGTCAGGGTGGATTTGGGAAGATTGACCAGCCACCCGAGTTGGGCTAGAGTGGCGAGAGTGAGCGAGACACTCCGCTGACAGTCTGCGCTGATGAAGCCTTGACTAGAAGGTCGTCCAGGTAAGGGATCACTGCCAACCCCTGTAGGTGCAGAACCGCAATCACTGCAGCCATGACCTTGGTGAATACCCGAGGGGCTGTGGCCAACCCGAAGGGGTGAGCCACAAATTGGAAATGATCTTCTCAGATTGCAAAACGTAACCAACGCTGGTGTGAGACTGCAATTGGCACATGCAGATAGGCGTCTCTGATGTCGATGGACGCCAGGAAATCCCCTTGGGTCATTGAGGCAATGACTGATCGCAGAGACTCCATGCGAAAGTGCCGCACCTGAACATGCTTGTTGAGAAGCTTGAGATCCAGGATGGGCCGGAAAGTACCGTCCATTTTGGGGACTAGGAAGAGATTTGAGTAGAAACCTCTGAACCGTTCCCGGGCGGGCACCGGTACAATTACTCCGTTGGCCTGCAAGGATGCCACGGCCTGTGAGAAGGCGGCGGCCTTGGAGCAGGGGGGGTTGAGAGAAAAAATCTGTTTGGTGGACTGGAAGAAAATTCTATCCTGTAGCCGTGGGAGATGATATCTCTCACCCACTGATCGGAGACGTGTTGAAACCAAGCGTCGCCAAAGTGGGAGAGCCTGCCACCGACCAAGGACGTTGCTGGAGCAGGCAGATAGTCACGAGGAGGCTGCCTTAGTGGCAGCACCTCCTGCCGTCTTCTGTGGACGTGCTTTTGGGCGCCAGTTGGATTTCTGGTCCTTGGCTGAGTTAGTGGACGAGGCCGAAGGCTTAGAGGACGACCAGTTGGAGGAACGAAAGGAGCGAAACCTTGACTGATTCCTACCCTGGGCAGGTTTCCTGGCTTTGGTTTGTGGCATGGAAGTACTCTTCCCGCCAGTAGCTTCCTTAATAATTTCATCCAGCTGTTCTCCGAACAGCCGGGACCCAGCAAAAGGGAGCCCAGCAAGGTACGTCTTTGAAGAAGCATCTGCCTTCCACTCTCGAAGCCACAAGATCCTGCGGATAGCGAGGGAATTAGCCGAAGCCACCGCAGTGCGATGAGAAGCCTCCAGCATGGCAGACATGGCATAGGATGAAAAAGCTGAAGCTTGGGAAGTCAAGGCAACCATTTCGGGCATAGATTCCCTGGAGAGGGAATGCATCTCCTCTAGAGAAGCAGATATGGCTTTGAGAGCCCACACTGCTGCAAAAGTCGGGGAAAACGAGGCCCCCGCCGCTTCATATACGGATTTGGCCAGAAGGTCAATCTGGCGGTCAGTGGAATCCTTAAGGGAGGTGCCATCAGCCACCGACACAACAGTCCGGGCTGAGAGCCTAGACACCGGGGGGGTCTACCTTTGGGGACTGAGCCCACTCCTTGACCACCTCAGGTGGAAAGGGAAAACGGACATCAGAACCACGCTTCGGGAAGCGTTTGTCAGGACAGGCCCTGGGCTTGGACACAGCGGCCTGAAAACTGGAGTGGTTAAAGAACACACTCTTTGCCCTCTTAGGCGAGGTAAACTGGTGCTTTTCTGCCAGAGTGGGTTGCTCCTCTGATACTGGCGGATTAAGATCCAGAACAGAATTAATAGAAGCAATCAAGTCACTAAGATCTGAGTCACTTTCGGACAGATCAATGGGGTACATGGAGTAAGCCTCCGAGCCCCCTGTAAAGGCATCCTCCGAGTCCGCTCTTGAATCAGAGCCGCGGGAGGAGGAGGGAGAGGGATCCCTATGTCTCTTCTTAGGAGGATGGGGTCTGGGGCCTGATGATGAATCCTCTGTGAGCTCCGGTCCTGAGAGAGCCCTAGCAGCAGAGGCACCCTGTGAGGGGGGCTGATGCATATTCAGCAAAGTCCTGGACAGAAGTCCCATGGACTCAGCAAAAGACTGGGAGATAGACCTAGAAAAGGATTCTACCCAGGGCGGGGGTTCAGCCACAGGAGCAGGAGCAGCCTGAGAGACCACTGGGGGTGAGACTCCAGGCTGTGGCACCGCCAAGGCAGCGCATACAGAGTAAAACTTTGGAGCCTTGCTCCTCGTGTGAGACATGCTGCTGGAGTGGGGGCTCTGCCAGAGAATGAACCCCAGAGAGTATATCAGAGGTCCACAACCAGAGCCAGTTGTGGCTTACCAGACCGCTGTGCTGTGCAGAGCGGTGTTGTGTGCCCTCCAGATCCCGAAGCCCAGACCCTCAAACACAGCACCTCAGCAGGGATGCAGAACGCAGACCAACGCTGAGAGAACAGCCATAGAGACCTACAGGGGAGGAGATACGCACAGCAGTGGGGAGTGTCCCTCCCCTGTGCAGAACGGAAGCCGGGAGGAGCCACGCTGTCCCTCTGCATGAGTGACATGCTGGGGCAGTGAAACGAAACTAGGCCTCCGGCGAAGCCGGGGCCTAAATTTGAGCGGCGTATGCCTCCTGAACACAAAGCGATAAACTGGCTGGGTCTGCTCACCAGGGGGTGTATAAGCTCAGAGGGAGGAGCTACACTTTTTAGTGTAGTACTTTGTGTGTCCTCAGGAGGCATACATCCACACATGCATTCTCATATGATTTTTTTCCCTTTTGGAATGAGTTTGAAGAACTGTGGGTCCACGTCTGGACCCCCGGCATGTCCCTTCTCACCCCACTGTGTCGGTGGTGTTGTAAGGTTGATTTCCAAGGCTGGAGCCTTACATGCCGTGCTCCTTCACCATCCCTCCTGGGCTCTGGCTTGAAGTGGGAGCCACCGCGGTCTCCATGCCTGGCAGGAGACCGGTCTCCATCCGCAGCCCTTCAGGACCCTGCTGGACCGGAGCACTAAAATTATATTTATAGCGGTTGTCAGGTTTGGAAAACTCATTTTCAAAATCCCTAGCAGAAATCATATATCCATTCTCTTAGGTAAAGCAGACTGGCTACAGTCTTTTCTTTACGTCCAAGAGGGAACTGTTATTGTACAGTGTCCACCCATATCCTGTCCACTGCCATTGATTTGAGAACGGCGGCAGCTAAAGGCATAGAAGTGGTGTCTAGGTATAGAAAAGTAGCCATGCGCTACGCAATGAAACCACCTGTAGCGCCACCCGGTGGAAAACAACGGAGTTAGCATTTTTATCTCGAAAACGGAACGAGATAGAGAAAAAGTGAATTACAAAGTTGTAGGGCATCATCAATTCAATACGAATCAACACCTTACATACAGAAATGCTATGATATGAAACCCATGACAACCCCCAAAACATTGAATGCTGGTCACCCATATGGCGCTCATTTAACTTTGATGCTCAAAGTGGCCACTGTCAGCTGCAATGCACATCTGGACTCTGGACAGCATACTGTATCTTGCTGCACGTTGTGCAATATGGTAGGTGACACGTTTGCACAAGCATCTGTGATACATCGTCGTATGTCCTGCAGTGTTGGTGGAGGGGTCGCATACACCTGCTGTTTGATGTGACCTCACAGAAAGAAGTCCAATAGGGTCAGGTCAGGTGAGCGTGGAGGCCACTCAACGCAGCCACCATACCCAATGACATGTAGGAAGGGCTCCATGAGGTATCGCTTCACGTCCGCAGCCTTGAGTTTTACACATTCTAATCATAGCATTTCTGTATGCAAGGTGTCGATTCATATTGAATTGATGATGCCCTACAACTTTGTAATTCACTTTTTTTCTTTATCTCGTTCCGTTTGAAATAATGCCAACTCCTTTGTTTTCCACCAGGTGGCGCAATAGGTGGTTTCATTGCGTAGCGCATAGCTACTTTACTATACCTAGACACCACTTTTTTTTTTTTTTTTTTTTTTTTTTTATAATCACTATGCGGTTCTGAAACTTGTGGTTATTTGACTTTTCCTCATTTGAGGGGTACTTAGTATGGGTTGGTATTTTTTGTTTTTGGTTTACTTTTTTTCAAAAATAACCAGAACATTATAAGTGTGAACAGAACAGCAGGGTAAAGGGCATTTGTCACCAGGTTTTTGCTCCCCCATCTGAGAACAGCATAATTTAGAGATAGAGATCCTGATTCCAGCGATGTGTCACTGAGCGGTTTGCTCTCATTTTGATAAAATCAATGTTTTCTCTTCTGCAGATATAGCAGTTATATAGATCTCATGAATATGCTGGACTACCAAGTGTTCCTCTAATGATAATCTACTGCTGATTTAACAGTGATTTTATCAAAACTACAGTAAACAGCCCAGTAAGTGACAACGCTGGACTCAGGATCTCTGGCCCTTCGTTATGCTGCTCTCAGATTAGGTGTCAAAATCCCAATGATGGATTCCCTTTAAAACTGCAATTTTTCAGTCAAACAACAGATTACAGGTATCGGGGGGGGGGGGGGGGGAGGACATTTCAGACAGATGACCATATTAAGTTGGGTGGGGCGGTTAACAGAAGAGGGGGCAGGGTGTATTTCTAATTATGGCTCAAATATAGATTATAGGCATTGACAGCACTGATTAAAAAGGAAAAAAAATTTAAGAGAAAACCCACATGATCATTGCTTTTAAGGATGTACTTTATATAGTGTTGTTGCTGGCACAGTCCCCCAGTTGTGCACTAGAATTATACAGTGTGTCCACCCATATCCTCTCCACCGCCATTAACTTGAGAACGGTGGCAGCTATAGGCATAGAAGTGGTGTCTAGGTATAGTAAAGTAGCCATGCGCTACGCAATGAAACCACCTATAGCGCCACCTGGTGGAGAACAATGAAGTTAGCATTTTTATCTGGAAAACAGAACGAGATAGAGAAAAAACTGAATTACAAAGTTGTAGAGCATCAATTCAATGAGAATCGACACCTTGCATACAAAAATGCTATGATTAGAACGTGTAAAACTCACAAGGCTGCGGACGTGAAGCGATACCTCATGGAGACCTTCCTACAAGTCATTGGGTATGGTGACTGCGTGGAGTGGCCTCCGCTCACCTGACCTGACCCCATTGGACTTTTCTGTGAGGTCACATCAAACAGCAGGTGTATGCGACCCCTCCACCGACATTGCAGGACCTATGATGACGTATCACAGATGCTTGTGCAAACGTGTCACCTACCATATTGCACAGCGTGCAGCAAGATACAGTATGCTGTCCAGAGTCCAGATGTGCATTGCAGCTGACGGTGGCCACTTTGAGCATCAAAGTTAAATGAGCGCCATATGAGTGACCAGCTTTTAATGTTTGGGGGGGGGGGGGGTCATGGGTTTCATATCATAGCATTTCTGTGTGCAAGGTGTTGATTCGTATTGAATTGATGATGCCCTGCAACTTTGTCATTCATTTTTTTATCTATCTGGTTCCGTTTTCGAGATAAACATGCTAACTCCATTGTTTTCCACCAGGTGGCAATATAGGTGGTTTCATTGTGTAGCGCATGGCTACTTTACTATACATAGACACCACTTTTATGCCTATAGCTGCCGCCGTTCTGAAGTTAATGGCGGTGGACACACTGTATAAATAGACTGTTTTAAAAAGTGTTACCATTTATTTTACAACATCCAGGTAAGCAGCATGTGTTGGTTTGATGGATACACTTTAGTGAGATAATGTGTGCTTGGGGGTACCAGTATAAATTCCTCCACAGCCCCTGTAACGTGTCACGCAAAAAGCAACATAAGTGCATCATGAAATAAAGCCAGTGGTCCTGATACTGCAGGGCGATATTAAATCTACACACACCGTGGTTCCGTAAGAAAGATTTCAAGACAAGAAATAAATTCATTTTAAACATCACAAAAATTTAATAGAGCAGGCAGGTATAACTGTAAAAAGTCCGTATCCTCGTCCATAGATGCACAATAAAAGTTCTTGTCAACGTCACAATTTTCATCAGTTTGACAAATCCACATTTGTTTTTATGAACACAAAAAAAAAAGCACAAAACACAATCATCCATTGCTACAGACTAAATGCCAAGCAAAGTGTATACAGTATATATAGATGTACAGCTCAAGTTATGTAATGTTGTCCACTGTGCATGGAAAGTTTGTATACAACGATGGACCAGAATAGGTCGATGTACCTGAGCACCCGCCCTCCCCTCCACGAATGATAGAGTAGTGTAACAGACCCTAGGAATAGCCTCAGACCCTGTGTGCCACAAAATGCCCATCAATACAAAGATTGGTTAAAAAAGGTGCTCGGAACACAACAATCAGCGGTCTAACATCAACACACGTCTTCATGTAGAATGGTACAAAACCAAATCACAGCCACCTGCATACACCTTCTGGAAGGAGCAGAACGTGGACGATGCCAACTCATACACAAGGTGAAGACATTGGAGGAAACGTGTTAGTAGACAGAAGCCATAAAAGCTTCACATATACTGAACACCTTTTTGATTTTAATGTTTCTCCGTTGATGACTTCTTAAAATAATAAAAAAAGACTGCATATTACAAGTATATTATACACTGAAGAAAGAACTTCAAGGCAGGGTTCAAACTTGCAGTTTTTGGTGGCAATCATAGGTGTGAATAGAAAAAGGTAGACGTGTAAGGCTAGGTTCACATTTCCGTTGTTTTGCATCAGTCACATGCGTTGCTTGACGCATGTGACTGATGCGTTGTACAACAGATGACAAAGAACAGAAATCATTATCGGACTCCGTTGTGTGCGGGGGCGGAGCCGAGCGGGGCCATGGCGCTGAGGACGTCAGTGCCGCGGGGACTGCAGGGCTGGGGACAAGTGTGTGTGTGTGTGTGTGTGTGTGTACACATGCGGAGTGTGGGAAGGGGCGGAGCAGAGTGGGGAAATGTCGGCCTCCTTGCACACGTATCCAGGGTAAATATCGGGTAACTAAAAGCAAAACACTTTTTGCTTGGTTACCCGATATTTATCTTCGATACCAGCATACACCGCTTAGCGCTGGCTCCCTGCACACGTAACCACTGTAAATATCGGGTAACTAACCAAAGCGCTTTGCTTGGTTACCCGATGTGTATCCTGGTTACGGGTGCAGGGAGCCAGAGAGAGCATGCGCAGCAAAATCCTACGGATTGCGCTGCTCAAAAAACGTTACAGGCTGCGTTCCTCCCGCCCGGCGGTCAGTTAGAAAACGACTGACCGCGGCGCAGCGGATGCAACTCAGCATCATCAGTCGCAATCCGTCACTAATAGAAGTCTATGGGGAAAAACTGGATTCCTACAAAATATTTTGCAGGATACCGTAATTCCTCAAGGCGACGGATTGTGACTGATGCAAAACAACGGAAATGTGAACCTAGCCTTATGGTCCATTCCCACCGGTGACCAGTTAATTGATAGTGGTTCACTCAGACCGCCATTGACAGGTGAGAACCAAACAAATTCCCTCATTCTGTTCTCATCCGCCAGGACCTCACAACCTTTGTTCCCATGATACGCAGGGGTCTGCAGTCATGATAAGGTCTTCAGTTGACATTCAAGGTAAATCATGATATTTATTATATACTAAATACAAATGATAATTTTTTTAGCAGATAAAAATAAGGTGATAATAAACAAAACACACAACACATTTGGTATTGCAGTGTCTTTAACCTCTTCCCGATCTTTGACGTACATCATAGGTCACTTCACTCCCTTTGCTGCGGTCTTGCACCTCTCCTATTACATGTTGGCTGATCAGATCAGCCAAAATGTCTCTCTAAGGCTATGTCCGCACGTTGCTTTTTACCTGCTTTTTTGCTGCTTTTTCAACTGCAGCGTTTAATGGCAAAATGGTTGTGTTCTGCTTTTCAAGCAAAGTCTATGGGAATTTGGGTTTCTTGTCCGCACTATGCAGTTCAAAAACAATTGACATGTGAATTGTTTTTGCCATTTGGGTTTTGCACTGCAAAGCTGAGTTTTTGACCAAAGTTCTGCAACAAAAAGGCTGCAGTTTGAACAGCATAGTGCGGACAAGAAACCCAAATTCCCATAGACTTTGCTTGAAAAGCAGAACACAACCATTTTGGCATTAAACGCTGCAGTTGAAAAAGCAGCAAAAAAGTAGGTAAAAAGCAACGTGCGGACATAGCCTAACAGCAGCAGGCAGGTCGGCGATCCACCCATGCTTGTTAGTTAAATCCCACTCTTAATCTCGGATATAACATTCACCGGCGGGGAGTAAGTCATTCCCCGCACCCATCCGCGACCTTTTGAGGAATTACATTTTTGTTTTTGCAATTTCACAGCACTTGGAATTTTTTTCCAGGACAATATGTGGCAGAATGAATGATATTCAAAAGTACAACTCTTCCCGCAAATAACAAGCCTCACATGGCTATATTGACGGAAAAATAAAGTTCTGTGAGGAAAGAAAAAAAAAAAAATTCGCTAGGTGGCGAGGGTGTTAAAAGTCTGATGTATCAAAATATAAAATTAACCCAATGATGGAACTTGTAATGAGAAATAAAGTTAGAAACATCAAAAGTTTGTAGGTTTTTTTTGCCTGCCTATACTACAAAACACATATCAAATCCAAAAATGGTATAAAAAAAAAAAAAGTAAAAAAAAAAAGTTTTATTCTCAGCTCATTCCACAGGCCATCAACCGATAAATGAAAACGCTACTTGTTTTGGAAAATGAAGGAACAAGTGATTTTTTTTTTTTAATTTGTTAATTTTTCACCACCACACAATTGCAGAATTGCGTTTTTTTTTTTCCCCTCAATTTCAATGCACTTTGAAGTACTGGAAAGCAGGAAAAATTCCAATTCTTTAGAATGGCACCATTCATTTAGGATTCAAACTATAACACTTGTCATGTATAACAAAACAAAAAAAACCCTCATAATACCATGTGGATTGAAAAATATAAAGTTATGGAAAACCGAAAGGGCACAAAAGCAGACATCGCCTGTTTGGGAAGGGGCTAATGAATTGGAATTTGTATATTTTCCTGTGGTGCTGAAATAATACAAACTACATCCTGCGCTCATCTCACCTGGGACCGGCCAGCACTCTTCTTTCTGGACACCCGGCCAACCAGCAATCCTGTCCTTCTGGGACACAACTAGCGGGGTGATTACCGGCATGTTTACATGGGCTGCCAATCAAATGACTACCAAAGAGCAGCGTGTCTACATGTCCTTTTTAAAAAAAAGGTCTTTCCTTTATACTTTTGCTCTCTGCTGTATAGAGCCATAGGTTTAAGTAACAAAATCTGCACTTGTGACTCTTGCCTTAAAAGGGTTTTCCAGGCTTATCAAATAGATTAACTTCTCTTCGCATAGGTCATCAGTAACAAATCAGGGGGTCCGACACCCCATCAATCAGCAGTTTCAGCACCGTCCAGTGTAAACAGCGAAACCAAACAAAACCAAAAAGCCGACCTGTACTCCATGTATAGTAGTTATTTCTGCGTACCATAAACCAGTGTGTAAATGGTAGCCGGTCTGCAGTACCCGAGAATGACCACTACACAATGAACGGCGCTCAGCTCTTCGGCTCCGGACACAGTTTACATCCAGTCGCCACCGGCGCTGAACAGCTGATTGGTGGGAGTCAAGCGCACCCACGGGTCTGGTACTGATGATGTATTCTAAGGACAGGTCATTTATGTCTTAAGCCATGGCGTATCAATGTAATATTCCATTGAATTTGGATGGCAGACCAATGCACACCTATTGATATATGACTAAGAAAAAATGTCACATGATCAAAACATTTTCACACAAACCTTTTTCATTATTGCTCAGTAATGGACATCAATGGCAGTAGAGCAGTATGTAATGTCAATCACATCGGCTGTATAGCACATCATTTAGGGATTCCAGTTCCAAGTCATTATGGGATTAAAGATTTTATTTAACCCAACCTTCATGTAGCTGGATAAGTAGCATTACAATACAGGGTGATATTTTTAGAAGTAGAACAAAACATGAATAGCGGAAGGCTGGAAGCAAATCAGAACCAACCCCTCCCCCACCCCCGAATCCAACACCTACTCACTAATCCCCATATAATCTCTGTACCTACCAGGAGATAAAAGCTACATTACAGAACATGAAAAATTCCCATGTTAATATGACAATGGGCAATGTAAATCACATCACACCGGTAGTAGGTCTTAAGCTGGCCATGTTCAAGATGAGCAAATTAATCTTTGGCAGACGGCCATCTCTCCTGACTTCCCTACACGAGGACTCCGCATAGGGCTAGTGTGTTCAATGGGAAATGAGGAGAGAGCCGCTGCCAGACACCTATGGCAGTGGCTTACTTTCCCTGAAAAAAAAAGAATTGAGCATTGAAATTCCAACTGTTCAATCCTTCTCGGATGATGTTGAGGGGCATTGGGAGGACCCTCATACATGGCAGATGGTTGGGCAGCCCAGCTGAAATGGTCAGGTTGACTTTCATCTCACGTGTAAGGGAGCTTCATAGCTAGGACTGTGATGCCCATCTGCAGACACGCCTGAGCGCATCAACTTGCGACAACACTTAGTTGATCCCTGCGTACTCGAGCCCTTATTTGTCCCTACAAACGGTGCAGCTTTCAACCTCATGTGGTAGAGAAGCTTTTAAATGCAGCCAAAGAATCCGGTTCTCATCTGTACATGACACGATCTACATCCGACAATAGCTTTATCTTCACAACTACGGTAAACTACTTTTAAAAGGTGAGTGAAATCTAAGTCTACAACATTGATAGTCATTCCAATCACGCTTCCAATGTAGCACAGTTCCTCTAATATTCCTGTAAATGTATGAATAAACTGACAACTGTAGGGTAACATTTCCTCTCAATAAGGTTATCCAATGGATGCTCACAACATGCAAATTCATACATTTCCAGGAGGAGTAACAGAGGAAAAGTACAATGTAAGACTCTGTAGCATGATTTCATGTGAAATACTCTAAAGTCATGTCAGAAAGGACAGACAAGTTCTCTTTAAATAAGACCCTTCATCAAGCTAGTTATATACAGTTTGCTCAACATTTTTCCATTTCTTCCTCCAGGTTTTTTCCCTTATTATGGCCCCCATTAATGATGCAGAGTACGTGAATAGACCAGATTGTATGAAAATGAATACATTGACTCTTGGGAGAGACTTTCTTATCTCTGCCACTGTCTAATAAGACTGCAGTCACATCTGCAGTGAGTGACTTGGTTGCATACACACTGTACTCAGCTGTGTCCATCCTATAGGCCAGGGGTCCCCAAAACAGTCCAATTTTCATCCGGAAGGTGTGCTGTCTGTATGCAATCCATTTTTTTTTCTTAGCAGCTTTTATTCACTTACAATCATTTATAGGACTATTTACTGTATCCTTTGCTCTGCCGACCTTGCTGAACGTGCCTGGGCTCCAACCCAGACACCAACAGTTTTCACTCCTCTCACTGTCACTGTCTACCACCAACTAACTACTGTCTTTTCCCGCCTCCAGGCCTGTGAACTCCTCGGTGGGTGGGGTCAACCACCTGGCTCCCCCCACCTGATGTGGACATCAAGCCTGGAGGGTGGCAACAAGGATTTTGATTGACTGGTGTCACCTACCCAAGGGAGGGGGTGTGTGTGTGATGTTAGTGTACTGTGACCCCTGGGGGTCCAGGGCGTCACACTATGACCTGATTTGTCTGTTACAACTGGTGTCCTTTTTGCTGCTTCAACCTAGTGTTACCTTCACTCCCTGAGTGACTATTGCTTATATGTCTAATTAGGCACCTGTCAGCACTACTTTTTGGATAACTATTATATCTCTAATACTATCATATTTTTGTATATGTAGTGCTGTCCTGCCACTCCATGAGTGATCATTGCCTATTGTACTTTTAACCTGGCATTGGTTTGCACTGCTTGCTTTGTAAATTGTCATATTAACATAATTATGTTCTTGTACATATGGTGTCCTGCCACTCTAAGTGTGACTACGGTCTACTACATTTAATCTGGCATTGGTCTGCACTATTTTCTTGCAAATAGTTCATTTACAACATGATTATGTTTATGATCCTTGTATATGTAGTGCCTCTCTGCCACCAAATTTTATGATCTGCATCTATTAGGATTCAGATTGTCAGCTTTACCCTTCTATTTATACCATCAATTTGTATTTTTATACTTATATTTATTATCTACACACCCGGTGTAGTTTGCTGCCGATCCTTTTTGTGCCAGTTGCCTTTTAATAAATTATTTACTTGCACATTACTCTTTTTGTCCTCCTGCTTTCCAATGTCTTGAGTGCGTTTTGTAGGTACCATGCTTTGGTTTTCCTGCTTGTTTATCCTTTGGGAATTCCTTGTTCTCATAATCCCAAATATCGTTGCTGTTGCAGGACGCAGGTTGTTCGTCGTTCCTGAGGCAGCTCACATCGCTATGTGTGACACGCAGGAATGAGGAACAACACCGTCCCTGCGTTCTCCGGCAATGAGGTGGGCGTCACTTTCTTTCGGCTGCTCGCCGTCCCTCCGCTTCTATTAGACGGCTGCCGTGTGACGTCGCTGTGATGCCGCAAGAACCGCCCCCTTATAAAGGAGGCGGGTCGCCGGCCACAGTGACGCCGCTAGGCAGGTAAGTCCGTGTGACGGGTCCTAGCGATGTTGTGCGCCACGGGCAGCGATTTGCCCATGACGCACAACCGACGGGGGCGGGTGCTTTCACCAGCGACATTGCTAGCGATGTCGCTGCGTGTAAAGCAACCTTTAGTGCGCTCTGCACCTCTGCCCTCAGAAGTGGAATAAATACTTGCAATGGTTAGTAATCTTTGTACCAGAGGCGTACACCAGAGCTCAGATCTGATCCAATAACTGCAGTCAATTTACCAGCTCATGGTCAGTAATCACTTCAATCATTGCACTTTTCAGTAACTTCATGGTAAAAAACCGGTGCCTGCTGCGCACACAGCTGACTGATCAGAGGTCGGGATTTAGGCTGGAAACACACTTATGCGTGTAAAATCGGTGCAAGTTGCATGAAACAAATTCGGCCGATTTTAGTTCACGTTAGGTCAGTGTGCACACATGCTACACAATGGTAATGTATCTGTGAAAAACGGATGTCAAGAGGATGGCTGTGTGACATCCAATTTTTCTCTCGCACCCATAGACTTGAATAGGCAGGTCTGGTCCAATTTTACACACCCATCCTTAGCAGGCTGTGATTCTTTTTTTTCCTTTGGCCAAATATAGCTGAGAAAAAAGGTAGGAAAAAACAAAACCAGTTCTGCACTGTCTCATTGAATAAATGGTTCTAGTGCAATCCTTTTATCAGATTGTACTTGTCTGAGTTACAAGATAGTGTGAGCGAGATCTAAAGTCCCTGTCACACACAAGATCGCTAACAAGATCGTTGCAGCGGCACCGTTTTCATGACGCAGCAGCGATCTCGTTATGTGTGACACCTACCAGCGATCAGGCCCCTGCTGTGAGATCGCTAGTCGTTGCTGAATGGTTGGGACCATTTTCTTTAAAGGTGATGCAGGAAGCATCGCTGTGTTTGACGCCTACCAAGGACATCCTAACACAGTCCCAACACCCGCCGAGATTGTTATATAGGTCGCTGATCGTTACTGTGTCGTTGGTAAGATCTGACTGTGTGACATCTCACCAGCGACCTCCCAGCGATCCTTATCAGGTCACATCGTTTTCGGGATTGCTGGTAAGTCGTTAATTGGGCCGGGGGCTTTAGAGCCACATTCAGCTCTGACAAATGGTTGTGAGCAACATCCAGAGCCCTCTGGGCAGTGCCCTCCAGTTCTCCCGCCCTCCCCAGTAGTTGCCCCCAGTGCCTCCCATTGCAGAGATAACGATAGACAAAGCTTCCCTGCAAAAATCACACATAGATCTTGTTCCACCATGCCACATTAAGCACTGCTGCTTCACTACAGCTCCCTGCTTGAAGCCACCCTCCAACTGGTGCTTCCATCCTAGCTCTGGCTTACCCTTTTTCTCTCCCCACCCGTATGTGCCTCCAGATCTGGCATTCTGGATGGGGCAACGCACAAGAGTCACCATCTGGAGACCTGCTAACGTACCATGCTGGCAGACAGACAAAGTCACACATCACAGATCCAAAAACAACAGGTGGCTCCTGAGCAACAGGGTAGGGACCGCTGTAATAAATGGAGTTGCTGCATGTGTGACCACAGCTAGGAAGAACTAGTGCTCAGCACCCCTATTGTGATCACAGCTGGTTCCAGCAGAGATGACACAGTTATTAGTGAACAGCAGATAAATGTCACTTATGGGACAACCCTTTACTATACTTTCCCTTCAGGAGCTTATATTTAGGTATTCGGGTGCATGCCCACGATCAGCGTTTGCAGCTTTTTGAATGTAGCATGTTTTTGCTGCATCCAAAACGCTGCATTGTACAGTACAAGCACAGTGGACAGGATTTCTAGAAATCCCATGCCACTGTGCTTCTTTTTTCGCAGCAAACACTGACCTGCGGTGCGGCTTTCGAAGCCGCAGCATGTCAATTGTTTGCTGCGGATTCGCCTGCGTCCTCCGTAGAGAGAACAAAAGCGAAAGACCGCAGCGCACTGAACCCTGATCGTGGGTACGAGCAGCTGCATTCTCCTGCGGAGGAGACTCGCGGCCCCGGTCAGGACCCGCTCGTCTAGGACGCAGTGAGTCACGATCGTGGGCACATACTCTTACAGTATGGCGGCACTTGGTCAAGTGCAGAATGTAATGAAGTCTATAGAACGTCTATGCCCCTCATGGGGAACATGGCTGTTTTTGGAATTAAAAATGTATTTTGATTTTCCACCTTCATCCCAAAATAAGGGTTGGGTGAGCGTGCAAGACCCTTAAACTACATACTGTGGGAGAAAAACAAGTCCATTTTTTTAGAGCAATCAGTCCTATGCAATGTTTTAGCCCATCCTGCTCTTTGGTACATAACGGCCAGCATCGTGGTACACAAAGGACAGCCTCATCCAAATACAATTACATGTGCATTTTTTCTCCTTTGTACAAGTTGCAATTTGAAAAGACTATATTACATTACAATGCAATGTAAATAAATACCCGGCGAGTAGAAAAAGCTCTTATTTACAGTTGTACAAACGAACTGGATTCAGTGTCAATGCTGCATTAGAAAATACACAATTCTAGTATTGCATTGTTACAGGTATTCAGTTAGATGCTCCAATGCGCTGTATTAAAAAAGAAAAACTAAAATTCAAGTTAATGCAATACATTTCTTTGTGTAGAATTAAATATAGACAAACCCATTTACATCAAGAATGGCGTCTGTTAAAGTGCTGATAATGTACGCTTGTGAATGTCCAGGAAAGATACTAAAGGTTTGCTTAAAGCTTGACGTCTCTGAAAAGGGTACAATGTGTTCACATTGTGTCAGTCTCTCCCCGGGTGACGGTACGGTTTGCACAGAGGTTACGTCGTCCAGAAGTCGGCTCATCCTTCCGCGGCAGCGTCAGGCTTTACTATTTGATAGGTAATTAGATATTCTGGATATGCCTGCAGAACAATACACAGGTTACCAAATACTCCAGCAGCACACACATCTACAGAATACATCATAGGAGGGACAGCGAGACAACTACCTGTTCTCCTCTGTAGATCACATACTCCGCCAGGGCAAGCCCATTCACACTCGGCCGGCCAGTGACCGAGTGATGGCCCGGAGGAGAATGAGCCATCTTCATCGCACTGAACTGAAGGAAGGATTTCCCCAACGTCACTCGACAAAACAGCAGCTGTCTGTATGAACGGAAACCAGAGGGTGTGAGTACAATGTAAAGCACAAAAGCATTGAGACACCCAAGTCTATGTGCCCCCAATCAGGACAACGCCGCGTCCCCCAATCAGGACGACGCCGCGTCCCCCAATCAGGACGACGCCGCGTCCCCCAATCAGGACGACGCCGCGTCCCCCAATCAGGACGACGCCGCGTCCCCCAATCAGGACGACGCCGCGTCCCCCAATCAGGACGACGCCGCGTCCCCCAATCAGGACGACGCAGCGTCCCCCAATCAGGACGACGCAGCGTCCCCCAATCAGGACGACGCAGCGTCCCCCAATCAGGACGACGCAGCGTCCCCCAATCAGGACGACGCAGCGTCCCCCAATCAGGACGACGCAGCGTCCCCCAATCAGGACGACGCAGCGTCCCCCAATCAGGACGACGCAGCATCCGTGCACATGATCAGGGTTCTGGGTGCAGCGGATTTTCGCTGTGATCAGGCTGCTGAGAACACTTGTGTCTCCGCAAGCATAAATTAACATTTCAGCTTGGAAAGTCACGCTGCATGTCCATTTATGCTGTGGAAAAATGAAGCACAGTGGACATGGAATTTTTATAAATCCATCCACTGTGCTTCTACTGTAGAACGCAGCGTCTTGGATGAAGCAAAAACACGCAGAGTCCAAAACCCCGCAAACACTGATTGTAGGCACATATCCTAAGGCTCCGTTTCCACCAGCATTATTTAGTGTCTTTTTGATGTTGCTAAATTTCGGAATATTATGCTCATTAAGTTACTTACATTTTTAAAGCTGCGATTTTTGGTCTTGTTGGTGTGTCATGCTTTAAATAAAAGGTGCTTTTTTTTTTAACTTCCTGGTATTTGGCTTTGACAAAGCTTTATTGACATTCTTAGGTGCACAATTCATGCATTTCTGCCTTGTAAAAGCACTAAAAACACAGGTTTTTTAGTTGCAGAATCTCCGCATTTAATGCAAGTCTATGGGGAATATCTGCACAGAAAGAAGGGAATTTTGTTACTTACCGTAAATTCCTTTTCTTCTAGCTCTTATTGGGAGACCCAGACGATTGAGACCCAGACGATTGGGGTATAGCTACTGCCCTCTGGAGGCCACACAAAGCACTACACTAAAAAGTGCAAGGCCCCTCCCCCTCTGGCTATACCCCCCCGTGGTATCACGGGTTCTCCAGTTTTAGTGCCAAAGCAAGAAGGAGGAAGCCAATAACTGGTTTAAACAAATTAACTCCGAATAACGTCGGAGAACTGAAAAACCGTTCAACATGAACAACATGTGTACCCGCAAACAACCAAGAAATCCCGAAGGACAACAGGGCGGGTGCTGGGTCTCCCAATAAGAGCTAGAAGAAAAGGAATTTACGGTAAGTAACAAAATTCCCTTCTTCTTCAGCGCTCTATTGGGAGACCCAGACGATTGGGACGTCCAAAAGCTGTCCCTGGGTGGGTAAAGAGATACCTCATGTTAGAGCTGCAAAACAGCCCTCCCCTACGGGGATGTCACTGCCGCCCGCAGGACTCTTCTACCTAAGCTGGCATCCGCCGAAGCATAGGTATGCACCTGAAAATGTTTGGTGAAAGTGTGCAGACTCGACCAGGTAGTTGCCTGGCACACCTGTTGAGCCGAAGCCTGGTGTCGTAGCGCCCAGGACGCACTCACGGCTCTGGTTGAATGGGCTTTCAGCCCTGAAAGAACCGGAAGCCCTGCAAAACGGTAGGCTTCCAGAATTGGTTCTTTGATCCATCGAGCCAGGGTGGCTTTAGAAGCCTGCAACCTCTTGCGCGTACCAGCGACAAGGGCATCGGAACGGCGTACGGGCGCCGTGCGTGAAATGTAGATTCTGAGTGCTCTCACCAGATCTAGCAAACGTAAATCATTCTCATACCGGTGAACCGGATGAGTGCAAAAGGACGGTAAGGAGATATCCTGATTAAGATGAAACGAGGATACTACCTTAGGGAGAAACTCCGGAATGATGCGCAGCACTACCTTGTCCTGGTGAAACACCAGGAAGGGAGCCTTGGATGACAGAGCTGCCAGCTCAGACACTCGCCGAAGCGATGTGATCGCAACGAGAAACGCCACCTTCTGTGACAGGCGAGAAAAGGAAACTTCCTTCAGAGGCTCGAAAGGCGGCTTCTGGAGAGCAACTAGAACCCTGTTCAGATCCCATGGATCCAACGGCCGCTTGTACGGGGGTACGATATGACAAACCCCCTGCGGGAACGTGCGCACCTTAGAAGGACGTGCTAGACGCTTCTGAAAAAACACGGATAGTGCTGAGACTTGCCCTTTGAGGGAGTCTAGCGACAAGCCCTTTTCTAACTCCTATTGTAGGAAGGAAAGAAAGATAGGCAATGCAAATGGCCAGGGAGACACTCCCTGAGTAAAGCACCAGATTAAGAAAACCTTCCACGTTCTGTGGTAGATCTTAGCAGACGTGGGCTTCCTAGCCTGTCTCATGGTGGCAACGACCCCTTGGGATAATCCTGAAGACGCTAGGATCCAGGACACACAAGCCACACAGTCAGGTTCAGGGCCGCAGAATTCCGATGGAGAAAACGGCCCTTGAGACAGTAAGTCTGGTCGGTCTGGTAGTGACCCCGGTCGGCCGACCGTGAGATGCCACAGATCCGGGTACCACGATCTCCTCGGCCAGTCTGGTGCGACGAGTATGACGCGGCTGCAATCGGATCTGATTTTTGCGCAGTACTCTGGGCAAGAGTGCCAGAGTGGAAACACATATGTGAGCCGGAACTGCGACCAATCTTGCACTAAGGCGTCTGCCGCCAGAGCTCTGTGATCGCGCGATCGTGCCATAAATGCCGGGACCTTGTTGGTGTGCCGAGACGCCATTAGGTCGACGTCCGGCCCCCCCCCCAGCGGCAACAGATTTCCTGAAACACGTCCGGGTGAAGGGACCATTCCCCCGCGTCCATGCCCTGGCGACTGAGGAAGCCTGCTTCCCAGTTTTCTACGCCCGGGATGTGAACTGCGGATATGGTGGATGCTGTGTCCTCCACCCACATGAGGATTCGCCGGACTTCCTGGAAGGCTGCTGACTGCGTGTCCCTCCTTGGCGGTTGATGTATGCCACCGCTGTGGAGATGTCCGACTGGATTCGGATCTGCTCCCTTCTAGCCACTTTTGGAAAGCTAATAGGGTAAGATACCCTGCCCCGATTTCCAGCACATCGAACTGAAGGGTGGACTCCTGCTGAGTCCACGTCCCCTGAGCCATGTGGCGGAGACAAACTGCTCCCCACCCTGACAGACTCGTATCTGTCGTGACCACTGCCCAGGATGGGGGCTATGGCAATGAGGTGGGAATAAGCCACTATTGCAGAGAGTCCTCGGCCGTCAGGGAAAGGGAGACTTCCCGTCCAGGGAGGTTGACTGCCCATCCCATTGGCGGAGAATGTCCCATTGCCGTTGGCGCAGATGAAACTGCGCAAAGAGAACTGCCTCGATGGCTGCCACCATCTTCCTTAGGAAGTGCATGAGGCGCCTTAAGGGGTGCGACTGGCCTTGAAGGAGAGACTGCACCTCTGTCCGCAGTGAACGCTGCTGGTTCAGCGGAAGCTTCACTATGGCTGATAGAGTATGAAACTCCATGCCGAGATACGTTAGTGATTGAGTCGGAGACAGATTTGACCTTGCCAAATTGATGAACCACCCGAAAGTCTGGAGAGTCTCCAGCGTAACATTCAGGCTGCGTTGGCATGCCTCGAGGGAGGTTGCTTTGACGAGTAGATCGTCCAAGTACGGAATCACCGGGTGTCCGTGAGAGTGCAAGACTGCTACCACTGCTGCCATGACCTTGGTGAACACCCGTGGGGCTGTCGCCAGCCTGAATGGCAGAGCTACGAACAGAAGATGTTCGTCTCCTATCACAAAACGTAGAAAACGTTGGTGCTCCGTAGCAATTGGCACGTGGAGATAGGCATCTTTGATGTCTGTTGAGGCAAGGAAGTCTCCTCGAGACATTGAGGCAATGACGGATCGGAGGGATCCCATCCGGAACCGCCTGGCGTTCGCATGCTCGTTGAGCAGTTTCAGAACCAGAACAGGACGGAAGGAACCGTCCATTTTTGGAGCCACAAAGAGATTGGAGTACAAACCCTCGCCCTCGTTCCTGAGGGGGGACAGGGATCACCACTCCTTCTGCTCTTAGAGCGTCCACCGCCTGCAGCAGGGCATCTGCTCGGTGGAGAGGTGGGGCCGTTCTGAAGAATGGAGTCGGAGGACGAGAACAGAACACTGTCCTGTGCACGTGAGCACAATGTCCGTCACCCACCGGTCTGTGACCTGTGGCAGCTAAATGGCGCCAAAGGCGGGGGAGTCTGCCATCAACCGCGGATGCGGAGAGAGAGAGAGAGAGCTGAGAGTCCTGAGGAGACCGCCTTGGTAGCGGTTCCTCCGACTGCCTTCCTTGGGCGAGATTGAGCCCGGCCGGAATCTGAGCCCGTCTGAGGTTTTGTAGCCCTTTTGCACGAGGACAATTGGGACCTGCCGGAGCTTGGGAAGGACCGAAACCTCGACTGTACTTTTAGGACAGCATTAACAGGGTAAGTCGCAGTGCAGACATTGCGGGGTTACGGACGCCTCTGCGGTACAGATGTCCCTGCTCAAGGTCAGCTGCGCAAGAACAGCAGAAAAGGTTAGGTTGCCAATACGGCTGTGGATGCCGGAGCAACCGACACGCCGATAGCCTCCTAGACAGATTTCAACCAGAGTCCATCTGTCTGTGAATTTGGAGAATCCACCTTTGGACCCTGGGTCCAGCGCTGACCACGTCAGGGGAAAAAAGGGATAACGTGTATCCTAAAAACGTTTGGAGAAGACGCTTATCTGGTAAGCGTGGTGTTCCTGGACTGCTTCTCTGAAGTCAGCGTGGCCAGAAAAATACTCAATATCTGCGTGAGACACTGAAAAGGAACTTCTCCTGTTCGTCTCCTATCTCCACTGGGGGAGCTGAGGGAGAAAGATCCAACCTTCCATTGGTGGACGGTATAGGATCATTCCGTATGGCGTTACCACCCGGTGTATCCGGATTGAGAGCGATGTCAGTATCAAAGCCCTGAAGAGCTGCCTTTTGTTCAAGTAGATTGCCCATGGGTGCAAGTCTCTATATCATGACTACTCCGTCCCTGTCCATGGACAGGGTTGACAGGAGGTTTCTTTGGCCCCAACTAGTAGAGCCCCGGCAGACGAAGTGCTAGAGACCCCGGCAGACGACGTGCTACAGGGGAGCATGCACACAATGGGACGGTGTCATGAACAGCATCCCATGTAGTAAAAACAGCACTGAAAACTGTGTTGCTTTTTTGCCGCTGCCGACTAGCTATCTAGAAGTATATAGCCAAGATTGGTGACCGTACAGTGCAATGTATAGCATACAGGCATAAAGTACAAATGACCACTGCAGCACAAGCAATACAAGCAGCATAGAAGCCTGTGCCCTGGCACCCCTGCTCTTCTGCTGCTGTATACTAGTCATCTAGGGGAATATAGCCCAGAAGAGTGACCCTACAGTGCAATGTATAGCATACAAGCACAAGTACAAATGAACACTGCAGCACATGCAATCCAAGCAGCATAGAAGCCTGTGCCCTGGCACCTCTGCTCTTCTGCCGCTGTAGACTGGTCATCTAGGGGAATATAGCCCAGAAGAGTGACCATACAGTGCAATGTATAGCATACAAGCACAAGTACAAATGCACACTGCAGCCCATGCAATACAAGCAGCATAGAAAAAAAACCTGTGCCCCAGCACCCTTGGTTTTCTGCTGCTGTAGTCTAGCCATTCCAGGAGAATATAGCTAAGACTAGCGACTGTACAGTGCAATGTATAGCATATAAGCATAAACACAAATGAACACCTCAGTCGTGCAAAACAAGCAGCCTAGAAAGCCTGTGCTTTAGCACACCTGCTTTCCTGCTGCTGATGTGTCGCTCCCCAAGCGGGCATATAGCGACCTATGTAGTCAAAAACAACACATGTATACACTGCAGTTATTCGTGGTCAGCACTATTGTGCCTCTTACCGCCCGCCTATAAGCGGGTGTATGATCGCCACTGTCCTGCCTTGGTGCCCCGAGCTGCAGTAATGGCTGCCGGCTTCTTCCCCAGCTCGTGTGAGTAGGGGCGGGCCGTGGGCGTGCCCCCAAGGCAGAGCGGGAATCCGGCGTCCGACAGAGTGCAGTGAGAGGGCTGGAGCATGTAAAAAGGCTCCAGCCCTCGGCGCTGCTGATTGCTCAGCGCCTGTCCCCTTCCCTGAGTGACAGGGAGGGGGCGGGAACGAAGCGGCACTAGGCCGCAGAAGCCGGGGACTGGAGTTATAAGCGCCGCCGCCGTAAAAGCGCGGTCGGCGCCCAGTCCCCGGCGAACTACAAGTCCCAGCCGCGCCGCCGCTCCCGGAGCGTCCGGCGCGGTAGTTCCCAAAACACAAAGTCACTCAGCAAAGCTGCAGTGACTGTAACCCTTTACTGTCCCCGGCGCACTAGCACACCCAGCAAGTCTGGAGTGTGCTGTGCCTGTGTGTACGGGGACACAGAGTACCTGTAATGGTGCAGGGCCATGTCCCTGAACGGTACTCCAGCTCCGTATCCAGCAGGTTCAAATGGGTCTGTGGATGGAGCCCGGCGTCAGAGCTTTGAGGCCGGCAGGATCCCACTTCCTCAGAGCCCCTCAGGGGGATGTGGAAGGAAAGCAGCATGTGGGCTCCAGCCTCCGTACCAGCAATAGGTACCTCAACCTTACAACACCATCCAGGGGTGAGAAGGGAGCATGCTGGGGACACTATATGTGTCCTCTTTTCTTCCATCCGAAATAGTCAGCAGCTACTGCTGACTAAAATCTGTGGAGCTATGCGTGGATGTCTGACCTCCTTCGCACACAAAGCTAAAACTGGAGAACCCGTGATACCACGGGGGGGTATAGCCAGAGGGGGAGGGGCCTTGCACTTTTTAGTGTAGTGCTTTGTGTGGCCTCCAGAGGGCAGTAGCTATACCCCAATCGTCTGGGTCTCAATCGTCTGGGTCTCCCAATAGAGCGCTGAAGAAACTCAGTGTACCCGCAAAAGAAATGGACACGCTGTAAATTGGAAAAATGGTCCGCAGGTCAGTTTACAGAACGTGAAAAAGAAGCAGTGGGCAGGAGATCTCTATTAATCCCATCCACGTTGCTGGAATTTTAAGGGTATGTGCACACTGAGTATTTGGTTTCAGAAATAACTGCATCATTTCTTCATCTCTTGGCAGGAAGAACAGCGGCTAACATGCGTTTTTGCTGCATTTTTCAAATTTAAGTGAATGGATGAAAAATTGCTGCAAAAACGCTGCTACACTCACCGTGTGCACTACACTTCAAAATCCTCATTAACTTTGCTGGCATCAGGATATCCATCAGGTTTTGTGACAAATCTACACTCAGAAAAGCATCAAAAAATGCAATGTGTGCACACAGCCAACGATGGTTTTAATGCACTGAAAACAGGCTGCGTCAAAGCTCACCAAATACTGAGTAGGAACGTAGCCTAAAGGAGTTTTTGGGACATCCCAATGGCTTCCACTTTTCTGGGAAGACTTTCTACAAGATTTTAATGTTTGTCTGGGTATTTTTTGCAAATTCATCTAAAAGAGCATTTGTGAGGTCAGAAGCGGATGTTAAGCGAGTTCCTGGCTCATCTACACTTTCGAGGAACATTGCGGCTTAAAGTCTCCTCACCACTGGCATGCTGGAATGGTGTGTCAGTCTCCGCAAGGAGAATAGCTTCCCCATTTAGATAAAGTCTTAGCCTCTTATACAGTCAGATCAGATCTTATACTTTGCACTGACGATGGACAACCATACCAAAACACCATGTCTGTAAACTGAGGTTTTAATCTGGCATCAATCCTAAGTCATATGAAAAGGCTCGTCAAAGGGTCACATTGGACTTTTAGGATTGCTGCTTCCAGTAGGTGGCGCTAGAGTTCATCTACTGCCTCACTGAAGAGACAATGTGCATTTTTGTGTTATTTTACCTTTCGCTTAGTCTGAACTAAGATAAGGCTGCCCTCTAGTGGAGGGAAACTAATAGCACATAGTGATTAACCAGTTTATCGGTTTACTTTCTTTTCAGTTTTTCGCAAGGAATAAATCAAATATTCATTATACGTTTATTAAATATATACTCCTCTAAATGTGGTGAATAAGAATGCTGCAGCAAATCACCCATAACACATGTTATTGCTACACTACTCATGTAAAGTATTACAGACGTGTACCCACCTATGGCAAATGTAACAAGATCGGTCCTTGTGAATCGGGCATCCCGTGCCTCCACCAATGCCGTAAACATACTGGTTGCTTTTTGAAGAGTTTTCGGCAAAGTAGATGCCAGCTCCAAACATGCCACCAATGTAAGCGTGCCTTTCATCAAACCCCTTGTGAATAATGGCATTTACAAAAGGAGAACCTGTGAAAGATTAAGCACATCACACATCAATGGCAGAGAGTCATTAAGCTACCATATTTTCTGGATTATAAGACGCACTGGGGTAAAATGGAATGGAGTTTTATGATCCGGATATGGCACACCGGAGTGGCGTTGGTGAAGTGGGGTCACAGAAGGCAGGGTCAGCTATACAGAGGGCTTGGAGGAGGGGCGTTACTGCAGTGGAGTGGGCTCAGGAGGGTCAGCGATGCGGCGGGCGCCATTGATTGACAGCGGGCTCCATTGAATTGCCCATGGTTGACAAGATGAACTTCAAGAAAATGGCCACGGAGGCGGCGCATATGCAGCTTGACGCGATGGACTTCAAGAAAATGGCCACAGAATCCTATCTGTGCACATGCCACCTCCGCAGCCATTTTCTTGGAAGTCAATCTCATCAACCGCGGGCGATTCAATGGAGTCCACAGTCCGCTGGCAGATCAATGGCAAACACCGCGACACCCTCGAGCCTACAATATTGCCGACTCTCCGTCCACTTACTCTCCTGCGCCGTGACACCCCTTCCTCCGAGCCCGCAGCATCGCCGACCCTGCCTCCTGTGAACCTCCTGAGCCGCTCCACCACCGCCGCTGGTGAGATATTATAAGACGCACTAGGATTGTAAGACAGACCCTCATTTTAACATTAAAAACTATTTTTTCCTATATTCCTCCTCTAAATTTCGGGTTGGTCTTTTAATCTGGTGTGTCTTATAAAACGAAAAATACGGTAATTAAGCCACTTTTGAGAAAATGGTGGTATATTTTGGCGCATGCTTATTATGTGCCAGCATTTGTCACTTTTTTCCTCAATTTAGCAACTCTCTACTTTTTAGGCCACTCCATCTACTCAGTAGGAGGGCACAAGAGTGTGACCTGACCAATTTACTTAAATACATAGCAGAAAGCCAGGCCAATGTTCACACATGGAGCAGATGTCCGTTTGTGGTCCATGGTCAGACAAGAAGCACCACAACTATGAAAAGGCAAGCACATCTTTTGGTGCATCTTATGCCAGTAAGCTTCTGTTTAAGTCTTTGTAAATTCACCAAATGTTGTAACAAGCCATTTTAAAGCAGTAAAATGTAATTTGCAGATCAGCCAAATCCCATCAAGTTTCTGGTGAGGGCACAGCGGGAAACCGGGTTAAACATGGCCGCACTACAACTGCCCGATGTCTGTAATGGAATAGGGGATATCAATCTGGGACATAATATACAACGTCTAAAAGAAGGGAATTTTGTTTACTTACCGTAAATTCCTTTTCTTCTAGCTCCAATTGGGAGACCCAGACAGTGGGTGTATAGCTACTGCCCTCTGGAGGCCGCACAAAGAACTACACTTAAAAGTGTAAGGCCCCTCCCCTTCTGGCTATACACCCTCCCGTAGGAGTACAGATTCCTCAGTTTTAGTACCAAAGCAAGAAGGAGGAAAGCCAATAACAGTTTCAAAAACAAATTCAATCCGATAACACGATCGGAGAACTCAAGAAACAACATGAACAACATGTGCACCCGAAAAAACGAAACCCTAAGAACAAATAGGGCGGGTGCTGGGTCTCCCAATTGGAGCTAGAAGAAAAGGAATTTACGGTAAGTAAACAAAATTCCCTTCTTCTTTTTCGCTCCTAATTGGGAGACCCAGACAGTGGGACGTCCAAAAGCAGTCCCTGGGTGGGTAAAAAGATACCACATGAACGGGCTGTCAGACAGCCTCTTCCTACAGGTGGGCCACCGCCGCCTGAAGGACCTGTCTACCTAGGCTGGCATCTGCCGAAGCGTAGGTATGCACTTGATAGTGTTTGGTAAACGTGTGCAGACTCGACCAGGTAGCCGCCTGGCACACTTGCTGAGCCGTAGCCTGATGCCGCAATGCCCAGGACGCACCCACGGCTCTGGTAGAATGGGCCTTCAGTCCAGATGGAATCGGAAGCCCAGCAGAACGGTATGTGTGAAGAACTGGTTCCTTGATCCACCGCGCCAGGGTGGATTTGGAAGCTTGCGATCCCTTATGCTGACCAGCGACTAGGACAAAGAGCGCATCAGAACGGCGTAGGGACGCCGTGCGAGAAATGTAAATCCTGAGTGCTCTCACCAGGTCCAACAGATGTAAACCCTTTTCAAATTGGTGAACTGGATGCGGACACAAAGATGGCAAAGTGATATCCTGATTGAGATGAAAGGAAGAAACCACCTTGGGAGAAAACTCTGGAATTGGACGCAGTACTACCTTGTCTTGGTGAAACACCAGGAAGGGAGATTTGCAAGATAACGCCGCTAGCTCGGACACTCTTCGAAGAGACGTGACCGCCACAAGAAAAACTACCTTTTGTGAAAGCCGAGAAAGGGGAACCTCTTTCAAAGGCTCGAAAGGCGGCTTCTGGAGAGCAATGAGAACCTTGTTCTGATAGATCTTAGCTGAGGATGGTTTTCTAGCCTGTCTCATTGTGGCAACAACCTCATGAGATAAACCTGAGGCCGCTAGGATCCAGGACTCAATGGCCACACAGTCAGGTTCAGGGCCGCAGAATTCAGATGGAAAAACGGCCCTTGAGACAGCAAATCTGGACGGTCTGGTAGTGTCCACGGTTGGCCTACCGTGAGATGCCACAGATCCGGGTACCACGACCTTCTTGGCCAATCTGGAGTGACGAGTATGGCTCGATGGCAGTCGGACCTGATTTTCCGGAGAACTCTGGGTAACAATGCTAGAGGTGGGAACACATAGGGGAGTCGGAATTGCGACCAATCCTGAACCAAGGCGTCTGCCGCCAGTGCTCGGTGATCGTGAGACCGTGCCATGAAAACTGGGACCTTGTTGTTGTGCCGTGACGCCATCAGATCGACGTCCGGCGTCCCCCAGCGGCAACAGATCTGCTGAAACACGTCCGGGTGAAGGGACCATTCTCCTGCGTCCATGCCCTGGCGACTGAGAAAGTCTGCTTCCCAGTTTTCCACGCCTGGGATGTGAACTGCGGATATGGTGGACGCTCTGCTTTCCACCCACGTCAAAATCCGTTGGACTTCTTGAAAAGCTTGGCGACTGCGTGTTCCCCCTTGGTGGTTGATGTACGCCACCGCCGTGGAATTGTCCGACTGAATCCGAATCTGCTTGCCTTCCAGCCATTGTTGGAAGGCTCGCAGGGCAAGATAGATTGCTCTGATTTCCAGAACATTGATCTGCAGGGTGGACTCTTCCAGAGTCCACATCCCCTGAGCCCTGTGGTGGAGATACACCGCTCCCCACCCTAATAGGCTCTCCCATTGTAGAGGGCGCAGATGAAACTGCGCGAACGGGACTGCCTCCATTGCTGCTACCATCTTTCCTAGGAAATGCATGAGGCGCCTCAGTGAGTGCGACTGGCTCTGAAGGAGAGATTGCACTCCAGTCCGTAGCGAGCACTGCTTGTCCAGTGGAAGCTTCACTATCGCTGAGAGAGTATGAAACTCCATGCCAAGATAAGTCAGAGATTGGGTCGGGGTTAGATGAGACTTTGGAAAGTTGATAATCCACCCGAAACTCTGGAGAGTGTCTAGTGCCACCTTCAGACTGTGTTGGCATGCCTCTTGAGAGGGTGCCTTTATAAGCAGGTCGTCTAGATACGGGATGACCGAGTGACCCTGCGAGTGCAGAACAGCTACTACTGCTGCCATGACTTTGGTGAAGACCCGGGGGGCTGTTGCCAGACCGAAAGGTAACGCTACGAACTGCAGGTGTTCGTCGTGTATGACGAAGCGTAGGAAACGCTGATGCTCTGGTGCGATCGGCACGTGGAGATACGCATCTTTGATATCTATTGATGCTAGAAAATCTCCTTGAGACATTGAGGCTATGACGGAGCGTAGGGATTCCATCCGGAACCTTCTGACTTTTACGTGTCTGTTGAGCAACTTTAGATCCAGGACGGGCCGATACGATCCGTCCTTTTTTGGGACCACAAACAGATTGGAGTAAAAACCGTGACCTTGTTCCTGAAGAGGGACGGAGGTCACCACTCCTTCCGCCTTTAGAGCGGCCACCGCCTGCAACAGAGCATCGGCTCGGTCTGGTGGTGGAGAAATTCTGAAGAACGAGTTGGCGGACGAGAACTGAACTCTATCCTGTACCCGTGAGACAGAATATCCCTCACCCAACGGTCTTTGACGTGTGACAGCCAGATGTCGCCAAAGTGGGAAAGCCTCCCACCGACCGCGGGTGTGGGAATCGGAGACCGCAAGTCAGGAGGACGCCGTCTTGGCAACGGTTCCTCCGGCTGTCCTTTTTGGGCGTGACTGAGACCTCCAAGAATCTGAGCGTCTCTGGTCTTTTTGAGTCTTTTTTGACGAGGCGAATTGGGACCTGCCCGGTCCTCGAAAGGACCGATAACCAGACTGACCCTTCCTCTGTTGGGGTCTGTTTTGTCTGTGTTGCGGTAAGGATGAGTCCTTACCCTTGGAGTGTTTGATGATTTCATCCAAACGCTCTCCAAACAATCGGTCACGAGAAAAAGGCAAATTGGTTAAGCACTTCTTGGAATGAGAATCTGCTTTCCAATGTCTCAACCACAGGGCCCTACGCAAAACAACGGAGTTGGCTGACGCCACTGCCGTGCGGCTTGTAGCGTCAAGAACAGCATTAATCGCGTACGACGCGAATGCCGCCATTTGCGAGGTCAATGGTGCTACCTGCGGGGCAAATGCACGTGTGACGGAGTCAACTCGCGCAAGCCCGGCTGAGATAGCTTGGAGTGCCCATACGGCTGCAAAAGAAGGCGCTAATGACGCTCCAATCGCTTCATAGATGGATTTCAGCCAGAGCTCCATCTGCCTGTCAGTGGCATCTTTAAGTGCCGCTCCATCTTCAACTGCAACCAAGGATCTAGCTGCAAGCCTGGAAATTGGAGGATCCACTTTTGGACACTGGGTCCAACCCCTGACCACCTCAGGGGGAAAAGGATAGCGTGTATCTTTAAGCCGTTTAGGAAAACGCCTTTCAGGATAAGCGTGGGGTTTCTGGATTGCGTCTCTAAAGTCAGCGTGGTCCAGAAAAGTGCTTAAAGTACGCTTAGGGTATCTGAAATGGATTCTCTCGTGCTGCGAAGCTGACTCCTCCACAAGAGGAGCTGGTGGGGAAATATTTAACATCTTATTGATGTTAAATATAAGATCATTAACTACGGCGTCACCATCTGGTGTATCTAGATTGAGAGCGGTCCCAGGATCAGAATCCTGATCAGTTACGTCCGCCTCATCACCCATAGATTCATCTCGCTGGGATCCTGACCATTGAGATGAATGTGAAGGCCCGTCATAGCGAGCCCGCTTAGGCTGCCCGGGGCCATCGTCCGAGTCAGAGTCTTCACCCTGAGGTGTATATGCCCGTCCCGGAGCTTGGAGCTGAGGGGGACCAGGGGGCAATGATTGCACAGTGTCCGTGGCCTGAAGTACAGGCCTAGCTCGCAATGTGTCAAGAATTTGTGACATAGTGAGAGACATTCTGTCAGCAAAAGCTGCAAACTCAGTTCCTGTCACCTGGACAGCATTCACAGGTGGTACACCCTGGGTCACGTCCAGCAGAGGTCCCGACTGTGCAAGCGCCGCAGGGGCCGAGCACTGCACACAATGGGGGTCCGTGGAGCCTGCCGGTAGAAAAGTCCCACATGCGGTGCAGGAAGCATATAATGTCTGTGCCTTGGCACCCTTGCGTCTTACGGACGACATGCTGCTGGCTCTCTGCAATGTGAGAGAGTCTATAGCCAAAGGGCGACCAGCGCTATGCAATACAAAGTATTTGTAGAAACAAAATACTAAGAATACTACTGGCACTGCAGAATTCCTTGTCTGGGTCTCCCCGGCTCCCCTCTGCAGCTCAGCGTGTCAGCAGGAATGGCTGCCGGCGTCTGTGGAGAGGGGCGGCCCGTGGGAGTTCCCAAACAAAAGTGCGGGAAACAGTGTCCCCTCTGTGCCGATTGTGAGGGCTGGAGTATGTAAAAACGACTCCAGCCCTCGGCGCTGATGCACTGACCAGCGTCCCGCCCCTCTCCTGACTGGCAGGTCTGGGGGCGGGAACGAACGGAAGCAGGCCGCAAAAGCCGGGGACTCGAGTTATCAGCGCGGCCGCCGTAAAAGCGCGGGCCGCGCTGAAGTCCCCGGCGCACCACAAGTGCCAGCCGCGCCGCAGTCCCAGCGGCCGGTGCGACCGATTCCTAGACGTGGCCAGCGTCCCGCCCCTCTCCTGACTGGCAGGTCTGGGGGCGGGAACGAACGGAAGCAGGCCGCAAAAGCCGGGGACTCGAGTTATCAGCGCGGCCGCCGTAAAAGCGCGGGCCGCGCTGAAGTCCCCGGCGCACCACAAGTGCCAGCCGCGCCGCAGTCCCAGCGGCCGGCGCGACCGATTCCTATAAGTGTGCCTGCTTCAGCGAAGCTGAATGAGGCCATGGCACAAGCGCCGTAGCGCTGATGTCCCCCGGCGCACTACAACACCCAGCATGCTGCGGTGTGAGCGCCAAATGCACGGGGACACAGAGTACCTTGAGGAAGCAGGGCCATGTCCCTGATGTACTCCGCTCCATCCAGCATCTTCTCCAGGGGCTGTAGATGGAGCACGGTCTCAGTGCCTGGAGACCAGTAAATCCCACTTCACCCAGAGCCCTGTAAAAAGGGATGGGGAAGGAATCAGCATGTGGGCTCCTGCCGCCGTACCCGCAATGGGTACCTCAACCTTACAAACACCTCCGACATACAGTGGGGTGAGAAGGGAGCATGCTGGGAGCCCTGTATGGGCCCTCTTTTCTTCCATCCGACATAGTCAGCAGCTGCTGCTGACTAAAAACAATGGAGCTATGCGTGCGTGTCTGACCTCCTTGCGCACAAAGCTAAAACTGAGGAATCTGTACTCCTACGGGAGGGTGTATAGCCAGAAGGGGAGGGGCCTTACACTTTTAAGTGTAGTTCTTTGTGCGGCCTCCAGAGGGCAGTAGCTATACACCCACTGTCTGGGTCTCCCAATTAGGAGCGAAAAAGAAATAATGACCTGGTCTAAGTACGTACCACAATATATGGACACACCAGGTGGTTCACTGACCCAAAATCAACAGTCTCATATATGCCTATGTGGCTTTGAGTTTTGGTCAGGAGTCCCCTTGCCTGTCTACATTGCTACCTGTACTTTCAGATATGAAAGTGGATGTGTGAAAACTGGCCGAAGTGTCAACTCCTTAACAGCAGTCACATTTAGGCGGCGATTTAAGATATTAAGACAGGCGTAATGCATGGCAGTCTTAACGAAGCGGTCACTGGAGTACACTAACCTGACTCAGGCAGCATGCACTGCTTAATGACATAGGAACGTCTGACACCCAGTGTGCCAGAAACGTGCGCCAGCTGTGGGTTGGTGTACATTTCTGGAATAAGTTATGAGTAGCTTGTGATAAATTTGATAAATGGGTAGCACTGCTCCCCGTCCCACACACGCTACTCTCCTATTGGTGCAGCTCGCAGGGACTGACGAGTAAACACCAGAAGTTGCAATATTATTGTATAACTTCAGAGCTGCACAAAAATATTGCGACTTAAGGGTTTTACAGGATTTCTAGCAAAATTAACGTTAATAAATAACCACTTTAGTGTCTGCCTTCCTATAATATACCATTGAGGACAAACAGAACTGGCAGTATAAATTAGCTGATGTAGAAAATGCTCAGAACTAAAGTAGAAATACTGAATGGACGCGTTTACAGCTCATTAATCTACATTTGTAATATCTTCATTAATAACGCTCTCTTCCACCTGCAGAGATGCAACTGGCTACTTCACACCAAGCTGCCATGTCAGCAGATCTGGACAGTAACCGGTCATCTTTTATGTTCTTCATTTTCCCCAGACACAAGTTACATATGAGAATGGCTGAGACTTACCGTGAAAAAGCATTCTTTCATTAGCGTGATTATGGTTTTCCTCTGTAACTTCTTTTCTCCGGTGAGTGTATCTTTCCCAGAGCTTTTTATTGCAAACCTTCTGAATCTAGACAAGTCCAGGGAATGACAATTACCTTCTAATCATCCAGGTCTACATCGTGCACAAAACTCCTGAAGACGCAGCAGCTTACCTTTAGGATGTTATATCTGTTAAACACTCCACCTGCGTGTCCCCCGTCTCTATGTTCCCGGACTGTGCTCTGCATCTAAACATTAACATATGCACATTTTTTTTTATATATTTTTGTTTATATAATATATATATATATATATATATATATATATATATATATATATATATATATATATATATATAAATATATATATATAAAAATAAATAAATAATATCTCTCTCTCTCTCTATATCTCTCTATCTATATCTCTCTCTATATATATATACGGTATATATATATATATATATATATATATATATCTATATAATCTATATCTATCTATCTGTATATCTATAATGTATTTACATATATGTACACACACATATATATATATATATATATATATATATATATATATTATAATATATCTACATATATATCTATATACATATATATACATCTATATATATATATATATATCTATACATCTCTATCTATCTCTCTACCTACATATACATTATATTATTATATATATATATATATATATATATATATATACACACACACATATATATATATATACATATACACACACACTTTATATATATTTAGGCAAGCATTTTTACTGTTAGTTTGCACTAATAAGTTCTGCAACTAAAAAAAAAAAAAAAAAAAAAAAAAGCAAAACAAAAAAAAAATATTTATTGAGGTGTTTTGCATTTCAGAACCTTTTTAGTTATAAGCTTTGGCATGTAAGTCTTTCTTTTTTTATCTTTATATGTGTGTGGTTTATGTCCATTTGACTGACCGTGCTTTCAAGTCCTCCTCCCCCATTAGTAACAGGCGTTTTTATCCTTTAATGGTGGGTCTCTCTTTTCCCAAAGATGAAGGGAATTTTGTTACTTACCGTAAATTCCTTTTCTTCTAGCTCTTATTGGGAGACCCAGACGATTGGGGTATAGCTACTGCCCTCCGGAGGCCACACAAAGCACTACACTAAAAAGTGCAAGGCCCCTCCCCTTCTGGCTATACCCCCCCGTGGTATCACGGGTTCTCCAGTTTTAGTGCCAAAGCAAGAAGGAGGAAGCCAATAACTGGTTTAAACAAATTAACTCCGAATAACGTCGGAGAACTGAAAAACCGTTCAACATGAACAACATGTGTACCCGCAAACAACAAAAAAATCCCGAAGGACAACAGGGCGGGTGCTGGGTCTCCCAATAAGAGCTAGAAGAAAAGGAATTTACGGTAAGTAACAAAATTCCCTTCTTCTTCAGCGCTCTATTGGGAGACCCAGACGATTGGGACGTCCAAAAGCTGTCCCTGGGTGGGTAAAGAGATACCTCATGTTAGAGCTGCAAAACAGCCCTCCCCTACGGGGGTGTCACTGCCGCCTGCAGGACTCTTCTACCTAAGCTGGCATCCGCCGAAGCATAGGTATGCACCTGATAATGCTTGGTGAAAGTGTGCAGACTCGACCAGGTAGCTGCCTGACACACTTGTTGAGCCGAAGCCTGGTGTCGTAATGCCCAGGACGCACCCACGGCTCTGGTTGAGTGGGCTTTTAGCCCTGAAGGAACCGGAAGCCCCGCAGAACGGTAGGCCTCTAGAATTGGTTCTTTGATCCATCGAGCCAGGGTGGCTTTAGAAGCCTGCAACCCCTTGCGCGAACCAGCGACAAGGACAAAAAGTGCATCGGAACGGCGCATGGGCGCCGTGCGGGAAATGTAGATTCTGAGTGCTCTCACCAGATCTAGCAAACGTAAGTCCTTTTCATACCGGTGAACCGGATGAGGACAAAAGGAAGGCAAGGATATATCCTGATTAAGATGAAACGAGGATACGACCTTAGGGAGAAACTCCGGAATGGGGCGCAGCACTACCTTGTCCTGGTGGAACACCAGGAAGGGAGCCTTGGATGACAGAGCTGCCAGCTCCGACACTCGCCGAAGCGATGTGATCGCAACAAGAAACGCCACTTTCTGTGACAGGCGAGAAAAGGAAACTTCCTTCAGAGGCTCGAAAGGCGGCTTCTGGAGAGCAACTAGTACCCTGTTCAGATCCCATGGATCTAACGGCCGCCTGTACGGGGGCACAATATGACAGACCCCCTGCAGGAACGTGCGCACCTTAGGAAGACGTGCTAGACGCTTCTGAAAAAACACGGATAGTGCCGAGACTTGCCCTTTAAGGGAGCTGAGCGACAAGCCCTTTTCCAACCCCGATTGCAGGAAGGAAAGAAATTTGGGCAATGCAAATGGCCAAGGGGATACTCTCTGTGCAGAGCACCAGGATAAGAAAATCTTCCACGTTCTGTGGTAGATCTTAGCAGACGTTGACTTCCTAGCTTGTCTCATTGTGGCTACGACTCCTTGAGATAATCCTGCGGACGCTAGGATCCAGGACTCAATGGCCACACAGTCAGGTTCAGGGCCGCAGAATTCTGATGGAAAAACGGCCCTTGGGACAGTAAGTCTGGTCGGTCTGGCAGTGACCACGGTCGACCGACCGTGAGATGCCACAGATCCGGATACCACGACCTCCTCGGCCAGTCTGGGGCGACGAGTATGACGCGGCTGCAATCGGATCTGATCTTGCGTAACACTCTGGGCAAGAGTGCCAGAGGTGGGAAGACGTATGGGAGCCGGAACTGCGACCAATCTTGAACTAATGCGTCTGCCGCCAGAGCTCTTTGATCGCGCGACCTCGCCATGAATGCCGGGACCTTGTTGTTGTGCCGGGACGCCATTAGATCGACGTCCGGCACTCCCCATCGGCGACAGATTTCCTGAAACACGTCCGGGTGAAGGGACCACTCCCCTGCGTCCATGCCCTGGCGACTGAGGAAGTCTGCTTCCCAATTTTCTACGCCTGGGATGTGAACCGCGGATATGGTGGAGGCTGTGTCCTCCACCCACATTAGGATGCGCCGGACTTCTTGGAATGCTTGCCGACTGCGCGTCCCTCCTTGGTGGTTGATGTATGCCACCGCTGTGGAGTTGTCCGACTGGATTCGGATCTGCTTTCCTTCCAGCCACTGTTGGAAGGCCAGTAGGGCAAGATACACTGCCCTGATTTCCAGAACATTGATCTGAAGGGTGGACTCCTGCGGAGTCCACGTCCCCTGGGCCCTGTGGTGGAGAAACACTGCTCCCCACCCTGACAGACTCGCATCTGTCGTGACCACTGCCCAGGATGGGGGCAGGAAGGATCTTCCCTGAGACAATGAGGTGGGAAGGAGCCACCATTGTAGAGAGTCCTTGGCCGTCTGGGAAAGAGAGACTTTCCTGTCCAGGGACGTTGACTTCCCGTCCCATTGGCGGAGAATGTCCCATTGAAGTGGACGCAGATGAAACTGCGCAAAGGGAACTGCTTCCATGGCTGCCACCATCTTCCCGAGGAAGTGCATGAGGCACCGTAAGGGGTGCGACTGGCCTTGAAGGAGGGATTGCACCCCTGTCTGTAGGGACCGCTGCTTGCTCAGCGGAAGCTTCACTCTCGCTGCTCGAGTATGAAACTCCATGCCAAGATACGTTAGCGACTGTGACGGTGACAGATTCGACTTTGGAAAGTTGATGATCCATCCGAACGTCTGTAGAGTCTCCAGCGTAGCATGTAGACTGAGTTGGCATGCCTCTTGAGAGGGTGCCTTGACAAGTAGATCGTCCAGGTAAGGGATCACCGAGTGTCCCTGAGAGTGCAAGACTGCTACCACCGCCGCCATGACCTTGGTGAAGACCCGGGGGGCTGTCGCCAGACCGAATGGCAGAGCTACGAACTGAAGATGGTCGTTTCCTATCACAAAACGTAGAAAACGTTGATGTTCTGTAGCAATTGGCACGTGGAGATAAGCATCTTTGATGTCTATTGAGGCAAGGAAGTCTCCTTGAGACATTGAGGCAACGACAGAGCGGAGGGTTTCCATCCGGAACCGTCTGGCGTGCACATGTTTGTTGAGCAGCTTTAGATCCAGAACAGGACGGAACGAGCCGTCCTTTTTTGGAACCACAAAGAGATTGGAGTAAAACCCTCGCCCTTGTTCCTGAGGCGGTACAGGAACCACTACTCCTTCCGCTCTTAGGGAGTCCACCGCCTGCAGCAGGGCATCTGCTCGGTCTGGATGTGGGGAGGTTCTGAAGAACCGAGCTGGAGGACGAGAACTGAACTCGATTCTGTACCCGCGAGACAAAATGTTTGTCACCCACCGGTCTTTGACCTGTGACATCCAAATGTCGGAAAAGCGGGAGAGCCTGCCCCCAACCGGAGATGCGGAGGGGGGGGGCTGGAAGTCATGAGGTAGCCGCTTTGGAAGCGGTTCCACCATTTGCTTTCTTGGGGCGTGCGTGAGCCCGCCAGGAATCTGAGACTCTTTGCGTCCTCTGAGTCCCTTTGGACGAGGAGAATTGTGTCTTGCCCGAACCTCGAAAGGACTGAAACCTCTGCTGCCATTTTTTCTGCTGAGGTTTGTTTGATCTGGGCTGGGGTAAGGAAGAGTCTTTACCCTTGGACTGTTTAATGATGTCAGCCAATGGCTCGCCAAACAGTCTATCTCTAGATAAAGGCAAGCTGGTTAAACATTTTTTGGAACCAGCATCTGCTTTCCAGTCCTTTAACCACAAGGCTCTGCGCAAAACTACCGAATTGGCGGACGCCATTGAGGTGCGGCTGGTAGATTCTAGGACCGCATTGATAGCGTAAGACGCAAACGCAGACATCTGCGAGGTAAGGGACGCCACTTGCGGCGCCGCTGGATGTATGATAGCATCCACTTTTGCTAAACCAGCTGAAATAGCTTGGAGTGCCCATACGGCTGCGAATGCTGGAGCAAACGACGCGCCGATAGCTTCATAGACAGATTTTAACCAAAGGTCCATCTGTCTGTCATTGGCATCCTTAAGTGAAGCGCCATCCTCCACTGCAACTATGGATCTAGCTGCAAGTTTGGAAATCGGGGGGTCTACTTTTGGACACTGGGTCCAGCGCTTGACCACATCAGGGGGGAAAGGAAAACGTGTATCCTTAGAACGTTTAGAGAAACGCCTTTCTGGATGAGCGTCGTGTTTCTGGATTGATTCTCTGAAGTCAGAGTGATCCAAGAAAGCACTCAATTTACGCTTGGGATAGAGGAAACGAAACTTCTCCTGCTCTGCAGCTGCCTCCTCTGCAGAAGGGGCTGGGGGAGAAATATCCAACAGCCTATTGATGGCTGAGATAAGATCGTTTACCATGGCGTCCCCATCCGGGGTATCCAGATTGAGAGGGGTTCCAGGATAAGACTCCTGATCACTCTCTTCAGACGCATCACAGGGCGACTGATTGCGCTGAGACCCTGAGCAGTGTGATGACGTTGAGGGTCTTTCCCAGCGAGCTCGCTTAGGGTGGCTGGGGCTATCATCTGAGTCATAATACTCAGCTTGGGAAGCCGGGGACCCCCTTGCAGTCTGGACTAATTCCAACTGAGGGGGATTAGAGGACAGAGACCTCGCCGTGTCCATAGACTGAGCCCCAGTCATGGATTGCAAAGTTTCAAGGATTTTTGCCATAGTCACAGACATTCCATCAGCAAAAGCTGCAAAGTCTGTCCCTGACACCGGGGCAGGACTTACAAGCGTCTCAGCCTGGGTCACTACCCCTCCGGACTCCGGCTGGCGAAGCAGCACCGGATCTGAGCATTGCACACAATGTGGGTCTTTGGAACCTGCTGGTAGAGCAGCCCCACATGCAGCACACGCAGTGTACACAGCCCTAGCCTTGGCAGCCTTGCGTTTTGTGGATGACATGTTGCTGCCTCCTCAGAGCGATCTGGGGTATCCAGCCAGGAAGCGACCTCACAGTGCAAGAAATCACTAAATATATATATCTGGTGACACAGTACACCAATACACAGTGAGGCACTAGAGGGGCCAGCTGAAATGCCGCTTACCGCCCGCTTAAGAGCGGGTGTGTGGTATCCAAAAGCCCCCTAGTCCAGGTCTCCCAGAGCCTTGCGTCCTTCCTCCAGCCAGACTGCATGTAATGGCTGCCGGCGTTCTGAGAGAGGAGGAGGGCGGGCCCTGGGCGTTCCTGGCTAAGAGCGGGAAGCCTGCTTCCCTCTGTGCCTAGTGAGAGGGCTGGAGCATGTAAATCAGGCTCCAGCCCTCGTCGCTGCGGTGAAACAGCGTCTCTCCCCTACCCTGATTGACAGGGTGGGGGCGGGAACGAAGCGGAGCTAGGCCGCAAAAGCCGGGGACTGGATTTATAAACGCTGCCGCCGTAAAAGCGCGGTCGGCGTGTCCCCGGCGCACCACAAGTCACAGCAGCGCCGCCCGGTCCAGTGGGGGTCGGCGCTGCGTTCCCACACTACAAAGTCCCCCAGTAAACTGTAGGGACACTAACTCCCACGTCACGGTCCCCGGCGCACTACAACACCCAGCCAGCCCGGAGTGTGTCTGTGCCTGCCGGGGACACAGAGTACCTGTATGATGCAGGGCCATGTCCCTGATTGTACTCATGCTCCGAATCCATCAGGTTCTATGGGTCTGTGGATGGAGCCCGGCGTCAGAGCTTAGAGGCCGGCAGGATCCCACTTCCACAGAGCCCTACAAGGGGATGTGGAAGGAAAACAGCATGTGGGGCTCCAGCCCCTGTACCAGCAATAGGTACCTCAACCTTACAACACCATCCACGGGTGAGAAGGGAGCATGCTGGGGGCCCTATATGGGCCCTCTTTTCTTCCATCCGAAATAGTCAGCAGCTACTGCTGACTAAAATCTGTGGAGCTATGCGTGGATGTCTGACCTCCTTCGCACAAAGCTTGAAAACTGGAGAACCCGTGATACCACGGGGGGGTATAGCCAGAAGGGGAGGGGCCTTGCACTTTTTAGTGTAGTGCTTTGTGTGGCCTCCGGAGGGCAGTAGCTATACCCCAATCGTCTGGGTCTCCCAATAGAGCGCTGAAGAAATGTCGTTTTAGTGGGGCCCAATACAATGCCGTGACGTGGCTACTGGACAGGTATTATGGCCATATTGATATGGAAAATACCTCAAAAAATATTTAGAATTTTTTTGCTGTTTTGTCTTTTTAGTTGCAAGCTTTGGCATGTAAGTCTTTGCTTTTTGTCCCCGTTCTGGTCAATGTTTAGTAATGGAAGAAACACGTGCCATGATAACCCACCGGCAGCATCATAAATCTTATTACAGCAAGGCTTACACGGTAAAAGGGCAACCATAACCAGGAACATAAGATTTAGCTGTATTTCGAGCTCCCTGCAGCAGGGGACTTCACTGATTTTTTAAGTAACTTACCAATACCTTATATATGTATATAAAATTAAGGAGGGATCACTAATAAAACAAATACCTCTTCATCCACAGATAGAAACTCCTTATCATCTGGCGCAAGGTCGATTAATATAGTCCCACTGTTTGAAGTGTTCAGTGTCAAGTATGGATTCAAGCCTAGAAATCCGAGATCATAAATCAGTGAATGTGACACGTGTACATCACACAATGTCAGAGACCAAAAATCTACCCGAAACTAAACAAACCAATAAAAGGCAAAACATCAAAACCAATAATACACAGGATTCACTTCTGCTATAAAACATCATCAATATATGGACATGAGATCGTACATTGATCATAGCTGAATGTCATGAGCTCAATGTTGCATTAGTCAATATTCTAAACTTTTCATTGCACAAAAACCATAAAGAGGTTACCCATTACCTTGTTGGCCTGATATCAACCTCTCTACGCCTTTTATGATCTTATGTCTGTGTCCGTACGCATTAATACCGATCTCCTTGAATTCTTTGTGTCCCATCTCAATAACGACATCTAGTGTTATCTGTAAACAGACAGTATAGAGAACGTAACATGGATAAAGCTGCTGGTGGGCTGGAATTATTCATCTCCATACAACACGAGTGTGAAAACAAGGAACTTTGCAATGTATTTTTTATTGAAAATAGTCTCCATTCTCAGAGAACACAGTTGTGTTACATTTGATTGTGTACAGCTCGTTGCCTCGGTTACCGACCACCTCTGTAGTCTAATCAGTGGTGGCCGATCTCAAAGGTAAGGAGCAGAGTGCATATAAGCGCTTTCCAATAGAGCTGGTAAGTTCTGCTTTGAAGCTGTACAATTCTCTGGATTGAGCGCTCCTCCGATGCTGCAGAGGGAAAGCTCCATCTGTGTGCGGTTTGGGCCAGCGATCCAGGAGCCCACTGGTAAGGCTAGTTTCACACTTGCGTTGTTTTGACGCAAATGGAATCAGTCACTAATGTAGTACAGTTCATTTATTTACATTTGAAGCGCGTTACTATGGCATGTGTGTGTGTCATGCAGTACCCGCTTGTGTCCACACGATGTCGCGCTTCCACTGTAAATAAATTAACTGTACTGTATTTGTGACGGAGCCCGAATCCGTTAAAATAGCGCAAATGTGAAACGGCCCTTAGTAAGATGCTGCGAGGCAGTGCATTCCTGATGAAGATGGGCCAAGCCATTTATACAGTAACTTAGTAAATTGCATGTCAGTATTCCTTAAATTTACTATGGTTATAAAACCTGCCCAATAATACAATGGTGACGCTGTAATAGATCGGATGAGTGTAAGAATTTAGCCGATGTAGAAGGTTTCATCTGGTAACGGTACAATATTGGGCTTACTACCTACCTGCTCCCTCTCAAAGATGTCAATTAAGTGCTCAAGTCCAAGGTTCCTCAAAAACTGATTGATACTGAAATCCATGCCAGGCACTTAAAAGAGGAAAAAAACAAAAAGGTTAACACCTTTATCATTATCTGTGCAACCAAGTCTAAATACTGCTAGGCATATGCTAGGAATCTGAACAGTACTCGCTATATCCAAGTATGTAAGGTATCACCTTACTGGGGTCTACCAATGTAGACAATGCGGTTTTTAAAGGGAACCTATCACCTATAAAAAAAATGCTATTATCCTACAAATATGGGGTTAGTCTGCAGGTTAATTGCATTCTAAACCTGCCCGGCACCTGCACAGTAAGGCTATGTGCCCACGTTGCGTTCTGTCCCTGCAAAAATTTCTGCAGCGATTTGAACAGCACAAGTGCGCTTCAAATCGCTACAGAAACAGTGCGTACTGAAAAGCCGACTTCATGCGCTCTGGATGCAGCCCCTCCCATAGACAGAGCGGGGGCTGCATGCAAAGCGCATGAAAGAAGTGACATGTCCCTCCTTAGAACGCAGCGCTTCGGCAACAACCGAAGCGCTGAGTTCTAATACGCCACATGGGCATGGATTAGGCACAATCTTCATATATTATGCTGGGGACGCAGGACGCATGCAGTTACGCTGCGGTGCAGAACGCAGCGTAACTGCATGAAAATACACTACGTGGGCACAGAGCCTTAACCACGCTGGGGGGAAGAAATTAACTTTAATATTACTGATAGAGTTTCGGTTTCACTCACAGGGGTGGCGCTGGTTCAGTCACTGCTCAGTGTATGGAGAGTGGCAGCTGTAGCCGCACCCCACACTGACTGACAGCCAGCTCAGCATTAAAACCAGCTGTTTGTCAGCATAGGGGAAAACAGTTACAACCACCACTCTCCATAAACAGCAGTGACTGAACCAGCACAGACACCGCGGCCCTGTGACAAACTGGAATTCTGCAAGGGGGAAAGGGGGGGATTTAAGTTCTCTTCTTCCCGGGAGCAGGGTTTACTGTGCAGGCTCCGGGGAGGTTAAGAATGCTATTAACCTCATATCTGCAGGTTAATAACATTTTTCCAAGGGGCAGGTTCCCTTTAAGTGTCACATTTGAGATGAGGCACAATTTCACATGCAAACCTCCACTCCATTCCTCGTCTTTGGGACAGTCATATATAAATCATATGGCTCTGCCACCTCAGATGGTATCAAACAATGCTATCACAGTATTTAGTATACCAAACAGTTTAAACAATTTAATTGTAATCACATTGTATCTTTATCTGGTGGACAGCCCCTTTATGTATCTTCACCAGCATTATTTGCACAGTCACTTACCATCTTCTTTTCTCTCTAAACCAACAGCTCCCTCTGCAACGCCACTACTTCCAGATGGCACATCAGGGAAGCTGACAGCCAAGTTGTCCAAGCTGCTGGCAGCGGAGAGAGTTGGCGGACTGGAGGGTGCAGATGACAAAGCTGCCGCCGATGGGTTTGTGGGCTGGGAGACATTGATCACTTGTGGTTTATAAAACGTTGGTAGAGCAGCTGAAGGCATAGCTGCTGCCAGGAGGGCCCGTACATCATCTGCCTGATTAAAGAAACAAAGAAGTTAATAAGGGCGCAGTTTCCTAAGTACCGTATTTTTCGGACTATAAGACGCACTTTTCCCCCCAAATTTTGGAGGAAAGTGGGGGGTGCGTCTTCTAATCTGAATATATGATTGTGGCTCCGGCGATCCGGTTCTCTGTATTCACTTGTGTTAGTGTCTTTAAGACACTAACACAAATGAATCCCCGTACCTCTGTATACGCCGCACTTCTGGATTCAGCGGAGCCGGTCTGCTCCCTGACCTGGCGTGCAGCGACTGCTGACGCTGCAGAGGTCACGGCAGCGTGGTGAGGTTGCTCATCCTGCGGCCGCCTGCCAGAGTCAGTGTGCCTGCAGAGTGCCGCGGAGGAAGACAGAGAAAAGGCCGCCGGTGCTTGGAGCAGGGAAGCGCTCAGTGAGCCGAAAATGAAGGGCGACAAGAATCTACAGGGGAGAGGAGCCACATAAGATGAGAACTATATGGGAAAAGGAGCCACATGGGACAGGATCTGCAGGGGAGAGGAGCCGTATAAGATGGGAACTATATGGAAAAAGGGGCACATGGGACGGGATCTGCAGGGAGAGGAGGCCGCATAAGATGGGAACTATATGGGAAAAGGAGCCACATGGGACAGGATCTGCAGGGGAGAGGAGGCCGCATAAAATGGGAACTATATGGGAAAAGGAGCCACATGGGACAGGATCTGCAGGGGAGAGGAGGCCGCATAAGATGGGAACTATATGGGGAAAAAGGGGCAGATGGGACGGGATCTGCAGGGGAGAGGAGCCGCATAAGATGGGAACTATATGGGAAAAGGAGCCACAGGGGACAGGATCTGCAGAAGAGAGGAGGAGGCTGCATAAGATGGGAACTATATGGGAAAAGGAGCCACATGGGACAGGATCTGCAGGGGAGAGGAGCCGCATAAGATGAGAACTATATGGGAAAAGGAGCCACATGGGACAGGATCTGCAGGGGAGAGGAGCCGTATAAGATGGGAACTATATGGGAAAAGGAGCCACATGGGACAGGATCTGCAGGGGAGAGGAGCCGTATAAGATGGGAACTATATGGAAAAAGGGGCACATGGGACGGGATCTGCAGGGGAGAGGAGGCCGCATAAGATGGGAACTATATGGAAAAAGGAGCCACATGGGACAGGATCTGCAGGGGAGAGGAGGCCGCATTAGATGGGAACTATATGGGAAAAGGAGCCACATGGGGCAGGATCTGCAGGGGAGAGGAGCCGCATAAGAAGGGAACTATATGGGAAAAAGAGCCACATGGGACAGGATCTGCAGGGGAGAGGAGGCCGCATAAGATGGGAACTATATGGGGAAAAAGGGGCACATGGGACGGGATCTGCAGGGGAGAGGAGCCGCATAAGATGGGAACTATATGGGAAAAGGAGCCACATGGGACAGGATCTGCAGGGGAGAGGAGGAGGCTGCATAAGATGGGAACTATATGGGAAAAGGAGCCACATGGGACAGGATCTGCAGGGGAGAGGAGGAGCCGCATAAGATGAGAACTATATGGGAAAAGGAGCCACATGGGACAGGATCTGTAGGGGAGAGGAGCCGCATAAGATGGGAACTATGTGGGAAAAGGAGCCACATGGGACAGGATCTGCAGGGGAGAGGAGCCGCATAAGATGGGAACTATATGGGGAAAAAGGGGCACATGGGACGGGATCTGCAGGGGAGAGGAGCCGCATAAGATGGGAACTATATGGGAAAAGGAGCCACATGGGACAGGATCTGCAGGGGAGAGGAGGAGGCTGCATAAGATGGGAACTACATGGGAAAAGGAGCCACATGGGGCAGGATCTGCAGGGGAGAGGAGGCTGCATAAGATGGGAACTATATGGGAAAAGGAGCCACATGGGACGGGATCTGCAGGGGAGAGGAGCCGCATAAGAAGGGAACTATGTGGGAAAAAGAGCCACATGGGGCAGGATCTGCAGGGGAAAAAGGAGCACATGGGATGAGATCTGCTGGGGAAAGAGGTCATAATAGCAGCAGATCCCCCATAACAGTGTCAGCGGCAGATCCCCCTGATAATACTACTGTTGAATTGTTTAGTTACGTTGGTGAAATATTCCAGTATGTTATTTAGGTTATTAAATATTTTACCACATTTTTTGCTTTAGAAATTTTTTTCCCTATTTTACACTTCTAAAACTTGGGTGCGTCTTATAGTCCAAAAAATCCGGTATTAAAAAACCCCCGACATTTCTGATGAAAAATAATTTGGTAATAAGTAAACAGAAAAAAAAGAGCACGCATCACCTACTGCGACATTTACAATATGATAGATTAAGAGTAGTGAAGAACCTCAGGTGTTTTCATTCTTACAAAATGCTGTCATTTTGTGAGGAATACACAGTCTCAGTAACATTATTAATACTTACTCCAACCAAGTCTAATGAGGTTTGTCCCTCTTGATTTTTCAGAGTAGGGTCTGCCCCATGTGCCAGGAGCAGGGCGCAGAGCTGCGTCCTTCCTTTCTGAGCAGCTTCATGCAGAGGGGTGAAAGCCCACTTGTCAGTGGCATTAACACATGCATTGTATTTTATAAGCAAAGCGGCCACGTCCACATGCTGCAAACAACAACATCCGGATGGTTAGTACAACAGAACTACCTATAGCGCACAGTATCATAGATTAATATAAGTATTATTTGTTCAAAAGCATAAACTAACTGAATTCACACACCAAAGGGGGTTATTCAGGGACACCTTTATGCCAAAAAACTGTCATATATCGCTTAGAAAACTCAGAGGTGCCCATAAATGTCTTCAGACATTTTCACACCAGTTCTGCCAAACTGGGAGGAGATGGGGCATGGCTGCATCTGCCCATCAAATATGGTATTTGTGGCGGTGTTTTTTCTTTTAAGCCAGAAATGCTGTTGGCTAATAAAATACATGTATATTTTCACTTTATAACTGGTAAATCTGGCATTAGCAGAATTTATGGGCACTGAGCAGATTAGTCTAGACTGAACGTGTGCCTGTGTGAATATGTGCCTAAGTAATGGACTTTAATAATCTCCACAGAATTCTAGTCACACTTTGGAGACGTACCCCGTAAGACGCTGCATTGTGCAATGGGATTAGTCCTCCTTTATCTTGAGCATTTACGTCAGCGCCATGTTGGAGCAAGTATTCGGCAACCTCTAGGTTATTGTAGCCAGCTTGTAAAAACAGAAAAAAAAAAAGATCATACTTCTGTATCACAGCAGTCTCAGATTTACAGCCATGTACAGACATTACATAAAGAGGTTACTACATCATTTAGCTACAGCACATATGAAGAAATGATCCTGAGGGATACAGAACCAAGAACCGTGTACTCAGCAACTTAACATAAGGGATGATTCCCGCTCACCAATACTGACCAGCTAAATGTAATGGAGTCGAATGCCTGCCCTGTGTATCCCTGCAGTTGACATTTTCCAGGGTGCACAATTTTTTAACTCGGGCCACGCAGCCTCGCTTAGCAGCATCTAGTAAGGCAGCATCTCCTCGCAGAAGATCCTGGATGTCTGTATCTCCGTCCTTCACCAGATCCAAAGCAGTGTTCCCATCTCGGTTCTTCTTTGATGAATCAGCTCCATGCTGTTCACAAGGGAGGAGAAGAAAAACTCAGTGTTACTTAAATCTTGGATACTGATGTGATTTTAATTTGTAAATAATCCACATATCATCACTATATGTACAAAGGAAGACTATACATAATATATAATATTCTGTATATTGCCTGATAGGTTTTATAATGTTGTGTCTGTTTATCACCAAAATATTGGTTGGATGACGGTGAGCCCTCGCGGGCAAGGTCCTCTTTCCTCCTGTACCTGTCTGTGCCTTGTATTGTTCATGATTATTGTACCTGTCCCTATTTTGTATACCCCTTTCACATGTAAAGTGCCATGGAACAAATGGCACGATCATAATTATTAATAATAATAATAATAATAATAATAATAATGACTACAATACACACTAAGGCATTGAAGTATGTGGCCAATAAAGGGAGATTTGAGAGCAAATTATTTGCCCTGTAGAAGACTCTGGCTCACCCATGGGGTTGATGGTTGAGAGAAACCAATGTGATGCCAACCTCGCACGAGTGCAGTTGATTGCGGCTCCGGTTACACTCACAGTCAGCGCCCATTAAAGAGGTATACAGGGATGTACAGTGTGATGTGTGCGGTATCAAGCAGCAGGGAAGGAGGAAGCAGTCTCATCCAAACGTCACTCCTCTGGGCTGTGCACTCAGTAGTGTGGTGGAGAGTGGCTCCCACTAGACTAACCCAAGAACGTGACTCAGCTGCTCCCACTTTACCAACGTGTGACCAGCGGCGCCTGCTGCATTCACCACCCTCATCAGAGCGCTGTATAAAGACGTACAGCATGACAAGGGTACATAGAAACTGGGTCAATGGTAAGAGCCTCCTATGGCAAGAATGGGTGAAGGGTGAAGAAGGTGGGATGGTCGTGTGAGTAGGGGGGGGGGGGTTGGAGAGTGCTTGCCTCCCAGATTGGTGTGCCAGTGGATCCAGCCTATATCAAAGTGCAGGGGGAGGAGGATGACGAAGTCAGCCTTGTCACTCAAACTGCACCCTGCACTTAGTGTAGCAGAGCGCAGCTCCTTCTACACCAAACCACGCTTTGTCCTCAGTGTACGAAGTGACTGATGCCTTTACAAAATAACTATTGCTCCTAATTGCACTAAGTAATTTTAGTATACTTGGATATTTACATATGTAGATTGCAGTCGTTGTCCCAAGAACTAGACCCTTAAGTGGATGCATTTTCTATTACACTATGCCCATCTGGGAATGGGCAATCTACTAGTACAGAACATGGTGCTCCACAAAGAAGCCCTGTGTCTTCAGCATTCTCAGCCATTACTTTTTGATCTGTACATACATGAGGACTGATTGCAGAGAGCAGCAGGAATTCTTTTAAAGCAAAACTGTGTGCTAATCTTTGCTCATAATCTTTGATGCTTCATTCTTTGCACCCATCAGCGCACCCATGACGAGTGAAGGTTGCTGATGGGTTGCTCTAGACAACGAAAAAATTAAAGAACACCAAATTTTTTTTGGGGGGGGGTAGGGCGATCAAATAAAACAAAAAATCATGTAACAAGCGATCAAAATGTCATATTTCCCAAAATGGTATCAATAAAAAAAAGTCGTCTTGTGAAAAAATAAGCCATCACACGGATTCATTGACTAAAAGATCAAAAAATGGTGACAAAAAACTAATTTTATTTTTTTTTCCCACCACTCAAAAAAACTAAAAAAAAAAACTGGACAATTTGGCATTACCGTAATTGTACTTATGAGTAGGATCATATTGTGATGTAATTTTTACCACACAACGTACGCTGTAAAAACGGTTCCCAAAAGAAGGGAATTTTGTTTACTTACCGTAAATTCCTTTTCTTCTAGCTCCAATTGGGAGACCCAGACAATTGGGTGTATAGCTATTGCCTCTGGAGGCCACACAAAGTATTACACTTAAAAGTGTAAGGCCCCTCCCCTTCTGGCTATACACCCCCAGTGGGATCACTGGCTCACCAGTTTTAGTGCCAAAGCAAGAAGGAGGAAAGCCAATAACTGGTTTAAAGACCAATTTAATCCGAGGAAACATCGGAGAACTGAACCATACCACATGAACAACATGTGTACCCGAAAAAACAGAAAAACCCAGAGAAAACAGGGCGGGTGCTGGGTCTCCCAATTGGAGCTAGAAGAAAAGGAATTTACGGTAAGTAAACAAAATTCCCTTCTTCTTTTTCGCTCCTAATTGGGAGACCCAGACAATTGGGACGTCCAAAAGCAGTCCCTGGGTGGGTAAAAGAATACCTCGTGATAGGGCCGTCAAACAGCCCTTTCCTACAGGTGGGCAATTGCCGCCTGAAGGACTTATCTATCTAGGCTGGCGTCTGCCGAAGCGTAGGTATGCACCTGAAAATGCTTGGTAAAAGTATGCAGACCCAATCAGGTAGGTGCCTGACACACCTGCTGAGCCGTAGCCTGGTGCCGTAATGTCCAGGATGCACCCACGGCTCTGATAGAATGGGCCTTCGGCCTTGAGAGAACCAGAAGCCCAGTAGAACTGTAGGTTTCAAGAATTGGTTCCTCGATCCCCCGAGCAAGGGTGGATTTGGAAGCTTGCGACTGTTTACGCCGACCAGCGACAAGGACAAAGAGTGCATCCGGGTGGCGCAGGAGCGCCATGCGGGAAGTAGAACCTGAGTGCTCTCACCAGAACCAACAGATGCAAATCTTTCTGAAATTGGTGGACTGGACGAGGACACAAAGAAGGTGAGGTGATATCCTGATTGATATGAAAGTGGGATACCACCTTAGGGAGAAATTCCGGAACCGGACGCAGAACTACCCTGTCCTGGTGAAGGACCAGGAAGGGAGTTTGTATGAGAGCGTTGCCAGCTCGGACACAGTCCTAAGAGACGAGACCGTTACTAGAAGGCCACTTCCCGTGAAAAGCGGGAAGGGAGACATCTTTCAAAGGCTCGGAAGGCGGCATCTGGAGAGCAATTAGAACCTTGTTCAGATCTCAGGGCTCTAACGGCCGCTTGTACGGAGTGCTGAGAAGACAAACTCCCCGTAGGAACGTGCGTACCTGAGGAAGTCGTCGTTTCTGAAAAATACAGATAGCGCTGAGACTTGTCCCTAAAGGGAACTGAGCGACAACCCATTTTCCTACCTAGATTGCAGGAAGGAAGGAAACATAGACGATGCAACCGGCCAGGGAGAAACACCCTGCGCCGAGCACCGAGATAAGAATATCTTCCACGTCCTGTTCAAATGGAAGAATGGCCCTTGAGACAGCCAGTCTGATTGGTCTGGTAGTGCCCCCGGTTAGCCTACCGTGAGGCACCACAGAACCGAGTACCACAACATCCTCGGCCAATCTGTAGCGACGAGGATGGCGCGGCCGCAGTCGGTCTTGATCTAGCGCAGTACTCTGGGCAACAATGCCAGAGGTGGCACCTAAGGTAGCTGGAACTGCGACCAATGCTGAACTAAGGCGTTTGCCGCCAGAGCTCGATGATTGTGAAACCGTGCCATGAAGCTGGCACATTGTTGTTGTGCCGTGACGCCATTAGATCGACGTCCGGCCTCTGTCAGCGGCGCCAGATCTCCTGAAACCCGTCCGGGTGAGGAGACCATACTCTTTCGGCCACACCTCAGCGACTTAGGAAGTCAGCTTCCTAGTTTCCACACTTGGGATGTGAATTGTGGATATGGTGGATGCCGTGTCTTCCACCCACATCAGAACCTGCCGGACTTCCTGGAAGGCTTGCCGGTTGCGCGTTCTTCCTTGGTGGTTGATGTATGCCACCGCTGTGGAGCTGTCCGACTGAAGTCGGATATGCTTGCTTTCCAGCCGCTGTTGGAAGGTTTGTAGGGCAAGATACACTGCTCTGTGTTCAAGAACATTGATCTGAAGGGTGGACTCTTGCTGAGTCCACGTACCCTGAGCGCTGTAGTGGAGAGAAACTGCTCCCCACCCTGATAGACTCGCGTCTGCCGTAACTATCGCCCAGGATGGGGATAGGAAGGACCTTCTTTTTGACCAAGAGGTGGGAAGAAGCCACCCCCGTAGAGATTCCTTGGCCGCCTGAGAAAGAACGACGACTCTGTTGAGGGACGTCGACTCCTCGTCCCATTGGCGGAGAATGTCCCATTGTAGTGGACGCAGTAAAACTGCGCGAAAGGAACTGCCTCCATTGCTACCATCTTACGTAGGAAGTGCATGAGGCGTCTCAATGTGTGCGACTGGTTCTTAAAGAAGAGCTTGCAGCCCGTAGTGAATGCTGTTTGTCTAGCGGAAGCTTCACTATCGCTGAGAGAGTAAGAAACTCTATGCCTAGATATGTTATCGATAGGGTCGGGGTCGGATCTGACTTTGAAAAGTTGATGATCCACCCAAAACTTTAGAGAGTCTCCAGCGCAACGTTCGGGCAGTGTTGGCATGTTTCCTAAGAGAGTGCCTTGACAAGTAGATCGTCTAAATACGGGATCACAGAGTGACTCTGAGAGTGCAGGACTGTGACTACTGCTGCCCTGACCTTGGCGAAGACCAGAGGGACTGTCGCTAGCCGGAAGGTAGAGCTACGAACAGAAGGTGTTCGTCTCCTATAACGAAGCGTAGAAACGCTAGTGCTCTGGATCAATCGGCACGTGTGGATAAGCATCCTTGATGCCTAATGATGCTAGGAAATATCCTTGGGACCTTGAGGCGGAGTGATTCCATCCGGAACCGCCTGGTGTCCACGAGCTTGCTGAGCATTTTTAGATCCAGAACGGGATGGAACGGCCCGTTGTTATAGGTACCGCAAAGAATTTGGGGTAAAAACCGTGACCTTGTTCCTGAAGAGGAACGGGGGTCATCACTCTTTCTGCCTATAGAGTGCACCCTGTTTGCAGAAGAGCAGCGGCTCGGCCGGGAGGTGGAGAAATTCTGAAGAATCGAGTTGGAGGACGAGAAGTGAGCTCTATCCTGTACCCGTGAGACAAAATGTCTCACACTCAATGGTCATTGACCTATGGCAGCTAAATATCGCCAAGGCGGGAGAGCCTGCTACCGACCGAGGCCGCAAGTCATGAGGAAGCCGCCTTGGAAGCGGGTTTTCAGACTGTCGATTTTTTGGGCGTGACTGAGCCCGCTAAGAATCTGAGCTCCTCTGATCCTTTTGAGTCCACATTGGACGAGGAAAAATGGGACCTGCCCGAGCCTCGAAAAGGCCGAAAACCCCGACTGCCTCTTGCTCTGTTGGGGTTTGTTGTGTCCGGGCTGAGGAAAGGATGAATCCTTACCCCTGGACTGTTTAATGGTTACATTCACCAAACAGTCGGTCAGCAGAAAAAGGCAACTGGTAGGCAACCTTTTTTGGAAGCAGAATCTGCCTTCCATTCACTTAACGAGCAGACCAGGCTCTGCTTAAAAACACGGAGTAGCGGAGGCTACCGCCGCACGGTTCGCAGAGTCCAGGACAATCTGAATCGCGTAAGAAGCAAATGCAGACATTTGAGAGGTTAAGGATGCCACCTGCGGCACAGATGTACGTGTAACCGTGTCAATCTGTGTAAGACAAGCTGAAATAGCTTGGAGTGCCCCAAGGGAGAGAATGCCGGAGCCAACAGCAGTTCCATCTCCCACTGCAACTATGGATCTAGCTACAAGCCTGGAGATTGGAGGATGCCGCTTGAGACACTGGGTCCAGTCCCTGACCAAGTCAGGGGACAGGGATAACGTGTATCCTAAGCCGTTTGGAGAAGCGCATATCTGGATAAGCGTGGTGTTCCTGGACTGCCTCTCTGAAGGCAGAGTGGTCCAGAAAAATACGTGAAGCTGACTCCTCCACTGGAGGAGCTGTGAGAAATAACCCACATTCTATAGATGGACGCTATAAGATTATTTACTATGGCGTCACGATCAGGTGTATCCAGATTGAGAGCGGTCTCAGGATCAGAATCCTGAGCCGCTACTTCCGCCTCATTACACAGCGAGTCCTTCTGCTAGGACCCTGATGAAACCGAGGCCGCTCATAGTGAGCCCGCTTAGGCTGTCTGGGACTGACGTCCGTGCAGAGCCGTGACTCTGGGATGCGTGTGACATTCCCGGAGCTGTTAGTTGTTCACACTGAGGGGGGCCATGGATCAATGATTCAACAGTGCCCATGTTGTGAGAGACATGTCCGGACTGCTAGGCTTCTAGTATCATAGCCATAGTCTCAGAAAAACTGTCAGTAAATACTGCAGACACCGTCCTCATCCCCTGGCCATTAGTGCATACAATGGGAGTCTATGTAACCTGCCGGCCGTATAGCCGTACATGCTGTACCAGCTGTATAGAAAAACATGTGGTTCTGCACCTTTGTTTTACACAGAGAATATGCTGATAACTCCTCCGCATAATCCAGGAGGGTATATACAACGTGCGACCAAACAGTGCAATGTATATAGTACAAGCATATCTATAAGTGCACTTCTGCACTAGTGGGGTTAGCACCACAGGTGCTGCTTAACGCCTGTTGCAGCGATTGTGTGACTATCAGAATGCCAGGGTCTTCCAGACTTGTCTCTGTATCGTACAGAAACTGACACTAATGGCTGCCGGCGTCCTTGTAGAGAAGGAAGCCGTGGGCGTGCCTGAGAAAGTGCGGGAATCCGGATTCACAGTGCACACAGTGAGAGGGGTGGAGTATGCAAAACATACTCCAGCTCTCAGCGCTGCTGTGCTATGCAGCGTCACGCCCCTACCCTGACTGTCAGGGCTGTGGGCGGTAACGAAGGGAGACTAGGCCCAGAAGCCGGGGACTCGAGTTAACAGCGCGGCCGCCGTAAAAACGCGGGCCGCGCTGAAGTCCCCGGCGCACCACAAGTGCCAGCCGCGCCGCAGTCCCAGCGGCCGGCGCGACCGATTCCTAGAAGTGGCCAGCGTCCCGCCCCTCTCCTGACTGGCAGGTCTGGGGGCGGGAACAAACGGAAGCAGGCCGCAAAAGCCGGGGACTCTAGTTATCAGCGCGGCCGCCGTAAAAGCGCGGGCCGCGCTGAAGTCCCCGGCGCACCACAAGTGCCAGCCGCGCCGCAGTCCCAGCGGCCGGCGCGACCGATTCCTAGAAGTGGCTAGCGTCCCGCCCCTCTCCTGACTGGCAGGTCTGGGGGCGGGAACGAACGGAAGCAGGCCGCAAAAGCCGGGGACTCTAGTTATCAGCGCGGCCGCCGTAAAAGCGCAGGCCGCGCTGAAGTCCCCGGCGCACTACAAGTGCCAGCCGCGCCGCAGTCCCAGCGGCCGGCGCGACCAATTCCCATAAGTGAGCCTGCTTCAGCGAAGCTGAATGAGGCCATGGCACAGGCGCCGCAGCGCTGATGTCCCCCGGCGCACTACAACACCCAGCATGCTGCGGTGTGAGCGCCAAATGCACGGGGACACAGAGTACCTTGAGGAAGCAGGGCCATGTCCCTGATGTACTCCGCTCCATCCAGCATCTTCTCCAGGGGCTGTAGATGGAGCACGGTCTCAGTGCCTGGAGACCGGTAAATCCCACTTCACCCAGAGCCCTGTAAAAAGGGATGGGGAAGGAATCAGCATGTGGGCTCCTGCCGCCGTACCCGCAATGGGTACCTCAACCTTACAAACACCTCCGACATACAGTGGGGTGAGAAGGGAGCATGCTGGGGACACTATATGTGTCCTCTTTTCTTCCATCCGACATAGTCAGCAGCTGCTGCTGACTAAAAAGTGGAGCTATGCGTGGATGTGTTGCCTCCTTCGCACAAAGCACAAAACTGGTGAGCCAGTGATCCCACTGGGGGTGTATAGCCAGAAGGGGAGGGGCCTTACACTTTTAAGTGTAATACTTTGTGTGGCCTCCAGAGGCAATAGCTATACACCCAATTGTCTGGGTCTCCCAATTAGGAGCGAAAAAGAAAAACAGAATTGTGAAAAAAACGAACACAATTTTTCCCTGCTCTCCACTACATTATGTGGTAAAATGAATGGTGTCTTTCAAAACTACTTGTCCAGCAAAACACAAGCCCTCATACATCTATGTGGATAAAAAAAAAAAAATAAAGAGCTACGGCTGTGGGAAGAAGGGAAGGAGAAAATGTAAACACGGAAATTGGCCTCATCGCGAAGAGGTTAAAACAGTCCAGTACTAAAATGTGCCCTAAGGCTCAGCCTGATTTCATAGGCTGTTCTCGGTGGCTGGGATTGTATGGGAACAAGGCCAGTTTTATAATAATCATCCAATTTCTTTTCCTTTTTGCTAATGGAGCGTCTTTGTGAGATTGTATCTGCCTCCCTGTGTTGCCAGAAGTCCTGTGGCTCCTTCGCCTGCCTCTCCCACTCACTTCTGAGACGACATGTTCCAGTATACGAGATACTCGGCTTGGGCAGCAGGGGATGCCGGGATTTGCAGTTATTGTAATCATGGCGTAGTTCTTGGCCCTCCCCATACATAGAGGTTAGGCAGCTGGTAAACCGTGTATTCAAGGACCACAGAAATCACATTTGTAGGGAAAAATTGCAATAAACATGTTGTTGACAGCTAGACTGATATTTCTGCAAACTTTTCCCTCTTAACTTCTAAGGCCTCTTTCACACTGCATTCCCCTCCCCGTTCAGTAGTCCCATTGGGGCTTCTGACTGAACTCCCCCCACCGCAAAACAGTTTTCGGACACATGTGCCGACGGGCCCACTGACTATAATGGTGCACACAGGATAACCATGAGCCCTGTCGTGCACCATTTTTGGGATTATACTTACTGGAGGCGGACACTCAGACATAGTAGACTGCGTCTGAGTGTTCACATTCAGAAAGTGTATACTCCCGAAAATGGTGCATGATAGGGCATACGCTGACTACTTGTGCACTATTATAGTCAGTGGCCCTGATGGCGCATATGCCCAAAAACAGTTTTGTAGGTGATTTGGATGGAAGCCTCGACGGGACGGGGAAGGGCGTGCAGTGTGAAAGCGGCCTTAAGGCTTCTTTACACGCTGCAACATCGCTAAAGCGATCTCGTTGGGGGGGGTCACGGAATTTGTGACGCACATCCGGTCGCTTTAGAGATGCCATTGTGTGTGACACCTATGAACCATTTTACATCGTCGCAAAAACATGCAAAAAGAAGGGAATTTTGTTACTTACCGTAAATTCCTTTTCTTCTAGCTCCTATTGGGAGACCCAGACGATTGGGTGTATAGTACTGCCTCCGGAGGCCACACAAAGCATTACACTAAAAAGTGTAAGGCCCCTCCCCTTCTGGCTATACACCCCCAGTGGGATCACTGGCTCACCAGTTTTAGTGCAAAAGCAAGAAGGAGGAAAGCCAATAACTGGTTTAAACAAATTCACTCCGAAGTAACATCGGAGAACTGAAAACCATTCAACATGAACAACATGTGTACCCGAAAAACAACCAAAAATCCCGAAGGAAACCGGGCGGGTGCTGGGTCTCCCAATAGGAGCTAGAAGAAAAGGAATTTACGGTAAGTAACAAAATTCCCTTCTTCTTCGGCGCTCCATTGGGAGACCCAGACGATTGGGACGTCCAAAAGCTGTCCCTGGGTGGGTAAAGAAATACCTCCTGTTAGAGCTGCAAAGACAGCCCTCCCCTACGGGGAGGCAACTGCCGCCTGCAGGACTCTTCTACCTAGGCTGGCGTCCGCCGAAGCATAGGTATGCACCTGATAATGTTTGGTGAAAGTGTGCAGACACGACCAGGTAGCTGCCTGGCACACCTATTGAGCCGTAGCCTGGTGTCGTAATGCCCAGGACGCACCCACGGCTGTGGTAGAATGGGCCTTCAGCCCTGATGGAACCGGAAGCCCCGCAGAACGGTAGGCTTCAAGAATTGGTTCCTTGATCCATCGAGCCAGGGTGGATTTTTGCAGCCTGCGATCCCTTGCGCTGACCAGTGACAAGGACAAAGAGTGCATCCGAGCGGCGCAGGGGCGCCGTGCGGGAATGTAGATTCTGGGTGCTCTACACCAGATCCAACAATGCAAAGCCATTACATATCGATGAAATGGATAAAAGGAAGGTAAGGAGATATCCTGATTGTGATAAAAAGGGGATACCACCTTAGGGAGAAACTCTGGGATCGGACGCAGCACTACCTTATCTTGGTGAACACCAGGAAGGGAGCTTTGGATGACCGCGCTGCAAGTTCGGACACTCTCCGAAGAGACGTGACCGCTACCAGAAAGGCCACTTTCTGTGAAAGTCGAGAAAGTGAAAACATCCCTCAGAGGCTCGAAGGGCGGCTCCTGGAGAGCAATTAATACCCTGTGCAGATCCCATGGGTCTAACGGCCTCTTGTACGGAGGGACAACGTGATAACCCCCCTGCAGGAACGTGCGTACCTGAGGAAGTCGTACTAGGCGCTTCTGAAAGAATACCGACAGCGCTGCGACTTGTCCTTTAAGGGAGCCGAGCGACAAACCTTTTCCCAATCCAGATGCAGGAAGGGGGGAAAAAGGAGACAATGCAAATGGCCAGGGAGACACTCCCGAAGCAGAGCACCAAGATAAGAATAACTTCCACGTCTAGTGGTAGGTCTTGTTTAAATCAGCAGAGGAAATGCAGGATTAAAATACCGCGCCAAACCACAGGAGTCCAGGTGGAGATAGTAAAACTCTTTTCTTTATTTTCACAGGTCTTTACACAGGTCTACGCGTTTCAAGGACATATCCGTCCTCTTCCTCAGGACAAATGTGCAGAGAATACTATTTATTATTTGATAGTATTCTCTGCACATTTGTCCTGAGGAAGAGGACGGATATGTCCTTGAAACGCGTAGACCTGTGTAAAGACCTGTGAAAATAAAGAAAAGAGTTTTACTATCTCCACCTGGACTCCTGTGGTTTGGCGCGGTATTTTAATCCTGCATTTCCTCTGCTGATTTAAACCACTCCTGCTGCGGGTCCGCTGCCGTCCACGTTATCTACATGCTTTTAAAGGAGTTGTGACTGTCACAACCCTACCAGGTGAGTGTTTCTCCTGACATTCGCCACCCTTTGTCTACCGGGTAAGACCCTATTGCGCCTTATCTTTCCACAGCTTTGCCGTGCCTTAGTGGTAGGTCTTGGCAGACGTCGGCTTCCTAGCCCGTCTCATGGTGGCAATGACGTCTTTGAGATAATCCTGAAGACGCTAGGATCTCGGACTCGATGGCCACACAGTCAGGATCAGGGCCGTAGAATTCAGTGGAAAAAACGGCCCTTGGGACAGTAAGTCTGGCCGGTCTGAGAGTGCCCACGGTTGGCCGACCGTGAGATGCCACAGATCCGGGAACCACGACCTCCTCGGCCAGTCTGGGACGACGAGGATGGCGCGGCGGCAAGCGGAGCTGAGCTTGCGTAGCACTCTGGGCAACAGTGCCAGAGGTGGAAACACATAGGGTAGCTGGAACTGCGACCAATCCTGAACTAGGGCGCCTGCCGCCAGAGCTCTTTGCTCGTGAGACCGCGCCATGAAAATCGGGACCTTGTTGTTGTGCCGAGACGCCATTAGGTCGACGTCCGGCATCCCCCAGCGGCTACAGATTTCCTGACACCATTCTGGGTGCAGAGAACGTTCCCCTGCGTCCATGCCCAGGCGACTGAGGAAGTCTGCTTCCCAATTTTCTACGCCCGGGATGTGAACTGCGGATATGGTGGATGCTCTGTCCCCCACCCACGTCAGAATCCGCCGGATTGCCTGGTAGGCTTGGCGATGCGTGTTCCGCCTTGGTGGGCGATGTCTGCCACCGCTGTGGAATTGTCCGACTGAATTCGGATCTGTTTTCCTTCCAGCCACTGCTGGAAGGCTTGCAGGGCAAGATACACTGCCCAGATTTCCAGAACATTGAACTGAAGGATGGACTCCTCTGACTGAAGAGAGTCCTTGACCGTCTGAGAAGGGAAACGTTCCTGTCTAGGGACGTCGACTCCCCAACCCATTGGCAAAGCATGTCCCATTGAAGTGGACGCAGATGAAACTGCGCGAAAGTGACTGCCTCTGTATGAGGCGTCTTAAGGGGTGTGACTGGCCTTGAAGGAGAGACTGCACCCCCGTCTGTAGTGAACGCGGCTTGTCCAGCGGAAGCTTCACTATCGCTGAGGGAGTGTGAAACTCCATGCCCAGATATGTCAGCGATTGGGTCGGTGCCCGTTGTAACCTTGAAAAGTTGATGATCCACCCGAAACTCTGGAGAGTTTCCAGCGCCCCGTTCAGGCTGTGTTGGCATGCCTCTTGAGAGGGTGCCTTGACAAGTGGATCGTCCCAGTAAGGATCACAGAGTGACCCTGAGAGTGCAGGACTGCTCCCACTGCTGCCCTGAACTTGGTGAAAACCCGTAGGGCTGTCGCCAGACCGAAGGGCAGGGCTACGCACTGAAGATGCTCGTCTTCAATAACGAAACGTAGCAAACGCTGGTGCTCTGGAGCAATCGGCACGTGGAGATAAGCATCCTGATATGTATTGATGCTAGGAAATCTCCTTGAGACATTGAGGCAATGACGGAGCGGAGGGTTACATCCGGAACCGCCTGGCCTTCACGTGCTTGGAGAGCAGGTTTAGGTCCAGAACGGAACGGAAAGAGCCACCCTTTTTTTGGTACCCCAATCAGATTGGAGGAAAAAACCGTGTCTTGTTCCTGAAGAGGAACAGGGATTACCACTCCTTCTGCCTGCAGAAGAGCATCGGCTCGGTGGGGGGGGGGGGGGGGGAAGTTCTGAAGAATCGAGCCGGAGGACGAGAACAGAGCTCTATCCTGTACACGTGAGACACAATGTCTCTCACCCACCGGTCTGTGACCTGCGGCAGCTAAATGTCGCCAAGCGGGAGAGCCACCAACCGCGGATGCGGAGAGAGAGAGCTGAAGTCATGAGGAGACCGCCTTGGTAGCGGTTCCTCCTACAGCCTTCCTTGGGCGTGATTGAGCCCGGCCGGAATTTGAGCCCCTCTGAGCCTTTTGAGCCCTTTTGGACGAGGACAATTGGGACCTGCCCGAGCCTGGGAAGGACCGAAACCTCGACTGTCCCTCCAGGACAGCATTACTAGGGTAAGTCGCAATGCAGACATTGCGAGGTTAAGGACACCACCTGCGGCACAAATGTACATGTGCTCAAGACCAGCTGCGCAAGACCAGCTGAAATAGCTTAGAGTGCCCATACGGCTGCGAATGCCGGAGCAACCGACACGCTGATAGCTTCACAGACAGATTTCAACCAGAGGTCCATCTGTCTGTCAATGGCATCCTTAAGTGACGTCCCATCTCCACTGCAACTATGGATCTAGCCGCAAGCCTGGAGATTGGGGGATCCACCTTTGGACCCTGGGTCCAGCGCTTTACCACGTCAGGGGGAAGGGATAACGTGTATCCTTAATACGTTTGGAGAAAACGCTTATCTGGTAAGCGTGGTGTTTCTGAACTGCTTCTCTGAAGTCAGCGTGGCCAGAAAAATACTCAATATACGCATGAGATACTGAAAAAGGATTACTCCCGCTGTAAAGCTGACTCCTCCACTGGGGGAGCTGAGGGAGCAATATCCAACATTCTATTGATGGACGCTATAAGATCATTCACTATGGCGTCACCATCCGGTGTATCCGGATTGAGAGCGGTGTCAGGACTAAAGCCCTGATCAGCTACGTCTGCCTCATCATACAGAGAGTCCTCCCGCTGGGACCTTGACCAGTGATGAAGCCGAGTGCCGCACCCAGCGAGCTAGCTTAGGCTGTCTGGGACTGCCGTCCGTGTCAGAGCCTTCACCCTGGAATGCCTGGGACCCCCCCGGAGCACTGATTATGTTCCAAATGAGGGTGGCCAGGGAGCATTAATCAAGATTGCCCATGGCCTGTCTGGACTGCAAAGTCTCTATCCCATGACAATCTATCAGCCGAAACTGCAACTCCGTCCCTGTCCCTGGACAGGGTTCACAGGTGGTTCCTTTGGCCACCTCTAGTAGAGACCCCGGCTGACCAAGTGCTACAGGGGAGCATTGCACACAATGGGGGTCAGTGGAACCTGCCGGTGGAACAGTATCACATGTAGGAAAAGCAACATAGAAAGCCTGTGTTGCTTTTTTGCTGCTGTATTCTAGCCATCTATGCAATGTATGGCATACAAGCATAAACACTTCAGCACATGCAATACAAGCAGCATAGAAAGCCTGTGCCTTGGCACCTTTGCTTTTTTGCTGCTGTTGTCCAGCCATCTAGGAGAATATAGCCAAGAGTAGCGACCGTACAGTGCAATGTATAGCATACAAGCATAAGTACAAATGAACACTTCAGCACATGCAATACAAGCAGCCTATAAAGCCTGTGCCTTGGCGCCCATGCTTTTTTGCTGCTGTTGTCCAGCCCTCTAGGAGAATATAGCCAAGAGTAGCGACCGTACAGTGCAATGTATAGCATACAAGCATAAGTACAAATGAACACTTCAGCACATGCAATACAAGCAGCCTAGAAAAACTGTGCCTTAGCACCCTTGCTTTTTTGCTGCTGTTATCTCGCCATCTAGGAGGGCATATAGCCAAAGATAGCGACCGTATAGTGCAGTGTATAGCATACAAGCATAAAATACAAATGGACACTTCGGTATTTAGTGGGGTCAGCACTTCAGGTGCTGCTTACCGCCCGCCTATAACGCGGGTGTGTGGTTGCCAGAGCCCTGTGACTGGTTGCCCAGAGCATGTCTCCGTTCCCCAGCTTGGACTGCGTGCAGGAATGGCTGCCGGCGTCCTTCTCCAGCTCGTGTGACGAGGGGCGGTCCGTGGGCGTGCCCCAGACACGAGCGGGAAACTGGCGTCCCACTGTGTCCAGTGAAGGGGGCTGGAGAATGCAAAGCAGACTCCAGCCCTCGGCGCTGACTGTCTGTACAGCGTCCCGCCTCTCCCCTGACTGGCAGGGCTGGAGGCGGGAACGAAACGAAAACTAGGCCGCAAAGCCGGGGACTCGAGTAATAAGCGCGGCCGTCCATGTGCACGGCCAGCGCGGAAGTCCCCGGCGCACCATAAGTCCCAGCCGCGCCACAATGTAAAAAACACCCAGCAGCGGCCGGCGCGGCAGTTCTCAATACATAAAGTCACCCAGCAAAGCTGTAGTGAATAATAGCACGAGCGCTCCGCGCTGTTGCCCCCGGCGCACTAACACTCCCAGCAATGCTGGTGTGTGTGTGCGCGCTTGCCCGGGGACACAGAGTACCTTAATGTAGCAGGGCCTGTCCCTGACGATACTCAGCTCCATATCCAGCAGGTTCTCTGGGTCTGTGGATGGAGCCCGGTCTCAGTGCCTGGAGACCTGTAAGATCCCACTTCGCCCAGAGCCCTGAGGGGGGATGGGGAAGGAAAACAGCATGTGGGTTCCAGCCTCCGTACCCGCAATGGGTACCTCAACCTTAACAAACACCCGACAAAAGTGGGGTGAGAAGGGAGCATGCTGGGGGCCCTAGTTTGGGCCCTCTTTTCTTCCATCCGACATAGTCAGCAGCTGCTGCTGACTAAACAGTGGAGCTATGCGTGGATGTCTGACCTCCTTCGCACAAAGCAGAAAACTGGTGAGCCAGTGATCCCACTGGGGGTGTATAGCCAGAAGGGGAGGGGCCTTACACTTTTTAGTGTAATGCTTTGTGTGGCCTCCGGAGGCAGTACTATACACCCAATCGTCTGGGTCTCCCAATGGAGCGCCGAAGAAAAGAGAATTTTGTTTACTTACCGTAAATTCTTTTTCTTATAGTTCCGACATGGGAGACCCAGACCATGGGTGTATAGCTTCTGCCTCCGGAGGACACACAAAGCACTACACTAAAAGTGTAGCTCCTCCCTCCGAGCATATACACCCCCCGGATGACAAATCCACCCAGTTTAGTGCAAAAGCTGAAGGAGGACATCCACCCATAAGTAGAGAGAGAGTAAAACCCGGAATAACCGGAACCTCTGTCTACAACAACAGCCGGTGAAAACACACGGAACAAGAAAACTGCCAACAGGCAACAGGGAGGGTGCTGGGTCTCCCATGTCGGAACTATAAGAAAAATAATTTACGGTAAGTAAACAAAATTCTCTTTTTCTTCATCGTTCCTTATGGGAGACCCAGACCATGGGACGTCTCAAAGCAGTCCATGGGTGGGAAATAAACAGAAACTGAGAAGTAGGCAAAACCTAACTTCACAAATGGGCGACAGCCGCCCGAAGGATGCGTCTGCCCAAGCTCGCATCTGCCGAAGCATGAGCATGCACTTGGTAGTGCTTCGAAAAGGTGTGCAGACTAGACCAAGTGGCAGCCTGACAGACCTGCTGAGCCGTAGCCTGGTGCCTGAAAACCTAAGAAGCACCGACAGCTCTGGTCGAGTGCGCCTTAATCCCCGGCGGGGGAGGCACCTGAGAACATTGGTAGGCATCGGATATGGCCGACCTAATCCAACGAGCTAGGGTCGGTTTAGAAGCCGAGAGACCCTTGCGCTGACCTGTGGTCAGCACAAAAAGAGAGGTGCACCGCCTAAGAACAGCGGTGCGTGACACATAGATCCAGAGCGTCCGCACCAAATCTAAAGCATGCAACGCTTTCTCAAAGCGATGCACAGGGGCCGAACAAAGGGAAGACAATGAAATGTCCTGGATAAGGTGGAAAGGAGACACCACCTTAGGGAGAAAGCCCGGAGTCGGACGGAGAACCACCTTGTCTTGGTGAAAAAAACAAAAAGGGTGACTCCGAAGAGAGCCCAGTCAAATCAGAGACTCTCCTGAGAGAAGTTATGGCCACCAGAAAGAGCACTTTCTGTGAAAGACGAAACAACGAAAGCTCCCTAAGAGGCTCAAAGGGGGGTTTCTGTAAGGCCGTGAGGACCAGATTAAGGTCCCAGGGATCCAGGGGCCGCCGGTAAGGCGGAATGATGTGAGATGCGCCCTGCATGAAGGTGCGCACCTGGGCCAGTCGGGCGATACGCCGCTGGAACAACACTGACAGAGCCGAGACCTGTCCCTTGAGGGAATTGAGGGACAGTCCTAGCTGCAGACTGGACTGTAGAAAGGACAGGATGGTCGGCAAGGAAAACGGCCAAGGAGCATGGCCGGAAGAGCGACACCAGGACAGGAAAATTCTCCAAGTCCTGTGGTAAATCCTGGCCGAGGAAGACTTCCGAGCCTGAGTCATAGTGGAGATGACCTCGGAAGGAATGCCTGAAGCCGTAAGGATTCAGGGCTCAAGAGCCACGCCGTCAATCTGAGAGCCGCAGAATTCTGGCGGAAAACGGACCCTGTGAGAGAAGGTATGGGCGGTCCGGGAGATGCCACGGCACCTCTACGGACAGACGGAGCAGGTCTGGGAACCAAGCTCGCCTGGGCCAGTCTGGGGCGATGAGTACGACCCGACGGCCCTCCATTCTAATCTTGCGCAGGACTCTGGGCAAGAGAGCTAGAGGGGGAAACACGTAGGCCAGACGGAACTGGGACCAATCCTGAACCAGCACGTCCGCCGCCAAGGCCTGAGGATCGTGGGAGCGAGCCACGTAAACCGGGACCTTGTTGTCGTGCCGGGATGCCTATTAGATCCACTTCCGGAGTGCCCCACTTGCGACAGATTGAGCGGAACACTGCCGGATGCAGGGCCCACTCGCCGCTGTCCACGGTTTGACGGCTAGATAATCTGCCTCCCAGTTTTCTACGCCTGGGATGTGAACTGCGGATATGGTGGACTTGGAGTCCTCCGTCCACTGAAGGATACGCTGAACTTCCAACATTGCTAGGCGGCTGCAAGTCCCGCCCTGGTGATTGATGTAGGCAACTGCTGTCGCGTTGTCTGACTGGACTCGAATGTGCTTGCCCGCCGACAGGTGGAGAAAAGCTACGAGAGTTAGGAGCACAGCTCTGATTTCCAGCACATTGATCGAGAGGGCTGATTCGGACGGAGTCCAAGTGCCCTGTGCTCGGTGGTGGAGAAACACTGCTCCCCAGCCGGATAGACTGGCATCCGTGGTGAGAATCACCCAGGACGGGGCCAGAAAGGAGCGTCCCTGGGACAGAGAGAGGGGCCGAAGCCACCACTAAAGAGAGCTCCTGGACTGTGGCGACAGAGCCACTAACCTGTGCAAGGAAGAGGTCCGCTTGTCCCAACAGCGGAGAATGTCCAGCTGCAGGGGACCCAGATGGAACTGGCAAAGGGAACCGCTTCCATTGACGCCACCATCTGACCCAGCACATGCATGAGGTGCCTGATGGAATGACGGCGGAGCCTCAGCAGAGAGCGAACCGCCAGATGAAGGGACTGCTGTTTGACTAAGGGCAGCTTCACAAGTGCCAGCAGAGTCTTGAATTGCATCCCTAGGTACGTAAGTTCCTGGGTCGAGGTCAGAGTGGACTTGCAAGCGTGGCGAGAGTGAGCAAGACACTCCGCTGACAGTCTGCACTGGATGAAGCCTTGACTAGAAGGTCGTCCAGGTAAGGAATCACTGCCAACCCCTGGAGGTGCAGAACCGCAGCCACTGCTGCCATGACCTAGGTGAATACACGAGGGGCCGTGGCTAACCCGAAGGGGAGAGCCACGAATTGGAAATGTTCCTCTCCGATTACAAAACGTAGCCAACGCTGGTGTAAAACTGCGATTGGCACATGCGGATAGACATCTCTGATGTCGATGGATGCTAAGAAATCTCCTTGGGTCATTGACTGATCGCAGAGATTCCATGCAAAAATGCCGCACCTGAACATGCTTGTTGAGAAGCTTGAGATCCAGGTCGGAAGGCACTGTCCTTTTCGGGGACTAGGAAGAGATTTGAGTAGAAATCTCCGAACCGTTCCCAGTCGGGAACTGGTACAATCACTCCACTGGCCTGCAAGAATGCCACAGCCTGTGAAAAGGCGGCGGCCTTGGAGCAGGGGGGAGTTGACAGAAAAAAGAGAATTTTGTTACTTACCGTAAATTCTTTTTCTTATAGTTCCGACATGGGAGACCCAGACCATGGGGTGTATAGCTTCTGCCTCTGGAGGACACACAAAGTACTACACTCAAACGTGTAGCTCCTCCCTCCTAGCATATACACCCCCTGGTAGCCAGTCCTAGCCAGTTTAGTGCAAAAGCTGAAGGAGGACATCCACCCACAAGTAGAGACAGAGCAAAACCCGGAACAACCGGAACCTCTGTCTACAACAACAGCCGGTGATAACACACGGAACAAGAAAACCTGCCAACAGGCAACAGGGAGGGTGCTGGGTCTCCCATGTCGGAACTATAAGAAAAAGAATTTACGGTAAGTAACAAAATTCTCTTTTTCTTCATCGTTCCTTATGGGAGACCCAGACCATGGGACGTTCCAAAGCAGTCCATGGGTGGGAATAAACAGAAAAACTGAGAAGTAGGCGAAGCCTAACTTCACAAATGGGCGACAGCCGCCTGAAGGATGCGTTTGCCCAAGCTCGCATCTGCCGAAGCAAGAGCATGCACTTGGTAGTGCTTCGAAAAGGTATGCAGACTAGTCCAAGTGGCAGTCTGACAGACCTGCTGAGCCGTAGCCTGGGCCTGAAAGCCTAAGAGGCACCGACAGCTCTGGTCAAGTGTGCCTTGATCCCCGGCGGGAGAGGCACTTGAGTACACTGGTAGGTATCGGAAATGGCCGACCTAAACCAACGAGCCCGGGTCGGCTTAAATGCCGAGAGGCCCTTACGCTGACCAGTGGTCAGCACAAAAGAGAGGTGCACCGCCTAAGAACAGCGGTGCGAGACACATAGATCCGGAGCGCCCGCACCAGATCCAGAGTATGCAACGCCTTTTCAAAGCGATGAACAGGAGCCGGACAAAAGGAAGGCAGGGAAAATGCCCCGGTTAAGGTGGAAGCAGCAACCACCTTAGGGAGAAAGTCCGGAGTCGGATGGAGAACCACCTCGTCTTGATGAAAAACCAAAAAAGGGGGGACTCTGAAGAGAGTGCAGCCAAAACAGAGACTCTCTTGAGGGAAGTTATGGCCACTAGAAAGACCACTTTCTGTGAAAGACTAAACAAAGAAACCTCCCTAAGAGGCTCAAAGGGGGGTTTCCGGAAGCCGTGAGGACCGAATTAAGGTCCCAGGGCTCCAAAGGCCGCCGGTAAGGCGGAATGATGTGAGATGCGCCCTGCATGAAGGAGCGCACCTGAGCCAGCCGGGCGATACGCCGCTGGCACAACACTGACAGAGCCGAGACCTGTCCCTTAAGGGAATTGAGGGATAGTCCTAGCTGCAGACCGGACTGTAGAAGGGACAGGAGGGTCGGCAAGGCAAAAAGGCCAAAGGATACTTCCGAGCTCGAGTCATAGTGGAGATGACTTCAGGAGGGATACCAGAAGTCGTCAAGATCCAGGACTCAAAAGCCACGCCGTCAATCTGAGAGCCGCAGGTTCTGGCGGAAAGACGGACCTCGTGAGAGAAGGTCTGGACAGTCCGGGAGATGCCATGGCACCTCTACGGGCAGACGGAGCAGGTCAGGGTACCAAGCTAGCCTGGGTCAGTCAGGAGTAATGAGAATGACCCGACGGCCCTCCTTTCTGATCTTGCGCAGGACTCTGGGCAAGAACTAGAGGGTGAAACACGTAAGACAGACGAAGCTGGGACCAAACTTGAACCAGTGCGTCTGCCGCAAAAACCTGAGGATCGTGGAGCCACGGTTTGACGGCTGAGACAATCTGCCTCCCAGTTTTCCACGTCTGGGATGTGGGCTGCGGATATGGTGGACTAGGAGTCCTCCGTCCACTGAAGAATGCGATGAACCTCCAACATTGCCAGGCGGCTGAGTGTCCCGCCCTGGAGGTTGATGTAGGCAAACGCTGTAGCGTTGTCTGACTGGACTCGAATGTGCCTGGCCGCCAACAGATGGTGAAAGGCTTAGAGAGCTAGAAACACAGCTCTGATTTCCAGCACATTGATCCAGAGGGCTGATTCGGACAGAGTCCAAGTGCCCTGCGCTCCATGGTGGAGATATACTGCTCCCCAGCCGGATAGACTAGCCTCTTGGTGAGGATCACCCGAGACGGAGCCAGGAAGGAGCGTCCCTGAGACAGAGGGGCCGAAGCCACCACTGAAACGAGCCCCTGGTCTGTGGCGAAACCACCACCCCGTGGAAGGAGGAAGTCAGCTTGTTCCAACAGCGGAAAATATCCAACCGCAGAGGACGCAGATGGAACTGGGCAAGGGAATCGCTTCCATTGACACCACCATCTGATCCAGCACCTGTATTAGGTGCCTGATGGAACGACGTCGACCGCCAGCGGAGGGACTGTTGTTTGACTAAGGGCAGCTTCACAAGTGCCGACAGAGTCTCGAATTGCGTCCCTGGGTATGTGAACTTCTGGGTTGAAGTCAGAGTGGACTTGGACAGAATGACAAACCACCCGAATTGGTTAGAGTGGCAAGAGTGAGCGAGGCACTCCGCTAACAGTCTGCACTGGATGAAGCCCAGACTAGAAGGCTGTCCAGGACAAAAGGATCACTGCCAACCCTTAGAGGTGCAGGACCGCAAACACAGCTGCCCCGACCTTGAGAATACTCGAGGGGCCGTGGCTAACCCCAAGGGAAGAGCCACGAATTGGACCACTCTGATTGCAAAACGTAGCCAACGCTGGTGTGAAACTGCGATTGGCACATGCAGATAGGCATCTCTGATGTCGATGGATGCTAGGGAATCTCCTCGGGTCATTGATTGATCGCAGAGACTCCATGCGAAAATGCCGCACCTGAACATGCTTGAGAAGCTTGAGATCCAGGTCGGAAGGCACCGCCCTCTTCGGGTACTAGGAATAGATTTAAGCAGAAATCTCAGAACCGTTCCCAGTCGGGAACCGGTACAAATACTCCAGTGGCCTGCAAGAATGCCACAGCCTGTGATAAGGCGGCGGCCTTGGAGCAGGGGGGAGTTGACAGAAAAAATCTGTGTGGCGGGCTGGATAGAATTCTATCCTGTAGCCGTGGGAGATGGTATCTCGCACCCACTGATCGGAGACGTGTTAAAACCATACGTCGCCAAAGTGGGAGAGCCTGCCACCGACCAAGGACGTTGCTGGCGTGGCCAGATAGCCAGGAGGAGGCTGACTTAGTGGCAGCATCTCCTGCGGTCTTCTGAGGACGCGGCTTCGTGCGCCATTTGGGTTTACGATCCTTGGCTGAGCTAGTGGACGAGGCCGAGGGCTTAGAAAACGATCAGATGGAGGAACGAAAAGAACGAAACCTCGACTGATTCCTGCCCTGGACAGGTTTCCTGGTTTAGGTTTGTGGCATGGAAGAACTCTTCCCGCCAAGAGCTTCCTTAATAATTTCATCCAGTTGTTCCCGAATAGTCTGGTCCCAGCAAAAGGGAGCCCAGCAAGGAACTTCATTAGAAGCATCCGCCTTCCACTTCCGAAGCCACGGGAGCCTGCGGATAGCGAGGAAATTAGCCGAGGCCACCGCAGTGCGGTGAGAGTCTCCAGCATGGCAGACATGGCATAGGATGAAAAGACTGAAGTCTGGAAGTTAAGGCAACCATTTCGGGCATAGAGTCCCTGTGAGGGAATGCATCTCCTCTAGAGAAGCAGAGATGGCTTTGAAAGCCCGCACTGCTGCAAAAGCTGGGGAGAACGAGGCCCCTGCCGCCTCCATACAGATTTGGCCAGAAGGACAACCTGGCGGACAACAAAGCCGTAAGTGAGGAGCCATCAGCCACTGATACAACGGTCCGGGCCGAGAGTCTAAACACCGGAGGGACCACCTTTGGTGAATGAGCCCACTCCTTGACCACCTCTGGTGGAAGGGGAAAACTGTCATCAGAACCACGCTTTGGGAAGCGTTTGCCAGAGCAGACCCTGGGCTTGGTCACAGTGGCCTGAAAACTGGAGCGGTTAAGGAACACACTCCTTGTTCTCTTAGGCAAGGTAAACTGGTGCCTTTTTGCCAGAGAGGATTGCTCCTCTGATACTGGCGGATTGAGGTCCAGTACAGAATTAATGTACAGTGGGATCCTTAGAGAGGTGCCGTCAGCCACTGATACAACTATCCGGGCTGAAATACTAGACACCGGAGGGACCACCCTTGGTGAATGAGCCCACTCCTTGACCACCTGTGGTGGAAGGGGGAAACAGTCATCAGAACCACGCTTTGGGAGCGTCTGTCAGGACAGGCTCTGGGCTTGGTCACAGTGGGCTGAAAACTGGAGTGGTTAAGGAACACACTCCTTGTTCTCTTTAAGGTATACTGATGCCTTTCTGCCAGAGGGGGATACTCCCCTGATACAGGCGGATTGAGGTCCAGTACAAATATAATGGACACAATCAAAATCATTAGCATCTGCATCACCTTCGGACAGATCAATGGTACATGAAGTAGCGTCCGAGCCCCCAGTAAAGACATCCTCCTCGTCCAGTGAGTCAGATCGTGAATCAGAGCTGCGGGACGGGGAAGGACAGGGGACCCTGCGTCTCCATTTTACGAGGACGGGGTCTGAGACCAAATGAAGAGTCCTCTGAGAGCTTTGCTGAGCGAGCCGTAGCAGCAGAAGCGCCCTGAGAAGGGGGCTAATGCATGCTCAGCACCACCGGAGCCGGAGCAGCTGGAGGGACCACTGATGAGCCTCCAGGCTGAGGGACCACTGTGTTTATGTGCTCGGTACAGGCAGTACGAGTCTACATGCAGTGCATATTAAGATCAGCCTTGCAGCCTTGCTCTGATGTGAGACATGCTGCAGAAGTGGGGGCTCTGTGAGGGAATGCATCTCCAGAATGACCATCAGCAGAGTATATAAACAGAGAATATAAGCAGCTGCACAACCGGAGGTTGTGGCTTGCCAGACCGTTTAACATACATTTCTGTGCCCTCCAGTCCCCCAGCCCAGGCCCCCATTTGTCACAATGTGGTATCTCTGTGCCTATGCAGACATTGAGAACGCTGAGAAAATGGCGACCGGAGCGAGGAGAGGGGGCGGGGCCTACTCTGAGAGCGGGCAAATGAGGTATACAAGGGAGGGAATCTTTCCTCAGTGAGGAGTGTCCGTTCCCTGTGCTGAACAGCCGCTGGGCGGAGCCGCACTGTCCCACTGTATGACTAACATGCAGGGGCAGTGAAACCGAAACTAGGCCTCAGGCGAAGCCGGGGCCTAGATTTAAACATGCGGCCAGCGTGCAGGCACCATCGGCGCGGTTCTCCAGTGAAAACTGGAGAACCGGCCGGAAATGTTAACACAGTCATATAACACACTCTCCCCAATAAATAAAGTACAAGGGACCCCTGGAAAGACCACTTTCTGTGGTAAAAACGTCTCAATACTTAGCTTTTGAGACGCAGGGCCATGTCCCTGGGGGGGGGGGGGGTTAAACGCTCCGTCCGGCAGGATCCTGAAAGGGCTGCGGATGGAGACCGGTCTCCTGCAAAGCAGTGAGAACCGTGATGGCTCCCACTTCAAGCCAGAGCCCCAGGGGATGGTGAAGGAGCGCGGCATGTAAGGCTCCAGCCTTGTAAAATCAACCTTAACAGCACCGCCGACACAGTGGGGTGAGAAGGGACATGCCGGGAGTCCAGACTGGACCCACTTTGCTTCCAAATCTTTGAAATCCAAAAAATCAAAAATCAAAAATCAGAGAATGCATGTGTGTGTGTGTGACCTCCTGAACACAAAGCATTGAAACTGGCTAGGACTGGCTACCAGGGGGTGTATATGCTAGGAGGGAGGAGCTACACGTTTGAGTGTAGTGCTTTGTGTGTCCTCTGGAGGCAGAAGCTATACACTCCATGGTCTGGGTCTCCCATAAGGAACGATGAAGAAAAATCTGTTTGGCGGGCTGGATAGAATTCTATTCTGTAGCCGTGGGAGATGGTAACCCACACCCACTGATCGAAGACGTGTTGAAACCACACGTCGCCCAAGTGGGAGAGCCTGCCACCGACCAAGGACGTTGCTGGCGCAGCCAGATAATCAAGAGGAGGCTGCCTTGGTGGCAGCAGCTCCTGCGGACTTCTGAGGACGCGGCTTCATGCGCCAGTTGGTTTACGGACCTTGGCTGAGATAGTGGACGAGGCCGAGGGCTTAGAGGACGACCAGTTAGAGGAACGAAAGGAACGAAACCTCGACTGGTTCCTGCCCTGGACAGGTTTCCTGGGTTTGTGGCATGGAAGTACTCTTCCCGCCAAAAGCTTCCTTAATAATTTCATCCAGTTGTTCACCGAATAGACTGGTCCCAGCAAAAGGGAGCCCAGCAAGGAACTTCTTAAGAAGCATCTGCCTTCCACTCTCAAAGCCACAGGAGCCTGCGGATAGCGAGGGAGGTAGCCGAGGCCACCGCAGTGCGGTGACAGTCTCCAGCATGGCAGACATGGCATAGGATGAAAAGACTGGAGCCTGGAAGTTAAGGAAACCATTTCGGGCATACAGTCCCTGTGAGGGAATGCATCTCCTCTAGAGAAGCAGAGATGGCTTTGAGAGCCCGCACTGCTGCAAAAGATGGGGAGAACGAGGCCTCTGCCGCCTCATATATAGATTTGGCCAGAAGGTCAACCTGGCGGACAGTGGGATCCTTAGAGAGGTGCAGTCAGCCACTGATACAACTGTCCGGGCTGAAAGTCTAGACACCGGAGGGTCCACCCTTGGTGAATGAGCCCACTCCTTGACCACCTCTGGTGGAAGGGGGAAACAGTCATCAGAACCACGCTTTGGGAAGCGTCTGTCAGGACAGGCTCAGGGCTTGGTCACAGTGGCCTGAAAAACTGGAGTGGTTAAGGAACACACTCCTTGTTCTCTTAAGGTATACTGATGCCTTTCTGCCAGAGGGGGTTGCTCCCCTGATACAGGCGGATTGAGGTCCAGTACAAATATAATGGACGCAATCAAATCATTAGCATCTGCGTCACCTTCGGACAGATCAATGGGGTACATGAAGTAGCGTCCGAGCCCCTAGTAAAGGCATCCTCCTCGTCCTGCGAGTCAGCTCGTAAATCAGAGCTGCGGGACGAGGAAGGAAAGGGGACCCTGCGTCTCCATTTTAGGAGGACGGGGTCTAAGACCAGATGAACAATCCTCTGTGAGCTTTGCTGAGCGAGCCGTAGCAGCAGAAGCGCCCTGAGAAGGGGGCTGATGCATGCTCAGCAGTGTCCGGGACAGCTGTCCCCTGGAGAGAGGGATTCTACCCAAACCGGGGGTTCAGCCACCGGAGCCGGAGCAGCTGGGGGGACCACTGATGAGCTTCCAGGCTGAGGGACCACTATATTAGAGCAAGCATCACAATGTGGTTATGTGCTCGGTACAGGCAGTACGAGTCTACATGCAGTGCATATTAAGAACAGCCTTGCAGCCTTGCTCTGATGTGAGACATGCTGCAGAAGTGGGGGCTCTGTCCAGAATGACCCCCAGCAGAGTATATAAACAGTGTATATAAGCAGGTCCACAACCGGAGGTTGTGGCTTGCCAGACCGTTTAACATAGAGACATCTCTGTGCCCTCCAGATCCCCCAGCCCAGGCCCCCATTTGTCACAATGTGGTTATGCAGACATTGAGAACGCTGATAATGGCGCCGGAGCGAGGAGAGGGGGCGGGGCCTACTCTGAGAGCGGGATCCGGAGGGCAAATGAGGCATACAGGGGAGGGAATCTTTCCTCAGTGAGGAGTGTCCGTTCCCTGTGCTGAGCAGCCGCTGGGCGGAGCCGCACTGTCCCTCTGCATGACTGACATGCAGGGGCAGTGAAACCGAAAGTAGGCCGCAACTGAAGCCGGGGCCTAGATTTTTCCATGCGGCCAGCGTGCAGGCACCATCGGCGCGGTTCTCCAGTGAAAACTGGAGAACCGGCCGGAAATGTTAACACAGACATATAACACACTCTCCCCAATATATAAAGTACAAGGGACCCCTGGAAAGACCACTTTTTGTGGTAATAACGTCTCAGTACTTAGCTTGTGAGACGCAGGTGCCAGGTCCCTGGGGGATGAGCGCTCCGTCCGGCAGGATCCTGAAAGGGCTGCGGATGGAGACCGGTCTCCTGCAAAGCAGTGAGAACCGTGATGGCTCCCACTTCAAGCCAGAGCCTCAGGGGATGGTGAAGGAGCGCGGTATGTGAAGGCTCCAGCCTTGTAAAATCAACCTTAACAGCACCGCCGACACAGTGGGGTGAGAAGGGACCTGCTGGGAGTCCAGACTGGACCTGCTTTTCTTCCAAATCTTTGAAATCAAAAATCAAAATTCAGAGGATGCATGAGTGTGTGTGACCTCCTGAACACAAAGCATTGAACTGGGTGGATTTGTCATCCGGGGGGTGTATATGCTCGGAGGGAGGAGCTACACTTTTAGTGTAGTGCTTTGTGTGTCCTCCGGAGGCAGAAGCTATACACCCATGGTCTGGGTCTCCCATAAGGAACGATGAAGAAATCGCTTATCGGTGACATGGGGGTCCATTCTCTAATATCGTTGCTGCTGCAGTAACTATGCAGTTTGTCGTTCCTGCGGAAGCACATATCGCTCCGTGTGACACCACAGGAACGAGGAACCTCACCTTACCTGCCTCCCGCCCGCAATGCGGAAGGAAGGAAGTGGGCAGGATGTTATGTCCCACTCATCTCCGCCCCTCCGCTTCTATTGGGCGGCGGTTCAGTGACGCTGCTGTGACGTCACTTTGATGCTGAATGAACCGCCCCCTTAGAAAGGAGGCGGTTCGCCGGTCACAGCGATGTCGCAGGGCAGGTGTAGTGTGACGGGTCCGGGCGATGTTGTGCGCCACGGGCAGCGATTTGCCCGTGTAGCACAACCGATGGGGGTGGGTACCCACGGTAGCGATATAGGTCATGATATTGCAGCGTGTAAAGCGGCTTTTACACAAGATACACAGTGGGAATGTACCCAACTGGCTGACAAGTCATGCTGGAGCTGGCATTACCAGTATGTAATATATGGCCATGAAAGCGTTTATTTCTACTCCTCTTTGTAATTTATCACACCGTGTGAAGGTGTTAGTGATGTGGAGATCTGAGGGAAGCCCCGTGGCCTCTGCAGAGCGGTGCATCAGACAAGATTTAAGCAAAACAAAAGAGGAATTTACACAATTGTGCACTTTTGTAACCATCGTACCTGAAGGAGCAGTTTGCAAATTTCGTATTTCCCTTTTGCGGCGGCCTCATGTAAAGGTGTAAATTTCCACAAATCTGCAACATTGATAACTGCTCCATGTTTGACGAGAAGCTCCGCCACCTCGTAGTGTCCATATGAACAAGCGTTATGTAACGGAACCAAGCCCCTGGAGAGAGAGAAAAACATGCTCAAGCATTACCCCTGCTGGCTGGCAGATTATTTTAAGCATTCATATATGGGAGAAGACAGGATTACAAATCCCGCACACAGCAATACTACACGCTCACAGTGTACCTCCAATTCTATAGGTGGCAGTGCCACATTGTCCTTCCCTAAGACTAGCTGCTCACATAGGTGCCATATGGTGGCACCAAGTGAATATGGAGAAAATATTTGATTTAGACTAGGATTATACATGCAGTTTTGGGGGCTCAACAGAAGTGGACCCCAAAAAAAAAAAAAAAAAAAAAAGAAGAGGGAGGTAAATAGCCAAATGGTCGAAAAATAAACAAAAAAGGAATCATCTTAAAGAAAAAAAAATGTATCATCTTAACAGCAGATCATAAGCGGCATCTGTAAGTAATATTTCACTCAAATCTGTAAACTAAGAAAAGCAAAAAAGAAAGTGCTCTACTACAAAAGTTATTTAAAAAAGATGCTGCATTTATTTTCATCTCAAACCCCTAATAAAACAGAAAGACTGTAGCTGCCGCGCTGGACACACAGCCTGGGCACCGCTTACCCTTTGTCTTTTGCATGGACGTCAGCGCCGTGCTGCAACAGGTACTCCACAACAGCCACTCGATTGTATCCTGCAGCGAAATGGAGGGGTGTAGACTGACGCCCTTCTACATCCCGGCAGTTAACCGTTTGTGTGTTACACAATTTCTAGGAGTAGAAGGAACAGGGTCGTTTAATATAGATAGATTTTTGTGTACTCACCGTAAAATCTCTTTCTCTGAGTCTTCATTGGGGGACACAGGACCATGGGTTATGCTGCTGTCACTAGGAGGCTGACACTAAGTAGACATAAAAAGTTAGCTCCTCCCCAGCAGTATAACCCCTGAGCCGGAGGCGGACTCAATCAGTTTAGTGCACAAGCAGTAGGAGGAGAACCAAACAATCTTAGATAAGACAAGGAACAAACTATAACCAATTAGACGTGCGAACAATGGCCTGTGAATAAGGCCACTGAGGCAACAGACATGTAAAATGTAACCCAAAAAACACAAGTAGGGCGGGTGCTGTGTCCCCCAATGAAGACTCAGAGAAAGAGATTTTACGGTGAGTACACAAAAATCTATCTTTCTCCATCGTTTCATTGGGGGACACAGGACCATGGGACGTCCAAAAGCAGTCCGTGGGTGGGAAGAGAACCATCACCATAGATCGGTAGGAAACCGCTTCCTCCTGTCGGGCTTGACCCAGACCTACAGATACCTACCTTGTTACAGGCGTGCCACCGCCGCCCACAAGGATAACGGCAAGACTGGCCTCTGCCAAGCCCGGGTGTGAACCCGCTAGGAACTAGTAAGGTCTGCCGACTAGACCAGGTGGTGGCCCGGCAGACATCGGACCATCGACGTCTGAAGTCCAATCATCCAGGAGACTCCCCTTGGACGGTAGAAAAAAACGGCGGAGGTCCGTCTTCCATGCGATAGACTTCACCTATGGCGGAAAGGATCCATGTGGAAATCTTAGCCCTGGGCGCCGGCATGCGCCTCCTGGGACCGGGTGAAAGGATGAACTGTCCTGAAAAGATGAACTGACTGTCGGTGAAAACCGAAAAGTGCGGTCCAGAGGACACAACTACTGAGAGCTCGAACCAGCTCAGGAACGAATTAGGCCCTTTGCAGGATGAGAAGGTACTAGGACCGAACCCGAAAACCCAATCTCCTTATCTGGAAGGAAGGCGGGCTGCCTTGTACCGAAAGGAGGGTAGTGGCCGGAGCACCCCCCTTTGCCCTGCTGGAGGACCCGGAAAAAAAGGGGGGAACAAAGGCAACAAGAGAGAGCTGTCCGCCCTGATGCCCCTTGAAAAAAGGAGACGGCCACGACGAGCCCACCTATCCAAAACAGGTGGGAGTAAGAAGCACTCGGAAAGGTTCAAACCGAGAGCCGTGAAATGAACCCATCGCTAGATTAAGGTCCCACGTTCCTAGTGGACGGTGATGCCGCCGAGCCAGATGGACGCTTCTCTGCGTGAAACTCTTGATCGTGGAACGAGAAGTGATACGTCTCTGAAACCGGAATAACCGCGTCGACACCTGGCACCTAGAGGGACGCGCTAGAAGCCGCATCCCGCTCTGACTGCCAACCTGGCAGTAGTGCAGGAAGGAAGAGAGAGAGAGAAAAGAAGAAGTGCTCCTTACACCCCGGAGGAACTCCACCCGTGTGGTAATACATCTTCGAGGGAACCGGCTTCCCGGTCTATACATTGTCTGCATCCTTTTTGCCAATCGGCCTGTGCAAGCTAGAACCCGGGATCCGCTATTAAGGTCGTCAAACCTAGGGCTTCTAAGTCCCGGTGGAAGAGAGGGCCGCGACACGAAAGAACTGGACGGTCTGGAAAGCGCCACATGGCATCCGCGAGTGGATTGAGTGAGTTCTGTGAACTATGCTCGCCTGGGCCCCTCCATAGGCACCTTCTGCCTTGGTCCATCTTGAGAACGCTCGAGATCATGGGAAGCCGTGGGAAGATGCCGGAGAGAATGAACTGGCCTCACGGCCGGCCGAGGGCGTCGTCACCTAGCGCAGAGAGGGGGGCACCCTAGACGCGCCGTTGACTAGAAAGCTGGATCGGGGGCCAATAGGACCACTACTGGACGTCTTCTTTCGTCGTAGATCTGGCTGGAGACCTCCCTGTTGAGGAGCCAATTGCCTAGGCGAGGCCCTTCCCCGTCTAAACGTCCACGGTAGGGATGTGTACTGCCGAGATTAGAGCGCGACAAGATCCGGCCGGAGCAAGAACTTCTTGACCTGTTCCTTTGCCATGACACTTCCTGCGCCTCCCTGGTGGATGATGCACGCCACCGCTGTGGCATGGTTCGACTGGAACCTGATCGGGCAACCTCGCCCCAGTGAAGAAAAAACGTAACCGGTCTAACCGGATGGATCTGAATTCCGGAATGCTGAAGGGGAGACCACACTCAAGGGGTGTCCCTCGGGACCGAGCTGTGGAAAGGTGGACAAGCCCACCCTAGCATAGGAGACTGGTAACGGCTGATGCTATTCTCCAGAGGAGACGGAGAGGGGATCTTCCCAGGGAACGGTTACGAAGACAGGTCCACTAGGAAGGGAATGGCGGGTCCCCGGGACAAACGGAAGCTATTTATCTCCGTTCTTCCGTGGGGACCTCTGGAAGGGCAAGGATGTACACTGGTAAGTGTACCGCCGCTATCACCTCCACCAACCACTGCGGACTCGCCTACCGAACCCGACCTGGTGCGGGAAAGAAAACTACTCCTGCGTGAAGAGTAACTTCCCTTGGGCGGTCTCGAATAACATGCCTAAAGGGATGATCTACCGGGCCGGTGTCTGAAAGGACTCCAACCGGTAGATCAACTACCCTAGTAGCGAAAAAGTGACGATGACGGGGTCTAAACCCCAAGACGAGGATCCTTGAAGGAAGAAGTCTGGACCCCCAGGTCGTTTATGGGCGGAGTGACCGTAACGGCCCTGCAGAGTAGGATGTGCAGGAACAGGCGCCCTGATCCCCGCAAGCGCTCTTAAAAACTGGAATTGGCCGCTGCAATGCAAGGCGGAGGGACTGTTTGAGAGATAGAGGCGCCCTGACGGTTGCGGGTCGAACGGACTGGACCGAGCGTGAGGCGACGATCCTGAGCGTCTGGGCCGATGCTGGGAAGAGAAGTGCTCTTCCCTCACGTAGCCTAGGGGAAGATGTACGCTTCCCTCATGTAGCCTAAGGGATCCACTGGACTAACCTATTTCCGAAGGGACGGTCACCTACAGGCGGAAGGAAAGTCAGCGACTCCTTAGATGTCGTCTCCGCGTTCCAGCTCCTGAGTCAGAGGCCTCGACGGGAGTCACACTGCTGCTACAGGCTCAGGCCGTGCGGCTGGTAAAACGCCAGGGCTATGATGAGAAGGTACTTACCGCAGATGTCCACCAGTTCTGAATCGGCAGAGATGGAATGTAGTCCGCTGCGTAGGGTGTCCGTGTAGTCCCTGAGAGACGTCACGTTAGGGATGATAAGCTAAGAGGAAACCAGGCGGGTGGATCACAGGGGGGCATGCCCCTTCTCCCCGGAGCCCCTTGGAGAATGGATAAAGACAATAACAAAATTTACCGATGGTAACGTCCTGTCTGGATGGTGTCTGTGAAGGAGCAGTAACTCTGCGAACTATTGGATGTCCACTGCAAACATCATGGGTCCGCTAGGAAAGTCTTAAAGGAGACCTGTGTGCTCAGAGAAGAGAAGAGAACTATCCGTGCTCTTATGGTCTGACTCACCGTTTCCTCCCAGCTAATCGCCATGCGTCGAACCTCGGCGCCTGCTCGGAATCCAGCAGAGGTGGTACGTCTGGGTCATCACCAGAGAGGTCGGAAGGCTCCTGGACGAGCGGGAATTTTTGACCTGGGAATGAAGGAAAAACCAGGGGGAGGCGCCGAAGGCGAGACCTGGCGGGTCCGCTTCGAGCAGTGGATGAGGTCCCTGGTACGGGACTCACCTCCCCCGGTGCGTGCCGGAGAGAAAAGGACTGTCCGTACCTTTAAGGCTTGACTCACCATCTTTACCAGGCTATTAGTCCTGCGCCAAACATCCGGGTCCTCCTGCTCGAAGTCCAGCAGAGGTGGAACGCCTGGGCCATCCCCCAGAGGTCGAAAGGCTACCAGAGGAGAGGCAGTCTGGACCTGGGGATTAAGGTGAAAACTGGGGGCGCAGACGACGAGACCTGGCGGGTCCGCCTTGGGCAGAGGAAAAAGGTCCCTGGTACGGGACTCATCTCCCCGGTTGCGCCAGTCTTGCGGATGGTACGACAGAGCGTCGGCCGGGGACGCAGCGCATGCGCACCCACCCGAGGGACGTAGGCGAGGGGATGTAGGGCCTGAGACAGGGCGCTAACCCGCCGGCAGGGGCGGGATACAGGGGCGTGCAGTGCCAGGGGCTGCGGTAGCTGTAAAACACTAATGTAACATCATTTGGGTAATTCACAACAGAGGGAACAGCCCATACTAACTGTATCTCTGATGCTAACCAAGAACCCGAAGGAGTGCTTGTAAGAGTTAATAAATATATATATAAATCTATCTTTACGTATTGAAATAAACTGAGCCCAGCAAAAAGAAAAACAACCACTATCGTTAAATGAAGGTGGCTAATTTTGGTCAACTTTTCCCCAGATATGAGGGTTGCTGCAGCCTCAGCACTCCGCAGAACAGGGGACTGCTATAATCCCTCTTTTCTACTTTATTTTTTTTTTTTTTTTTTCGTTATATAAAATGGATGCTGAGGAGGCTGGAGGCGGGCCTAGGAGAGCGGGAAAAAACCCTCCACCGCCCCCCCTGGGATGCCTGGGGCTGGGAGGGGGGTGGCGACCGAGCGGCCGGCGGCCAATAGCGCTGCGGCAGGAGGCGGGCCTAGGACGCCGGGGACAGGGCCGAAGCCGGGACCTAAATTTTTGAGCTGCCCGTGCAGGGAAGATACCGACCGGCTGCCCTGCCAGCGAACGGAGGCGGCGGCGCAGCCGCGATGACCGGATGCCGGCCGGAAGCTCCGTGCACGCCGCTGCACTCTGTCGCCCGATGTGGATCGGGGCGTCCGGTGACTAGGCCCAGACCGGGGCCTAAATTTCGCCGCCGGCCGAGGAGGGGAAGGTAGGAGAGGGTGTCCTACCTGGTCGGCGGCGGCGCCCCTGTCCAGTGTGCAGGCGTGGAGCTCTGCACCTGTTCCTGTGTGCTCCGCACCCTGGAGGAAAGGCTGCGGCACCAGGGAGAAGAAATAGGAAGGCAGGGAGGTGGACGCCAGTGGGGGGTGGGAGCCCCCTGTAAACGTAGCAGCGCTGCGGGCCCCAGCATACATCCAGACGCGCTGCAGAGGTCCAGTCCCTGCTGTATGCCCCTTACACCCTTTGGGGTGATACCGCAGGGTGAATAGGGGGTGCCCCGGAAGGTTCTGCCCCGCGTGCCGACCCGGGAGTGGTACCACGGAAATTGGACGGGGGAGAGGGCCCGACGTCTCAAGCCTCTGCGACCCAGGGGAGTGGTACCCACACGGGCTGCGAGAGCTGAGGTAGAGAAACGATACCTGTAGAGACAGAAGTACCACAGATGAGATCGACGAGCGTCGCCGAGAAAAAATTTAAAAAATACGCAAAAAAATCAAGTGGCTGAAGGGGGCCCAGCCGGCCCACATCAGCCTCCTACGACACTAAGCAAAAACTGATTGAGTCCGCCTCCGGCTCAGGGGTTATACTGCTGGGGAGGAGCTAACTTTTTATGTCTACTTAGTGTCAGCCTCCTAGTGACAGCAGCATAACCCATGGTCCTGTGTCCCCCAATGAAACGATGGAGAAAAACGCTTTGCTCACATAAACTGTACGGTACTTTCCACATAGACACGTCTGCAGTATTAGCTGGAGTAAAGAGAAGCTGCTATTCACATTATAAGGGTATAGCAATTTATAGGGTAAAAAAAAACGTGTGTCAAACTCAGTAGGGACAAGTGTGAGAAATACATCAGATATGACAAGGCAATTTAGAGGGGTTGTCCAGAACATTGATATTGATGGACTATTTGGACAGCTCATCAATAAGTGATCAGTTGTGATCAGGACCAGACACTGCCAAAATGCGAGTTTTCAGAAGTGAAACACCATTGCTCCATACGCTGTGCCTTAGCCTCTCTGAGATAGGAGCTCAGCATATATTGAAGTGAATGGCTGAAGCTAAGGCTAGGTTCACACATCCAGCTTTTCGCTGGTTTGTTGGATTCGGCGAACGCCAGTACAGTGCAATATAGAACAATGGCAGTGCGACAAGCGCCAGTCACATGCTGTCATGTGACCAGAGCATGTGACCCAGAAGTTGTCGCGCTGCCATTGTACTGTACACACTGTACTGGAGTGCGCAGAATCCGGCAAACCGGCGAAAAGCCGAATGTGTGAAACCGGCTTAAGGCTACTTTCACACTTGCATTGTGCAGCATCCATCACAGTGCGTTGTGTGACAGATGTGACTGATGTGTTGCAATTAGTGTGGTAATAAAGGTAATGGGTTCCTGTGAAAGAACGTTTTGCGTTTGTTTTTTTATGTTTCCTCAGCCGGGAAAGGGCTCCGAAGGAAGAAAAGGAGATAGAAAGAGATCAGAAGCGCTTTTACACGATAACGTTCTGCTGAGCATGCTCAGTAGAATGTGACAGAATCCAGCACTGAAACCTGTCGCCAGACGCATGACGGTGGAATCCAGCACCATAGACATTCAATATGCCTCTTCACGGATCCCGACGGAATCCTGCGGAGTGCATTTTTTTTTTTTTTACAGCAACAAAAAATGTTACAGTGCGCGTTCCTCCCGCCCGACGGTCAGTCACTAAACGACTGATGCGCCGCGGGGGTGGATGCAACGCAAGACCATCCCTTGAAATCCGTCCTTAATAGAAGCCTATGAGGAATAAACTGATTCCCGCAAGGGTTACCGTAATTCAAGGCTGCGGATTGCAACGGATGCAGCTCAACGCAAGTGTGAAAGTAGCCTAATACTTGAGAACTTAAAAGTGTTATTTCCATCTTAAAGATCCTATCCCAATGTGTAATAGGTAAAATGCAAAACAAGGAAGCCGCGGAGACACTATCACATGTTTCTCAACGCTGGCAGGAAACTAGCCAGGTCTTTCACAGGGAAGGAACAACCACGGGAAGGGCAGTCTCCAGTCAAGGAAACCACCTATACCAAAACATGGTATCCATCCACAGACAGCTGTTTTGGGGTATTTGCCCCTCATCAGTGTGGAGTAGGAAACTGGCTAGTGGGAGCAATGTCTAGTAGAAGACTACATAGGTAAGGATGGTTGACCTTAGGGAGATCAACAGCCAGCACCGCGGAGCACCATCACGTGTTTTCTCAACGCAGTGATTCTAGAGCAATACCCCCTGGGAAATATGCAAAACAAGGAAGCCGCGGAGACACCATCACATGTTTCTCACCGTTGGCTGGTTTCCTTCCCTGTGAAAGACCTGGCTAGTTTCCTGCCAGCGTTGAGAAACATGTGATGGTGTCTCCGCGGCTTCCTTGTTTTGCATATTTCCCAGGGGGGCATTGCTCTAGAATCACTCCGTTGAGAAAACACGTGATGGTGCTCCGCAGTGCTGGATGTTGATCTCCCTAAGGTCAATCATCCTTACCTATAATGTGTAATAATCCAATTAGAAATGTAGTACAGTGGAACCTCAGATTACGAGTAACCCGGTTTGCGAGTATTTCGCTATACAAGCAAAGCTTGCTGTAAATTTGTAACTCCGTTTACGAGCAATGCTTTGCTGTATGAGCCAGTACTCACCGCACACACTTCCGATTCCATACTTAAACCGTGCTTTGACCCGCTCTTGAATTACACACAAACATGCACGTGCACACACACACACGCTCATCGCGTCAACGGAGGAACGTCCGCTGTCAGACGCTACTCCAAAGCAGCGCACTGGCCAATCAGAGGCAAGCGGCTCTTGCCTTTGACGTCAGTGCTCTGGCAGCAGAAGTTCCTCCATCATTGCGATGGTTACCCGATACACATCCTGTACCGGCGAACTACAAGAACCAGGAGGCCGGCGATGGAACGAAAGATAAGGTGAGCATAGTGTGTGTGTGTGTGTGTGTGTGTGTGTGTGTGTGTGTGTGTGTGTGTGTGTGTGTGTAATGGCACAATAGGGGACCATGATGGGACATCAAACAAGTTGTGGAACGAATTGTCTGCGCTTCCATTATTTCCTATGGGAAATTTTGCTTTGCTAGACGAGTAAGATGGTTTACAAGCACACTCCCAGAACGGACTGTTCTCGCAAACCAAGGTTCCACTGTATAGTTCTCCTGATATATACCTCATCTGCAGGACACTGCAGCTTAGGTATCCATGGTTACGATAAGTGGTTGTAACCACAGATACCCAAGCTGCAATGCCCTGCAGATGAAGTGACATGGCTATATCAGCAAAACTATACAACATTTTTAATTGGAGGGGTTTGATGATAATATTGTTATTACACCTACTACATATTGGGATAGGATCTTGGAGATGGGAATAACCCTTTAAAGGGAATCTTTCAGCAGGTATTTGCCATGCAATCTGAGAGTAGCAAGATGTAGGGGATGAGACCATGATTCTAGTAATGTGTCACAGGTCTGCATTCTACCTTTTTGATACCATGACAGTTTTCTCTGCTGCAGATCTATCAGTGCTCTGAATTCTTAGCTCTATATTACCTTCCCACACCACTGACCAGCAGCTTTCTGGGTACACTGTGCATTAACAGAAAACTGCTAATCAGTGGTGGGGGTGGGGTTAAATAGTAGTTGACTGGGAGGCAGGAGACAC